>NC_082711.1:164612893-165212893 GCF_030144855.1 Hypanus sabinus
ATTCCACCTTCAGACTTCATCATTTCCTATTCCCAGACAACTTCCCATCCAAGCACGGACCAGGCCCGAGTCTGCTTAGCTTCTAACATCAGATGAGATTGGGTGTTTTCAGGCCAGTATGGCTGCAGGCAATCCATCTGTTCACAAATTGGCTGCTCAGATATAAATAAAAGATTTCCATTTGTAATTCACAATTTTAAAAAAAATATGGAAATTGGCTGATGAGGCGAGGTCATTTCCACCAGCAGCCACCCTGTTGTCACGCCTTAGTTTAAGGAACAGCTCCTTGCCGTGAAGATCCCTTGGGCTCAAACAACCTGCAGGTGGTCAGACACAGAGCATTTGCACTCGAGCCCGACAGGCAACATTGACCGACAGCCCCTCTCCATCGGAAGACATTGGTGCCAAGTTCAGCAGCTTTGGGAGTTCCCAAGCCAAGATCAGCAAACCTGACATGGATCGTGCATTGACCTGAAGCCTCATGAGCATTTCAATGGGGGGGAGGGGGGGCTGGAATAGCTTGTGTGGGGCACTGGCATGGCCCGACGTGTTGTTTCAACCATCCAGAACACGTTAGGTATACGAACTGGAAACAGGACCCTTGGGCTCACTGAAACTGTGCCAACCATCAACCCAGCCATCGACTCCAATCCCATTTTATTCTCAACAACTCCACCTCACATTTCTCCGCTCACCCACAAGCCAGAGGACAACTTCCACTGGCCAATTAACCTACCAACCCAAAAGTCTTTGTGATGTGCAAGGAGAACAGAGCACTCGGGAAATTCACACGGGCACTGGGCTAACATACAAACTCCACACAGAATGCACCCAAGATCACAGCTGAACCTGGGTCTCCATCACTGTAAGGCAGTGGCTCCATTAACCGGGCTATGGCATCACCCAGAACTGTAACTTATTATTAAAAACAGTCTGTATATATTCCCACAAACGCGAGGAAATCTGCAGATGCTGGAAATACAAGCAACACACACAAAATACTGGCCCTGACGAAGGGTCTCAGCCTGAAACGTCAACTGTGCTTCTCCCTATAGATGCTGCCTGACCTGCTGTGTTCCACCAGCATTTTGTATATATTCTGCCCACTTTCTGGATAAAGAACATTATCCAACAACACTCTTCTGAAAAGCTCTGGTTAACATCTTATATCATCAAGAAATGTAAAATATATATGTTGTTATTACACTCCAAATGGACAGGAAAGGAAATCATGGATAGTAGAGAGTCAGTGTAGGGTCTGGGGCTGAACCGATGACTGATTATTTCTCTCCATTGATGCTGCCAGATCTGCTGAGTTCCTCCAGCGTTCTGTAAGAGAGTTACTCTGGATTTGCAGCCTCTGCAGAATCTTTACTGATGATGAATCGTGGAATGCTGCAGCTTGTTTGATATATACTTCTGCAGATCCTTCTTACTTTGAAATGATTTAGCATGAATGGTTCGAGAAGGAAACCAGCAGCAGTGCGTCAGATATACGTACTGTGGGTAGTCCAGCCACCTCTCTGCTTGTTGCCTGCCCAACGGATAATTGCCTCTTCACACACGCAGCCTGAGCAAGACACAAAAGCAGTGCCAGTATTTCTAAATCCCCTGCCATGCCACGTAAGTATGCAATCCATCTGTTAAATAAAAGCCTTTTGGGTCTTGCATGTCGTACACAACTCTGATATCAGTCTGCGTCTTTCCTGGACATGCCACCTTCTCACCCATCCTTGGAAAAAGTACCCTGTGACAAGAGTTGCTTCAGAAATCCTGTAGGGAACTCCAAAGTGAAAGCTATCTGGGAACGCCACATCACAATGGTTATTTGTCAGTCTGTTGTCATTTTTAAGTTTTTTATAGATTCAGATGGTTCCATTTATTTTCAGAGAATACAACCTGAATTTCTTCGTCTTCACAGGCATCCACGAAAAACAGAAGAACCTCAAAAGAATGAATGACAGGAAAACCTCAGAACCACAAAGCCCCCTCTGTAGTATTTCTTTATTTTTCTTGTAAATGTCTGCAAGAAAATGAATCTCAAGGTAGTATATGGTGACACTAAAGTACTTTGATTTACTTTGAACATTGAACAATGGAATAAGATGTCATGTGGCATTTGTGTATGTCAACCCAGACTTGGTCAATGATTTTTTCCCCCAAACTTCTTGTTGATTTTTAATCCTTAGTCCCGTACTCTGAGAACTGCGGAGAGCATTAAAATCACCACATCTCTGCTGAGGTAATAAAAATTCAGCTGACCTCCTGGTAATCAGAGATCTGCAGGGCACTTACCCACCAATCTGTGGCCAAGCCTTGCAGTGAGTCAGCCAATAAAATTATGCTCAGGGTGAAGCAAATTGAAGGCAACCGACCCCCTTCAGGAACTAAGTTGTAGACAAAGCTGTCAGGAATATGATTGTGATTTCTCATGTACTGAACATCGAACATGGGACAGTACAGCACAGGAAAGGCCTTTTGACCCATCAAGTCTGCTCCAAGCACGGTACCAAATCAAAACCTCTTCTGCCCATACAGGATCCATAACCTTTTATTCCCTGCGTATTCATGTGTCTATCCAACAGTCTCTTAAATGCAACCATTGTGGCATGAGGGATGACCTCACTGAAACCCATCGAATGGTGAGAGGCCTTGATAGAGTGGATGTGGGAGAGTCTAAGACCAGAGTTCACAGCCTCAGAATAGAGGTGCGTCCTTCTAAAATGGAGACGAGGCGGAACTTCCTTAGCCAGAGGGTGGTGAATCTGTGGAATTCTTTGCCACAGGCAGCTGTGAAGGCCAAGTCTTTATGTGTACTTAAGGCAGAGGTTGACTGATCCTTGACTGGTCAGGGCATGATGGGATACAGGCAGAAGGAGATTGGGGCTGAAAAGGAAGTTGGATCAGACATGATGGAGTGGCAGAGCAGACCCAATGGGCCAAATGGCCTAATTTTGCTCCTGTATCTTATGGTGATATGATCCATAGTATCTGCTCTACCACTACCCTTGGCAGCCCATTCCAAGCACTTTCCACGCTGTGGAAAAGAACTGGCTCCACACATCTCCTTTTCCCCGCAAATTCATACCCTTTACAATGATACTCACTCAATAAAAATGGTCATTAAAAAAAGAGTATATTCCAGCCTGAAGACTTCAAATTCACTCTTCCGAGAGATGTGGTGGTATAATGGCCAGCTTATTGGACCACGGCCAACCACCAGAACTGTTAAACACAGAACAGTACAGCACAGCACATGGAGCTCAAATGCTCAACTGATCCTCCATTTATCTTTCCTCTATGAGTGGCCCTCTACGACCACCCTTGGCAATGCATTCAAAGCACTTTACCACTCCTTGGGTAAAAACCCTTCCTCCGACAACAGCCCCCCCCCCACCCATTCTTTCGTTCTATCACCTTAAAATAATGCCTTCACCTATTAGCAATTTCTGCCCTGGGAAAAAGGCTCTGGTTGTCCAATCTATCTCTGCCTCTTTTCATATTGCTTCGGAGATGAGATAAAATTCCAGCGCCGCAACTCAATGAATTCTAGAGTTTAAAGAAAATGGCCAGCTGATTAACTGATATCCTTTAGGGAAGGACTGCTAGCACTGTGTATCCATTGCCTCCTGAAGTGGCTGCCGGACTATTCAGTTCAGGGGCAATTAGGGATTCCAGCCACAAGCCGAGAAAAATATAACTGAGAGTAATTGCATTTATGAGGAAAAGAAGATGGACAGTAGCCATATTGGAGCAGACGAGACCAGTCAGAAACGAACAATTATCTGACGCGTGGAATATTTTAAATGCAATTGCGTGGTGCCGGTGATATCCGGGTCTAAGCGGCCTGTCTGAACATCCTCTCTTAATTCAAAGCAGCCGTGATGAATGAGGCATCACCTTGGCAGAAGCGAGCCCAGCAGGTGAAGCTGCCGACTCCTTTGCCACTTTGCCAAAAACCCGACTCACGCTGCTGTTTTGCGGTAAATCTCCGAATTGTTTTGCAATCACCAGACCTCTGCCCTGCTTGGGTAAAATCAGAGTCCAGACCCTCGTGGCAAATCAAGAACACAAATAAATCAGTGGAAAAGCTTGGAGTCAAATAGAAACTCAGCATTGCTTTGTTCTGCGAGCAATGTAAATGTCCGCCCATAATCCACACGGACAGTAGAAACAGTCAACAAGCACTACACTGAATGACTAGTTCTGAAAGCAGTGAATCAATTATTATTAGAACTTAAATTTATTTATTATTGTCACAGGTACTGAGAGGACAAAGTTCAAAGTAAACTTATTATCAAGGCACATATACAAGTATGTCACCCTGAGATTCACTTTCTTGCAGGCATTCACAGAACAAAGAGCCGTCGGACAGCATGGTAGTGTAGCAGTTACCACAACGCTGTACAGTATCAGCCACCAAGGTTCAATTCCCGGCACTGCCTGTAAGGAGCTTGTACACTCTCCCTGTGACCGTGTGGGTTTCCTCCCACAGTCCAAAGATGTACCACTTGGTAGGTTGGTTGGTCATTGTAAATTGTCCGATGATTAGGCAAGGGTTAAATCGGGGGCTGCTGGGCGGCATGGCTCATAGGTGCAGAAGGGCCTATTCCGTGCTGTACCTCAATAAATAAACACAATACCACCAGTGCAAAAAACAAAGACTGACAAACAACCAATGTGCAAAAGAAAATCTGTGCAAATAATAGAACAGATAATAATAAATAAATGAGATACCATTAAAAATAAAACGGTCATTGAAAATTCAAATATATTGAAGCAGTACTAGGGAAAGCAATTGACAGAATGCAGAATAGAGTGCTGCAGTTACATTATTTTAGAATGATTTCTATGCCTTGACTTGACCTTTGAACTGGGCTTGGTATCCTTACCTTGGTCAGGAAATTCTGATTAAGGAGGAGATCTCTCCATTTGGTCAAAAATGACCCCATCCACTGCAGATAAGCAGCTTGGACAGAAGTTTCATCTAGTGCCCATGATGCTTTGTGAATGAGCTGGTTGAGGTATCCAGACAGAACACAGATGACTTTCTAAGGCTCAAGCACACCCCAGTTCCATATCATTGTTCAGTTCCCATGGTTATGGATGATTTCACCTCAGCATTTGATAGAAAGAGATCAAGCCCAAATGATTGGTGATCCGAAAAAGGAATCAGGTTTATTGTGACTGGCGTACGTCATGAAATTTGCTGCTTTGCATGAACGCTACAGTGAAATACATAAACAAAACTACAATTCATTGTTATAATCAGAAATATATAAAAACAAGTAGCGCAAAAAGGGACCAAAATAGTGAGTAGTGCTCATGGTTCTTTGACTGTTCAGAAATCTGATGGCGGAGGGAGAAGTAGCCTTTCCTAAAATACTGCCTTACCTCCTCCCTGAAGGTAGTAATGAGAAGTGGGCATGTCCCGGATGCCCTTTAATGATGAATGCTCCTCCTTGAGGCACGGCATATTAAATATCCTTGGTAGTCGGAAGTTTTAATGACCCTGTGCATTGGAATGAATTATCATCACCCCAAACCCAAGGAGATCTATTCCCTCCAGCTCCCATTGTATGAATGGGAGTTTTCTCCAATTACTTTCATCTCAGCACCACTCTATTCAATAGGAGTCAAGCCTCTGAGTGCCAGCTGAACCCTACAATTCCTCATCCCTCAGTGCAGCCTAAGTGTTTGCAATGACTCGATCTAGAGTTTTAAAAGTTGGTAAGATATAGTACAGTCATCTAACTGGACAATTCAATCAGCCGTTTGCTGGGGTGCTTTCTGGCACCTTTAAAGCTGATTCCACTTCAAAGGGTGTCGCACAGAATTTCTAACAATACTAAACTGGGATGGGGGGGGTGTGGAGGAAGAGGGAGAAAGAGCTTTCTTAAAGAATCCCGACACAATGTAAGGCTGACGTTTTCACCTTGCAATGTGAGCTCGTGACAAGTGATTAATTCTAGTCGGGAGAAATGTTTTGGGGTAAACAGATCGGGGATGAGGGAGCCAGACAAAGGGTCAGGCCCTCAGGATTGAAAACTCGTCGTCGGTGGGGGGGTGGGGTGGGAGTTGCAGGTTTGTGTACGGTTGCTGGTTCGCAGCACCTGAAATGCCAGGCCTCTCGCTGGCTCTTCACGGTCGGGGAGGGAGGAGCCTTCCCTACAAGAAGATGCGCCCAGTCCAGAAGCCTCAACCACACGGTGTCTGCGGCTCGTTAAAAATAGAGTTATACTTGAGCACAGCTTTCGACTGATCGGTACCACACCATAGAGTGTCAGCAAGTATTCTGGAGTTATGCGAATGTAGCACAAATTAACTTAGGCAAGAACTGTCCTCAGTTTTTATAGTAAATTGAAAAAGCCCACAGACTAAGAGGAAATAGTTTGCAAAATGGTGACCATTTGCATATGTATCAGCCAAACATTAGGATATTGGGGTTGTGTTAATTGGCCTACATCAAATCAGGCGGGGCCAAGTTATTTTGCAGCATTATGACTGGAGTTTGAGCTGATTGACCAGATGGATGTTGTCATTTAACATATTGAACACGGTCACGGGTACAGACAATCAACGGTTGCTTGTGTACTCAGAGAGAGCCCTGACAGTATTAATTTTGGGTGTCTGTCTCTCTGTCTTCAGAAGTTTTTAGCCTATTTGAGTGAATTACTTAGTTATAAAGGTATTTGAACATTCAGAGGTATCTCCCACTCTAGATATATAATTCAAAGGAAGCATAGTCAACCCAGAATATTGTCATTGGAGCTACTGAAATTACCTACTGTTAACTTTAATCTTAAGGGTATAAAAATGTGCTACACTTTTGGCTTTGTGAGCCTACACTGAGAGTGTCTACATCAGAATACCTGTTTGACTTCATGAGGCGTTAGCAGCGTGGCGTGCATGGGCCAAATCGAGGTGGTGGAGTCCGAGTCCAAGAGCGGGGAATAAACCAATGTTTGGCCACTGCTGGAGCGGACATGGAAGCGAATCGAAGCAAGCCGAAGTGGGCCAGAACACGAGCCCAAGAGTGAGGAAAGACCCGAGGTTTGATCAATTTAAGCGCTGGGCTGAATTGAGGCGATGGGGCCCGGGCGCAAGATCGTATTGAAGCGGCAGGGTCTGGGTCAGATTGAAAAGGCCAGATCGTCAGGGCTGGAGGCGAGGGACAAGCCGGTTCAGCTTACTGCTTTGCGAGATTTACTCATCTCTGCGCTAAACTGAGCTCCTGAATCAGCTGTGGTGATGCCTGGCTTCGTGCCTGCGGACTCACTTTCGTGAACTTCAGTCCCGAATGCTACCTGCTTACTTTTACTGTTCACATGAACTGTTTCTCTGTACGCTGAGTGCTTAACAGTCTTCCTCTATTAAAATGGGTTCTTTAGGGTTTCTTTGCTTTGTGGCTGCCTGTATGGCGACGGACCTCAAGGTTGTATAAAGTATTCATACGTTGATAAACAAATAAGCTTTGAATAAAGATTTCTATATCATCAGCTTCAGTGTGTCTCCTGTGACTCCAGACCATAGTCACAACATGGCACCGAGTGAGTAAATGGAAGAGAAGGGGGCAGGAAGCACCTTACATCAGCGGCCTCTCCCAGCCAGCTTCCAAAATGTTTAGGTCATACTGAGAACTGAATGAGTAAATGGATCATTTAGCTCGTCTATTCAACTTAACCCCTGTTTCCTTCAGTAGCTCCTGACTGTCTACCTGCACTGTACTTCCACTATAACTGTAACACACACAAATTGCTGGAGGAGCTCAGCAGGTCAGACAGCATCTATGGAAAAGTCGATGTTTCGGGCCAAGGCCCTTCCTCAGGACGGGAAAGGAAGGAGTTACAAGCTGGAAGTTGAGAGGTGAAGCCAGGTGAAGGGGAAGGGAGGTGGGTGGGGAAAGGGGGATGAAGTGAGAAGCCGGGAGGTGATAAATGGAGCAGGAAAGGGGCTGAAGCAGAAGGAATCTGATAGGAGAGGAGAGGGGACCAGGGGAGAAAGGGAAAGAGGAGGGGCACCAAGGGAAGGTGATAGGCAAGTGATAGAGCAGAAGAGAAGAGGTAAGGTGGGAGCCAGACCGGGGGATGAAAGGAGAGAAAGGGGATGGGAGAGAATTTCTGTACTCTGTTACTGTTTTTTCCTTATAACTACCTCAATGTACTTATATATTGAAATTATCTATACGCATGGCATGTAAATCCAGGTTTCCCACTGTATCACACATGACAAAGATATACCAATTCACTAATTACTTCTCATTTCTACAGCCCAAATGAAAGACCCAAGAGAGAGTAACTCCATTTCTCTCCACCAATCCCACAACATTCCCAACCTGTGGAATATCTCCAGCTTTTTCTGAGGGTTTGTTTTGAGATTTCCAGCATCTGCGGTATTCGGTCTGAAACAATTAACCCACGAACACGCGTGATATGCTGAGCCGGAATTTGGCCCGTCAATTGCTCGCACTGAAATACGGAATGGAAAGAGGAGGACAGTTCAGAAGATCAGTTCCTCACACCTGTATATTTGTGCTAAATGGCCTTTAGTCCGATCCTTCAAGGAACACAATGCAGCTCTTTCTGACTCTGAATGAGCACATAGACCAAGGGGAAATAGAAGGATCAGTGAAAGGAAGGAATACAGTATTTAATTTAGATGGAAAAACACCATTAAGCCAACATTGGACAATAAATAAAGCCCTGTTATGAACTGAGTCTGCTTTCCAATCCACCACTGGCATCATTTCAGCCGCAGGAGGTCATTACCACAGAGAGTTACAGAAGCCACCTCGCCGGGCAGTTACCACAAAACAAAGGCAGGATTGTACTAATCTGCTTGATGTGAAAGGGAGGGAAGATGATCTGCCGCTTCCTCCTCTGTACAATTCACTTTCAGCGTGAACAGTGGCACCCAGAACCGGGGTGGGGTGGGGGGGGGTCACTCGCTCACTCACTTGGAAAGCAAAGGCCCCGACCGGGGAGAACGGCAGGAACAAAAAAAAACAGGCTCAGAAGCCTGACCATTTCTTTAAATGAAGCTGTCTGTTCTTCAAGGAGAGGGCTGCTCTCACTCACTGAGGATCTGTGTCAGAATGAACGTTTGGAATCTTGAAAGGGCTGCTGGCAACGGGAAGGATTGTATTTATGCTCTGACATGATGGCTTTATTTATGCTGTTTCTGGAAGGTTCCTGCATCACGTGCTTATCCGATTTTGGACACCGATGGGGGATTAGTTTCTTGCCCAAATATCCAGTACATTCAGTGACTATGGGGTCTGACCAGCGCTGGATTGGTGGAACTCAGAACTTTTCTGTGTTTTAGTACGTCTAAGATCCTGTAATCGCCTGTGAGAAAATTAATCTCTAGGTGGCATATGATGACATATACATACTTTGATAATAAAATATCCTTTGAACTTGAAACAAAGGTGCAACACAGACAAAATTCAGCAGGTCAGGCAGCACCGAGGAAGAGGAATAAACAGTTGATATTTCGGGGTTGAGGTACTTCATCAGGCCTGCTGCTGTGTTCCCCCGGCATTTTGGTCTGTATTTTCAGCATCTGCAGAACCTCTTGTGTTAAAGATAGACACAGTCCGCTCTCCGGCTGTACGGTGCTTATTCCACAAAAGGTATCAGTCAATGGTTAGATGGGATTGTTGGTGGGTGGTTAAAGGAAGCATCGCTGACCACACCATAATGCTGGGAATCTTCACCAAGCAGCACAGAACCCACTCTGACGAGAAACACCCTGGACTTTCTGGAGTGGAAGTTTGGTATCCAGCCAAAAGCAAGAAAAATCAATCACGAGTTTGACATATTTTTAAATTCAGAAAAGTACATCAGAAGGTGAATAATCCAACCAGACTGAAGAGCAAGATAATGGGACTTGTATGGAAGTATGGAAATAACTAGAATAGATTTGATGGCTCATATAGTTTCCTACTATGTTTAATGAGAATTATGAATGCCTAACAACTTTTGTGTTGAGAAGCTGCAAGTCTCCCTTGGGTATTTTAATGGAGGAGAGGTCTTGACCCACTAGGCCATAAGGTATTGAAGCAGAATTAGGCCATTCGGCCTATCGAGTTTGCTCTGTTATTCCATCATTACTGATATACTTTCCCTCTCGACCCCATTCTCCTGTCTTCTCCCCATGACATTTGATGCCCCTACTAATCCAGAACTATCAACCTCTGTTATAAATATACCCAATGACTTGGCCTCCATGGTCATCTGTGACAATGAATTTCACAGATTTATTACCCCCTGGCTAAAGAAATTCCTCCTCGTCTCTGTTCTAAAGGGACGTCCTTCTATTCTGAGCCTGTGCTCTGTGGTCCTAGACTCTCCCACTGAAGGAACATCCTCTCCATATGCACTCTGTCTATCTTGTAGTGCACTGGAATTGGAAATGGCTTACTATTGTCACATGTACTGAGATACAGTGAAAAGCTTCTCTTGCTGTCTGTTCATACAGACGAGATCCTTACAGAACATTGAGCGAGTTCAAGGTAGACAATAACAGAATGCAGAATGAAGTGCAACAGTTATGGAGCAACACGCGTGTCTGATTGCCTGCGTCCTGATGGAGGATCTCATCCCGAAATGTCAGCTGTTCATTTCCCTCTGCAGATGCTGCCTGACCTGTTGAACACCTCCAGCATTTCCTTGTGTGGTACTCAAGATTTCCAGCCTCTGCAGAACCTTACGAGTCTCCATAGCAGTTACCGAGAAAGCGCAGCACGGGTAGACAATACAGCGCAAGATGACACCAGAATCTGGATAGAGGGGATTCAGGTGGGGGGAGAGTGGGATTGGTATCAACACCTGAGGCTGTCTTTAACGTGGACAGTAGATGCCATCAAATGACCTTCCACACCCACCTGACTGAGTCGCAGGTTAGAAAAGCCGGGAGTATAGAAATCGGTAAAATCGGTCTTTCACTACTCAAAATCTTGCAGAGCTCTGTTACGGCAACAGTTATCACCTTTCAACCATCAGGCTCCTGACCAGTGTGGAAAACTTCACTCACCTCAGCTCTGAACCGATCACTAAACACAACCCATGAACGCACTTTCAAGGAATCTACAATTCAGTATTATTTATTTACTTTTTTTAAAAAAACTTATTTGCACAATTTATTTTCTTTTGCATTGGTTCTGTGTCAGTCTTTATTAATTGCATTTTTTTCATAAATTCTATTGTATTTCTTAATTTTCCTCTAAGTGCCTGCAATTAAACAATTCTCAAGGTAGTATATAAGATCATAGGAGCAGAATTAGGCCATTTGGCCCATCCAGTCTTCCCCATCGGATAGTGGCATATGCAAACTTTTTGATAATAAACTTACTTTGAACGTTGCCTAACACAGACCCATGCCCACGTCTGCTGTGACAAGAATTAGAGAAAAGTTCATTCAATCACTTCTGTTTAATTTCCAACTTATTCCTATCGGCAGAATAAGCAGACGTTTCCTTTCTGCACAGAACAGTCTTTGTGTGCAGAGTGCTGGGAAAGAATACCAAAACTCAGCGTGTTCACCAGAGATCTGAAATGGAAGGTCAGCCCCATCATTCCTGCTCGGAGATTTTTTTTTGCCATCAGCTCACGTTCCCCTACAGTCTGTGGCCAGGTGACGAACTGCTGCCGCAGCAGTTTTCTCAACTAGGCGGCCGGAGAGCATTTACCGAAAGCCGCTGTGGTTTTTCCTGTGGAAGTGCAACAGAAACGCGATTGTCCCCAGTGACTTAAGAGGAACCAAGACGTGCACCGGAGGCCAGGAGGGGAAGTATGGGGAAAGGTTGTGTTTGATGTAAAAACAAAGCAGAAACAAAAAAATCGTCTCATTCATCCTGTGTCACCACAGAATGGACACTGGCAAGTGCGTGAAAGTGACACAAGAGACCTTCATGCATCAGCACACATCCCTGACAGTTCAGTGATTTAAACACAGAAAACTTCTTTTCCTTCCCGCCCCTCACGTCTCCTAAATACTCCAAACCCTGCAGACAGCAGGTACTGTCGTCAAAATTTTACCCCAACATTTACCTCAGTTTTACCCTTCATTCTACCACTGACTCTTGGTTTTATTTTGCCGAACTGTGGCAGCCAAGGAATACCATACCACCGCAGGAGAAGTGCGCAGACAGCACTGGCTCCTGGTTTCGAGTGGGCTGTTAAACCCACGGTCTGTATGAGGCTCAATAGGTGTGAAAGATCCCACGGCCCTTTTACAAACAAGTGTAAACATTTGCTGTCATGACCCAGCTAATATTTATCCCTTAATCTTCTTCAGCAAAACAAAATATCATGAGGGACATCAATAGGGTGAATGCACTCAGCTTTTTCTCCCCCTTGGAAGGGGAACTAAAAGCTGGAGGACATATCATAACTGAGGGGTGAAAGATTTAAAAGGATTAGGAGGGACAACTTCTCCAGGTCAGATAATGAGCTGCCAGAAGAAGAGGTACAATAATACCACTTCAGAAACCTTTGGATGAATACATAGATAGGAGGGGACAAATGGGACTCACTTGATGGGTATCATGGTTGACATGGACAATTTGGGCTGACGGGCCTGTTGCCATGTTGCCTTACTCATCGAGTCTGCGCTTACAATCACACTTTCTTTCATAGGAGCTTGCTGTGCACGGGCTGGCCAGCTTCAGACAGTAATTACAGTTCACAAGTATTTCAATGGCTGCACTTGGCCTTGTGACATCCTAACGGAGGTGTCAGAGGCCCTCTCCAAGGCTTTCTCTGACCTCCTCATTACAAGTGACTACAACGTTGACGTTCTTGTTTCCTGTTTACGATGTTTTCTGTTTTTAGTTGCACACTTTCAGCATCAAACCGTCATTCGACTGTGTCTACAGTGGCTGCATTCAGCCAAGGCAAGTTTGCCTCAATTCAGCGTTTTATCCCCGGCAAACAGTGGCACATTGAAGGCGCGAGCAAGCATTACACTGTGCGCAGTTCTGGCAGCCCATTACAGGAAAGGTGGGGAGGCTTTGGAAAGGGTGCAGAAGAGGTTTGTGAGGATATGAGCTGGGAGAGGCTGGGCAAACTTGGCTCACTTCCTCTGGAGTGTCAGTGGCCAAGGGGAAACCTGACAGAAACCTATAAACTGATGAGAAGCTTAGACAAAGTTAGGCAGTCAGATAATTTCTCCCAGGGTACAAATGCCAAATACTAGAGGACATTATAGTTCGGGGGAGAGTGGGAAAATTTAAAGGAAGCAAGTTTTATTTCACACGCGGAGAGTGAATGGTAGAATAATTAGCTGTCAGCAATTTTCTGATTTATTTTTTGACTGCAATAATAAAAGAATAACTGGGCTGGTTTGAATAGAAATTGTGAGATGAAGTTTTTTTTTAAACTGGTAGTTCTTTTCACTGGGTCCGCCCGCCAGAGGTAGCGGTGGAAACAGATGCAACAGTGGTGTTTAACAGGCTTTAAGATAGGGAACGGACGGATATGGATCTTGTGCAGGCAGAAGAGATTTTGTTTAATTTGGCGTTCTGCGATGCACAAACATCGTGGGCTGAAAGCCTGTTTCTGTTCTTTACTGTTTTCTGCCTCATTTGTACCAGGGATGGAGCTGATCAATTTAATCTGTCTGTAAGAATCCACCCAGTAAAAACATCACAATCTGGTAGCCTGCACTGCGAGGGGTTTCACAAACCCTCTGCTGCAGCGGGAAGGAAATATTAAAAAAAGAGTTGGTCTCCACGACACTTCAAAGCTAATGAAAATTAGAATTGACACAGCAGGGAACAGTAAGACTTATTGTCTGGACAATAAAGGGGCAAGATTTTTTTAATAAAAAAATCCAGCTAGAACGGATTACAGTCTAAAAATAACTTCTAATATCTGTGGAAATGAAACTACATCTAATATCAAGATATTGATGAAGTGCAGCAGAGCAAAATGAAGGAACATCTGTATTAAAAGACCTGGAGAAGAGGGGAAAAGGTTCACATTTCCCTCTGTTTCAGTTTGCAGTGGGATTTTGCTGCCAGCTCTGAGGGGAAGAGAGGAAGCAATAAAGTGTATTCAAGCGTCAATTGACAAATAGTGACATTCTTTGTGCCAATTTCTCCATCTACCAACTGAATGAAAGAAAAGCGATTGGACCCCTTTGGCAGAAACGCTGGGTGAATGCAGGCAACTTAGTAAGCATAGAATAAACTCTCTCTTCAGCCCTTGCAAAACCACAGACAAATGGTCATTTTTGCAGCCAACTCAATCTTCGGCAAGAGAACAGAGTGAAAACAAACTAAGCTTGGTTCTTTCGCCAAGAGTCAAATGTCACTCACTGAATTTGTAGCAGTATTGAATATAGGACTAACAGTGGGGCATTGTGGAGAGGATCACTGTAGGAAGGCTTATTCGTAACTGCCATTGCATAGATTTGATGGGCAAATTGAATTTATGGAACAGTGTGTAACACTCTGAAGAAATGCACTGCTGTATGCCGTCTAATGGAATCTGACAAGGTAACATGGAATTACAAGGAATGTCACATTAAATTAAGTGAAAAGAACTACCAGTTAAAAAAAAACTTCATCTCACAATTTCTATTCAAACCAGCCCAGTTATTCTTTTATTATTGCAGTCAAAAAAAGAATCAGAAAATTGCTGACAGCTAATTATTCTAACAAACTGTACACTTACGTCAGAGTGCTCGCTCTTGGCTACACTCAGCACTGCTTTGATTTAAGAAACTCAGTCATTCAATTTGCAAAGTTGCTTAGAATGCTAGACACCATGAAGAAGTCAAAGGATGCGTGAATCAGACAGGGTGCTGGACTTGAGGTAAGGGCTGGCTATAACTTTTGTGAATGGACTAACTTACGTCAGAGTGTTTGCATTTGTTTACGCCCGGCTCTGCTTTGATTTTAAAAAAACTCAATTATTTAATCAGAGAAAGCTGCTGGACATCACAAAGCATTCAAAGGACGTGTGAACCATACAGGGTGTTGGACTTTGAGGTTCAGGACCTTTCTGGATGGTGCAGAGGCTCAAGGGAGCTAAGTGGTTTCTTGCTTCTGCATGGGACGAGGCAGGATTTCTGGTGTCACGCTGAATAATCTAACTTGTCTTTGAGGGACTGAAGCAGAAGTGACTGAGGTGCAGGAGCGAGAGAAAAAAACAGCGTGCTTTGGAGGAGGTGGAGAGGAACAGAACAGCTTTACGGCTCTATTCATCCAGCAAAACAGAACAGGCAACCAGGAAGGCAACTATTAAAAAGAAAGACCTTGGTGAGCTGCACAACAAAGGATGCAGATGATGACAGGCCTGAAGGCACACTCATTACTACAATTGTCAGAGCTGCAACTGATCGGTGTAGAGAAGAAAATGACAAAAGGCTGCACGAGGACCCCTGGGGTAACAGAGATACGGTGGGGGTGTGGTGCTGCTCAGAACAGACACAGATAACCATGGGAAATGGACATGCAGCATTTGAGGCAAACCAATTAGAGCAAATCACCGGCTGGATGGCCCCTTCCTTACCTTTGCGTAGTCAAGCGGAAGTTGGTCCTCCGGACATTTAAACACACCCTCACTGAAAGAAAGAGAAGAGAGTTGTTAAGTGAACAAGCAGTGAACAACTTTTTTCCTCTGTTTTCTATTTTCTAACGCTGACAAAATAACATATTGTGAGCACAGGCAGATCGGTGATCCCTCTGTGAGCAGGTACTGTGTATTATTTAAAGGCTGGGACACCGTGCCGGATGAAACGATGCTGGGTTTACACAAGGAGCTGGCTTCACTGCTATTGAAGTGGGATCGGGCAGTGGAACAATTCAAACTCCTGCAGAAAGTTTGTTTTAAAGTAGCCCCCAAAACAGCAAATTGAATTAGGCTTGGAGCCGGGAGTTGACAAGGCAACGCACAATGATAAAACATTGAGGAGACTTTCACTGCACAAACAAATGCAGACGGAGCTTTGCTACCGGGATCACCAGTCCTCCAGTAATAACTCTAGGTTACTCCACAAGACCCAGGTCTGAGCAAACCTCGTAAAAGTCAGTGCGTTGGTTAAAAAGAGAGCATTCATCAGATTAAGGAGCAATAACAGTGTCAAAGAGGTGGAGGGAGACCAGGGCTTCTGCAGACTCCTTACTTATCCCAGGATCATTCTTCTGCCTCACTGTCCTTCACATCCTTCCTTAATGCACAGTGACCAAGGGACGTAGTTTCTCTGTTGCAACTTGACTCACATTTTAGAGCAAAGTTTTTCAAATACTTAAAGTTTGAAATATTTTTGAAACAGTTTTGTATCCATACTCCCTTGCACAGATACTGGCCCTAATACACTTGAGACCCTGAGGCTTATCAGATGCCTCGTACAGTGTGTGGTTAAAATGGACTCAAAACTTGCTCAAACTGTCCTCCAGCTCTTGGACGGCCATTTGGCTACGTTGTCTCGAAGGCAGTGCCACTGGAGGGAGAAATCATGGAATCGTAAAATACTAACAGCACACGATATTTAATGCCAGCCACCCTGACAGGAACTGAAAATGGTGACATGGTATCTTAGTGGTTGGAGCAATCGCTTCACATCGGCAGTGGTCATTGATTGATGTTCTGCTCCCAATTCCCTGATTTGTGTACCTTTTCCCTGTGACTCCATGGATTTCCTCCAGGATCCTCCAAGGCCTGAGGTTAGGGTTTGTGAGTGGTTGGCATGCTAGGTTGGCACCGGAAGCGTGACAACACTGCATTGGTCGTTGACGCAGAACAACACACTTCATTATATGTTTAAAAACGCAAACACCAGGAAATCTGCAGATGCTGGAACCTCAAGCAACACACACACACACAAAATGCCAGTGGAACGCAACAGGCCAGGCAGCATCTATAGGGAGCTGACGAAGGGTCTCGGCCCGAAACGTCGACTGTGCCTCTCCCTATAGATGCTGCCTGGCCTGCTGTGTTCCACCAGCATTTTGTGTGTGTTGTTTCATTATATGTTTCACTGTTCATGTGACAAAGCTAATCTTTAATCTTTGAACCCATCCCTTGACGACTCCCTGCTCCACACCTCGACTTGTACAGTGTTCGCTGTGATGAGCAAGCTGCTGACCTGACCCACGAGGCACACAAATGGGCCACTCAATGCCCGCGTACTGCCCCCCACGCCACGACAGCCCGCAAAGGCTCCACATTATTTTTTGGTGATAAATGGCACAGTTTTTAAAAAAATCAATGCAAGCTTCAAAACTTGCTATCTTGCAGCGATTCCAGTCAGATGGAGCCAGCTCTCTCACTCTCCTTGCCAGCTTGTCCAGCTCAGTCAGCAGACTGAGAACGCCAGAAAACAGGAGCAGGCGTGGAGCGCTCAGTCGCTTACACCTGATTCACCATTCACTCTTCCGCAGGCCTCATCTCCCCTTCCGCAGGCCTCATCTCCTCTTCTGTACCAGTTCCCCACAGCCCTCAATTCCCTGATTTTTCAAGACGTTACTTCCTTTTTAAAATACCTCCACAGTCCTCAGGTGCAGAGGATCCCAGGAATTCACCGTCATTTTTCTGTTGTTGCTTTGTCGTTGGGGACAGTATGCTGTGTTTTGTCGTGCTCTGGGTTCTGCGGAGCACAGTGGGCGTGCTATGCCAGCACCGGAATGTGTGGAGTCACCAGCACATTGCTAGATTGTAGAATACGAACACAACACTGGAAGAACTCAGCAGGTCAGGCAGCATCCGTGAGAAAAGAGTAGCCAACGTTTCGGGCTGAGACCCTTCATCGGGATTGGGGGGGGGGGGGGGGAGAGAGGACCGAAGCCCAGTAATAGAGATAGGGGAGGGAGTAGGGCCTAGAGGCGCCAGGTGGAAAACCAATCAGAGGAAAGATAAGGGGGGGGGAGGGGATAAGCATGAAAGAACTGTAAAGAAGCAGAAAGTTGAAAGGGGAGAGAGGCAGAGAGGGACCTGGGATAGGGGAAGGGAGAGGGGGAGGGAATTACCGGAAATTGGAGAATTAACTGTTCATACCACCAGGCTGGAGGCTACCCAGACGGTAGATGAGGTGTTGCTCCTCCAACCTGAATTTGGCCTCATCATGGCAGTAGAGGAGGCCATGTATGGACAGATCCAAATGGGGATGAGAGACAGAGTTGAAGTGGGTGGCAACCGGGAGGTCCTGTGCTAGATTGTGCTAGCTTCAGTGTAAGTTTTGATGTACATGTGATAAACAAATGAATCTAAACCCTTTACGCCACAGGGACTCCCAACCTGAGGCTCACAGACCCCTTGCTTAACGGTACTGGTCCATGGTATAAAAAAGGTTGGGAACTCCTGCTCTATTCAAAACTCGGCCGTTTGAAATTAACACACCTAATCTTGCAAGCAGGTCTCCTTATTTATGATTCTCCCACTATTGGAAACACATCACCTTCGACTCTACCAAACCCTGAGAACTTATCGGGATTGTAATGGAATTAGTGTAATATATTTATGTGCAATCTCATCTCAGCATTGTTGTTCCATTTGAGCAAATAGCAGTTAAAAAGAGTCATTAATTTTTACTTCTCGCTGTCTTCAGACTAATCAGTATTTATTCCATATTTACAGTGAAATCTCCTTAACTGTCAGAAAGCAGCTGTTCTGTATGACTGGGTTAAATGAGAAGTTGTAAATCTTTCACACACACCAACAACTTTCTCTGTAATTATGCCGTAAAGAGCCCGAAGAACGAAAAGTGAAATGGAAGCCAGTTTATATCTTTTCAGTTACCACCATGTTACTTGACCCTGAGAGGTAGGGATAGAGTCCTAGAGCACTACAGCACAAAGGCAGACCCTTCGGCCCATCTAATATGTGCTGAACTATTTTAAATTTATTTAGAGATACAGTGCAGAACATTCCCTTCCGGCCCGACAAGCCATACCATCCAGCATCCCACCTATTTAACCCTAGGCTAATCACAGGACAATTTACAATGATCAATTAACCAACTAACCAGACTACGGGAGACAAACCAGTATGTCCATGGGGAGGACATACAAACTCCTTACAGACAGTGCTGGAATTGAACCTCCAATCTCCAATGCCCCAAATTGTAATAGTGTCGCAGTAATCGCTACACCACCAAGGCACCTATTATTCTGCCTAGTTCTATTGACCTGCACTTGAACCACAACCCCTCCCACCCATGTACTTATCCAAACTTTCTTAAAAGTTGACATCGAACCCACATCCACCTCTTCCGCTGGCAGCTCCTTCCATATTCTCACCATCCTCTAAGAGGAGAAGTTGCTTTTAAACATTTCACTTTTCACCTTTAACCCCTGACCTCTCATTTGAATCTTCTCAGCCTCAGTGGAAAAAGTCTGCTTGCATTTATAGTCCTCATAATTTTGTAAACCTCTGTCAAATCTCCCCTCATTGTCCTACACTGTAGAGAATAAAGTCTGAACGTATTCAACTCCTCCCTACAACTCATGCCCTCAAGTCCTAGCAACATCCTTTTAATTTTTCTCTGTAATCTTTCAACCTTATTGATATTTTTCCTGTTGGTCAGCAACCAGGTCTGGGCTAAATTTACCCATCTTATGCTGGAATCAGCTACTACAATCAGGGGACTAGCGAGAGGAAACGGCAGCTCTACCAAGCTTCCTGTTGCTAATCGGCACCAACCGACTTCGAGCAGGCAGAGCAAGGAATCAGAATCATGTTTATCATCACCGGCATGTGACGTGAAATTTGTTAACTTTGTTAAATTTGTTAAGCAGCAGCAGTTCAATGCCGTACACAATATAGAAGAAAAAAAAGTAAATAAATAATAATAATAAGTAAATCAATTACAGTATCCGTAGATTGAATAGATTAAAAGAGTACAAAAAACAGAAATACCGTACAATAAAAAAGTGAGGTATTGTCCAAGGGTTTTGTGTCCATTTAGGAATGGGTTGGCAGAGGGGAAGAAGCAGTTCCTGGATCGCTGAGTGTGTGCCTTCAGGCTTCTGTATCTCCTACCTGATGGTAACAGTGATGAGAAAGGACCAGCCCTTGTTAATAATAAATGTGAGGAGAACATGTGGTGGGGGTCCCTGAAGACGTACACTGCTTTCCTGCGTCAGTGCTCCGTGTAGATGTGCCCAATGGTGGGGAGGGCTTTGCCCGCGATGGACTGGGCCTTTTCCATTCAAGGACTGTGGTGTTTCCATACCAGGTTGTAATGCAGGCGGTCAATATACCCACACCACCACACACCTCCAGAAGTTTGTCAAAGTTGTCAAAAGTATATAAAACTTACAGAGGAATGCATCGTTTGTGTTAACAACCAACACACATTGGGGGGGGGGGGGGGGTGCTGGGAAGTGTCATCACATATTCAGGGGCCTACATAGCATGCCCATAATGCTCATCAGGATGAAACGGTGTAAACTGATATCTGTACTCTGTCTTCATGTAGACCCCAAGACAGAGTTTAACAACCTAGAGGCAGATTGATGGCCCAGCCCTGGCTCGATCTGTTTATCTAAGCTGTTGGCTCCATGAATCACTCCTTTTCATTGATTCTTGACAGATAACCAACCAAGATGTTAGCTGGCTTCCTAAAAGCTGCACTACTGTCCTAGGCAAATGCACAAACATGCCGTCTGTGACATCCTCCTTCAGGAAGTCTTAAAACGTGATGAATCATTGGGTGTTTATATAACATTACTGGTGAGGAGTTGAATTACCTCAGTAGGATCAGGGGTCACGGCGGAGGGAGGAAGGACAATTGTCGGACACCAGCACTCCCAAATATTTCAAGTAGCAGAGTCAGTTTACTGCACGGCAAAGATAACGCAACGCTGACCATTGAATCCTTGAAAGAGCACACCTTTGTTGTGGAGAACTGGCCAGTTTCCAGTCTATTGCTTTCAAGGCCACTGTTACTGCACACGTCCTGGCAGTGACATTAAATTACTGGGTTATTTGACTTCGGGAATATTTCAGCTGCGTTCAGTCCAAGTTTCACTGGTCCGTACAGGGATGGGCCAGCAGGCCATCAGACTGCTTAATTCATGCTGCTGCAACTGTGTTTATATGTTATATTGACTACCCTGTTTGTCCATAGTATTTATTATAAATTGCACATTGCAAATTTAGATGGGGACGCGATATGACGATTTTTACACCTCGTGTATATAAAGGATGTAAGTAATAAAGTCAATTCGAATCCACTTCGGTCAGCAGAGAAGGAGAAAGAAAAGGATAAATTCACACTTTCTGGGGAGGCACAGTCACAGTAGTGGTTATTGTAACGCTATTACAGTGCGAGTTAATCAGGTTCAATTCCCTACACTGCCTGCAAGGTGTTTGTACATTCCCCCTTGACCGTATTGGTTTCCTCTGGGTGCTCTGGTTTCCTCCCACGTTTCAGGTAGGTTAATTGGTCACATGGGTATAATTGGGCACCACGGGTTCATTAGGTTGGAAGGACCTGGTACTATTCTGTACCTTCAGAATTTAAAACTAAATTAAAATCTCTCTCTCATGTGCACACACAAACACATAAAAAAAAATCAAACTTACAAAGAAAATGACACTTTCGAGCCTTTACGGTGTGAGAAATTACCATGGATAGCCAGGACGGGAATACTGACTTGGAAACGGGAATGCTGTCCAGCAATTTGGCTGCTCTCTGGATGAAAATCAGAGAGCCATTGAGAGAAGCCAGAGATTCTTACAATCTGCTCCTGGCACGGCTTGGAGTTAGTTCCGAAAGAGCACAGTGGTCCATTATGTGAGACAACAAAGCTTAACATTACAGAGAAATATTTACCAAGAAGGCCCATTTACTTTCCTACCGCAGCATTTGGAAGTGAGTTATTTTCCAAGTCACTCACAGCAAAAAGGAATCAGCGACTGCAGTAATCAGCCCTGCCATTCTCCCAGAGGAATGAACACAAAATTACCAGCTAATTTTTCAGGGGTCTGCACAGTCTAGTCTGAAAGAAATCCCAATGATATCAACTCACCCCAGAGACATCCCGCGCCTCTGTACCAATAACATCCCGAGGACACTTGTGTGCGTATAAAACCGGAGATGCTCCTTTAATGAACCACAGGACAATTGGAGACCTCAGAATGTTCCCATTAACAATTTGTCTCTCTCAATTTTGATATGAACACATTTGGTTCCAATAGTGACTTAATGCATTTCCGGCAGCCATTAGAAAAGCAGTTTTAACCATGATAAAAAGAACTCAATATTGATATGCTTTTGCAGAATGTTCCATCAGTCTTCTCTACGGAATCATTCTACACTGCCAAAATAAATTTCGAAGCCTAAAATTCCTCAAATTTACAGGAAAATTTCATTCAGAAATGCAGTAATTTTGAAGGTCTTTTGTAGAATATTAATCTCAAAAATCAATTTGTTGTATAATGCAAGTGTTTCCCCGAATTCCTCGAAGAAAAATCTGGATAGGTACATGGACAGGAGGGGTATGGAGAGCTACAGTCCAGCTGCAGGTTGATGGGATCAGACTGAATAATAGTTCAGCATACTAGATGGGCCAAAGGGCTGTTTCTGCACTGGAATGTTCTATGACTGTCTATTATGCCTATACTGATGAATTCACAGCAGCATACAAGTAATTTTTCATTGCACTTCTGCATATGTGCACAGGCCTTGGGCACACATACCATATGTCGTGATTTTTTTTCAGCAGCGGTACAGTGTAACACATAAAATTTCTACAATACTCTGCAAAGACCCATGCTCCATCATGAGCATCAGCCTTCCCAGCATCCAGGGCATGGTCAAGGAGCAGGGTCCCAAAAAGGCGCCATCCACCATTAAGGACCCTCATCGCCCGGAACATGTCCGCTTCTCACTGGCACCATCAGGGACGAGATACAGAAGCCCAAAGGCATAGAGCATCTTCCCCTCTGCCATCCATTTCTGAATTTCTGAATGGGCATTGAACCCATGAACACTACCTCCCTACTTTTTCTCCTCTTTTTGCACTACTAATTTAACTATTTAAATATAATAATTTTTACAATAACAATAATGTTTTTATTCTTAGATATTGGTGCCACATAACAACAAATTTCACGACTCATCCAGTAATATAAACCCAATTCTGAGACACCCTTGCTATATATCTGCACCCAAGGGTTTTGTACTTGTGCATGTGGAAATAAACTCAACTTTGACTTACAGTAAACATCTGCAAAATATACGTTCCCCCTCTGACAAAAAGCATTCCACGGTGAAAGAGCTGGAACAGTTCCCACCATCACCTCCATTACGCCTGGACAGCACTCGGCTGTGTGAGGGAAAGAATGTCTGAAGTGGGCCCTTGTGATTCCCCAGACTCTCCCTATAGCTCCTCCATTCATGAATCCAACACAGAACAAATTTCCAGTCTCAGCGGAGACGAGTCACACCAATGCAATTTGAGTCAAAGAAAGTGGGTACCCAGCTAGTAAATATGTTTATGAATCCCCTCTTCAAGTTTATTGTAATTAAGAGGAGGGGAAAAGGACTGCAATTGCCTTTAAAGAAAGCAGATTATCTTTATTTGTCATATGCACATCAAAGCACACAACAAGCTATTTTGTTTGCTTCGATGACCAACACATTCCCAGGATGTGCTGGGAGCAAACCACAAGGGTCATTATGCTTCCTGCCCCAGCATAGTATGCCCACAACTAACTAACCCCAACTCTCACATCTTTGAAATATGGGAGGAAACTGGAGCAGCTGGAGGAAACGCTCACGGTTCTGGAGAGAACGTACAAACTGCGGCGGTATCTCACAGCTGCCGCTGCAGAGCGTTACGGTAACCACGCCACCCAATTATCGTCACTTGCAACTCAGGCTCAAGGGTGTCAATGTCACGTGACTGTCACTAAAACACGCTCAATCCTTGCAGTCAAATCATTTGTGGTATTTCCATGCAATTATGCCACAGAAAAGTAAATAGTTAAATGGGAATGTTGCACACAAGTTGCTTTAGCGTAAACCTCTAAAGGGATTGTGCTGCTTTGCTTCAAAATATTCTCGGAAAACGTTTCCTCTTGAGGGTCAGGAGGTCTTAAGAACAAACGCACCATCCTTCAGACACTGGCCATGTGATGCTCAGGCCTGTAATTTGTAATGACAAATACAGTATTTGTAATTGCTGTTGGTGGAGCTGCATTACAACTTCATGAAAACTCTTACACAAAACCTGTAGTGGTTGTTATTTAGTTCAGTTTACTGTCTATCACGCCACTGGTGTTTAGGGCCACAATGAAGGTCCTCCATCTCTGGCGGTGCTCATGTCAGTAGCTTCTTCTTGGTTTTCACTACTGGCGGTCATGCAGTCCCGGGTGGAGACTCAGGAATACTGTCACACTCAGATGTAGAAGGATTCTTCATTGCTGCTTCCAGAATGGTTTTGTTTCACCAGTCAGGGTTGTTAGACCTGAGCGGAACCCCCAGACCTGGAGGACCGGTGGATCTCTCCTAGTCCAGTCTCTACCCTCTATCCTTTGACCCCGATGAGGCATAATGCCCTGACTCCCGCCAACGTTGCTCTCTGGGTCACTGAGGCACGACAAAGCTGCCGTCCTCCTGAGGTGCTGTGAAGGGCCTGAATTTGAGCTCTAATCATGGAGTATTTTCCCCTTTCCACAGGACTGTGCAAACACACTCAACGCAAGCAACCTGACACAACCCTCTCCCACTAGCAGCATTAAATAATACACTGGAAAAGGGCCAGGAACATCAGGATTTCCCCCACCCGGCTCACGGGCTGTATGTCCCATTCCCACCAAGGAGGAGGCTACGTAGCATCCACACCAAGACCACCAGACTCAAAAACCTTTACTTTCTCCAGGCAGTAAGGCTGACGAACATCTCCACCCACTAACCCATCCCACAACCATTACTTAATTCTTTTCCAGTCAGAGTCACCATATGTAAAAACACACCCGGGCCTAGCATCACTTTATGGATATACAGTCAATCTATGTACAGTATATAAGCTATCTTACGTATGTATTTACATTCATTGTGTTTTTTTGTACTGCATTGGATCTATACACTTGCATGACTAAGCAATCTTGAATCTGATTGGAGGGGGCATTTGAACACCCACTTAATGTAATCATTTGTACATGTCCTCAGCGTTTTCAATAGTTATGGTGGGAGGGGCACATTTTGCTGTCACCCCCACTCAGTGTAGAGTTTAGATTTTATTGAGGTATGGCAGAGAACCAGGCCATTCGTTCCAACCAGAACATGCTGACGTTTATACTCCATTCCCCCATTGTTTCCTTCCATAAACCAAGATCATCCACACTAAGTGTGCCCGCCTCTGCCCCTGCCAGTTCCAACATTGAGGAGTTCCACACTCTCACCCACCCCGACACTGTCTGCAAGGAGTTTGAATGCCCAGCTTCCTCTGCTTCCCACGTTCCAAAAGACGTACAACAGGTTCGGGTTAACAAGCTGTGAGCATACTAGGTTGGCGCCGAAAGTGTACAAACACTTGTGGGCTGCCGCCAGCACACCTTCGGGCGGTGTTGGCCATTGACGCAGACAATGCACCTCACTGTAGGTTTCGATGAGCACGTGACGAATACTGCCAAGCTCTCTAAGACATTTTTCCATTTGTTACTCAGTGGATTTTTAGTGACTGTCTCATGCTGACTGCCTCAAGGAAGGGATGGCAAAAAAAAAGCTTTGGTTGCCAAACTAGTTCCACTTCTCAAATGGGTTTTTAAAAAAAAAGAAATGATCTGTCAGAACTGTACAGGTGCCAAACTGGATTATGTTTCAACAGACTTTGGGCATTTTTGCTTAATAGTAACTTACAAAAGGTTGGTCAACAATGAACTAGAATAACTGATGCCCAGGGTGGAAGAGAGGTTTCTTAGGAATCATAATCAAATATTTGGGATCAATGGAACAGGGAGAAGAGGAAAGAGTTCACCTTGGACATTAAAAGGCAAAAACAACAACAGAATGTAAACAACTTTTAGAAAAACAAGCTCATTTGTGGATTGGGCTGGCAGACGGTAAGTATGAATTAAAGAGGATGAACATGAGGTAATATTTTCTTTGAAAAACAATGTGGCACGATTGGTTGATTCCCACAGGGTCGTTGGCATAATGTTCAATTCCCTGTTGATAAACGGAGCTACCATGAGGGTTAAGTGTTAAATTTCCATCCTCACTTACAACCTGGAGACACAGTTGTGACACAGTGATATATTTCTTGGTCATTTATAAAGCAGCAGGACTGAAATGAGGAGAAATAAACTCAATGGCCTTTTTTTTTATATAAAAAGGTACACCTGTACACCCGCTCATTAATGCAAATATCTAATCAGCCAATCATGTGGCAGCAACTCGCTACAGAAAGGCATGCAGAAATGGTCAAGAGGTTCAGACCAAACATCAGAATGGGGGAAAAATGTGGTTTTGACAGTGGAATAATTGTTGATGACAGACAGGGTGATTTGACTATCTCAGAAACTGCTGATCTCCTAGGATTTTTAAGCACAACAGAATCTAGAGTTTACAAAGATCTGAGTGAAGTACAGAAAGCATCCAGTGAGTGGCACTGTCATGGCCAAAAACGGCGTATTAATAAGAGAGGTCAGAGGTGAATGGCCAGGCTGGTTCAAGCTGACAGGAGTATAACTGTAAGCCTAGTTACCATGTACTACAACAGTTGTGTGCAGAAAGGCATCTCTGAATGGGCAACACACCGAAGCATGAAGAGGATGGGCTCCAGCAGCAGAGGTCTATGAACATCGGTATTGTCATTCAAAGTAAAATTGGATAGGTATATGGACAGGAAAGGAATGGAGGGTTATGGGCTGAGTGCAGGTCGGTGGGACTAGGTGAGAGTAAGCCTTCGGCACGGATTAGAAGGGCCGACATGGCCTGTTTCCGTGCTGTAATTGTTATCTGGTTAACATACACTCAGTGGGCACTTTATTAGGCTGGAGCTCTTTATCTTGAAGGGTGGTGGGGAGAGTCACCATATGCATCCAAACAAACACTGAGAATTTTCTGGACATGAAGGGACTCAAAGGATATCAGGACAGTACTGGAAAGTTGCAGTGAAGGAGCACACCAGCCACGATCTTAATGAAGAGCAGGGCAGGTTGGAACGGCCTGTGGTCGACACCTTACATTCTCGCATTACAGCTGCAACATGCCAACTTTGTGAAATCCATTACATCAAAAGAGCAGTTCTCTAGCTTTCTTCTTAAACTCATTTCGGTGATGAATTAAAACCTTAGAAAAAGGGGCACAAGCTGCAGTCATCATGGTTATGGCTTCTGGTGGACGGTTAACGTGGAGGAAGTGTTCACTAGTTATTCTGGCCTGCCCTTTCAAATTGTTACCTGACAGACTGAACGTCCTCTGTCAGTGGGACTCGTTGGGCTTCTCGTGACAATTGCTACTGAGAGACGGCTGCAGGTGTACCTGTGTGGTTGTCGGGGATTACATTACCCCGATAGCTGGTACAGACAGACCAGTCTGCTTTGTTGGCCCACAGACACTGGACACAAAACATAAACAATGTTTCGCTTCGGAGAATTTGACAGCAATGCCTGCTCTTTGTCTAAAGCTGAACTTAGATTCACTGTCTCTCCCTGTTTCCTTCCCGTCTCCCTCCCATGATAACACTGAATCTTAGCTGAAATACAATCCTCTGGATGTATCACAGGAGCCATAACGCATTAAATGGTGAAACAGGCTTGAAAGGCCAAATAGCGTAATCCTACCCCAAATCCTCATCAGTTTTTCCTCAACTTCAGCCTCCTCTTCTCCACTCTTACCTTTGTACAACTAAAATACTTCAATATATCCATCTCTCCCCTCTCATCGACGAAGGAGCGACGTCTCTCCCTTTCTAGTGAAAGGGAACCCGAGGGGAGTCGAATTGCGGAAACGACAGTCAGGTTTTGATGGACTGTAGACCATGGTGTCTCTTTAGGGGCTTTACTGTTGCTGGCATGGTGGGTGGTGAGAGTGCTGATGCTTCATGCCAGAATAAGTGAGAGTGAAAATTTCAGGTTATATACATTCTCTGATGTTAAATGGCACCATTGACCATTGAACCATATATTTGCTTTAGATGCTCCCTCTAGTAGATATTCATTGGGTAAAAAGAGGTTTCTACTCAATTCCCTACTGGATTTATAGTTATACCACCCAGACATAGGTCTGACAGCCCGCCAAGTCCAAACCAACCTTTACTTTTACTGATCCCCCCAGACGGTTACTATTGACTAGACATTTGAATAGTCAATAAATAGTTAACAAATTTCACGTCGCATGCCGGTGATAATAAACCTGATTCTATCTCACACACAAGTACCATGGCATGGCAAAAGGTCAGAGGTTGTAGATTCTGCGGTAGCTACACTCAGTTCCTGACACCCCAGACGCTTTCTACCACCTACAATGTATTAGACAGAAATGGGATGGAATACTTTGACGACGGCCCCTGACAACGATCAAGCTCATAATGCATCCGGAACCAATGAGCACACTTTACTGATGGCTACCCACACGTGAATTGCACATTCTATCCACCACCAACACGTTGGCCATGTTCCTCCAATAGTAACTTGCAAACCACAACCTCTACCGAGAGGGACAAGGCAGCAAGCACAGAGGAACACCATCTCCCCCCAGGCTTCCCTTCAAGTTCACACACCACTTTGAGCTGTCCCTTCAACAACACTGGGTCTAAGTCCTGGAATTCGCGCCATAGCAACCTCGTGTTAGCGCTACGAGAAGGCCTGCACTGGTTCCAGGCAGTCCATTATCACCTTCTCGAGGGAAAATATGAATAGGCATTAAATGCTGGCCCCACGTGCGGAGAAGACATTCTGAAAACAGTGCTGCACTATCACAGCTCAGGTTGTTCAGAGTTCAATTCTGGAGCAGTCTGTAAGTAGTATGCACCGTGTGGGTTTCCCCCAGGTGCTCTGGTTTCCTCCCACACTCCAGGGACATAGTCGGGTCAATGTAAATTGTCCCGTGCTCAGGCTAGTGTCAAATCAGTGGTCTGCTGGGCAGTGTGGCTCGTTGGGCCTGTTCTGCTCTGCATCTGTAAATAAAATTTTTAAAAGCTAATGCATAAAGAACATTCTGGGAATCTTAAGCCACCCATAACCCCAAGATGGTCAGCAAGTAGAATTAGCAATGGATGGCTTAACGCTCCCAGAATTTTTTAAAACAATTTTACAGCATCTCAGCAAATGGTGGATGGAGTAATGTGACGATGTGAATTTGAGAGAACACATGCCTTGGTCGCCTTTAATTCCGTATTGGTAACTGGGGTGCCAGGGCAGATTGCCCATCTTTGGGGTCTAACAACAGACAGCACAATTGTTAAGTAATAAAGTCATTGAAACAAAGAAAGAGAAACAGTCAGTGGCGAATGGGGCACTCACTTGGGCTTCAGTAATTACTGTAAAACATAATAATATGCCATTTGTTAAATTACATATTCTTTCTGACTGACAGCTCCCTATTTATGAACGCTGATGAAACTGGGTAACATTCCTATTAAAAATCATTTGAAGCCAGATACAAAATAACTGGCCAAAAGTAAATATCCTGGAATTAAAATGATTGTTCCAAATAATCTGTAATGGAGGAACATATTTGATATCTTCTACAGAGGCCCTCAAAGAACAACAGTGATGCATCAACACAATCACCCCAGGATGAAGACTCATCCACCTCTACTTTTGTATCCTCCTCATAATCAGTGAGCATTCCAGTGTGCCGGAAAACCTGGAACTGTCTCACTGTCCTGAAACAGTGCTTTGCGATGTTTCAGGAAAGCTAGGAGCTCAAATTTAGTGTTTTTAAAACTTTTAATAATTCCAAGTCAGGGAGAGTTAAATTGATGCAAAAATTTCAGTTGACGTGAAGATTATGTATATTTTGAAGGCAGTGTAACTTCAACAACTGCAAGGACTCCATTAGACATGGACCTGCCTGAGAAGTGACTCTGTGGTCTTCCTCCACACCCTGATGTTAAATTGCTGATCTGCTGTGAGATTTGCTTACAAGTTCTGAATTGGCAACGTAACAAAATAGAACTTGCTAATGTAAGGATGCAGTTCTGTTTGAAGGTCTTCCTGTTAAGTACGAGATTGATTAAAATACTCTATGGAAATTTATTTGATCATTCAATCACAACGCAGAGAATTTATCCATGGATACACTCCAATTTGCACATCAGCATTACAGACAATTCAGCAAATTTTATTCCAGTTTCAAAAAGACATCTTAAAAGGTCTTGGTAACCTGTCCACCCTTGTTAAACCCCATGTCAAAAACCTTGCTGTGATATTTGATTCCGCCGTTAAATTTGACAAGCAAGTTAATGCAGTAGTAATAGCCAGTTTTTTTCCAGCTTCAAAATTGCCAAAATCAAGCCGTTTCTCTCTTTCAAAGATCTCGAGAAAGTCATCCACACCCTTATATCCTCCCACTTGGACTACTCCAGCTCCCTGTATACTGGGATTGGTCAGCTGTCCCTGTCCCGCCTGCGACTGGTCCAGAACGCCGCAGCCAGGCTCCTGACAGGTGTCCGGAAGAGGGGCCATATTACTCCCATCCTGGCCTCCCTCCACTGGCTACCAGGATGGTCTAGGATTAATTTTAAGGTTCTCCTGTTTGTTTATAATGCCCTAAATGGGCTGTTCCCCTCCTGTATCGCAGACATTCTAACCCCTTATTCTACTTCCAGCTCCCTCAGATCGGCTGACTTGGGGCTCCCGGCTGTCCCGCGATCTAAACTTAAGCTCAGGGGCTATTATAGCCCCTAGGTTGTGGAACAGCATTCCCCTCCCTATCAGATCTGCCCCCTCCATCGACTCTTTTAAATCCAGGCTCAAAACTTACCTTTATTCACTAAGCATTTGAATCTTACTGACGTGGCTGATTTTTGGCTTGTGCCTAGGCTCATGTGTTGTTTTTAAATGTGCTTTATAAATAAATTGGACTTGACTTGACTTATGTTATTAGTAGACTTTGTAAAATCCCTGGACTAAAGGGCAACTTTTCCCTCTTAGCCCATTAGGTGGAGGTGGATCCCATTCCAATTCCAAAGGATTAAAGGAGACATCTTTATAAATCGCATTGGGTGAAGAGGCAACTCTTCTTGAATCCCACTGGGTGAAGGAGACCTTCTTCCCCAATCCCCTTCTTCCCAGGGCCCATAAAGTGAAGGGGATCTCTTTCCCAGATCCCAAGCTTAACTTTGCCTTCACAACAATAAGAACATTTCACGAAGTTACACCTCTACCAATTCTAAAGAGGAACAGCTCCTAGAGATCGAGTGTGATAAGGACCCCAGGAAAGGAGATACTTACTACACATCTCTCTCTGCAGTGACATTCCAATTCCAGGGTTGTCAAGAAAAAGTGGACCAGATGAATGTAGCATCTGGAAAATAAATAACTGTAGCCAGGCTCTCAGTTCAAAGCTCTCTTGCAGATAAAAAGCAAATGGTACTGTTTTGTTTTCAACAATTGCTTACAGTTATGATCATAGAAAGATACAACACAGATATAGGCCCTTTATCACAAATGACCCTATGGATCAAACATCAATTTTTACGTTAATCCTGAACTAACTCATTTTATTCTGCCCTTGTTCCCATCAACTGCCTCCAAGATTATACCAGTCATGTATACACAGTAAAAGCAATTGACAGTGGATAAATCTGCAAGATTTTGTAATGCGGAAGGAAACGGGAGAACGTACAAGCTCCTCACTGATTAGGCTGAAGGTCACGATTGAACCCAGATCACTGGAGGTACAAGGATGCAGCTACTGCACCTCTCCAAATTATTTAGAATTTTCCATTAAGAATTATTACCTAATCCTACAATTTGAAATGCTGTTACAGTTATAATTCAACTGTCTGGGTGATGGCTGCTTCTAACAATGGTTTGTACAAATAGGACATAGACCACAGCACATAGGAAAGTGTTGTCAGTGCCTAAAAGATAGTTTCTTACCCACCTAAGATTTTACACATTTACATCTCCAATTACCTTCATCATCCTTTGCACTTTCATTCAATTCTATTGATGATTGGAGGATTGATTATACATGCAGATACATTCTGACTGCTCCTGACCGTAGAACACCGACAAACAGCTCTCCCCACGCCCATAAAGAACAGTGTACCTTCCTACACGTTATTTTATTCATTTAATAGAGGATACAGAAGTGCCAGACTACAAAGAAAGTCACTTGCAGACTGCTCTTCAAAGGGTTAAATAGGTCATTTGCCTACATACTTCCATTTGTCAAGCTCCCAATAACAATGGATAGAATTTTTCTTCTTGGGCAGGGGTCAGCCCCGCAAGAGGCAAGATCGACTGCGGCTTGCACGTTGGATGTGTACTCCAGCCGGAACATTTCTCTGACTGCTCTGATGTCTGGGAGCGTGGAGCGAACGTAAGTAAAAAGGCATTGCGGGCCACTGATGAAAGGTTCAAGATTTTGCCTGCAAACGTCAACACTTCGGCAGCTTAAAAATGAAGACGTTTGGCTTTGCTTTTGTGAAATGAAGCAGAGGTTTTGCACAGCATCTTTCTGCTGTTAATCACAACTCTGCGTTGTCAGCCACACTGTGCGGACCTTGCTGCAGTCGTCAAGCTCATTCTCGTGCACACTCTCTATACATGTAAGCTGAACAATAGGGGCAGTGGCTGTGGAAGTGACAATTCCACCGATCCGTCGTAGATCTACCTGCTCGCGGGCTCAGTTCAAAGGTCAAAGTAAATTTATTATCAAAGTCACAGTACTTATGTTCTTGCTGGCAGTTCACAGTAGAACAAAGAAATACAATAGGATCAATCAAGAACTACACACAAAGACTGACAAACAACCAACATGCAAAAGGCAAAGTGTGCAAGTACGAATTTTCTAAAAATGTTGTAGAGCGCTTGAAAGTGAAATGTGTTGTGGAATCAGTTCAGAGTCGAGGGGAGTGAAGTTGCCCACACTGGTTCAGGGTGATAATATAAGACTCCTGTACCCTTCCTCCCGACAACACCTTGATCTGTTGGACTGCCTCCCTCCTTGACCTATGGGACAGCAGTGATGAGACATGGATTCTAGTGACAGCAGCTTACCTGCAACCACCTAGAACTTCCAGTTGGCGTCATCCAACGTGCTATATCAGTGTGGCAGAGCACCACACTCTGCCCCCGAAATGGACTCCATCAACCTCAGGGAAATGAACTTCGGAGGCACTACACGAGTCGACACACTTGCACTTACTGATGAGGAATGAACCTCAGGTCGGTACGTTCCTGCTTGCGGGTCTTGATGCAGCCTACCATGACGGGTGGCACAGCACCCTAGATGAACAGGTAATTAGCATGGGATAGGAGAAACCATCCCCTGATGCAAACTGAACGGAACTCTGAAGTCATTACGCGCTAATGGGAGGGCGTGAAATGTAGAAAGGGGGAAAAAAAAATAACCCAGGAATATTGCATAATCAGAAATAAACTTAATTGAATTGACGTCACTTTAATCAGGTTTGTGGCCCTGGGAACCACACGCGATGCAAACTGAACTCGCGACCCACTGATTCAGAGGCAAGAACTACTGGCTGAATACCAGCAAAGAGCTCAATAAATTCCCACTGCATCAAAAGCTGCGGCCTCAGGACAATGGGCAGCGTGAATTGCTGAGGAATTGATGACATATTACTGATCACAGACCCACCACACGGTGCCCGCTGCACCATGGAGAAGTCTATTCAGCTCAAGAATTGAAAAGCTGGCTTGACGAGACCAGGGACAATGTGCAGTCAGACTAGGACAGAGGCCTAACGTACGAGGTGCATTTGATGGTTCTGGGCATGTACTCGCCGGAGTTTAGAAGAATGGGGTGGGTGGGGGGAGATCTCATTGAAACCTATCAAATAATGAAACATCTAGAACGAGTGGACATGGAGAGGATGTTTCCTATAGTGGGGGAGTCCAGGACCAGAATAAAACAGAGATGAGGAGGTAAACACGAGGAAATTTGCAGATGCTGGAAATTCAAACAACACACGCAAAATGCTGGTGGAACGCAGCAGGCCAGGCAGCATCTATAGGAAGAAGCACTGTCGACGTTTCGGGCCCAGACCCTTCGTCAGGACTGCTGGAAATTCAAGCAACACACACAAAATGCTGGTGGAACGCAGCAGGCCAGTCAGCATCTATAGGAAGAAACACTGTTGACGTTTCAGACCGAGACCCTTTGTCAATCTGTGTAATTCATTGCCACAGACCAAGTTGTTGAGTATATTTAAAGCGGAGGTTAATGGGTTCTTAATTAGTAAGGGCATCAAAGAATATGGGGAGAAAGCAGGAAAATGGGATTGAGAGGGATAATAAATCAGCCATGATGGAATGGCAGAGCGGACTCAATCAGCCGAATCAGCTTATTCTGCTCCTGTGTCCTGTCTAATGCTGGCAAATCTAACATGTGTAGAAATTTGGAAATTTGCAAGTGCTGCTGCTGATCAAGGATTAGTGGTGCATGTCGTATAAGCAAATCATTCTGACCTGGGAAAACAGAAGCAAGCCAAGTATGACATGGCTTGATACCTGAAGTGCCATCGGAATGCACGCCAGGTCTGAGAGGACACACAGAAAGCCACAGAGTTTAAACAGCGAGGAAACAGGCCCTTCGGCCCAACTTCTCCATGCTGACCAAACTAGTCACATTTGCCTGTGCCCCTTCTCCCTCTAAATCACTTCTATCCATGTAGCTGTCTAACTGCCTTTTAAGAATTGTAATTGTACCCAAGCTCTAAAGCTTCCTTTGGCAACCCGTTCCATATACCCACCACCGTCTCTGTATGAGAAAAGTTCTCCTCAGATCCCTTTCATATCCATCCTCTATACCTTGTAGCTTTAGAATCTTATAGTTGTCGCTGTAGTTTCAGAATCTCCTGCCCTGGAGAAACAGATTGTGGCCATCCAGCACCTGATTCTGCAACATCAATTCTCTATACACTAGTGGAAAAAGTCCCAGACTGTCCAGCTTCTCTTTATAGCTCAAGCAAAAGCTGCAATATCTATGATTAGATTCCGGGGTGGCACAGCAGCGTAGCGACTTCTGTAATCACCTGACAATGCCAGTTGTTATGCTGGGATTCAATTCCTACCGGTGCCCGTAACAAGTCTGTACACTCTCCCCGTGACCACGTGTGTTCTTTCTGGGTGCTTCAGTGTCCGCCCATGTTCCAAAGACACGTGGTTCACAGTTTGTAAATTGCGGGCATGCTATGTTGATGCTGGAAGTGTGGGCGGTCAGCACAATTTTGAGTTGTTGTAAGCAGCACATTTCACCATATGTTCCAATGTACACCGGGACAGATAAAACCAATCCTTTTATCGTTAAGGCCCTCTCGGGCTGAGGGTTAGGGATCCAGGATATGACATGAAACCTCCACTTATCACTTCTAGCAACTCATGCCCACCAGCGCCTGCGGACAGGCGTCTACAGAACAAGATTAAGGGCAGGTCCAACACCGCAATGGCAGAGCTCAATAGGATGCTGGTCCGGAGATAAGCATGGCACGCGGACAGTGGGCTGGCGCACTGACAACGAAATGTGAATCGGGTACAGGAGGGAGTTCCTGTCTACAGCAGATTAAACCAGAACATTGAGGAACTGAAGTAATAGCTGACCGTGCTCTAGAGAAAATCCAAGCAACTGTTTCACTGTAGCCACATAGCTGTTAAAATGAAAAGAATAAAACCTGTGCCTTTCTCTCCAGTCTGATTGATGTTGAATTATCTAAAGAGCAATAGAAGAGAACAAAGCTGAAAAATAATGTCCTTATACTCATCTACACAGACTGGGGGGGGGGGGGGAGATAAAAATAATACTAAAAATGTTATTCTATAGAGTATATCCATTCCTGTGTCAGAATTGTATTTACTACCACTGACATAGATGATACAATATTCACTGTTCTGTGGCTGCGGACAGTGCAGAGGATATTATTATAAATTGCAAAACTAAGTTGGAAGAAAAGGGCAAGGAGATAGAAATAACAAGTTGGTGCTATTTGATTCAGGCAGCATTCAGAAACTGATGGCAGAGAGGAAGAAGGCGTCTCTGAATCGGTGAGTGTGATCTTCAGGCTGTACCTCCTCCCGGAGGGCACGTCCCCAACGGGGAGGGTCCTCAGCGAAGATGCCCTCGGAGAAGGTTCCCCGTTCAGACGTACTGCAGCAGAAGTTCACTTGCAGATCAGACTACCGAAAAGCCGCTCTCTGAAGAGGTAATTGTCGTCAATCAAAGTTATACATGGCAGCTCTCTGAATGACAGCATGTCCTTCCATAGAACCCATTCGTGGTGTTTAATTCAGTCGCTGACTTTCTGTTCCACCTCATTAAGCTACCTGGCCGATTCCATTATCAACAAGGTTCTGAGCCGTTTCCAAGCAATGTGTGACTCATTCCCTGCTGAATGCACGAGGGCTGTAAGTTCACTGGCAAGGTTAATGAGTGACCACAGGCTCATGGGATACAGGTTCCCACTATCTGTGAGCCATACGGTGGATCGCATCACCTCAACCTTCACCACGGCTTTCCCCAGAATGCACCTTCTGGCGGGGTGGGTCAAAATCTCTTGCCTTGAACAAGGGAAAATCTGAAAACGCTGGAAATCCAAGCAACGCACACACAATGCTGCAGGAACTCAGCAGGCCAGGCAGCATCTATGGAGAAAGAGTACAGTCGACATTTCAAAGTATGGTAGGGCTGAAACCCTTTGGCAGGATTGGAGAAAAAAAGTTGAGGAGTAGGTTTAAAAGGTGGTGGGGGGGGGGGGGGGGGGGGGGGAGGGAAGAGCCTTGGCCTTTACCCAAAGTACTCTGCAGATGCTGTGGTCAAATCAAGACGTACAAACAAGCTGGATGAACTCAGCAGGTCGGGCAGCGTCCGTTGAAGTGAGCCGCTGCCCTCTCCTCCTTCAGTCCTGAAGAAGGGTCTCGGCCCAAAACGTTGAATGCTCATTCCAACGGACGCTGCCCGACCTGCTGAGTTCATCCAGCTTGTTTGTACGTCTTGGTTTGGCCTTGACCCAGTTTCTTATACAGAGCTGGTGGCCAGGTCCCAGGTTTCCATTTCTTTTGATCTGTTCCTTTCCACACCCTTTCATCACATCACACCCATTCTCTGTAACTTTTACTCTTCGGATTGCAAATGTCAATCGGTTGTCTAACCATTTCCTGTTCTCCACAGCTTTATTTATTTGACCTTGTATTATCAGCCCATCCCCCACCCCTCATAACACACCTCACTGTTGTCTGCATTCTTCCCTTTTATAAACTCCGCGCCTGTGGCAGAATTATCAATTTATTTCTCAGTAAACAAACCCTGCCTGGCCCAGTGAGCATTTCCGGTTTATCTTGATTCTCAGTGCCCGCATTCGTGGGGCGTTTGTGCGAGGGAGCTTTGCGAGACAATGCGCAGATTTAAGCACAGCGCCTTCTAGAGACAAGCAGCCCGTCGCAGTCACTGCATCAACCCCCCCCCCCCCCCCCCCCCCCAGCCTTTAACCTTCAGTGGAGAAAATGGAACAAAACCGAACTGGTGTGAATTTCTACCACTTTGGAGAAAGTTGCAAAACTGGATGAGTAAACCCCTTATCAAATACCAGAAATAAAGTGCGCTGGGCTGGTTTAATGGATGTCACAAAGTGCCAATGCACAGTACAGGTGCTGTCCCTTCTGGCCTACATGTAGTATAAACTAACAGTTACTGCTGCAAAAGCTTCTTCACAACGTTATTGAGGCCTCCATCTTCGTCTGAGAGTTGCACCTCCATGACCAAAAAGTCTGCCTTGTTTTTTATTAAATTACAACAGCAAGGTCATAAGTGCAACAAGGAGAGGAGGGAATGCTCTGACAGGGCAACGAATTACAAGCAAATCTGTGGGTACTGGCTTGTTGGAGGCTGGTCTCCTGGATACCGGATCAAAGTACTAATACAATAACGACTTAGGTCCAAACCGAATACAAAGTTCTCTTTTATGTTGCTAACTGTCTATTGTTTTGCCTGCAGAAGAACATGCTTTGCAAATACCCTCCAGCATGCAACGGTCACGCGTATTCCCAGGGTAACTCGGTAGAGAGGCGTCCAGGTCGGGCAGTGGGGCAGAGCTGCCAGGATCTGGAGACCTTGAGGATCGGAAAAGGCTGTAGACACAGCCAGCTCTATCGCGGACACTGGCCTCCCCACTACCACGGGCATTTTCAAAAGGCAAAGCCTCAAGAAGGTATCGTCCATCATTATTGACCCTCACCACCTGGGACATGCCCTCTTCTCATTACCACCAGAAATGAGGCACACACTCAACATTCCAGGAACAGCTCCTTTCTCTGCACCATCAGATTTTTGATTACTGCATGAATCCAGTACAGTATAGGACTGTACAGAAGTCTTAGGCGCATCTATATAGCTAGGGTGACTAAGACTTTTTACACAGTACACAGTGGTTAAAATAGGAGGGTGGCTGGGAAATAGAAATAGGAGGACTTAGCTCTGTATTAGCTCAGTAATATTAAATGTTATTTGGTTATTGGCAAGATATATATCTAGCTAGGATGCCTAAAGTTTTTGTACAGCATGTACAAAATAGTATGCCACTATTTTGCACTATTTATTTATTTATTTATATTCTTTTTGTAATTCATAGTAATCCAAGGATTGTACTGGGAGCAGGCCACAAGCATCACCATGTTTCCGGTGCCAACGTAGCGTGCCCGCTACTCACTAACCCGTACACTTTTGGAAAGTTGGAGGTAACCGGAGCACCTGGAGGAAACCCACTAGGTCACAGGGAGAACGTACAAACTTACAGACAGTAGCGAGAAAAGAATCACGGTCACTGGTGCTATAACGCATCACAGCTAACGCTACATTATCACACAGCTCCCTTCCCATATCCTACCTTCCACAAATGAAAGGAAACCCAGGAATCTTTTAAGAAAACTTCTCTCCACTGAGCCACTCCAGAACTGATAAGATAGAGTAAGCCATTTGTCATTCCCCTTAACCCCAACCCAATCCCTTCTGCCTGCTTCACTAGTTTATTAAACTAGAGTTGATCTCCACCTCCATTGTATGTTCCCTTCTCAGCTCCTTTACTTCAGCCAATAAAACCCCTAATCTCAATATCGAAGGTCCTTCCAGCTGAGGGAAAAGAGAAGCGGGTTTTGCTGTGCTTCGGAAAGGCACACAAATCCAAGATTTCTTTGCCGCATTGACTGTTAAGTGTATTAGGCAATCTTGGGTCTCGAACGATGCTAAGTATGTCTTTTCATATCCCGGTTAAGCTCTGGCAAGACAGGCTGCGCCAGGAGATATTGCAGGTTTGTGCTGCTGACTGTCCCAGCACTTGTTTCCAACCCTATTTGGGCATCTCACTAAAGGAAAGGGGCAGTGCCAGTTCATTCCACATTCCACAGAAAGGCTCAGGGTAAATTATTTGATTATAATCACATATACATTAGGTCTTCAGAAGAGTGCCCAAGAAGAACTAGCTAACTCACATTTTTATCAGTGAAGTCATCCACATCTTAGAAGCCGATGGTGATCTTGTTTTAAGGAGTTGTTCGTGTACCAACTGAACTTAAACAGGAAAAAGAGAGACTGCAGATAACAGAATCTGGAACACAAAGTTCACAGGATGATTTACGAGGCAGTATTAGAAGCTAATTCTATGTTAACTGACTGAAGTGGTCCTCGCAGAACGCACAGGCCCAATCTTTACCACTTCTGCTTGGTGAGCCTGTGGGAGGATGGAGTGTTGGGTGCTAGTGAGGAAAATTAAGGTGACGATCTTGCAGATGCTGGAAACGCTGAGCAATGCACTCAAAATGCTGGAGGAACTCAGCAGGCCAGGCAGCATCTACGGAGGGAATTGGACGATCAGCATTTCAGACGGAGACCCTTCATCAGAACTCATCGGGGCTGAGGGCAGAGGAAGCAGGAACTGGCTGGTGGGGGCACAGAATAGAAGGAAGGAGCTAACACGATGGAAGATGTGGTCATTGTTCTCTCCATCACATGCCTTGGCTGAGTAGGATGTTCAAAGCATTGTTGAGGTCATTGGTTGTATGAAATTATGTGAAATTGGAATCACCTATCACCCTTAACAGAGGGGTTAAAAACCAACTGTACTGACTCAATTTAAACATTGGAGAGAATTAAGAAAAAGCATTTCTGTTAAAAGGCGGAAGCTTCATATAAAAAGTACTTGGATGTGTAGTCAGATAGCTGATCTACAGGAATACAATCCCAGCACTGGAAGTGCAATTGGCTTCAATTTGACCGGAATGGACACATTAGGCTCTGCAGTAAACCTTCAAGGATCCATTAATTGCAAGAGTGGTTACACATTGAGATGACCTGAGGCTGTGACAGATGCTATAAAAATGCAAGTCTCTATAAAAATCTCTTCAGTGTGAAAGTTGCCCCTGCTAAACATCATGGAAGTGCTTGAGAGCAAAATGACTTTGCCCTTGTTTTGTTCTACATATGTCCATCCACTCTGATCTGCGTCTAGTCACTGCCAAGTTCAATCATGGGGAAACTATAAAGACCCACTCACACACACTGGAGAAACTCAGCAGGTCAGGAAGCATCCGTCAACATGAACAGTCAACGTTTTGGGCCGAGACCTTTCTTCAGGACTGGAAAGGAAGGGGGAAGACTTGAGAATTAAAAGTCTGGGGAGAGGAGAAGAAGGAAAGCTAGAAGATGATAGGTAAAACCAGATGGGTGGGATAGGTAAAGGGCTGGAGAAGGAGGAATCTGATAGGAAAGGAGAGTGGACTATAGGAGATGGGGGAAGGAAGAGGGGAGGCAAGAGGAGGTGACAGGCAGGTGAGAGGAGATAAGAGACCAGAGTGGGAATAGAAGAAGAGGGGAGGAGTTTGAGTCTCGTTCCAGGGCTAGTGTGCCAAATCTGGGCTCACAGTTCATTTGAGTATCGAGGAGGAAAGATTATATTGTTTTGCTGGAAGCAGAGTTGAACAGAAACTGCCAATCAGCTTCCAGGTTATCATAAAGAAATCCAAGACTACAGTTGAAAGTTCATTCATTGCTTTATACAGTAAGCACACAATGCAGCAACCTGTTCATGTATCAGATGCAGAATTGATGGCGTGTAGATTACTACATTGCATTGACGCACTGTCATAAGACTATAATATACAGCACAGAACGGGCTTTTCCAGCTCGACAAGCCACGCTGCCCAGCAACCCTATCTAACCCCAGCCTAATCACAGGACAATTTACAATGACCTATTAACCGGTACAGCTTTGGACTGTGGGAGGAAACCAGAGCACGTGGAGGAAACCCACACGATCACGGAATGTGCAAACTCCTTACAAACAGCGCCTGGCACTCTGAGCTCTGGCACCCAGAGCTACAATCGCGTCGTGCTAGTCGCTATGCTACTGTGGCGCCTTACGGTATACTGTGACTATACTGCACAGAAACAGGCCCTTTGGCCCAGCTTATCCATGCTGGACACGTTGCCTGACTGAGCTAATCCCATGTACATAGAAGATAGAACAGAAGAACAAGTTCAATCCCCTACGATTTAGCAGAGTGACGCCAAAGTTAGTGTTTTGTCCATGAGAAAGGTTCACTGGCCATCCACATCACGGATGTTTGCAGGACTTCTCAACAAGTTTAAAACTCCATAACTCGTTCAATCCAGTGCATTTTGGATTATAAGACCATAAAACATAGCAGCAGAATTAGGCCATTTGTCCCATCGCATTTGCTCCACTATTCCATCATGATTGATTTATTGCCCCTCTCAATCCCATTCTTGGCCTTCTCCCATAACCTTTGACACTCTTACTAATCAAGAACCTATCAATCTGCTCTCTGCATGTACCCAGAAACACACACAAAATGCTGAAGGAGCTCAGCAATTTCCCATCTCCTTGTCTCTCTCCACTACACTACCCCGTCGTTCCACTTTTCATTTCATTCCTACTCCCCCTTTTCTCACAGGGAGTTTGGCAAAGCGAGTGCAAGATAAAAAAAAGCTCAGTTTCACACTGGGACTAAGGGGTCGACATTGAGTCAAGGAGCAACCCAATAGGGGCAGAGAGGAGGAAACGTTTCTTCATTGGATTGTGAATCTTAGAACCTGAAGAAGTTTGGCTACTCAGCAGACAACATAAACTTTGGGGATGTGAGTCATTTGGGCAATGGGGAAGGGAACTGATGCAGAATGTGATTCAATGAGTGAGTGTGAATTGAGTGGGTCTGATCCAGCTGAGCCCCAACAGCACAGAAGCAGGTCCATCCGTCCAATTCATCCACATCGACCCAGTTGCCCATTTAAGCAAAACCATTTTCAGCCTCTCGTGATGAGGGGCATGTTTGGGGGTTGGCCACCATTACACATAAAATACCACCTCGTGCAAACAGATGGCCACTTCTCCATCTTGCTTTCTCCCTCAACGCTTTGTTTTGCACAGCACCTCAAGTTGGTGGGGAACCTCAACTCAGGAGGCCCAGTGATCACCGCCAGCTGTTGCCAGGGTAACCAAAGCTTTGCTCTTCAAGCTCACCTCCCTTCCACTAAAGAAACATTTGCTGTAATTAGCAGAGCAGGTGACAGGGAGAGGCCAAATGGTGCTGTTAATGTACACTTCAAAAAAAGTTTCCTCAATTGTCAGCCAGAATATTCGAAGTGTTTGTTCAAGGAAGGGTTCACAACTAGTTTACTGTCTAAGGCTTTCGCAGAAGGCAGTTTAAAACATATGGAGTTACTGGCACCGTGAGAGGTGGGGAAAATAGCAGGACTGTATCTCCTATGTGAGGAGAGGAACAGAGTCATTAAGTTTAAAGCTCAATTGTTGTCAGTCATCACACTCAGGCCATTTGCTCAGCAAGTGTGTTCTTCGCACAGCTGAACTGTTGCCCGCAAGGCCGAGGGATCTCCCACCCCCCAGAGTATTAATCCTGTACAACAAATCAGGAAAACTGAGTGCATTGACTAAATGCAATTGGTAGCTGAAAGAACATTTCACTCCACAGCAAGATACAGCAATGCCTGTGACCCAGGCTCATAGTTAAATACTGATGTAAGCTTCTTTGTTTCCTTGGCAAATTTTAATACAGACTCAGAAAAGGACAGGGTCTGCCGCAAAGATAAATAATAAACTACATATACTACAGATGCTGATAGGAGTTGCCCCAAAAGCATCCGTATAGACTCCAGTCAACAGGATGCTGAATTATTTTATCCTGACCTCATTGCTGCAACTTATTTTTAAATAATTTTTGGGATTCAGGTTTCATTCTCAAAACTTGTACCCCTGAAGAGTGTCAAAGGGTGTCCACACTAAATAATCAGTGGATTTGTGTCTGGGCAAATACAGATAGGATCAGGGAGTCTCGTGTAATGAGGTTGGGACAATTGCGACATTGCCGAGCTTCAAAATGGTTCCGTTTAATGTCAGAGAATGTATATGGTATATAGCCTGAAATTCTTACTCTTCACGGACATCCACAAAAACAATTCCATAGAATGAATGATGAAAAATTCAGAACCCCAAATCTCCCCCTCCCCCCCCACCCATGTCTTGTACTACAGGCCATGCAAAATGTTCAAAATGAGCCAAACATAAAATGGAGAACTTGCTTAACAAATGTTAAAATAAAGAGGAAAAAAAATCAAGTTGTAAGAAATGAAACATTGCATTTGAACACATTGCATTGTGATTTGAACACTTTGTAATATTGTTCAACCAGAGGAAATTAATATTCTTGACTAAATTACACACAGTGCAGTGTATATGTTTTAGTATATCTGGTTCCTCGATAAAGATTTGAAATCCCACAAGCCTAAAGGGATTTCATTAAAGATAACAAAGTATGACACGGAAAGAGAAAAAAAGATAAAGCAGTTAGTCATTCATGAAAAGTACCATTTGTTTCACATCTTAAAAAACCTACAGAATGGGGGAGGAAATTAAATGCAAGTTTAACATTGAGCACATAACTCACAATGATCCCATTACAAATCTTTCACTGAACCACTTTCATTCTGCATTCATTCGGGTGCCAGTAAAAAGCAGATTTAATTCTTGATGCCCTCCAGCTGTGGGGAGCAGAGTTCCTTCTGCTTTTCCCAGTATAACTGCACAAATTGCAGCCACGTGCTGTGAGCTCACCCCCAAAACCATCATTTAACCTTTCCTTAAATCGAACTACCACGCCACGAGCCATATCACATACAACCCTCCCCCTCCGGTCCCGTCAAGGAGAGGATGGGAAAGCGCGACGGCAGAAACTAGGAAACCCAGGCGGCGATGGGCAGAATGGACCAACTCCTTACAGGGCAGCAGCAGTAAATGGAACCGCGATCGGCGATTGCTGGCGCGATGCTACCTTGCCCACTTTCTCAGTTCTGCACATTCCCAAGGAGTAAATCTCCTCGCTTCCTGTTTCACACATTCCCTCCCGCTTGTGTATCATTGCCGGAGAAGGAGACTGCCTGCTCCCCAGAGAAACACAAGACTGTCTCTCACTCCCCTCACCGGTGAGAGTTAAGGACCCATGCCTAACATTAAGCAGGAATTACTTTAGCGCAGTGGAGATCACTTGACTAGTGACACAGTGGGCCCAAATAATAATGTGGAGAAACAAGTTCAACTCCCAGTGTTGCAGTTGGAGTACCCAAGTTCCAATTAATTAAATTGAATTTGAAATAAAAGCCAGTTGGTTTGCCTATACACTGACACCCAGACTAAACCTAGCCTATATGTGATATGGGATTACTGAAGGATTAGGTTAGAATGGATGATCGATGGTCAGTGTAGAATCGATAGGCTGAAGGGTCTTTTTCAGTGCTGTATCTCCCTCTGTGCGAGTTCAGACGTGCAGCAACTTGCAGGACTATTAACTGCCCCAAACAAGCCAGTCTAATAGCCCAGAGATAAGCCGTGCAATGCATCACACGAATGGTTTTAAAATTTGTCCAGCAAACTGGATTAACATAGTTATGTATGGAAATATCTGCCTGGATGTCGTGCAACTAAAAGCCTTTCATTGTATCTCAGTACATGTGACCATGCTAAACCAATTATCAATTACGATCTTGCTTCGTACAAGAACAAGCTTAAAAGGGCTGGCTGAACGAGCTGTGGAAATTGGAGGGAGGGGTGCTCTTGATGTTGTTGTTGGGCTTCAAGCAGAACAAACCCCACCTAGAGTAAGTGGACCTCCCCAGAGGCGAGCTGCTAGTTATCTCAGGACATCAGGCGTCAGCCACAGCCACTGAGCGTGGCGGTGAAGACAGGATACGTACAGGGTCACCCTTTTGCATTGCAGATCGGAAAGTGGTGCTAGTTTGCTGTGACAGTAAATCTTCCCCCACGTAATGAGGAGAGTGTTCCACTTATCCAATTATTACAATTATGCAAACATCTTAAAGTGCATTAAACGTCGAAGCAAGTTTGCTCCGAGTAGTAGGACAAGCCAACTCGGTCGTCTCCAAACACCTTCCATTCGTCCCTCAAAGGACTTTGCCGCAAAGGCCTGCGGAGGACAAAGGCGGTCTTTGACTCACCTCATCTCCTTGAGGAAGGGGTACATCTGCTCAGAGCCACAAGGACATGGATCTCGTAGAGAAAGGGAAAGGAAATGTCTTGCACCCTGACCCCCTAACCTGAGAGCCACCCTCACAGTTCACAGTCATCAGACGGTGGCAGAAACCCTGAGGCAATTCCAACTTGTCTCCACCAGCTCAACAGATGTAGGATATCATGGTTAATCTATTTGATTTTTCTTACAAGGCGCTAATTGCTCAGAAAGACCCCTCTCATATCTTTGTGCCTCCCATACACTTTGTTCCCTTCCTCAACCCAATCAGAAGATCAGGTTCAATTATCACATCAACAGCAAAATGTGCTGTTTGCGTTAACAACCAACACGCTGAGGGATGTGCTGGGGTAGACTGCAGGTGTCACCACACATTGTGGCGCCAACACAGCATGCCCGCTGTGCTCGCAGAACAACACAGAACACAACAAGCAACAAAAGAACAGCAAAACTAGCCTCTTTCTTCCCTCCCACAGACACGGACAGTCCTCTGATTCCAGGACAGGCCTCTAGTCCCAGGGCTTTGTCCTGGACTTGTGATCAACCATTGGACTAGCCGATCATGGGACCCGAAACTCCAGGCCCAGACTCTGGGTACTCACACCTCCTTATGCCTCCTCCTCAAACACAAATCCAGTCCTGGGACCCACCAAGCAGGGACGGTCCGACATCCACATGTGTCCTCCGTTACCCATCCACGTCACTGGTCTTCAAGCAAGGAGTCCCTGGTCTCTGGATGTCTTTCATCCCCATATACATATCGCTGCAAAGGTCTAGACTGAGGATGTCCTTAGTCACCCATCCGTGTCTGCCTTGTATCAATTTCCATTCCTTGTGTGTAAACAAGGTAATTGGGCACCAAGTTAGATGCACTGGGCAGTCATCTCTGACCTCAAGGAGCAGGTGTGCAAGTAGAAGATGCTAAAAATACTCACACTCCACAGAAAGATGACGGGTAGCAACAGTGGGCCATTCTCTCCAGAACCATGAGATTCATCACTGTAGAATGGCAATGCATGTTGTAGGAGAACCCACCAAGGAGTAAAAACAAGGCACTAACAAGGTATGTTTAGTTGTTGATCATTTGTACGTAAAGCCAAGTGAAACTTCAAGGAGTTTCTCCAGCAGTTGGAGAAACCTGTGCCATTCTTCAGGGAATGCAGACACAAATGCCACTGTGTGACTCCTATTACTCATCACGATTTTCAACAACTTAGATGGGAGGTGTCAGACCCAGAACATTAGCTCCTTTAGTAGCTGATCCTGTTCTCAGAGCCTTGCAGCACTTATCAAATACAAAAGCAATTATGTCTGTTTTACAAATTTGTAGCATCAGCAAGAGCTTAAAGTGCTTGTTAAACCCTAGTTCTCGTGTCACATCCCACAGCCAAAAGATTATGTGAGTTGAGTTTGCATGCATCTACCCACCTACATTATTGAGGCCAAAATAAGATGTCCAAAAATAAACCTGAAAATAGGAACAGGATTAGCACCTGGGTGTCTAGTCAATAAAATCAAGGCTAACTCAAATGTAATCTCAACTAACATTCATCATAGAACATTCCAGTACAGCACAGTGCATGCACTTTGACCCTTGATGTTGTGGTGACTTTTTAACCTACTCTAAGATCAATCTATCTACTTCCTTCGTAACCTTCCATTTTTCTATCATCCATGTGCCTATCCTATCACTGTCGTCATTACGTGCCATGTTGTGACCATGGTGCAGGTGACCATGTCTGTCCTTGGCAAATTCTACAGAAGTGGTTGGCCATGGTCTTCTTCTGGGCAGTGTCTTTACAAGACGGGCGACCCCAGCCACTATCAATACACTTCAGAGACTGTCTGCCTGGCGTCAGTGATCGCGTAACCAGGACTTGTGATATGCACTGGCTGCTCCTACCACCAGCTCACAGAGCTTCATGTGACCCTGATCAGGTGCTACACCTTGCCCAAGGGTGACCTGCAGGCTAGCAGAGGGAAGGGATGCCTTACGCTTCCTTTGGTAGAGATGTATTTCCACCCTGACTATCTAAGAGCTTCTTAAATGCTCCGAATGTACTTGCTTCTACCACCACCCCAGCCAGAGTGCCACATGCACCCGCCACCGTGTAAAGAACCTCCCTCTGATATCACCCTCATATTTATCCAAATTATGCCCCAATTTCCAGTAACCATTTGCATCCTCGATTTGACCATCTGCCTATCTCTGCCTTAAATATGATCAAAGACCCTCCTTCCACTACCCTTGCTCCAAAGACTTGTGACACTCAGAACGTCTCTGCCCTACTTAGACCACAAGCTCCTGCTGTAAATTCTTCTTTAAGGTCTACTGTCTACTCTACAGCTCTTGCACATTTCAATCAAGTCATCATTCAGTCCCAATCACAGAGGGATACAGCAGGGAAACAGGCTCTTCAGCCCATCAAGTCTGTACTATCACCCACACATTTACACTAATTCAGCCATTAGTCTTGCTAATTTTTAATGATCAGATAATCCCATGATCCTACCTTGGAGCCTGTTAAACATCAAGAGAGTGGAACCAATGATCCCCAAGCACAAAATAAACACAGCAACATCTCCAATCAGAATATAGCAAACTTCCTGAACTCATTTCAATAAACATATTATGTCCTAAAGGGAAACTAAAAGAAATGCAAATACTGGAAATTTAAAATAAAAACAGAATGGCAGGAAACACTCATCCCTTCTGAGTGCCTCCAACATTTTCTGTTGATGTTTTTATGTTCCAAAGGGACTGCATGCTCAGTAAATTAAACTCAGGTTACTGGGAGATGTTTTCAAACCTGACCAGGACTCACACCTTATCTGATGAGATTAGAAGTGCAGTCGTTTTCTCAGAGAAAGCCCTCTCCAGAAGGTGGATTTAAATCGTTTCAGAAGTGGGATTGGCTCAGGGCTGTCTTCACAGGTCAACGGCAGTAGACTCCTGCTTCTGAAAATACGGATGGATGCCTCTTTGTCTGCAAGGAAAATATAAACAGCTGCCCTCTTTTTTTCTTGGCTGACCTGGTGAGCATCCAACTGTTTCAAAGTGTACTCTTAGAGGCCAAAATCAGTCAATAAAGGTGAGCTGATTCCATGAGTGTGCCTTTCAAGGGTGCGTGTTGTGCACCTCAACCAGGCTAGGGTGGCTGCTCTTGGAACAAATGGAGCCTCCGAACGTCACAGGCCAAAGATCAAAACCTTCTCTGGAGTATCAAAGGCAACAGGGGCTTTGCCCTTTGCCCTCTGCCCTCTGCCCTCCTGTACACGAGGATTGGGGTTGGCGAGTCAGAGGCTGCCGTGTATTTGTTATTGATTAACATCATGAGTAAATAGAGGCCAGCACGGTCTAATCCACAAACAGGACTTGCAAACACTCTCGGTCGCCCTGTAAGCCAGGTGACTCGGGGAGCAGCTGCCGGCCTAACTATCAGTGTTTGCACAACCTGCACTTGGCTCCGTGTGTCCCATGCAGCCTCAACAAACTGTGGTAATTTACTCAGATCTTTTAATGATTTAGAGATGCAGAGATGAACAGGCCCTTCCGGCCTAATGAGCCACACTGTCCAGCAACTCACTTATTTAAAACCCTAATCTAATCACAGGACAACTTGCGATAACTAATTTGCCCACTAACTGGTATATCTTTGGAATGAGGGAGGAAACCCATTGGGATCATTAATCTAATTCCCTCCACTATAAAGTCCAAGTTGCTCTACTATAGTGAAATTATACATATAACAATACTGAGTGAGAATCTTCACTACACAGACTACAGGAGGTTAGGGCAGTTATACCTTCAATGTTCTCTTTGATTATTTGGAAATTTTATGATGTTTCTTGAATTGGTGGGGTGCCGGGGGAGCTTCACTACTTTAAACTTAAGGTCCATGTATCACAGAGATGAGGTTTTCTCCCCCTCAGAGTCTTCGGAGCTCTCTTCAACTGTGATGGAAGAAGAGTCTTAGAAAAATTTTTTTTACGCAGGTTTCAGACTTCCAAATCAATCATCTCTCTTTCATCCCCTTCCCGGTGGTGCTGCCATCTTCTCGGTCTCTTAATCCACCTCTCTCGTATGCACGAGAGAATCTGTAGATGCTGGAAATCAAGAGGAACACACTCAAAGCACTGGAGGAGCTCAGCAGGTCAGGCAGCATCTATGGAGGGGAATGAACCGTTGATGTTTCAGGCCAAGACCCTTCACCAGAACATTCACCTTAGTTATTCCATTATTGTCATATATACATTTCACCGCACTAATTTTTGCACTCTGTTGTTTTGTGTTAATCATCATATTTATTGTTTTTACTATAACCACGTACAACACTGTTTATTCTGTGAGCTTCATAATAACAAGGAATTTCATTGCACCTGGTGTACATGACAATAGCCTAATCTGAATCTGACACATAAAAACAAGGGGCTGAATGGTTCGTGGGAAAGAAGGGCTGAAGTTACAACTTAGAAGTTACAGAACCTCATGGAGAAGAAAGGACGATTAATAATTGTGACATCAATATGCCAAGATTTATTTTAATAATCTGCTGTCCATTGAAGATTAAAATCTCAAATGGGACAGAAGTTACGTTTCTTCAAATTACTTCACCCAAGGAATGGGCAGACATTAAAAAAAAGCAGGGAGCAAAAGTCTGACTCCTTACTTCTTAGCCACTGACTCCAAATGAAACAGGGTTTGAGCCATCAAGGCGTAGGAGGAAGGTAAATAAGGGTAGTATAGACAAGTACAGAGGCCCGTTTCTGTTCATCTTATCTCTGTGAAACCATGAACACAGGAGGCAATGATAGAGAATGAAACAAGACCAGAATGCACTGCAAAACCACTTGCAATCTCACATTAACCGAGCTGCAATGGCCTCTCTATGAAACCAGCAGCAGTCCAGATGGAAATACCAAGGCATTTTCCTAATCTTCTATGCACACTTACTTAAAAGCATTACAGAGGAAACAACAAATGCCCTCCTCAGGATTATTTCAATAGACACTCAACTCCACACAAGGGAAGAAAGGAAATCACAAGGATTATAGCTTAAATGATAATCAGTGTGAATCAAATTTACCAAGAAAAACATTGTTTTTCTTATCAAGGACCTCCTACGATTTATATTATTTTATACCGTATTTCAAGTGGAAAATTCAGCAGTTACACTGGGAGACAGGTGCCTTAAAACTACACTGTAGTTTTATTTTAATAAAGAGAAAGATTTCACCCATTGAGAATGAGTCCTGAAAACCCACGGATGCCTCATCCTGACAGGCACACAGAGAGCCTGCAGAATAAAGCCTCATTTCAATTTTTTGGTAAATCTATTTCTTTGAAGCCACAGGCAGCAATCACACAGCTCGCTGTCCCTTGGCTGAACTCTCCAGATTCCCCTCCACTTATACCCCCAACACCCTGACCTATAAGCACTCCCCATCGCTCACCTTTATGAGAGATGCTTTTAACACTAGGATCATGAAAGATGGGAGCGGGAAAGTGCAAATCGCACGGCCCGTTTTGTCATTCTACAAGATCAATGGCGAATGATTTACACCGCCCCTCACTTGACTGCACTTTCCATATTTATGGATTGCCACACCGCCCGAAAAGCTATTGATTGCCAGCCCCCTGAGAATCACCAGGGTCATTTCAGCATTGGGAAGACTCTCTTCATGGGAAAGGTTCCACTTGGATTTCGGATTTACATGAGGTCCGATGGAGGCTGGAGGGTAAAGATGGCAGGTCTGGGGTTAGAGGGCTGAGTTTGTGTGGGGGTGGGAGGGAGGAACGGGGCTTGCTTTGTCACTTGGTACGTTCTGTCTTGTGCTCTGGGTTGCACTGCTGAGCACTGTGGCCATGCTATCTACGTTGGCACTGGAATGCGTGGCAACACTCACGGGCTGACCCCCAGCATGCCCTTGGTAGTTGACATAATTGTAGCATTTCACTGTATGTTTTGATGTATGCGTGATAAATAAACCTGAATCTGAAAGGGTTAGTGAGAGAGTTACACTCCCAGTCAGGTGCTCCCGTACTAAGAGTGTCCAATTCTTCAAAAGGCTTGACAAGAATGTGGAAGTATCTTCAACCATTTTGTGTACAAAGACCCTGCTCAAGAAAAGCTAGATGCCTGATGAACCTCAGAGCAGCTGATCGTCTGTGCCACGTTGAATGTCTACAGGGAACTGTCAGTACCCACAGGTGCACACTCCTGTCACTTGTGTACAGGGAAACAGAAAACAAGATCACAAATGGCTTGCAAAAGTTCCCTTTATTTTAGTTTATTTCTGCCTGCCTTCATTTTTATTTGACCCTTACTGAGCTATTACAATTGTCAGGAGTCCTGTGTGTGGAGACAGGCCCACCAGTTGAGTCCATGCCAACTATTTAGTACACATTATATAAGGCTACATCCACACTAGACCAGATAATTTTGAAAACGCCGGTTTCACGTAAAAACGATAGGCATCCACACTATGCGTTTTTAAAAAATATCTCTATCCACATTGAAACGGAGATTTCGGCGAATCTCCTCCTCCTGCGCATGCACAGGACACATCTACCGAAAACAAGCGACATGTTTGATGTCAAATCTCGCCGTAAAAGTGCACGTTTGTGTAGTTACAGACTAGAAAAACTTAATAACGACGGACAGCTGTTGGCTCTCGTGCAGGAGAACTTAAAAGTAAAAAAAAAACAAATACTGGAGCATACAGAGACAACAGACAGGGAGTTCATGGACAGATTGACCCGGCTGACGACAAACATTGAAAAACTGATTAACTCTGTTGCATTAATAAAGCACCTTGTTAAATGTATAAAACATGTCTGCATCAGTGTTATCTTGTATTTCCATACAATGTTACATTAGGCTGTTACACATCTATTGTCAGAGAAGCACTTGCATAAATAGGTAAACCACCTCCATACGAGCAAGGACAGAAAAAAGGGCAAAGTGAGTATACTTATTTATTCAGTAAGTTATGGGTCAAAGTATTTGGTGAGTACATTTCTAACCCTTCTGGCTTCAGTCTTATTGCCGTCTGTTCTGAAATTGTTAGGTTGCGTTCAAGAAAACAATGAAATGGCGCGCTGCCGTCTGACAGCATTTTCAGATTTCTCCGGTTACTGATCTGCCCAAGCAGCATTTTCAAAATTACACACTTTGGACAGCGTTTCTGAAAAGCTCTGGCTTCAGGAGACAAAAACGCCGTTTTAGTGTGGACGGAGGGTAAAAACGAAGAGAAAAAGCTTTGGTCATGGATTTACCCGGTGTAGTGTGGACATAGCCTAACACTACACTAATCCCATGACTCACCTATATACTGCCCCAGGTTCTACCACTCATCAACACAGTAGGGAAAGCTTAGTGATCAGATTGAATTAGCAGTGACTCAGAAAATGGGCACTTAATGGTGACACCATCACTCCTTGTCATTCAGTATTGTGTCATGAGATCAGTGGTGTGTTTGGTGTGTTCCCATTCCCTGCTCCAAGTGCCTCGAAACTCAACAGCTGCAGATTTTTGACTCGCTGTCCATCCCAGAATTGCTCAGAGATTCTGTCCCAAGTTTTTAAACCACATTTGGATTAATGGCCCCAGACCCTTTGAATTTAGATCTTCTGAACTCCATGCCCCTTGCTTTAGCTCCACAACTTGCACTCACAGCAAGAGGACTTTTGTGAATCCCACTAGCTTTGGCCGCATTAGAAAGGTTGGGTATGGGACGAATTGAGGCAGTGCCCGAGCCCAGGCCCAAGGGCTTATAGAAGCAGGCAAGGCCAGGTCTGAGAGCAGGGTATGATCTGAGCTTTGGACAATTTAAGCACGCCAGTTTGAAAAGGTCAGGGCGTTGGAGCCAGAGGCGATGGGTAGACTGGCTCAGCTCACTGCTCCTCAAGTTTTAATCATCTCTGCATTGTGACCTGCAACTAACAGCCTCCTGAATCGACTGCAGTGACTGTGGCCTCACTTTCATGAACTTCAGTTCTGAATGCTATTTGCTTACTTTTATTGTTTTTCTGCACACTGGGGGAGTTTAATGGTCTTTCTATGAGTTTCTTTGTTTTGTGGCTGCCTACAAGGAGTTGAATCTCAAAGTTGTATATAGTATACATACTTTGATAATAAATGTACTTTGAACTTCATAACATCATCCAATGTAAATGGAAATCACTTTCCCTTTGAATGAGAAACAAAACTTGCTCATCAAGGACTTACAGTGTCGGAAATACTTTGCTGCAAAAAGAATTAGAACAAAGTTTATTACACTGATGCATGCATGTCATGAATTGTGTGCTGTAAATATTTATTATCAAAATATTGACTGGACTACTTCCTAATATTTTGCTGTGCATCCAGTTTTATCTTTTGAGGAGAAGCAGAAATATTTTGGACCTCCTGGAAATTATGTGAGAGTTTAATTTCCATAAAAGACATTGTGGTAAACTATGTGTATACCTGTCTGGACATGCCCCTCTGCTGACTGCTCCTGTGGCTCCTCCCACAGACCCCGGTATAAAGGCGATTGGAGACACTGCTCCTCCCTCAGTCTCCAAGACGTTGTGGTCACTTCTGCTGCTAATAAAAGCCTATCGTTTGCCTCCCGTCTCCGAGAGTTATTGATGGTGCATCAGACATGTTAAGGAAAGTTTTCGTGCAAAATGATCTCCTGGATTTTAAATAAATTAATAATTGTTTAAAAACCTCCAGTTTCCAATGTTAGGCAGTAAATCCTTTTCATAATGTGAGCGGAAATCTCAAACTCCATGCTAAGCGATAGCATATGGTTCAGCTGCACTAATCCAGTCAAGTTTCTTAGTTCAAGTGCATTTCTCTGCAATAATTAGAAAAAAATCGAATGCTAACCATACATTACACACCGCAATTAAAGAGAATTGTCCTCCTATTCCCAATATCATTCTTAATTTGTTTCAGCTCTGAACTTGCTCCAAGCCCATGTCTCAAAATGATCATTTCCATCCTGGTAAATCACAGAAAAGACTCTTTCAGCCTGACAATATTGTCATCCAGAGAGACTGAACGACTCAAAGTGAGGAAACAGGTTGAAATGCCCTCAAGTCCTTAAGTCTCCGAGACAAGTAGTGAGGTAGCATTCATGAGTCCAGAGGAAAAAAAAACTGTAAAATTATGTTCCTGTTATTTAAAACTTGAACAAAAATCTTAAGTTTTGGTTTGCGAGACTTTCAGGTAATCTGAAACGCCCTCGTGGGTTGTGGGAAAGGGAGCTGGCTTCTCCCTCCTCCATCAAGACCTCAGCTGGCAATTAAAGTTCAAAACTGCCCACTATTTTGCTTGGATTTATCAACTGATGGGGGGGATATACAGGTGTAACTTCCAGACAGCAGAAAAGTTAGATGCAATTGATACAGACTTACCACATTATGCTGCATTATGCCACGTCAGAGAAATGTGCAGTCGAAGTATGTTTTGAATGCTCTCCGGGTTTTTTACTGACAGGATGTCTTAAGCGGTTGAAGTACAAAGTGTTCAGCATAAAAATGCTCAGTGCACAAAGCACAAACTACTAGCACCAAGAGATGGCTTCAGGCATGAAACGGTGGGGATACTTTCATGTTGCAGTTTTTGTTTCTCCGCTGACATGTTTTTGCTTTGCTCCTATCATGTAGCCAGAGCGCGATGCTAGTGCACGTCCTGCCCAAGTGAGTGCCTGCTTTTCCTTCCAGCGATTCTGCAGATGCTGGAAAGCAAGAGCAGCACACACATACACAAAAGCTGGAGGAACTCAGCGGGTCAGACAGTATCTATGGAGAGGATTAAGCAGGCGACGTTTTCATCCCGGACCCTTCATCAGGACTTCTGAAGTTCCACATCCCTCAAAATATCCTTAAGCAAGCAAAAGTATTTGTGAGATTCCATTCCCTTTTGATTGAAGTTTAAGAACTTGGCTCTCCCTGCAGAGGGACAAGTGTGCTCATTTCATTGTTACCATCAGGAGCTTGAAAACACACTTTGTGTCTTTAGGAACCGCTCTATCCCCTCAGTCATCAGATTTCTGAACAAACCCACCTAATTTTTGCTCTCTTTTTTCATTACTTATTTTCTTACAATGTACTATTTTTTTCAATTCCGGTTCTGGGTTCACTGCTACAGTTTCAATAACCCGCCACCTCGTCTCTTCATACGTTCTGCTTTCAACTGGCTGAAGGTGTCTTTGTACTGAGCAGGGATTATTCCAGTGATTCTTGTGCAGGCAGTTTCAGCTTACAGAGAAAACTGCTTTCTCATCATAAGGCCCAGTGCCAAGAACAGAAAGGAACAAGCTTAGTGTTACACACCCCGTATATTCCTGGAATTCCCTTGCCAACAGCTGTGGGAGTCTCCCTACCTGAACAACTGCCATGGTTCAAGCAAGTGCTTCTCCACTACTTTCTCAAGGGTGGCTGGGGAATCGGAAACAAGTTAATATCACCAGCATACGTCATGAAGTTTGTTAACTTTGGGCGGCAGTTCAAAGCAATACATGATAGCAGAGGAAATAAAAACTGAATTGCATTTTATATATATATTAGTTAAATAATTAGTGCAAAAAATAGGAAATTAAATCAAGTAGTGAGGGAGCATTCATGGGTTCAGTGCCCATTCAGAAATCTGATGGCAGAGGGGAAGAAGCTGTTGCTGAATAGCTGAGTGTGCACCTTCAGGCATCTGTACCTCCTTCCCGATGGTAGCGATATGAAGAGGGCACGTCCTGGGTGGTAACTTCTACTTTACAAAAAGACCACTCGATAACTTGATAGCCAAAAGAGCATCTTTATCGGGGACGACAAATGATATTTACAATACAGAGGCTTCCAGGGACCTCGTGCGGCCTGGGTGGAGGAACTATATACAATGCATACTGGGAGTAAAAGAGCGGAAGTAAAGACCCCGCCAACCCCGGATCCCGCCTCTTGCTACCAACAGCTTCCCGATTAGCATTAACCTACTTTTAATAATACGCACATTACAACATCCTGGGTGATGAAAGTCCTTAATCATGAACAAACACCACCTTTCTGAGACATCGCTCATTGAAGATGACCTGGATGCTACAGCAAGTACTGACTTTGCCAGCAACACCCATGAAATATAAATGTCTTTAAGCAAACTGATGATGACTTGGAGTATAAAATTATTATCTTTCTTTAAATTATTATTTTTTTTGTATTCTAATTTTTTCTATGCTTGCTTACATTTTTACACAAGCATCTATAAACGTATAATCATTCAGTAAACTTTCTAGTAATTGCAGAATAGCTGATTCTGTATTTTTCTAGAAGCTTCTTAGCATTTCTGCAGTAGTATCACACCACCTGAATGTGGCTATTTCATAGGTCATTTGTTATCACAGCTATCTAATTAAAATCTAACTCAAACTGAAGAGATAATGTTCAAAGTAAATTTATTATCAAAGTATATATGTGTCACCATATACTACCCGAGTCTCAGTTTCTTGTGGGCATTCATGAAACTTCTGGATTTTAGAATAAGACAATTACGCCTTCTTTGTCCTTTGTCGTGTCTTTGTAATTTGTTCTTATTAGTAAATGGCCATAGCACCACGTTTTATGCCTCAATCTTGACTTCCATAGCAGCTTTGGATCACAAGTTCACTAAGATTTAAGACTGGTAATATTAGATGGATTGGCAACTTTTATATTGAATCCAATGTTCCTCTACAGGGATTGAAAGAAACATTAAAGTTTTGTTGATGGCCTTTCAAATCACTTTCCAGACATTCCCTGAGAGATGTGCATTCCAATGTCTCTTTCAAATCTAATCTGCTGACCATTATTCACTTACAGAGAAAGGATACAATGGTGCTTTAAAAATCTTCCTTTGCTCAGATGTACTTTGTCACAGCTGATTGAGAATTTGGTTTTACTGGAACATTTCATTACGCAGGCAAAGGCAATCAATACCAACCAATGACAGTGTACTGTGTATGGGACAAGGAAAAGATACAGTTCTTTTAGTGATCGAATTTTCAGGAGGTAAATGAAAACAAGCATGCATATTGAAAACTGCCTCGAGCAAATGGCATTTCTGGGAGCTCGTTACACACACTACGCATCCATCTGAAGTATCTTTTTGGCTAAGGACCTGACTTGACCTCTCTGTGTAAACAGGATTTGCACAAACAATAGCTATAAGGCCATGTCAGGGGTGACATAAACTCAATTTTGGATCTGAATCCAATTCACTTATTCACAGGAGGGGAGAGACTGCCATCAATCCTTGAATATCAAATGAATGATAAACCCCAGTTTAAAAGAAAGACCTAATCCAATGTTACACATGATTAAATCTACTTGTATAAGGAAGACTGATGGCTCTGTTAAACTACAGCCTGGTACTGTAAGTACCACTGTGTTATTCAGGCATTAAGCTATTAAGCTACAGGGAGGAATGAGCCCCAGTGTCACCTGGGTTAACTTGCACCTATTGGATTAATGGTTGCCCTGGCAGCTGAGGTCAGAAGATGAACTCTGAAGGCTCATGGGGGCTGACTCCAGGCTCCTCTGTTGTCTCAATGCCTTTACTCCAATTTGTACCTTAAACAAGAGTCTCATTAAGATCAAGCAAACGGAGCACGACAGTGGGAAATGCCATCAGCGTGCCTCACGTTAAAAACATAGGACTTTGGCTCGAACTACCACGTCTTCACTTCCAAGGCCAAATATCTCAAAAAGGTGAAATCAGTAAGAATGTGAATGCTGCACCCCCATGCCCTGCAAGAAGATCACACGTAGACATCCTGTTCATAAACAGAAAGTGGTGATATCATCCAAGAGTGAATTTAGTCTGTTTATAAACACAAATAAATTGTATTAATAAGTAAAACCATCCTCCTCTCTCATCAGGTCTCCTGTTTAGAGTATTTCTGAATGAAACCTTACTTGACAAGCCTTCACTAAGATTGAATAAAATCAAAGTTATTGGCACTTTTTTAAACAGTTGTATGTACTACGTCCTTCAAGAGGACCACAACCTCACTGTAAGGTTTGGATGCATGCGTGCCTCAATGGTCCAGAGAGCTATGTACGTTGGCTAGAGTCAGGGCTTTATGCTTTGACTCTTGGTTGGGTTACCCATGCCAAACAGGTCAAAGGTTGGTGGCCTGACTGAGTGGTCCACCAGGCCTCCAGGTTCAGGGGTTCAGCTCTGGGCTAACAACCCTGAGCAGTCAAACAAAATTGCTACAGAAACAGAAATAACGAATCCTTCTACATCTGAGTGCGACTGTATTCCTGAGTCTCCACCCGGGACTCGCACGACTGACGGTAGTGAAGCTCGAGACGAAGCTACTGACATGATGAAAGAAGCCCTGAACACCATCACAGATGGAGGACCTTCATTGCTGCCCTAACATCAGTGGCGTAACGGGCAGCAAGTAAGTATATACCATGTATAGTCTGCACAACGGTAGGAACTAGGAACGTGTGAAAAGCGCACTGCCGAGGAAGGAGCATCTGACCAGGATCAGCGTCTGGAGCGAGGGCGTCTCCAGGGAACTTGGTCTGGAGGTACGAGTTGGTGATACACAGATCACAGTAGCTGCAGAACTCCAGCAATCCCTGCCTGCAGGAGGGCCACGAGCAATCATCTGCAATGACGCCACCCAGGGGAACAAGATGTTCCTTGCAAAGGGCATTCCTGACAATGGCTACAAGGTTCACATTAAACTTATCTTTTGCCTCAAATGTGGAGCACCGTATGGGAGAGTACCCACTGACAAGAGTAACTAGACCTTCAGTGGTGTCAAAGCTAAGAGTAAGAAATCATTCAGATAGCTGCCCGGTTACGCCATCTACAACAATATATTCCTCACTACAAAGCTTATTCCATGCTCCCTGGGCTCATCTGGGCCTTTCATTGCCAGAAAAAATAGATATACATAGAAAGCCAGTTAAATGTAAATCTTCACAACACAAGTTACACACAAAATTTACCTAATTTATTGATCACAATAAGTGATCGTCAGTAATTTTGCACCAAATACACTCAAATTTCAGATCGCAGTTTGACAATCTTTGGAGGCTGATGGTAGTTTTCAAGTTGAAGAATGTGTCCGCTATTATTTCATTAGGAGGCCTGTTTGACCTCCTGCTGTGCAAATATTTGCTCCCTTAAAACGCAGGCCACCAGATTACACTGGGCAACAGGCTTGACAGAGCGAGTCTTTGTTCAGGGGACTTGGCCGTGGGTTTGAAAACCCTATGTTCCAATCAATATCGTTGTACAGGAGTGACAATAGGGTTGAGCAAGGCTATGATCACTCGGGCACATGGAGAGAAATTTCATTAAGGGTAACTAAAACATCAAAACTCAGCAGTAAAGGTAAAGCTTACCAGTGACAATCATTATCTGAATTCTATTAACTTTCACTAAGCTGTTCTATTGCTAACTACTAAATAATAATAGCTCATCTCCTAATGTGCCAGCACTCAAAACATCCTGTCTGAAACATCTTGTGCCTTACAATTTGTCCTGTTAAATCAATTACAGAGATTTGCATTTGTGGGTGATATACCTATAGTGAAAGGAGCAAGTCAGTCCATGACAAAGCCTCAGTCATGCAAGGATATGCAAATTGGAAAATGCCTGATCAAGATAAAAGTTCACAGCACAAAAGAACAGAGCATGAAGTGAGAGAAACAGCTTCAAGCATTTATCCTCGGCATTGGGAGCGATGGTTGCCCACCCTTTCGCAGACTATGGATCTGCTAAGAGAGTGAAGGACGCCCCATCACCCTAGACATGTGCTTTACAACTCCTTCCTCAGAGTGTCAGACACCCTGAGCCAATAGGCTGGTCCTGGACTTATTTCCACTTGGCATGATTAACTTACTATTATTTATTTATGGTTTTATATTGCTATATTTCTTCACTATTCTTGGTGCGGCTGCAACGAAACCCAATTTCCCTCGGGATCAATAAAGTATGTCTGTCTGCCTGTCTCTTCTCATTGCTACTATCAGGGAGGTGGTACAGGAGCTTGAAGACACACTCAAGATTTTGGGAAGGGCTTCTTACCTTCCGCCATCAAATTTCTGAATAGAAAGTGAACCAACTCATGAACACGACCTCACTATTTCTGGATCTCTTTTTGCACTATATATATATATATATACACACACACACACACACACACACACACACACACATATACACATACACACACACATATATATATATATATTTACACTATCAACCTTCATTTACTTGGGACATTATGCTGCTTAACTGGGACAGGAGACTTGCTGAACAGTTTCTAACTCGCATTGGTTGTACGTGTTTATGTTTAAACAACAGTAATTTTTGTCACTGATAGTTGACAAGAAGTAAGCAGTTTCAAGCTTTCAGGCTTGGAGATGTCAGAAAGGTCCAGGAGTAAAATTGAAACGATTTCACTACCTCAACGTGTCAGAAACCATTAACAATTTGAAGGTATCAGCAATGATCTTGAATGTTACAATGACAATTAAGATTTGGAGGATGCAGTCATTGATAGCATTGTATGAAGGTGGTATATTATCTGTTCTGATTTTGATCATTGAGTGCTTTGGATGACTTCTTCCATTGAGAACTATTAGGTACTAATACTGCTGTATAATACTGTAGTACAATTAGTAGTGTTCTAATTTCCTCTGAATTTCAAGGGTCCTAGCCATGGTTCACCCTGAGCAGCTGTGTTACAGAGGGCTCTTTGATTTACAGGCTTCTCCCAGTGTCACAGGCAAAAATGGACATCCAGTGCTGCTCAAAGATCTTCAACTTGGTGAAAGATGCTCTTTGGTTTGCCCAGAACCTGGTTGTCTTCCAACACAGTGAGATGTCTCTAAGAGAATACTGAAGGCTGGCATATTCTAAACTGCAGGAGTACATGCTGAGGGACACACTGAAGTTTGGTGCAACCACCACAAAGTCTCTATGGAGAAGGACCACAGTCCAGCATTCTTCCACTACCAGATATTGAAGGAATGAGTTTGGCAGGAAAGTCCCTCAAACAGCAACATGATGTATCATCCAAAGAGGGACTTATGAGTGGCAATTTTGTTCTGTACCAAAAAAAACATGCTTACAGACCTGAATATATTGCCGTATCTTAATAATGCTTAATATACTGCTCTGTTTAATCTTCAATGCAATGTTATAAATAAGTTTTAAAAATAAAAATATTTATCTCTGTATCTCTGTGATACTCCAATTCTTTTGAAATGTTATCACTTCCCTATTCATCTGACTCTTTTCCCCATGAACATTCCTCTTAAACTCTCTCTGACCAATTGTTGTCAATCCATCCATATCTCCTTTAGGAACACACACAAAATGCTGGAGGAACCCAGCAGGTCAGGCTGAGTACTGGGGCTTTGGGCTTATTCCAGGCTGCTCCGTGGATTTGGATCAAAGGATTCAATTTGGCTCGGAATGCTGTTGGCGTTGCTCGCTTCTATTGATTGTATGATCTTGTTTTGTGTTTTTTCTCTCATTCTTTGTGGGCATGGGGGGAGGGGAGGTGGTGGTCATATTTTTAAAAATTTGGGCTCCTTGCTTTGTCAATGCCTGTAAGCCAACAATCTCAAGGTTGTATCATTTATACATTCTTTGATAATAAAAGAAACTTTGAATCTATGGAGAGGAATAAGCAGTCAATGTTTAGGGCTGAGAACCTTCATTGGGACTGAAAAGGAAGTGGAGATGCCAGAACAAGAAAGTGGAGAGAGGGGAAGAGGTACAAACTGGCAAATGATTAGTAATATCTCCTTTATGTAGCTTGAATCAATTTTCTAATATCTTCTGCAATTCACAAATGGAGAAGTCCTACTATAAAACGTACCCAATGACTGGTTTGCTTGCTTTAATTTTACTAATAAGATCTACAGAAAGTAGAAAAAAATTGTCAAGTCCTAAATATAAATGCTTACTGAGACTTCACAGATGTTCAGTGTCTTCCAACCTTCCGCAAATATAACATTAAACCTTGCTGAAGGCCGCTGTAGATATTATTTTGCTTTCAGTGCCTTGGGGGCCTAAGCAAAGGACTTAGGTTATCACCAAACTCCAGAATATTGACCTCATCCAAGAGATTTCAGCAAACTTATTCTAAAATGAGTACTTCATCTATCCGATTCAAGGCAGTACCTGCTTATGGCCTTCAAGCAGAAATCGCTCTCCTTTCATCCAAGATAAAGATTGGTGTTCAGCACCAGATGCACATTTATGTATTAAAAAAATGTTAGCCTTGGAGGGGCCTGGGCAGTAAAAGAGATACTATGCTCCCAGTTGTACGAGGTCCTCATAAAACTCGCCTCTTTAGCAGACATTCTCCATCCTCTGCTGCCCATGCATTCTATGTTTAAAAATGAAAAGTGACAATAACAAAGAACTCTCCAAGCTCCCATAAACAAATTGTCCATTATGTTGTTATCAGAGTCAAAGATGACAGTCATGATGACAAGCTAGTCTCAAAACCACCAAGTGACTTGCAATTAGCTTCCCATGCAAATATATTTCAACATCTGCTTTGTAGCTTACTTGTACATCTCTCAGTATTCCTCATTCCTTTCTCTAAACTCTTCCATAAACAAGGACACTACAGTCAGCGGCCACTTTATTTACAACAGAGATGAGGAGAAATTTCTTTAGCCAGAGGAAGGCAAGTCTGTGGAATTCACTGCCACGGACGGCTGTGGAGGCCAAATCACTGGATATGTTTAAAACGGAGTTTGATAGGTTCTCGATTAGTAGGGGCATCAAAGGCAGGAGAAATGGGTTGAGAGGGGTAATAAATCAGCCATTATATTCAGGCAGAGCAAACTCAATAGGCAAATGGCCTAATTCTGCTCCTATATCTGATGATCTTTATTAGCACACCTGCTCGTGAATGCAAATATCTAATCAGCCAATCATGCAGCAGGAACTCAGAGCATAAAAGCACTCTGACATGGTCAGGAGGTTCAGATGTTGTTCAGACCAAACATCAGAATGGGGAAGAAATGTGGTCTAAGTGACTTTGACCATGGAATGATTGCTGGTGCCAGATGGGGTCGTTTGAGTATCTCAGAAACTGCTGATCTTCCGGATTTTCCACACAGAACAATCTCTACAATTTACAGACAATGGTGCAAAAAAGAACCCCAAATACAGACAGCCAGTGAGCAGCAGGTCTGTGAGTGAAAAAGCCCCTGTTAATGAGAGAGGTCAGAGGAGACCAGCCAGACTGGTTCAGGCTGAAAGGAAGGCAACAATAACTCAAATTACAACAGTGGTGTGCAGAAGAGCATCTTTGAAAGCACAACACATTGAACCTTGAAGTAGAAGGGCTATGGCAACAGAAGGCCAATGTCTAATAAAGGGCCCACTGAGTGTATAACAGATGACCAAGCTCTAATGGGAATAAGGATCCTACCACCCATCATACCTTTACCTCCCCCCTCCCTCTCCAATCAGAATCCGTCCTTTCCAGCCCTTTACCTGGCTTCACCTATCATCTTCCAGCTATCTTCCTTCCCCTCCCCTTTCTTCCCAGTCCCGAGGAAGGGTCTCGACCCAGAACGTCAACTGTGTGTTCATTTCCATTGATGCTACCTGACCCAATGAGTTCCTCCAGCATTTTGTGTGCGCTGCATGGAAAATGTGCATTTAGTTGATCTAGTTTGCTGTAAAGCTGAAACAATCATTCCCCTGGAGCTTCCAGTAGTGGGAGTCTTCCTCACTGCAGTCACCCACAGTGCACGAGTTGGGATGAGAAAGCGATCACATCAAGAACTTGATGGCCCTCTCCACAGTCTCCTCTGGCAGGTAGGTGGAAATAAATGGGGCCAATCGTGGAGTTTACATATTAAACAAAGAAGCATACAATCAGGTTCATTAATTGTGAGGGCGAGATCATAAAGGGTGACAAACTGCACAGCTTATCGAGCTGCCACCTCACACTCCCAGTGACACAGGCCCAATCCAGACCTCCAATGTTATCCATGTGGAGTTTGCCCTCTGACCACAGGGTCTCCCCCGGGTTCACACATCATGCAGGCTGGTTGGATAACTGGCCGCTGTAATTGGTCCCTAGTGAGGAGCAGACCCTGGAAATGAGGCGTATCAAATAGGATCAGCAGAGAGATGCAAACATATACTCGACAGTTGACATGGTCTTAATGGGCCAAAAAGCCACTTTTTATGACGTATGGCTCTACTCTACAATGAAGCCCTTTAAGAAGTTTAACAGGAACAGGCCAAAAGATTTAGATTTAGACTTCAAGATACAGTACAGTTTAGGCCCTTCTGGCCCATTGAGCCCATGCTGACCAACTACACCCACGTGACTAATTGATCTACTGGCCTAAACATCTCTGGAATGAGGGAGAATATCCAGATGGTCACAGGGAGGACAAACCCCTTACAAACAACAGCAGAATTGAATCACCAATCACTGGTGCTGTAACAACATTATGCTAAACACTGTAGCACCATTCCAAAGAACAATACAGCAGCAGAACAGCCCATCATATTAATGCCAAATCGTGCATGCCCATCCCTATTTGGACTAAGCAACACACACAAAATGCTGGAGATACTCAGCAGACCAGGCAGCGTCTACGGAAAAATGTGCAGTCAACGTATCAGGCAGAGACCTTTAGCAGGATTTTTATCTTCGACTTATTTGGACAAAATTGTTTCACCTCTTCTGCACCAGCTATGACATTCAGTGGTTGACCTTGTACCTCAACCCCAGTTTCCTTCACCAACTTCTGAACCCTGGATGCACCCAATAGTCAAAAGCCTACTATTTCTTGACCACAGTCAGTGAATGGGCGAAGAATTCCAGAAGTTCAGCAACTCCAGGTGGAAATTCTTCCCATTTGTCCTGAGTAGCAACTCTTTATTTGGAGACTGTGGCCTGTGGTCCTGGACATCCAGTTACAGCAAACACATCCCTGCACTTTGCCCATCAATCTCATAAGATTTAAGTATATCCCACTACGCGAAGAGTATATGGGAAAAATGGACTAAGCCTAGGATCAGCCCTCATCTTACTCAGCACAATCGAGGGTTTTGATTTATAGCTGCTTCTCTGAGGCACAAATGAGGCAGTTCCTACATTAACACAGAAACCACACTTCAGAGAGAAATTTGTTGCTCGTAAGACACTCTGGAGCATTCTTTAAGCTTTGAGCAATCCCATTTAAAACACAGATTTATCTAACATTCCAAATAAGTTCCCTCCTATTATCTTTACTGAGTCACACAGGATGTGGGCATTGCAGGACCTTTTCCGACATTCTCCTGAACACAGTGGCTTTCTAGATCTTTGCACAGGGCAGTGAACAGTCAACCACATTCCTGTGTGCCTGAAGTCACACATAGGCCAAAGTGTAAGGACATGCTAAAGGACTTCAGTGAGCCAGATGGGCCTTTACCATAAAGTGCAGCTATCACAGTCACATTTTAACCTTTTTTTTAAAACGTATTTTTTATTTAGGGATACATCACGGTAACAGGCCCTTCCACCCTAACGAGCCCACACCACCCAATTAACCTGCTAATTTGGACTGTGGGAGGAAACCCACGCGGTCAACGCACGAACTCCTTACAGGCAGTGGCGGGATTTGAACCCAGGTCATCAGTGCTGTACGCTTTTTGGCCGCCTCAATTACTGCAATTCAATTCAAGTTCCTCAGCTGCAACAGTGGAATCTGTCTTTGTCATAGATCTATGGATTATAAATCAGCAATGTAACTATTATAATAAAGCTGGTAGCATCCATGATTGTGGTCAGGCAACATGTGCAGAATGAGAAACAGGACTGAACACCTCAGCCAGCCTTCATCAGAACATAATCACCATGCCACCAGGTTGTTAAGTTTTATTCTTGCCTCACTGACCTAACAGAATGAAGATACCTGATCAATTTTAACTACTGTCACAAGCAAGTTTCTACATTTAGCTATGCACTATGTAAGCAAATGGAGCTAGTCACCCGACCAGCTGCCTCATTATATTAAAGAAAGATATTCCATTATATTAAACTAATCTCAGCTTTGCTTCCTCCAGGAAGACCCACACCAGCGTGACTTGCATGAAAGGAATTTACAACTGTGTTCCTTAGATCTCCTTTTATTTGGATTGAGCACAGTTCAAGTCAAGAGATTCCCTCATGCAACAACTGGAGCCCTTATGTCTCCAGACATCAGTTTAAAAGTAGCTGAGGGAAAAATAGGTCTGGAAATTAAAGGCCTGAAAACATGAGTCATAATTACAGTTAAGGGCGTCATCTTGGTTTACTTAATGTAACACCAAGCCACGTTTTGCTTAGCAATGTTGCCATTAACATTAGTGTGGCTACCCATCCAAACGGTTGGACTGAAAGGCAGGCAATAAATCTAACAGACTTGTCATTCACGTCCTGCCCACAGCCCAGTGAACTATAATCCATGGGAGCAGCAATGGAAGTGTCATCTCAATGGAGTAATGACGTTTTGTCAGTCTGAGCTCCCGTTCCCATCGTCTTCCTGGTCGCATAAAGACAGAAAATGTTGTCACCAGGTCAGGAAGCATTCCTGGAAAGAGGTGTAGTTATCATTGCTGGTCCAATCAGGGGAGAGAGAAAACAAGCTAGTTTCAAGTTGTGGAAAGTGTGTGGACTGCATGAACTTTAGAGAGTAAGTTATGGAGGGTTAATGGGGCCCTCTGTCAGGTTTTCATCAAGATCCAGGATCTGAGACATTAACTGCTTCTCCTTCCATGGGTGCTCCTCAGCCTGCTGAGTGGTTCCAGAATATTCTAATTTTATTTTGATTCCCATCATCAGCTCAGTGACAACTGATTCGTAACGTACAGGCTCGCATCGAGCCAGGATTCATGAAGGGAGAGGTAACGCCTCCACGTTCAGGACTCATATTCAGAACCAGCGCAGGACAGCAGTTGGGAGTTGCTGCTGAAATAACAAGGTGAGGGCGCTGACATGCCACATCCTTCCCAACAATGGCCGATCATATTTACTTTCTATCCAAAAGTGCTACCAACCACGTTAAACAATGACTTTTTAAACATGACTCTAGCTGATGTCCATCGATGCAAGCAGATTAAAAATGACAGGGAGTTATTTGGCTCCAGGTAACCAGAAGGTCCCATGTCAATATGAGTATAATTATCTTTACAATTCTCTACCTCAATTCTCCTGAATAGGAGCAGCCAATCTTAACTAGACCGCCGTTACTTTTCTAAATAAAAATCTATTTAAGGGATGTTGGTGTTGGAGGCATTTGCCACTCAGGAGGCAGGTGGTGAACAATGTTATTGAAAAACTGCAGTTCTTCTGCTGACAAAACAGTGTTCCAGGATCTAAAGCCATTAATGTAGAAGAAACGGAAAGGTACTTCCAAGACAGGTTGGGGAGTGACTTTATGGAGGAAACAGGCAGGTGGCATTCACTTGGTGCAGGATCCTCTCACGATACATGAAAACCACAATGAACTGTCAAGACAGCAGAAAAGGTCAATGGCAACACTCCAGCATAAATTCAGGACTTGGACATGCCCAGGACAAAGAATTGGCCAGGAAAAGTGATTGTGGATACTACCCACTCTGCAAACTGCCTTTTGCAAAAACTCCATTCTGGATTCTGGAAATGCTACAGGGCTATCAAGTATTACATTGGGGGGGGGGGGGGGGGTGAAGAGGAGGGAAGAAATCAAGGAAAGAAAAAGAATCTAAGTTAAACTTTGGAGGAAGGCCAGACATCGCGCAGGGGATCCCTGGGGCAAAGCGCAGACTTAGACAAATACGGCAGAATGGTCCGCTGTGCCACTATTCTCTGTGACGCTTGGGTTCCACGGACCCCTCAATTAATGGTAAGGCTCCAAAACACATAAAAAAGGGTTGGGAACCCCTGATGTAATGTTATCCTTCCGGAGAATGCTACAGGTCTATTAAAACAAAAACTTCACACCATCTTAAAAGTTTCCTCCATCGGGTAGATAATCTGATCAACCGCTCGAGATAGACACCCTCCCCCTCGAATGTAGATACTTCAAACCACTTTTTATAATGCTGCTTACATGCAATTAATGTAAAATTTTATATATAATTATTTTTTCTTTATAATTGTTGAATGCTGACCAACACGCTACAGCAAATTCTGAATACATGTCAATGTATATGGTGAATAAAGTTGATCCTTGATTGACCTTACTCTCTTGTCCTCCTAGGGCAGGAGGGATGACGGTTTGGAAGGTGCTCTGGCAGGAGCTTTGCTACAACACGTTCCATGCTGGTACACATTGCAGCTGCAATGAAGTATGTGCATTTCAACAAAGTAAATCAAATCTTTTATCTTCCCCAATCAAGAGAGATTCACTGCACAAAAGACAGCTTTTAATTCACTGCCATCTACCTTGTCCTCAACCAGTGCTGTAGTACGTTGGAATCTACACTGCACTGAATATTCAAATGAACCGAGTACATCAAGATGTCAGACATGCATTTTTTAAATAAAGAAATGATTGATTCTGAAGTTCAAATTGGTCTACTTGTGTGCCATGGAACAATTTTATTCCAGCTACAATCACCTGAATGGAAAATGAATCCTTTCAAGGAAAATAAATTCTAACGAGCTTTAAAACAAAACAATGCATCACCTTGCTCAAAATGAAGTAAGTGAATTGGAAAAAAAAGAGATCTAAGTAAAATGAAATAGTTTTGTTAATCATCAAGCATTTAAAATTATTGATTAGTAGCCTTTGCACCAAGAGAATTATTATTTTATGTTTCAGTAAAACAACTCACTTTCAATTGGGTCTTTTATGATCTTGGCAAAGCACTTAACTGCTAATGAATTAATTATGAAGTTCAATCATAGCAATAACTTAGGCAAACACTTTTGCTAATTTATGTATAGCTACAGCCCACAAAAAGAATTGATCAATTATTTTGCTCAAGAGATAAATGTTTCCCAGTATGTCAGGTAAACTCACTTGATACTCTGATGCAGGCCTTCAAACCCTGAAAGGAGTTAGACTGGATAGACTACTTCATTCATAAATTCCCATCTCCCCTTAATTATTGCATGAGATTGTCAACCTAGATTACATGCTTGAAACCTCGACTTTCTGATCTGCATAAACAAAGGCAAGTACTAAACGGTTCACTCCCCAGGTTTTCTATGTTATGACAATTTTCAACTAGCCAAATATGACAGCCACTGCTAAACCATTGAGAAATGAATTGTATCTTTCAGGAACATTTAATCTTTAATTTCTGCTTTATTGGCAGTGCAGTAGCATAATGGTTAACACAGCATAACCCAAGTTCAATTCCCACCTCCATCTATAAGGGGTTGATTAGTTCTCCCTATGGGTGTGGATGTGGGTTCCCTTTGGCTGCTTCAGTTTCCTCCCACAGTCCAAAGATGGTTGGTAGGTTAATTGGTCATAGTAAATTGACCCATGATTAGGCTAGGATTAGATCGGGGGTTGCTGGGCAGTTGGGGGTTGAAGAGCCAGCAGGGGCCACAGTTGATTGAAGTATGTTAAGATGCAGTGGTATTCGATAACTTTGCTCGGAGTCCCTGCTCCAGACTGTGAAGTCAGTTAATACACATTTACAGTTGCAGCTTCATGCGAACCTGATGAACTTCCCTGGGTTAACGCAGAAGATGGACTTCACTCCATTCTTCAATGTACATGTGAGAAATCAGTCTGAAACTCCCCCATCCTCACTCATGTCCACTATTTATTTATCTAAGCACAGAGAGCAAGTCGTGTGTGTGTGTGTGTGTGTGTGTGTGTGTGTGTGTGTGTGTGTGTGTGTGTGTGTGTGTGTGTGTGTGTGTGTGTGTGTGTGTGTGTGTGTGTGTGTGTGTGTGTGTGTGTGTGTGTGTGTGTGGGTGGGTGTGCGCGCGCGCACGTAGGGAAGGTGGGGGAGAGGCTATAACATTAGAGTATCATAAAATGTAGGTACCTACAACCTAGGGCAAGAGAAGAAATAGGTATCATCACATAATTTGCCTGATCATTGCACAGAATGTAGATTCTATATAAAGTCACTTTCATGGCCACCACACTCATGAAGGATGTTAAGGTACCAGATAAGGTTCAATAAAAAAAAGAATGGGTCCAGGGAGATGAGACTTCTGCTGGACTGTAGACGCTCCATGGAGCAAGGGGACTTGAGACAAGTCAGGTAAAGATCTTTTGGTTAGATGAGGTTAATTTTGCCTATCAGGAGATGGCGTAGGGACCAAAGGGCTTAGATTTAATATTCTGGGCAAAGTGATAGGGGCAAGTATGAAGGAAAACAATTTTATAGGTCAGAGGGTGGCTAACATCTGGAATTACAGCCCACGGCGGTAGTGGAAACAGGATTACTATATACCGTCAAAGGGTAAGAGCCGAGAGTAGGTAGTTTTAACAACTGTGGAGGAGGAGCAAGTGATGAAACTGATAAGATTACTTTACCTGGAACTCATGGACGCTCGATTGGCTAAGAAGACTGTTTGTAACTAACAATTCCACAATTCAAACCAATTACAGAATCAAGTCTCAGCTCTTTCTCGCTTACTTGACTGCAGACCAATCAGGAGTTTATTAAAAGGACACTGGCCGGAGGTTCAAAGTTCAGAGTAAATATATTGTCGAAGTATATATATGTCACCATATACAACCCTAAGATTCATTTCTTTGCACACTCAATACATCAATAATAGAGTAATAACCATAATAGAATCAATGAAATACCGCACCAGCTTGGGCGTTCAACCAGTGTGCAAAAGGCCACAATCTGAGAAAAAAGAAATAATAATAAATGAATCTCAAGAACATGAGTGCTTGCTCTGCTCTTTCTTTTGAATATGCATATCTCAATACGAACGATGTAATTGTGCAGCCCACAGGTCTCAGTGAATCATCAACAGAGTAAGCAATCAGGTCAACTACCGCCAAGATTCCTACTGAAGACTAGACTTCAGTCCTTGCCTGCACTTGATCGTGCAGTATCACCTGACTGAACGCCACACACTCACACACCCCAAATGGGAGGTGAAGGGAGACTGTAAACAACCCAGGAACTCCATATCGAAAACACCTCCGCATCCACTATTCCGTCAATTAAAAACTACCAAGATTTCAGACAATATATCCCAATTGATTTTAGTTCCCAGATCAATATTTTATAAAATCCAGCAGGGTAATCGTGATAATCTTCAAATTTAAGCAGTTCACTGCCATACTCTCATCAATACAATAATCAGAATCAGGTTTAATATTACCACCATATGACGTGAAATTTGTTGTCTTTGCATCAGCAGGACAATGCAATACACACGATAATAGATTTTTAAAAACCGAATTACAGTAAGTATACATTTATTAAATAGTTCAACGATATAAGTAGTGCAAAAGCAGAAATAAAAAAGTAGTGAGGCAGTGTTCATGGGTTCAATGTCCATTTAGGAATCAGATGGCAAAGGGGAAGAAGCTGTTCCTGAATCACTGAGTGTGTGCTTTCAGGCTTCTGTACCTCCTATCTGCTTGAGAACAAGGCATGACCTGGATGACTGGGTCCTTCACAATGCATGCCACCTTTTTAAAAGCACTGCCAATCTAATGCACTGAATGAAAAGTCAGAAATCTGCAGGTGCTGCTAATCTAAAGTACAAAACAGAAAATGCTGGAAATACTCAGCAGTCAGGCCACACCTGTATAAAGAGAAACAGAGTTAATCTTTCAGTCAAAGGACCTTCATCATCAAGACACCTTCGATCCCAAACGTTAACTCATCTTCTCTTCCCACAGCTGCGTTTTTCCAGCAGCCTTCTGTTTCCAATACACTGATGTGTTCACTTCCTGCGTTGGTCTGGGGTACGAGTTGATGGTTATGAGGCTTCAGGAGCATTTATAATTATTGAAACAAGAGGATGGTATTGAGTTATCATGGAGACACAAGAGAGTGCAGATGCTGGAAACCTGGAGCAACCCAAAAGAAGTTGGGGGAACGCAGTTGGTCATGTAGCATCTATGGAGGGAAATGGACGGTCAATACTTCGGGTGAGACTCTTCCTCCTATTCCTGATGAAGCTCCTCGACCCAAAACATCAATTGTCCATTTCACTCCCTTCAAAGCTGCCTGTCCTGCAGAGTTCCTCTGGCTCCCTTATACCTCACTCCATTTGGGTATCAGATCTGCGCCAGATCCCCTAGGGGAGAAACAACATCAGTCCCATTCACTTTATTTTCCTCTTTCCCTAATATGTACTCTATCCTCTCAAACAAGTCACTCGTCAATTAATCTACCGGCATGCCTTCTGGGATGAGGGAGGAAACAAGACAACCCAGGATCGCAGAGAAAACATGCAGATTCCACATGGACAGCACACAATGTCAGGATTGAACCTGGACCCATGGAAATTGGAAGCAAAAGCCCCCCACATCCGTCAGTGCTGCTAAGTCTGGACCTGACATCTTCTGGCCATCATGCTGGATGTTAACCCATTTGTTTAAACTTAGCCAACAAATGTCATCCACTTTTGGAAGAAGACTAAAAATATTTTCTTCTGGGTTTCCAATTAATCCTCAAAAGATTTGACATGGGCAGTGGGTAACTTACAAGCAGTACTTTTCTACCAGTTACAATTTGCAACAGGAATCAGTAGCAAACTTCAGCTCTTAAATATGAAGCCACAAATTGCCAAACATCTCCAAATGTATGAAGATTATCACAATTAGTAATTATTCCTCAAATTAACTAAATAAACAAAAACTCATGCTAATCACGCCTACCATGAAGCCAATGACTAAGTCTATAAATCTGGTTGGATAGATACAATTAGATTCCTAGACAGGTTGGCCCTTTATGAATTGAAAAGGGCGGATTCACTTTTTACTTAATTTGACAAGTTTCAGCATATCTAAAAATTCTTCAAATATTTGGATAACTTATCCATTTAGTTTCTTCATCACAACATGTTATGGAGGGGAAAATTAAATAAGATTAAATGTTTAATGGAGTTGGAAAAATGAGTTCATGGACAAAATTCCTAGAGGTGTTCCAGAGCAGATAGATTGATCTGTGGAATTGGCCTGGGTGACTTTTAATCCATGAAATAACGAGAAATTCCCTCTCTCGGGGTTGTAAAGATTTATAATTCTTAACTTCTAACTGCAGATACTCAATCCACCCAAGTACATTCAAACCCAAGACAGGTCACTTATGTTCTCTGGGAAAGAGAGGTATAGGAATCAGTAGGGAATGCAGACAAGTATAGAATAAGCTATGATATTATTAGAAGGCAGACCTCTCTCAAGGGACATACTCCTGATTCAATTTATATCCTTATAATGAAGGTACTATGAGGAGGTTTAACTCAAATTGGCTGTCTTCCACATCCACCGATTTATTTTCAATTAATCAGGTCAATGTAAAAAGGGGGTAGGTAGGCAAAATATTGTTAACACCTGTCGTAAAGATAAAACCAATAAATGGCCTCAGTTCCACGAAGCAGGAAGCTCAGTGACATCATGTTAGATTGATAACAGAGAATGGTGTTGGCAGCTTTGGATCTCATTTGACCATGTGTTCACCTTTGTACCATTCATTTACATTCCACCTATGATTTTCAATTTACCTTTCAATAACTCTGCCCATCCCTTTCCATCGCACCGTGATAGAAATACACTGCAGATCAGATAACATCAGTGGGGAGAGAAAATGAGAGTTAAGTTTCCAGGCAATGAACACGATCTTATACCAAAGATGTTAATTCTGTTTCAACCTCCACAGAAGCTGCCCGACCTATTCAGTATTTCTAGCATTTTCTCTTTTTACTTCAAATTTCTAGTATCTATTTTGCTTTGTTAAAGGTGCTATATAAATAGTTGTTAAGTTGCATTGAACTAAGGTCTAAATTGTTATCTCTCTTGTTGTTTAATTTTCCTTATGCTGTGTAACAAGCTCTTCAGGCCTGTGTGGGATACCAGAGGGTGTTGGGCTCCAAAGTTTTTAGAGCAGCTGAATTAGTTGTTTATCGTTAGAGCACCTTGTGTTTTTTTTTCCTGGGGTGACTCGCTCTTTATTAATCAGTCTCCTAGCGCTTTCTGTTTAAGCATGTTAAGTTTAATTTGACAGGCTTGGGGATTCTGTGTTACTTGTATTATTTAAGTGGGCACCTGATTAGCGCTAATCACGGGGTCCTAGTTTTGAGAATATTGCAGCTTACGGTGTTACTCAGCTGAACCACCAATGTTCTGTTAGAATGAACTCTGGTTGCCATCTCTACATTGGAGTCTGTCTTTCTTCTGTACTTGAGTTCCGACTTGTCAGCACACTTCAAGACAGTATAATCACCTGCTGGTTTATAAATGTTCAGTGGATTGTCTATAATTGCAGTATAGCTGGTTCTGTACTTGGGTGTCTGTTAGCCAGTGTGACGGCAGTGTATAAATCAAGGCTGTCCTTGAAGATTCCCTTACCCGTCCAGCTACGACCGGAAAGTAATGGAGCACATTGGCTACAGTTACAGTTGGTTACCTGCTGCTGTGTTGCTTGCTCCCTGTGCTTTACCCTTATTTTCTGTGATGAATGCTTAACAAACAGTTGTAACCACAAGATTTGCGTCTCATTATCAGTTTGCAAATAACCTTCTGAACAACGTTCTTATTCAGATATGCCAGCTGGCATGCAGGGCTGGAGCAGCTTCCTGCCTTATCAGGCTCTAGGCTGGTGAACGAAGGTCAGTTACTTGAATGTGGTGTAGAGATCTCAATGTCCCATATGTGGTGACCATTGGTGTGGTGACACCACGCCTCTACGGTCCGCCCGCCCAAATCTCTCTACCAAGAACTATACCAAACTGAAGTGAAGGCTAGGGATCAATTTCAGAAGGATTATCAACACCGAACCATCAGAAGAGATATCCTAATAAAATGGAATAAAATAAATTGGAATTGGTGTAGGATTAAAGTAACTGCATGTGTTTGATGGTCAGAGCAGATTCAGTGGCAGAAGGGTCTGTTTCCATTTTGCACCTCTCTATGACTCTACAACACTAACTAAAGGAAACAAATCATCTTGGATCTCTGGATAAAGAAATATTCAACCTTACCAGTAGGCCCTAACAATGAAATTGATAGCCTTCAAAAGGAAATCTCTCTCCGTTCTCAGGTAACTCACTGAGATTTCTATGCCTCCTACATATTCCCTCACTTCTATCTGGTTCAATGTTCCTCACCATTTCCAATATACCTACTTTAACTTTAATCATGCACATTATTAGTTCGCCTACATACAATCTAGTTTTGAGAGATTATGAGTGACTCACCACCAATACAATCTATTCATGCCACATACAGTATACTTCCTTCTTTTCAGACCAACCAATATTAACAGTTCATGCACAGAGCTATCAACACTAATGCAAAATGCCCAGAAAAGGGATTCAAAGCAGGTCAAGGAGTAATCTAAGGAAATGTACATAATCCACCCTCAACTCTGACCTCTTGATGCTTCACTCAACTGGAAATAGCCAACCTGTCTACAATTGGCTCACTCTTCATAATGACAAATCGCTCTTCCTGAAACCCATCCAGAAGAGTACAATTTTAATGATTGGTTAAATTAAAATGTGAAATTTGGCTTTGATAACATTTTCTGTGATCGATGGTATATGGGTAAAGGGACGCTTCCCAACAAGCAAATCTGAAACTGGGTTATTACAGTACAAAATGACAAAAGACAATGCAAAGCTGATGATAAATGGGTCCCGATACATTTTACTTGTTTTAGAAGCAACCTCGCTGTACAACCCGACTTACTACATGCAACTGCAGGTTATGGAAGCAGTTGATGGCAAGGATGCTCAGCAATTAGCATATGTTGGTTATACCTGTGGGTAGGCGGGTACAGTGACCGAGTCCCAGCAGAGAAAAATGGACTTGCACTCATTGGCCACATTTTTAGGTACACCTGTACATCTCGTTAATACAACCATCTAATCAGCCAATCATGTGGCTGCAAATCAACAACCAAGAGCATGCAGACATGGTCAAGAGGTTCAGACACTGTTCAAAGCAAACAGCAAAATGAAGAAGAAATGATTATTGGTGCCAGATGGGGTGATTTGAGTATCTCAGAAACTGATTTCCCAGGTTTTTCACACACAATTATCTCTAGTGTTTACAGAGAATGGTGTAATAAACAAAAACCATCCAGTGAGTGGCAGTTCTGTGGGCAAAAACACCTTGTAATGGCAGAGGGCAGAGGGAAATGGCCAGACTGGTTCAAGCTGACAGAAAGGTGACAGTAACTCCAATAACAGCATGTTACAAAAGTGGTGTGCAGAAGAGCGTCTCTGAAATCCCAGGTCGAACATTGAAATGGGTGCACTACAGCAGCAGAAGACCATGAACTGAGTGCATAATCCAAAAATATATTTCATAATAGTAAATGTGATGGGAGTCGGGAGTCACCACCATTTTTCATTCTGAAAGAGGAAAAGTCAATTTATTTTGAAAATTAAAATCAGGTTTTTCTTTTAAAAGGACATTAAAATCACATTTGGAAGCCAACAGTATTAATGCTTAATATTAATCCTCTCACTTAAAGCAGGATGTCAGGAAAACCAGATTCAAGCTTATCGCCACTGACATGCGTCTGGAATGTGTTGCTCTGTGACAGCTGTACATTTCCAAAGCAGTCCAAAGGTTTATTAGCCTAATATCTGGAATGGGTGAATTGTCATAAGAGGAAAGGTTGAATAGACTAGGTATACATCTGCTTTAAATTAGAACAAGGGTACCCAGCCTCTTTTATACCACGGAGCTCAACCATTAGCTGAGGAGTCCTTGGAGCCCAGGCTGAGAAAGGGTTTCCAGGTTGGAAATCCTTTCTTTAGGAGCATGAGACAGGACTTAATGTTAGTGTATAAGATTACCCAGTCCACACCATTCCTCACCAACTACGCTATTGTCACCATGTTCACTTTGATATTATTTTCAAATCACACGTTCTCATGCTAATATACACCGGCACCAACCTGACTGAAGAGATCATCATAGCTCCTGCCCCTCTCTCCCTTACTCCCTCCCCCCCTCCCCCCTTGTGCATCACTTCCTCGGAAGTGAACCATCTGGCTTCTCTGCAGCTGTCGGCGTATCTGTTGAGCACTTGTCTGCGTCCCTTCAGCCACACACCAGCTGCCTGCCAGGCAACATGCTTCGGAAGACAAGAGATCGCTCCTAAAGGCTCGGAACTGTTGCAAGTTTAGGTCAAGGTGATCCATAACTTAGCTCAGTTTCAATGCCCTACCATTACCAGCTCTTTAAAAATCCACATAAACCTTTGCAATAATTAACTGTATTGCTCAAAGCCAGTGAAATTCACTCCAACATAAAACAGATCCTGCCCTGTTATTCCCACTGTACCATAAGGAATTCCGATAAGCCTTAGTTGCTATAAGCCATATAAAACTGTCGCTGTATTGCTCTACACAAATTAGCCTAACCTCATCTGCAAATTAGTCTCCCACTAATGTGTATTGATGCAAATGCGATAACCTTTACAAAATCATATGCATACTTTCTGAAGATGTTTGGTCCTGTAGCATCTGATCAGAGGTATCTCGTGCAGAGATGAACCCCATGGCCACATCAAACTTTTACTTATAATTTTATTTCTGAGATGTGGATGTTATAACCAAGGTCAGCATTTATTGCCTATCCCCAACACTCTTGCCTAGGCACATTCAAACGACATTAATCCTGGTGACTATATTTCCACAGGGTGGGGGCAGGCTGTTCTAAGATTCAGGTCCAGCAATATATCTCAAAGCCAGGATGGTGTGTAAATTAGGAGGTTGGTTTTAGGAGTTTGGAATTAGGTCATGGGGTAAGAGAGAAGGGGGAAAAGTTTATAGGGAACATTGGGGGGGGGGGGCTTCTTCATGCAGAGAGTGGTAGGAGAGTGGAATGAGCTGCCAGATGAAGTGGTGAATGCGGGCTCACTTTTGACATTTAAGAAAAACTTGGACAGGTATATGGGTGAGAGGGGTTTGGAGGGATATGGCCCAGGTACAGGTCAGTGGGACTAGGCAGAAAAATGGTTCGGCACAGCCAAGAAGGGCCAAAAGGCCTGTTTCTGTGCTGTAATGTTCTATGGTTCTATGGTAGTGATGGCCCGTGTGCCCACTAGCCATGTCCTTGGCAGCTGAGGTCATGGGCTTGTGCTGTTGGTGAAGATTGTGTGGATAACCATTATGCATTTTAGCAATGGTGTCTAACTCTGCACAGTCCAGTGGCAGTAGGCCTCTTCAATATAGAATTTCCTCTAACCCTTGCGAAAGCACAGCTACTTGGAATGAACCAAGTCCTATTTATCTGAACAAGCACTGAATATTTCTGAAAATCAGCCACACAGCTTATCAGCATCGCACACCATTCCCCTCCAAGTCTGAGACACCTTATTTATGAAGGCTGGGCTAGTGTAGAGGTGCCAGGGCTAGAATGGAAAGAGCCCAGGTGGAAATGGTGTGGGACAAAGTCCAAGCATTCTTTAAACATTTAAGGCAATTAGTCAGCATCTTGAGAGCCAAACTGCAAACATAAAACTTGGGAGTTCTGCAATAAATGCCACAGTGGGCAACAAGATGCAACAAATTGTACTATAAATCAGTAATTTAAGTCTATTAATCTCATTGAGGCAGTAAAAAAAAAAGACCTAAAATGTCCTCATTTCTGTTCAAGGAAGGAGTGCAGAATTTGATAGGAAAACAGAATTAGGCTGGACGTCTCTTTCTATCAAAGATAAAGCTGCTGGGTGCATGACACAGCCTCCTTCAATTACTTTGGAAGCTATAACTCCAGGACACCTGTCATATAGAAGAGGAAACTTGAAAACTTATTCTAAAAGAGGCCTGCCCCAAGAGAGGGCCATGACAAAGCTGATAGCACTATTACAATGCCAGATTCCCAGGCTGACTTATACCTCTCTGGTTCCAGCAAACTGTAATTAAATTACTCAACTTTCCCAGGGTTTCTCCACTAAGAAATATTGCACTAACCCTGTAGTGATGATTCAGTACAATATTTGTAAAGCTTTCTTCAGAATAATATTCCAGAAGGCAAGCGAGTTTGGAAATTGAACTTGCAAGAAAACTCCTCAAAGTCATCAAGATTTGAAACCGCAGGGACAAAGTCCACGGAACACACAATCATCTCAAATCCGCACAGATTCCAACAACAAGCCCACCCATATCACTGTGATAAACAGAGGGTGCTGCCTCCCCCTCAAAAAGAGGCAGAAGCAGAGCCTTTGACTATTTTTTTTAAAAGGGAATTATTTATGCTAGGTTGATTCTTGGCTAAAATTTTACAAAGAAAGAATGCGGAGATGAGATTAGAATTATTTTAGTCATGATTTCATCAAATGGTAGAGAAGGTGGGAGAAGTCAAGTGGCCCACTCCCACTCCTGATCCCTGTTTGTACATCACTTCCAGTTGCATCATACTTATGTAAATGAACAAACAATCCGGCACGAATGATCCAAAGACACAAATTCAAAACCCAGCATGACAGCCGGGCAATATTAGATTCATGAATAGAATAAATTCTGGAACCAAATACAAGAATCATTGATGAATTTAGTCAAAGCTCATGGGCTTTGCCAAGGTCCTTTCTGAGGGAAATGTACCAGCTTTTAAACCGCGGCAGCATAATAGTTTATCAGTCAGCGCAAGGCTTTATAACACCAGTTGCAAGTTCAGGGTTCCATTCCCGCCACTGTCTGTAAGGAATCTGTACATTCTCTCTATGATCACGTGTGTTGTTTCACTCATTCTAAAGACTTACAGCTAGGGTTAGTGGGTTGTGAGCACGCCATGTTGGCAATGAACCACGGCAACACTTGCAGGCTGCTCAGCTCAATTCTCGTTGATTTGATTTGACGCAAGCAACACATTTCACTGCATGTTTCGATGTACCGCACATAAATCGTCATCTTTAAAGTTTCACCACCTCTGGCCTACGTTTAACAGCACATTAAACAAATTGGCCTATACTAGCCATCAGGGAGAAAGGGGTGGTCAATAAATAAAACTACAAGATATTAATGAAATAAATAAAAATTGCTAATTTCCTTCTGTGGAGAAGGAAAACTGTCACTGGACTGAGAAAAGAAACATGGAAGAATGAGACCTTTGAAAAGGGTTTTATCCACATCCCTCATCCCGGCCTTACAGAGGGAAGCACTGAGCAAAAACCTGTTTCCTCAAATAAACCATTAGCAAAAGGCGGAGGCTTGTCCAGGCTTGGCCAAACAGGTCTACCCAGACACACACATACAGACAGGAACGTCAAGGGCTGCTGGATGATCATCAGCTCAGTTAAAGCCCTAACTGACCTGCCTGAAACATGTTGGCCTGGCCAGCACGTCGAGATGTCCATAGGGCAGGGGTTCCCAACCTGGGATCCACGGACATCTTGGTGAACGGCAAGGCTCCATGGCATAGAAAAGGTTAGAAACCCCTGCTACAGGGGAACACTGCCGGCTGGCAAGTTCGGTGTACAGAAGTGGGTGCAGAGGTACACGCTAAAGCTCAATGCGGCCACTGTAAGGTTCTTCCGCTACTGGACGGGGAAGGGCCAAGTTTGTCCAGGGGGCCGCGCACGAATGGCAGCAGCCCTATTGATTGTAAGGAACGTAACTGAGCACTACTTAATGCCTTGCCTATGACTGCAAGGATGAAAATGCTTATTCTTGCAAACATTGCTTTTATTATGATTAAAGTTTATTTTGGTTTTTTAAAAAAAAGCTTGGCGTATGTTCAAGGGCAACACAGAATGAAAGCCGAACTGTAAAAGGGTGTGTTCTTGTTGCTGCTGTTACCTACAGCCAGTCTTTAATTGTAATGTCAAAGGCAAATAATGTCAGGCTGTAGCTGATTTCTAATACATTTTTTTCTATAAGACTGTAATATCCCTATCTATTGGCCTTCCCCTATACTTTTAATTATTATGCTTCTCGTGTTTATATTTGAAAATAACAGGCCTTGCAGTATGTAATTTGCAATGTACTGATGAGTCATTATCGCTTACAATTAGTGGCTACTTTATTAGGTACACCTGCTCGTTAATGCAAATACCTAACCAGCCAAACGTGGTGGCAGCTCAATGCTGGAAAGCACACAGACATGGTCAAGAGGTTCAGCTGTTCAGACCAAATTTTTAGAATGGGAAAGAAATGTGATGCAAGGGACTCTGACCCATGGAACGATTGTTGGTGCCAGACAGGGTGGTTTGCTGCTCTCCTGGGATTTTCATGCACAACAGTCCCTAGAATTTAAAGAAAATGGTGCAAAAACAAAAACAGCAGAAAGAAAATCCTGTAGTGGCAGCTCTGTGTGCAAAAACAACTTGTTAATGAGCGAGGTCGGAGGAGAAAGCCCAGAATGGTTCAAGCTGACAGGAAGTAGATAGTAACTCAATTAATCACACATTAGAACAGTGGTGTACAGAAGAGCATCTCTGGGTGCACAACACGTTGATCCTTGAAGTGGATGGGCTACAACCAGCAGAAGACTGTGAATATACGATCAGTGGCAACCTCATTAGGCAGAGGAGGCAAATCAAAGCGGCTCCTGCTTCATCTTAAAATATACAGTAAGTGGATGAAAGCTGGGGATGACAAGGCAAACCCAGAAAACAGAAGGCTACCTCTGACTTCCATCATTCGCAAACCAGCAACAAGTCTTGATTTTGGTAGCACCACAGTACACAGACATGGGTTAAGCCATTGGGTATAGACAGCAAAGTGCTGCAAACAAGGGGAAAATAAAAGGACACTTGCTGTATATCCTGGAAAAGCTGCATTGGACTGTTTGCTTACTGGATTTGTCAACAAGTTTGTCTGTGATTACTGAAGTTCCATAAAATCTAGTGTCTAATCAATCACTGTTAACTGAATCACTCGTCAGACTGTATTAAAAACACCCAAATTATTAAGTCTTTTTCATGCTGCCAGAAGTCTATGATTGTAAACTATACTCGACACAGTTCAGAAGGGCGGGAGGGGGGTGGATTTCTTCAAAACCTACTGAATACTGAAAGGCCTGGATAGAACGGCCATTGAGAGGGTGTTAGGATCCTGTAGTAGGATGAGGAAAAACAGAAATGAGGAGAATTTCTTTAGCCAGCAAGTGAGATTCGTTGCCACAAAATTAACTGTGAAGGACAAGGCATTGGATATCGTGGCTGAGGTTGGTAGGTTTTCAATAAACATATTGGCTATCATAATCAGCCCCATTGTGGGTCATAAAAATCTTATTTTCCTCCATTCACTTCATCTATTCATCTTTTGCTCTACTGGAGTTCCTTGGAAGGTCTCAAAGGTCCCGACCTAAGCAATCATTTACGTATGGCCTCAAAAGAAGAGATATGCTGTTCAAAGGCATTAAATTGTACAACTCAACTGGGTTTCATCTCAGCCTCTGAGCCACTTCCTAAAATCACATGTCAGCAATCAGATCAATACCTCATCACTGGTTCTCTTGAGGTGATGGCCTCTCATTGCCACTTCACCTGGGATCAACTAAATTACTGCAGGTGAGGAAATATCCATAATGTTGACAGACCATAACATAACGGTTTTTGTCAAAGTAGAAGGAAACAAGTAAGAGGAAGCCTTTGGGAATTGTGAATTACTGCCACTGTGGTAACTTTGGGGTGCACTGGCAACAGGTCATCTCCAATGGACAACCAGTCCATTACCAGGAGTGGGCACTGACCCAATGCCACTCAGCTGACTGGCAAATAGGCTCATCATTGTTTTGGCATTTAAAAAAAAAGCAAACTGTTTCAGGAATTCAATGGGCCATGTAGTGTCTGTGGAGGCAAAGGGATGGTCGACAATACCTATGGACTTATGGTCCCAAAATGTTGGCCATCTCCTGACTCCACAGATAAGGATTCAATAGTTGCAGCGGTGAATTGATTGAGTAGAGTTTAGGCCCCTAGAACATCTCACCCTCTGTGCAAACTGATTCTCTTATTCATTATGCCAAATCTTAAATAATGGGAATGGTGTTAACACCCTTGAACATATAATAAAACACTGACACTGAATCGAATAACTGATTACTTCCCAAAGACCGCAGAGACATAAAAGACTGCAAAGTGCAAAAAGCCAGTCAGTTTCTCCCCCTCTTACACTACCAATCACCCAGAAAGATCACAAAGAGAGCTACACACGAGAGGTTCTGCAGATCCGGAAAATCTTGTGCAGCATATTATGGACTTCAGGAAGGGTAAGACGAAGGAACACATGCAAATAGAGGGATCAGAAGTGGAGAGAGTGAGCAGTTTCAAGTTCCTGGGTGTCAAGATCTCTGAGGACCTAACCTGGTTCCAACATATCAATGCAGTTATAAAGAAGGCAAGACTATACTTCACTAGGAGGTTGAAGAAATTTGGTATGTCAACAGATACACTCAAAACCGTTTATAGATGTACAGTTCTGACAAGCTGCATCATTGTCTGGCATGGAGGGGCTACTTCACCGGACCGAAAGAAGCTACAGAGGGTTGTGAATTTAATCAGCTCCATCTTGGGTACTAGCCTACAAAGTACCCAGGACATTTTCAGGGAGCGGTGTCTCAGAAAGGCAGTGTCCATTATTAAGGACCTCCAGCACCCAGGGCATGCCCTTTTCTCACTGTTACCATCAGGGAGGAGGTACAGAAGCCTGAAGGCACATACTCAGCGATTCAGGAACAGCTTCTTCCCCTCTGCCATATGATTCCTAAATGGACATTGAACCTTAATTTTAATATATATTATTTCTGCTTTTTGCACAATCTTAATCTATTCAATATATGTACACTATTATTGATTTATTTATTTTATTTGTATTATTACTATTACTATTTTTTTCTCTCTGCTAGATTATGTACTGCGTTGAACTGCTGCTGCTAAGTTTACAAATTTCACGCCACATACTGGTGATAATAAACCTGATTCTGATTCTAAAATGCTGGAGGAACTCAAGCAGGTCAGGCAGCATCGATAGAGGGGAATAAACAGGCCAGTGGTTCAGACCAAGACCCCTCGCTAGGATTATTTTCATCAATCCACCCTGAACGAGGTTCATATTTCAAACCAACACAACGGTCACCTCCGCTGCCAAGACTGGACACGCAGAAGAACATGATACCCTTAGTGTATACAGATGACAGCAAGGTATTGACAGGTGTAAATCCTCAGTGAAACAAAACAAACTGTTATTGGATTTCAGTTCAGGCAGCATCTGAAGGGGGAAAGAAGATTAGCTGATGGCTTGAGTGGAGACCTTGCCTCGGGACTGAGAGTGGTGAGGAAAGTTAAAGTCAAGGTCAAAGTAAATTTATTATCAAAGTAGGTATATATCACCATGAGGTTCATGTTCTTGCATCTACAGGAAAATAAAGAATGACAATAGAATTTATGAAAAAATCTACACGAAAACAAAAGCTGATAATCAACCAATGTTTAAGTAAATATTGAGAACATGAATTATAGAGTCTGTAGGTTGTGGAATCTGTTCAGTGAAATTATCCATTCTGGTTCAGGAGCCTGATGGTTATTGGGTAATAACTTTCTCAACCTGGTGGTCTGGGGCGTTAGGCTCTTGTACCTCCTGCCTGATAGTGGTAGTGAGTAGAGAGCATGGATGGTGGAGGTCCTTAATGATGGATGCTGCTTTCTTGTGGCTGCGCTCTTTGTCAATGTGAGGAGGGCTTTGCCTGTGATGGACTGAGTTACACCCACCACCTACTGTACACTTTTCCTAGGTAGCCAATATACTGAGGAGAGTAGGAAGGTTGAGGCAGAGCGGTTGGTGGACTGAGGGGGTAGTGATAAATAATGAGCAGACAGAGCGGGGCATGGAGGGGAGAGAGATTTGGGAGACAAAGACAGATGGGAGCAGACTAGGTGTCACAGAAAGAGAGAGAAAAAGAGCCCGTTGTGGGGGAGGGAGGGTGGAGGCAGAGACAGCTAGGAGCCACCTAGCAGGAGCACAAAGGAATGTGGTGAGCAAAGATGACAATGAGAACCATTTAAGGATGAGATGGTCAGACGAATTTGAACCTTTTTAACATTGAAGTGTTTCGACAATCAACAACACACCTTCCTGTTCAGAGAAATCCTTAATCTCATTTGACCTCAGATCGAGGCAACTGATCTGAAAGAATCAAATAAAAGTATCATGTGTACACTTGGTGGAGTGAAGAAATAAAGTAAACAAAACCTTGGTGACATTCCCACCCTCTTCATTGCTTCGAGATTTTTGTTTCTTTAACTGAAGTTCACAGTTTCTTTTTACATATGAATAAGTAACCTGTCACCAAATCCATGTCTCATTATAAATCCATCAAGCATTAAGTTGTAGGAAGTACGGACAAAGGCTCCCCAGATCTAACAATGTGTTCAATCAGATAAATTTAATGGTGATAACACACAGAATAGAGGAAATGGAGTGTTTAAGCAGTATGGGGCTTTTTCACTTCAGACCGAGATAAGGAGTTTCTTCACTCTGCAGGTTTCGATCTCAAAGAGAGACACACAGACACAGACACTGACACTCTCACTCACTCACTCTTCTGCTGGATGCTGGAACAACGTGCAGAAAATGCTGGAAGAACACAGCAGGTCAGTCAGAATCTAGGGAAATGAATAAACGATCAACATTTCAGGCCGAGACCCTTCATCAAGCAGATACTACTACCTTGAGCAGGGCTCCCCATTCCCAACCTTTTCTTGTGGCACAGACCAACACCACGAAGCAAGGGATTCGTAGATCCCAGGTTGGGAATGCCTGATCTAGGACAAACAAGGTGAGTGGGGAAGGGCAGCAGATTTCATACCACAGAACTCGCGAGTAGATCCATTTGGTTTGTACAACAATCCAGTGTGTCGTAGCGCAGTGCTTTGCTCAACACTTTACAGTACAGGCGGCCTCGGTTCAATTCAGGCCGCTGCCTGTGAGGAGTTTGTACGTTCTCACCGTGACCGTGTGGGCTTTCTTTGGGTACTCCGGTTTCCTCCCACAGTCGTGAGATGTAGGGTAATTGGTCATTATAAACTGTCCCGTGATTAGGCTAGGATTAAATCAGGGGTTGCTGGGAGGCACGGCTTGACGGGCTTATTTTGCACTGTATCACAATAAAAAAAATTAAGAGAATGTCTGTTTTGGTTGTTGCTTCTGAGAGATTTTACTTCTTAAAATAATCCAATTTATTCAATAGCATTAATTTCAAAAACAGAATCAGATTATTGTCACCGACTTAGAAGGCAAGAAATTTGTTTTGCGGCAGTGGTACAGTACAAACGACACAAAGTGACTATAAATTACAAAATAAATAAATAGTGCAAAAAAAAATAACAAGGTAGCGTTCATGGGCTCGTGGGACATTCAGAAATCTGGTTGCAGAGGGGAGGAAGCTGTGCATTGAGTGTGAGACTTCAGGGAAATTTTAAATCTCCTGACTGCCATGGTGGGGTTTCAATTTGTGTCTGGATCTAAAGTCCAAGATTCTGACGCGAGTCAATTAACTAATACACTGGTGTGCCTCTGTTATCATGCAAGTGTTTTACGAAAGGATCTAAAAGTGTTTGATTGCCAATTAGAGGAGTGAGTCATTCTCCCTGCTCCCACCTCATTGGACATGTCATGATGGTGACAGGACAAAGCAGGCTTTCAGACAAAAACATCCCCCTTCACTGCATGGAGGGACATGCTGAGTGTTACTCTCAATCTGATCGCAAACTTCAAAGCTCCTGGTCTTAGCAGTCAATAGCCCAAAAACAGGCGTATCCACCAAGATGACAACTCCATGACAAATGAGCCGGTAAGCTAAGCACTATTTGCACCGACCTGATTGGGTGCTCCCACATGCTAAATAAGATCTTTGCTATACGCACACTGCAGTTCAAATCATAGCAGTCATCTTTTATGTATGTCAATATTGCAACAATGTGCAAGTGCTTTTTTTCTGAATCTTGCTCTACTACTACTACTACTTTTAAACACACTTGCCTGGTTTGAAAGTTTAATATACCGGTCTAGATTCAGGGAGAGGGGTGCAAAATATCGACACAAGCTCGGGTAGAGACCAACTTCAGCAGAAGTAAATTAAACTGCAAACAAGAATTGTCTTCTGCAAATTTTTCTGAATGAATGTCTCAACATCCATTCAGAAAAACACTGCAAGTTAAGCAAGCAGGCAGCATCTACACCAATGAAGACCAGCATCCCCCAAATCTACTCATCAGTAATTTCCTCCAAACTATTGTCAGGAGATACCTGACTGATCAATGGGTGCGACCCAAAACAGAGTTTGTTTTCAAGTCAGATTTTATAGTTGTTGGTTATCAATAAAACACCTTATTTTATAGCAGGTCCTGTCAATAAAACACCTTATTCTCCAACACAAACATGCACTGTGACAAAGAACAGAGGGACTCGCAGCAATCTCGGCTATATCGGGGGATTCCGACTGTGACCTCTTGTACTGCGTTTGGGCTGCAAAAAGAGGAAATCCAGGGGTTGCCACTGAAGATTCCCTGACCTTGGCGATGTCATTTTGGAAACTTTTTCCAACTCACCAGCAGAAATCAGGAATGAATGGAACTGCAATAACCTGCAGACCATATACACGAGGAAAAGCTGTGGATGTCATGTAGTGCAGCACAAGTTTTGAGTGCACTACAATCCTAATTCCTCACTTATAACATCCAGAACCACCCCCAAATAGATTATTGTGAATATCAGCGGATTTTCAATCCCCCAGCTGAATATTGCAAAATATAATTTTATAGAATAGAAAATTAATTATTTCATCACACATATCAGAATCAGATTTAATATCACCGGCGTATGTCATGAAATTTGTTGGTTTGCAGCAGAGGTACATTGCAATCTATAATAAAAAATTATAAATCGCAGTAAGAAATATTTAACTTATTTTTTGTATGTTATGCAAAAGGGAGCAAAAAAAAAGAAAAAGTAGTGAGGTTGTACACGTGTTCATTGTCCATTCAGAAATATGTTGGTTTGAGTATATATAGCTAATTTCAAATATCATCATTTTAATGTCCTTTAAAGCCAGGGTTTAAAACTGTGTACTGTTTACTTTCTGGGTCCTGGTGTGAAAATTCTTCATTGGATCTGCACGTTGAGCGTGCTTGATGACATCACTACTGCTGAATATGAAAACAACACAATGTGACCTACAATATTTGGTAAGGTATTTTTAAACTGCTGGTTTCAATGCCAATAAAGGTACGAACGTTCTTTAAGGATTCACAATAATAGCCAAGTGTGCTGACGAGGCAGGTGACAAAACTTTCGGCAAGAGCAAACTTGCTTTCCAGTTACTCATGCCGTGATAAGAGTCACCCTGAAACAACTAAAACCAGGTGACAATAGTATCAGTGACTTTCGCTTTGCAGCTTGTTTCATTCCCAAATCAAACGCTGTTCGGATTCTTCTGTTATATGCAACTTGAACGTCACAACAAAAGCACATTGACTAGACTACAGCGAACCAGTTTTTCCTCCGTTCCAGCCAGGAAGTTACATATATCAAGACTAACCCTAACCCATACATCTTTAGCATGAGGGAGGAAACCACACGGTCTTGGGGAGAATGTACAAACCCTTACAGAGGGCAGCAGGAATTGAAAGTAGATCTTCCATTTGCCGGTACTGTAAATTGTTACACTAATCTCTATGCTCCCTCTCATCTGATACACACTTCTCACTCACTGTAACTGACAAGACCGTAACTGCCTCTGTTATCGCACCTCCTCCAAGTACTGACCACAATTGGTAGGGGGAGGCAGATCTCTCCCTGTATTCTGACACTTTCTTCGCCGTGCAAATGGTTGCTATCCAAAAGGTCAAGAATTCCTTTCATAGTGTGAAGATACTCCAGCATAGGGCTTCTGATTCTCAGACCAGAGCCATTAACGTGGTTCCTGTCTCCACAGATGCCGCCTGACCTGTTGAGTGTTTCCAACATTTTCTGCTTTCATTTTCAGACTTCTACAGCAAGTAAAGTTCTTTTGTTTTACTTTTGATCAAGCAATTACTGGACTGAACAGGTTATAAATACCTGACCTGTGGGCACCCCTACCCACCAACGAGCACTCATAATGGAATCTAATGTATGTACAGACATTGCTTCCAGGAAACTCCTGCCCCTTCCTGTTCTTCATTATCAACTTTCTGTGTTGACACAGTGGAGGTATTATAGAGTCACAGAGTAATACAGCACAAGAAACAGTTACTATGTCAGGTGATTTTTTGCATAATTTCCAAACTTACAAACAAAATTGACTTATGGACTTCTGTAAAAATGGAACCCATTTGCAACCAGTCCAGAGGCTTAAGCAAGCAATCCAAGGCGAAGAGTTCAAATCCCACCGTGTCAACTGTTGGGATTCAGACACTTAAATGCAAAATTGTTTATTGTCATGCTGCAGTACATGGAAAGGATTTTTCACTCCAGATCCGACGCAATATAAAAAAACACAGTAAGCAAAAAGAGCACAAAATAAACAAAACACAATAAATATAAAATCAATTCTATAAAACACAATGTACAGTAACTGTTATATAGTGTACCTGCACTGATTAAATGTAAATAAAGTGAGGCTGGGTGGGGTGGGTTATATTATGGGGGTACTGTACTCCCCATACCTTGAACTTCCTTCCAGCTGCAGCCCGGAAAGAAATCTGCTGCAATAAACCTGTTGGCCTGATTAAGTATCCCGGCCGCCCGCTTTCTGAACCAAGGCAGCTTCGGTCTGAGATCAGCCAGCTGTGTAAGGCAGATTTCAGCAGCTGCAAGGGTTACATTATTAAAGCAAACAGAGGTGGTGTGAGTGGGGGGGGGGGGGGGGACATGAACAGAACGCATGTGGATATTTTTATTTGCCCTGAACAAGAACATAAGAGATGTTTTATTCAGTAGTCAGAACGGGGCAGAAATTTTGTGTGCACAGCACATTCCTGAATATTTAACAAGACGGCCTCTGACTGGACCAGAATGAGCTCAAACACGAGGGCTGTATCTTGACGGGCAGTCTGCAAGCGTTCTGCACATTTAAAAAAAAATGATTTACAGTTCGCCCAAGGAGATCTGCAGGATCAAAAAAAGAGGTCATACTGGGTGTTACCTTCAGAGGGCACAGGTTTTCATTAAAGAAAAGTAATACCCAGTACCCGATTTGTAAAATAGTTCAACATTACAGAAAGGCTTCAATTAACATTAACCATTGCAAGTGACCAATTGACTTCATGTCAACACTGTAAATGTCACCTCATTTGAGCTGGCTTTGTAACGGCGAGACCAGCAATTAAAAGAGCGCGTTTTACAAAACTGGGGCAGAAGGTTTCTCTTTAAAATTAAATTTGAACTAATCAATGAAGTCACTGGAGTGGGGGGGAAGGGACAGCATTATTGAATTCTTCCAGTAGATTCCGCACAGAACCACCAAGTCAATATTTGCAGACGTTTTCCACATGCCATCGACCTTTCCGGGGGAGAAAAATTCATAAATTTAAATTGGCTATTTGCGGAGATAAGCGAATGCACATATCAACTACGGGGTTTTAATCCTAAAACAGAGAGCACAGACAATCAGCTGATTGGAGCTGCCGGCATTTGGGGCAGGAGCAGCCGTGTGAAACATAACATTCGCAGGTGGGACTTCCAGCCTCAGAAGCTTCGGCCTCTGCCCCGACTGCCAGTGATGGATACATCATCGTTTGGTAGCAGCCACTGGCCCCAAATGCTAAACTTCTTTTGCACTTCGCTTCATCCAGATTGTTCATTAATTGCTGTCCCAATTTCCACAGCGCCAGGTGGGATGAAATGTCGACCCTTAACAAAGAACGCTGGCAAAATTTATCTCTGCGTCCTTAAATCAACACACCTCAAGGCCATCTGGGGGTATAATTATGTTTGACAAAAATAACTTCAAACCCAACTGAAACCAACCCGATTCTATTTGGAAGCATATTTCCTTCAATCATCAATAATGTTGTTATGGATTTTTTTTAAAAATCTTTGTTTATTGTGTCGTGTAAATAATGTATAATTTATGCTAATTAAGTTTATATACCCTACATTTATGTTTAAAATTGTACTCTGCTGCTGCCAGAAGCTGGTATTCATGGCATTTATACATTGTGTATGTATGCCCATGGCAATAAACACGAACTTGAACTTGAAACCAGCATTATACTCATGGCCTCCTGGGAAACTGAGATACCAATACACTTGCAAAACTTGGATTATCTATTCAAAGGTCCTCAGAGCACTAAGAAGATAGCCCCTATGATGCTTCTGTAAAACCTTCCACAACCCCTAACAGGAGCATCTTCTTCTGCATGGCCAACACACGAGGCACAAATTAGTCAGTCCAGATGAAGTCTCGCCCCCAAAACATTTCGACCGGGGGTTCCCAACCTTTTTGTAAGCCATGAACTAACACCATCAAGCAAGGGGTCCGTGGACTCAAGGTTGGGAACTTTTGATTTCGACCATAAGATATAGGAGCATAATTAGTTCATTCTTCTCCATCATTCAATCATTCTTTCCCCAAAACCTTTACCCACTTATCAATCAGGAACCTATCAGTCTCTGCCCTAAATACACCCAATGACTTGGTCTCCACAATCCTCCAAGGCAATGAATTTCAGAGATTCAACATCCTCTAACTGAAGAAATTCCTTCTTATCTCACCCTTAAAAGGATATCCCTTCACTGAAACCGTACCTATGGATCCTATAACTCAATTATTAATGGAAACATCTTCTCCACATCCATTCTGTACAGGTCTGTCAGTATTCAGTAGGTTTCGATTATACTCTATCAATGCTGCCAGACCCACTGAGTTCCCCCAATAGGTTATCTTGTCCCTAATAACACCCAGCTGTATCCATTGAACAGACCACACTGTGTGCATGGCCAGTTCCAGGCTCCTGAGAAACCCTCTGTTCAGAGCTGTCATGGGAAAAGATGATCTGATGGACAAAGGAAACTTCCTTCAAACCATCCTTGGAGGGGAAATGCAAAACCTTCAACAAGGAAATCCTTAGCCTGTGATGCTCAGATTGGAACAGCACCTGGGATGGCACCGAGAACCCCAGAGCTCTTCCTCACGAGTACGCGGCAGACCATTGAAGATGGCAGAAGCAGTTCACCACCTCTCCTCAGACACCTTCCGTCCAACACTAGGCCCGTCAGAAACCATCAGCCTAGACCGCTGGCAAGTCACCCGTGACCAACAGCCCAAGAAGAGAAGACCTTCCTCTAAGTGAACATTGGTAAGGCCCATCCAACATCGCTTCCAGCCAAATGCCCACATTCACCAATGCATCTACTTCTCCTCCTCCTCCTCCTCCCTGTCACCTGCTGTGGTGTCACCACCCAAAAACCATGCATCCTTACCAGTAGCCCAGCCAGTCCTGTAGATTAGCAGCACTTAAATGTGGCTGTGGAGTGGCCCTTTACAAATTCTGACCTGTGCCCAAGCTGCATGTGCTCCAGAATTGGAAAGCCAATGACAGAAACCCATTAGAAATAAAGGTACAATGTTTCTAATACATACAAGTTCATGAAGTGTCTTGGCCAGAAACATCTGCCCTCTTATCACTTCCCTTCTCTTCAACTGCCCATAACCTCCTTCGGTGCCCCTCCTCCTTCCCTTTCTCCCCTGTCCTCTCAGACTCTTTCTTCAGCCCCTTACCTTTTCCACCTTTCACCTCACATTTTCTCACTTCACCCCCTTCTTCCCCCTCACCTGGCTTAACCTATCACTTGCCATCTTATTCCCTCTACCAACCTTATTCCAAATTACTTCCTGTCCTTTCCAAGATGAAGGGTCTTGGCCCAAAACGTCCTCTGCCTGACCTGCTGAATTCCGCCAGCATTTTGAGTGTGTTGTCCTGGTCCTCTGCTTTACTTCGCCATGAAGGGAAAGCCAGGCACGCGGCAATTGCTCTGAATTATCCAGCATCCGGGAAACATACTAATGATGGAGCCATTCACCATGCACCAAAACCAATCAGAGATACTGGACCTCCTGCAGGATTAATGGCGTTTGGCATTGCATGTGAGCAAGGTCTGGAATCACACACAAGAGAAAATCTGCGGATGCTGGAAATCCCAACCACAATCACACACACACACACACAATGCTGGAGAAACTCTTCTATGGAAAAGAGTGCAGTCGGCGTTTCCGGCGGAAACCCTCCGGCAGGACTCCGGAGGGTTGTGTTTGGAATCACCTCATTCCCACAATCCCGACGTTATTGCCGGTCAATTTGTACTTAGACACCAATTCCTCGCTTTCCTTCCTCAGGATTTGATTTTGATGCCAACTTCACCCGGTGCCACATGGCTCACAGGCAAGAGTTAACATCAAGGGTGGATTTTTTTTTAAACTGTCAATATCCCATTTAACAGCGTGCTGAAGGAAGCAGGAAAATAAAACCCGAAGCCAGCGATCAAAAGATTAATTTGCCTCAAGTACTTTTCAGTTCAGTGGCTGGTGAGATTGACGGACCCACTTGTACTGTTTTTATACCTGTCGCAGAGTTTGCACAGAACATTCCCCGGGAGGCGGCTTCGCATTTGCAGTTCATCTCGGAACTGTTCTTGACAAAGAAAATTCGTCCACTAAATCTGAAGACCGTAGCATTTATTGTCCTTAGAGTGAGTTGCTATTGGCTTAGCTTTCCCCAAGTTTCATTCACAAATAAATGAACCGACGCAGAGGGAGGGATTGATTTACAAATCCGACCAGAAGATGCTGCCATTTCAATGATCAGCCAGATGTCAGTCAGCAAGGTAACATGCCCCCGGTGGGTGTAACCACGATTCCGGCAGAAGGCTCTTCCAATCACACATCACGCCAAGGGACAGGAAGCAAAAGTTGGGCACAAAGATGCATGCACCCACCCACAGAGCGGCAGGTAGAGAGTAACAGATAAACGAGAAGGGGCTGTGGGGCAAGGAAGAGCGAGCCGGAGTGAGAATGGGGGAAGAGGCAGCCAGAGAGAGAGGAGACCGAGTGGAAAGAGGGAAAGAGGGGGCAGAGAGAGGCAGAGGCAGAGCGAGAAAGACAAAGACAAACAGAGGGAGGGACAGGGAGACTGAGGCAGAGGGAGAGAGAGATACAGACGGAGCTGAGACGCACAAAGACTCGTGTTATACAGGATTTGTGAAAACGGGATGCCATTTAAGCCACACACACACCAATCTTAAAGAAAAGCAGTCAGGTCAGGAAGGTTCTGCTTTAATACAATGAAGATGTAACGCCCGCTCGGTTGTCCGGGAATCCGCAGCATTGTTTCTGCCACCACCAGCAAACCTGAAACGAGTTTAGCCCCGAGTGATGCATTAATAATTCACTGGAGTTACAGATAAAAAGAAAAAGGGGCCGCTTTGAATGGAAGGTTTGTAGAATGGTGGTAATGTCCCCTCAATTATTCCAATGATTGACGCTTAGGCAATTAAACCCAGTTTTTACGGGAGTTCCTTCCCCATTCCAGCGGCGCCCCGCGGAAGAGGAGAGCCATCTCACTGAGATCGGTACAGCTGGTCAGACACGTTAAACGCTTCAAAACAGGGAGCAATGTGCTTCATATTCAAACAATGAAACCTCCCCAAGTACGGGCAATTCAAGTCCTCCCCCCCCCCCCACCCCGACGGCGATTTTTGTTCTGTCTATGATTCTCGGAAGAGGATCACAGGAGCGAGGGTCCTGAAATGAAACAAGCAATCAGCGGGTCCCCAGTCCACGGTCGGTGAACCGTCCTCGGGTGGCGTCGCTGAATGCCAACAGTCTAGCGGAGAGAGTTCGCTCCGACAGCAGGGGGTAGGGAGATTGGGGGCACTTTCAAAACCCACGCACATCCTCCTCCCAATCTTAAAAGGGAAGACCCCCCCTCCCCAAGTAACAAACACGTTCGGACATCTCGCTCCTGAACAAAAACCGTGCTTACACGCAATGCGACGGGTTAATAATTACAAGAGATTTGAGCAAATTCCAACTCCACTCTTACTTGTGGGTCCCACATCGCAACGCTCAATAATTGAGCGAACGAACCCCCCGCGAACCTCCCTGACGCCCGTCGGGTGTAAATACACTTTCGAATATTTGTTGTAAATTAATCGGGTGCAACGAGTTATATGGAATTCGCACAGAAGGATCTCGCAAAAAAACTTCGTGTCCCACAATATACTGTATGCATTATACAGTGACTGGCGCTGAAAGATTGCTTTGGACTGAAATGAACGAGTATACACCGTGTGCACACACTCACCCAAGTCATTTACACATCTCACCTCACGTTCGTTTACATACATTTACGTACATTACCCCATGCCTGCGTTCACTGATATACAGTACACAAGTACAAACTTCACCCCATCCCGATGCGTGTTACTTCACATACATCCAAATGCAGATATAGAAACATAATCGCATTATGTGTACACACACTACCATGCACACAGGATCACTCCTACCCACCGCTAATCTGAACCCAGCACTGGGCGGGAGAACTGGTACCGGACCCTTGCTGCTAACTGAAGGGTCGGGACTGAACTCTCCCAAGACTTACCTGAGAAACTCCTGCAGACAGGTGTCACAGAAACGGTGCCCGCAAGTCGAGACTTGCACGGGCTCCCTCATCGGCTTGTTGCATAGAGGGCACTGACATCGCCGCTTCGGCTTCTCCAGAAACTTATAGTCGTAACCGGGCATACTGCCGTCGCTTGAAAGACGAGATGGACGCCGATCGTCACTCAGTTTTCATAGGGCTTTATATGTGCTGAGCCGGATGGGTTTCAGATTCTACGGGCAGCTCCAATCTCTAAGATAATGTACGCCGAGCCGACCAGCTCCCCCTCCTGCCGACTCTGAATCCAGAATGCCCGCTCTGTTGATGTTTGGCGATGGTTTTCCTGGAGGAGGTTCACGTGTTATTGGAGGGGCGGGGCCTCGGCAAACACTGCAGACACCGCACCCCCGGGTCCTAATGACACCTCGTATCCATAGACTTTCCGCCCGAGAGACAGTGTTTCCTTAATTTAAAACAAAGATACTTCTACATAGACTGGTTTGTCCATTCTGTTTTAATGATTGTGCATTGGGGTGGAAATTGCAAAATTATTCTGGAATGAAATCTGCAGTGTCGTACCTGTTTGCCGTTCGGCAATACTCGATTTATAACACAGGAGAGAGCAAAAGGTCTGCGTATATGATTCACTTTCCCACTGTGTTCCATGTTATCTCAGCACTTATTTTTAAACTGCACACGGATCACCGTGCGCAGTACAGTGTAAGATTGAAAAGAGCAGAAAATAAAGTGTAGAGATTCCAGTTTGAACTGTTGCATATATTGAAACGCTACTAGAATGCTAGATCATCTTGCTATAGACCTGACACGTAGAATATTGAACAGTATAGCACAATGATATACCGAACCAATTAAATTAGTAATCAATTGGTCAACTAAACTAATCTCAAAGTTCACATCTTTCCATTTTCCTCACATTCATGTGCCCATCTAAACGTTTCTTAAAAGTCTAACGTTTCTGCCTCTATCGCCACCCCTAGCAGCGCATTCCACGCTCTATGTGTAAAAGAAGTCCCTCACACTCCCCTTGAAATTACCTCCTCCCAGATTAAATGCACGCTCTCCGGTTAATTATTCAGTAGGATATTCTAAATAGCATTACGTTTACATTATTGAGTGTGCAGTGATTCGGGATTTCAGTGTGAAACAGTTCAGTATGCTCTCTGTTTTCTCCCTCGGCATTGCTGCTGGTTCCGTGACCCTTTTCCTGTTGAAGTTGGAGTTGGCCAGTTGTTTCAGATGAGCACAAAACAGCCCCTTGTCTCGGAGCATCCTGCCACATGGGCAAAGCCGACAGCTGCATCTCTAACCTTAGCTGCTCTCGGTGAAGAGCAGAGCGGGGGTGTGAAGATTTGAAAGAGCGCTTTTTAGTAGAGACGTGTGTCATTGTTAGCGGAACTGGGTTGCTCCGGCTCGCTTCGTTCCAAATCTCTTTATTAGTTTGAAGGACACAGGGTTTCTATATACCATCCGGATACACAGTCCAAAGATGTACCGGTTAGTCGGTCATTGTAAATTGTCCTGTGATTAGACTAGGGTCAAATAGGTGGGTTGCTGGGCCGGAAAAGCCCGTTCCGCTGTATCTCTAAATAAAAAAATATAGAGTCGCCCTTTGTGTTGATAATAAAGGCGAACTCCGGGACCGGAAATTATGGGATGGGGGCATATTTCCCCCTTCTTCAGCTTGGTGGGCGTGATCTGATGTGCTAACTTTTAATGCACAGAGTCCTCGAGACGCGCCACGTAAATATTGCATTGCAAATCCCGCAAACAAAGCGAGGTGTCTCAGCGAGCAGGGAGACGTGAAACTTGTCTCACAGTGTGAATGTCGCCCCTGAGCGGGAAGCGCTGTAAGATTGCGAGGCAAACACTGGGGCGTCTTTTGAAAATGAACGGTCAGCGAGGCCGAGCTTCCCATGTAAATGAGATGCAAACGCTGCGTGATTACGTCAGCACACGTTCACTCGACAGGGCGTGGCTCGAATTGGTTTCGTCAACTGGTGCAGTCAGCACTTTATCATCTCTGAGAGCGGGCACTGTTGCTATAGTTACCTAGTTTTTGTTTAGCATTCGTAAAGTAATATACAGCGTCTTTCCAGGTGCGTGTTTACGCAGCACTTTTACCGGCAAAGTTAAATGCCATGACTAGGAGTCAAACTTAAAGTTGCTTTGAACTTACTGATTTGGAGTCTCCCCTTTGTGAATGTTCGTTCTCTCTCTTCCTCTCACTCCCTCAGTCTCTCACTCTCACACACACGTTTCAATGTAACGGGTAACTATTTAATTGTTGAAAGGGCTTGATAGAGTGGGATGTTTGCAATGCTGGAAGAGTCTAGGACCAGAGGACACAGCCTCAATAGAGGGGCGCCCTTTTAGAACGACGAAGTGTAAATTCTTTAGCCAAAGAGCGGTGAATCAGTGAAATTCGTTGCCACGGGCGGCTTTGGAGGCCAAGTCTTTACGTATATTTAAGGTAGAAGTTGATGGATTCTTGATTGGTCAAGGCATGAAGAGACATGTGGGGAAGGCAGGTGATAGGGGAAAATGAATCAGTCATGATGAAATGGAGCCGACTCAATGGGCCAAATGGCCTAATCCTGCTCCTGTACCTTCTGGTGCATTAAAAGTTATCACGTCACTCCCACAGAAGAAGGGGATGTGGGTGTTGGGAGGAGGAAATATGCCCACATCCCATAATTTTAGGGCCCGGCGTCTGTCTTATTTACCAAAAGAAACACACAGGCATACACACAAGCACACAGATCATGCAAGTCCGGTAACATCACTCTTGATGACGTTCAGATGTTTCAATCAGACTCGTCACGTTACGGCTCACGATTTTCAATGAGCAATGCTATGACCTATTCAATGACCTATTCCTACTGCACGGAAACTTGACCCTTGGCGAGTCAGTGTTCGGCACTAATTCCACGGGAATCCCCCCCCCCCCTCCCGTATTTCCTTCATCCAACCCACCCCTCCCCTCCCCCTGATTCTACTACTCACCTATACTCTAGGAGCAATTTACAGCGCCCGGTTCCACTGGACAACAAAGATTTTGTTTCCTGAATATATTTTGATGTATCTTATGGATTTTGGGCTGCTGATCATGAAAACCGCCATGAAATTTCCCTACCGCTTTGAAATCGCTTATATTTGTCATTTCACTTCGTAATTCAAGTCAGAATAACTGATGCCAATATCGAGGGTATTTTTGTTGGTCCACAAAGCAAACAGGTCAACAATGACAGGCAATTCTTAAAACTTCTAATGGGATTGGAGAAAATGGCAAGGATGTAGTCGAAAATTTTCTTGTCAACTACAGAGCACCAAACGACGTGCTTCAAGCAAACAAAAGCATGAAGTGCAACGTGTCACTGAAGATTCATTTTCTGCATTCCCACTTAGACTTCTCCCCTGCAAGTCTGGCTCCTGTCCGTGAGGAGCATGCTGAAAGGTTTCACCGGGACATTGCGGTCATGGAGAAACCGTATCAGGGCAACTGTAATCCATCAGTGCTGGCAGATTATTGTTGGACACTTAAGCGAGAAGCCTCAGACACTGAGTACAAATGAAGATCAACAACAAAACAGTTTTAGCTTTAGTTGAACTATTGCAAAGCATCAGTGTCGTTATGCAAATAAGTGCTTTATATTCAAGAAAAGTTCACATCTTCCTTCTCCAAATCCCGACGTGATACAAGTAGCCTGAAATTATATTTATGTTCAGTTTCACGTGGTCTATCATAAACAAATAAAAACTGAGGAAGCAACACTTTGGGGGGGGGGGGGGGGGAAAGTTGTCCAGTGTCTCCTACGGACTCTTAACAGAAGGTGGAAAGGACAACCTGTAAACTCCACGCAGGTAGCACCAACTCCGCACTCCCCACTGGACCCGAGGCCAGGACTGAACCAGAAATACGAGGCAGCGCATCTACCAACCGCACCACGCAAAATCATTAAGTTCATTCCCCTCCATTGATGTTGTCTGAACAGATTAATTCCTCCAGTGCTTTCCCCTGCACGCGTTACTCAAGATTTCCAGCATCTGTGTGTCTAAGGTTGGTCAAGTCCCAGTGTTACACTTTGAAATGTGGCCGAGGACAAACAGTTTCAAGGCCTTTATGAATCTTTGCACAGAGTCCTCGGTCAATATATTGTAATATACTTGGCTGGGAAGCATGGTACAAAGCAGAATGAGACCATTTGGCCTATAAAGTTGGTACTAGCTATTTTGAAAAAAAAGCATTTCACTTTCCTCAACTTTTCCCAGCTCTGTGCCATCGGAACCAAGAATGTTCATTACTGTACTTACTTATTAATTACGCTTTAGGCCGCTGGCATTTTTAGGGCAGCAATGAAAGTCCTCCATCTCTCTCTGTCCTTGGTCTTGGTGGTACCATCATGGCAGTAAGTTCCTCTCCGTTGTCCCTACCGTCAGCCATGCAAGTCCTGGGTGGAGATTGAGGAATACCATCACACTCAGACGTAGAGGAGTCTTCTTTGCTGTTTCTGTTACAGTTTTGTTAGACCAGTCAGGATTATTAACCCAAAGCTGAACCCCGAACCTGAAGGACTAATTGACCACTCTTAGTCTGGCCTCCAGCCTTTGACCTGTTTCACATAGGTGACCCTACCAAGAGCCAAAGCTTAAAGCCCTGACTCCTGCCAGCATAGCTCTCTGGGTCACGGAGTCAAGCAAGCCCCCAAACCACAAGAAGGCTGGGGTCCTCTTGGAGGAAGATTGTTCATGTGTGACCTAAAATGGATCATCAGCCAGAAGTTGTTAATCAGACTAGTGAATGCCTTTCAGGAAGTCAGTAGGTTTGAGTTCAGGACCACTCTTGGTTTGGCTTTTGTAAATTAATCTGATTCTTCAGGGCAACACTGATGAAGATTTGCCTTGAAGAATCAAACAAGTTTACAAAGGCCAAACCAAGAGTGGTCCTGAAAAATCAAACCTACTGAATCGGAATTTGAAACTTTCATTGTGTCGACCACTCTAGATCTTCATTCCTTTCTTTGCTGAATCAGTCCTCACTTCCACCCTATTATAGGGTCATACAACACAGAAGCTGGCTTTTTGGCCCAATTGGTTCATGTCAACCAAGATTCTCTCCTAAACTAGTCCCATTAGGCAGCATCTGATCCATACATTAGAAACATCAGGTGGCTATTAGATCCCAAGAGAGGAATGCATGTAAGATGGCTTTCTAGAGTGCCTTGTGAGTCCTTGTACAGGATTCACAAAAGTTAGCTTGCAGCTTGAGTCGGTGGTGAGGAAGGCAAATGCAAAGTCAGCATTCATTTCGAGAGGACTAGAATATCAAAGCAAGGATGTCATGCTGGGGCTTTATAAGGCATTGGCCATATCACACTTGGAGTATTGCAAGCACTTTTAGGCCCCTTACCTAAGAAAAGATGTGCTAGCATTGGAGAATCCAGAGGAGGTTCATGAGGATGATTCCAAGAATGAGAGGGATAATGTATGAGGAGCCATTTGATGGCTCTGTGCCTGTGCTCAATAGGGTTTGGAAGAATGACAGCGGATCTCATTGAAACCTATCCAATACTGAAATGCCTAGCTAGAGTGGATATGGAGAGGATGTTTCATGTGGTGGGTGAGCCTAGGACCAGAAGGTATGGCATCATAATAAAAGGACGTCCATTTAGAACAAAGACAAGGAGGAATTTCTTTAGCCAGAGGGGAGTCAATCTGTGAAGTTCATTGCTGAAGACAGCTGTGGAGTATATTTAACAAAACAAAGGTTGATAGGTTCCTGGTTTGTCAGGATGTCAAAGTTTATAGGGAGAAGGAAAGGGAATGGGATTGAGAGGGATAATAAATCAGCTTCAATGGAATGGGCCAAATGGCTTAATTCTGCTCCTATGTCTTATGGTCTTATATACCTGTAAACCTTTGCTGTTTATGCTTCTGTCTTTGTACATTTTAAATGTGAATGACCCTACATCAGTCTCTTTCTCTGGCAGCTCTTTCCGTATGCTGACCACTCTCTGGGTGAAAAAAGTTGCCTCTCGGTCTCCCATTCCACCACCACCCCTCTCACATCAAACCAATGGCCTCTAGTTCTTTCCCCCAATCCAGGGGAAAAGATTATTGCACACTCACCTTATCCCTGCCCAGAGAAGCAATAGAGGCTACCTCATTAAATATGGTTGTGACGCAGTTAGGGAGATTTTTGCACAGCAGGGGAAGTAAAGGTTTTGGGCAGAAGGCAAGTAGGTAGAGCTGAGTTCACACCCGGATCAGTCATGATTTTATTGAATGGTTGAACAGGCTTATTGGGTCAGATAGCTGACTCCTGCTTCTAAAGTTTGTTGTATCTGGCACATGCCTAACTTCTCCTAGTTCTGACAAAAGGTTCTCATCCTGAATCTCATTCATTTCTGCTTGCATTTCAGGTTTTCACCATCCCTTCTATTTTGCATTTGTTCCATGCTGTCTGAGATACGGTCACTGCTCTAGGACTCAGCACAGAGCAGCCAGTTTTCACAGAGCAAGGTTCCACAAGCAGCATCCTGGTCTTGGGCAGATAATTTGTTTTAATGACTGTTCACTCAACCATCGAGTAGAACTGCTTGCTCTTTTTTGGAAGTGCTCAGGACTCTCCAAAGGCATTAGGTTGAGCGGCACCTTTCTGAACAGCAGAAGCATCACCCTTTGTGATAAACATCTTCTGATCTGACTGTGGTTAATTTTCTCACTGAAGTACCAAACTATAGCCTAGGTCTGTCTTGAGAATTGGAAAATGAACTCATGGGTCTCAGATGCAGGGTGGCATGGTAGTGTAGTGGTTCACGCAGTTGCTTTAAAGCACCAGTGAACACCGATCTGGGTTCAATTCCTGTCACTGTCTGTAAGGAGTTTGCATGTTTTCCCCATGACTGTGTGGGCTTCCTTCAGATTCTCCATTTTCTTCCCAGATTCCAAAGATGTACACAAGACATAGAAGGAGAATTAGACCATTCAGTCCATTGCATCTGCCCTTCCACCCCATCATGGCTGATTTATCATCCCTCTCAGCCCCATTCACCTGTCCTCTCCCCATAAAGTTTGACACCTCTAGTTAGGGTTAGTGGATTATGGGCATGCTACATTGGCACCAGCGAAAGGCAAAAATGTGCCAGCACATTGTGAAAATCAATGAATCAACTGAGGCATTTCACGGTATGTTTCAATACACAGATGACAAATAAAGCTAATCTTATCTTTACCTGGAAGTGAGTGTCACCCACTGAATGAGCAGATGAATGTGTCCAGGGTGGCTGCAGTGGTTGCCTGTTTAATTTTAGTGGCTGCTCTTCAATAGTAATTAATTGCCCAGAAGACATGAAGGGTACTCTATAAATGGAAGCTTCCAACTCCATTGCCGACAGTGATCAACCTGGACTATTTAAACCTTAATTTCATATTACACGGATTGGCTTGCTAATCACATGATTAATGGGTGTGATCATTAACCCAGTACACTTCATCTCCAGCTGCATATCTTATCTCAAACCTCATAATACAGACTCAGCAAATGCTGCAGAACACTCCCCAGAGACGTCAACGACACAGATACATCGAATGGTTTTAAATAAAAGGGACGTCAAGCTGGTCTCAATTGTTCTAAACTACCTGACACTTAAATTAGTCCAAATAGCTCGATGTATTTGAGGATAAAGCAACAATATCGAAAAAATACCTGGCATCCAGTTAATAAGGTCCAGGTACTTTGGTGACAAAAGAGAAACTGCAAAGCTGGAACATGAAGCAGCCAGCAATCTGCTGGAGGAACTCAATGGGTCACGGTTTATCCATGACGGGAATGGAATTGATGATGCTTTGTCCCAATGCAGGGCTTCAACCCAAAACAATGCTGCTTGACTAGCTGGCTTTTTTTTTAAAGAAGAGGAACATCGTGGTAACTGTCCCTTCCTGTCCAACAAGCCTGCACAGCCCAGTTGCACCCATGTGACCAACTAACCTACCCGTACATTTTCAGAATGTGGGAGGAACCCAGAGAAACTCCCCACTAGAGGAATCCCACAGTCACGCAGAGAACGTTCAAACTCCTTACAGACTGCGGCGGGAATTCAACGCTGTAAAGTGTTACGCTACGGCGACACCTCCAGCAGATTGCTTGTTGCTCCAGACTCGTATCATCTTCACTGACCTACAAAAAAAAGGTACCTAGATGATCACCTCCTCCAGAACATAACGGCTTGACAGCTGAGCTAATTCCTGTCCTCATCCTACTAGTGAATAATTCTTACTGCAGTAGAATCATAGAGCACCACAGCACAAAAGCAAACCATTCAGCCCATCTAGTCTGTGCCAAACTATTACTCTGCCTAGCCCCTAGACCTCCATACCCCTCCCATCCATGCACTTATCCAAACCTCTCTTAAATTTTTCCATTGAACCTACACCCACCCATTCCACTGGCAGCTCATTCCACACTCTCACCACCCTTTGAGTGAGGAAGTTCATGTCCCCTTTAACCATTTCACTTTTCACCTTTAACTCATGACCTCTAGTTCTAGTCTCACCCAGCTTCCGTGGGAAAAGCCTGTCGGTATTTACAGTGTCACCACTCCTCTTCATTTTGTGTTCATTCACTCATTATTTGCCCCGTCGTATGACATCGGCGATCACGGTCTTGGACCATGATTGTTCTTGGCAAATCTTTCTACGGAAGTGGTTTGCCATTGCCCTCATCTGGGCAGTGTCTTCACAAGACGGGTGACACCAGCATTTATCAATATTCTTCAGAGATTGTCTGCCTGGCGTCAGTGGTCGCGTAGCCAGGACTTGTGATGTGCACCAAAAGCTCAAACGACCATCCACCACCTACTCCCATGGCTTCATGTGACCCCGATCGGGGGGGGGGGGGGGGGGGCGGGAGGAGTTATGGAGGCGCTACACATTGCCCAAGGGTAATCTGCAGGCTAGCAGAGGGAAGGAGTTCCTTACACCTCCTTTGGTAGAGACGTATCTCCACTCTGCCACCCAATAATTTTGGATACCTCTAGCAAATCTCCCCTCACTCTCTTACCTTCCAGGAAATATTGTCCTAACCTATTCAACCCTTCCTCAAGTCCTCAAGTCCTCAAGTCCTGGCAACATCCTTGTAAATTTTCTCCGTATCCTTTCAACTATGTTGTTCTCCAGCTCTGATAAAAGATCATCAAATGACGAGTTAAATCTTGTTCTTTCTCAACTGATCTGCCATTGAGCCATTGAGTATCTCTGGCACTTTCTGTTTTTAATCTCAGATTTGCAGCATCTGTGACTTACTCTAGCCCTGTTGGACTTTACATCTGTTTGCAGCATGATCTAGGAAAGACGAGAGAGTGGAAGAATACTCCGAAGGTCTACGAAATAACAGCGTTTCCGCTGAATGAACGTTTATTGTCTGTTCCAGATGGATTTAGAATCAAGGCTATGAATTCAACCCCCGCTGGAACGGGTGCAGTGGTACAGACTGACCACGGTGTGGCACGCGTTCGCACCAGTATTCTTCAAAGACCAATAATTCTTACAGCACTTTTAAAACAAATGAGACAAATAACATGCTCCTGCTCACAACTCCAACGAAAAAAACTGAAGTGCATTTCTTCTGAAAACACATTTTCTAATTTTTTTTGTGTGAAGGACTTTCCTGGCACATCAGAAATTGACAATGCAGGTTCAGAACTGGGGTACGAATGATTAATTAACTAGATTTTGCAAAGCACGCCTTAATACTCAGACGGCGCATTCCCGGCACCAGTCGTCCTGTGATCATACATTTTTAAAGTGGCCAGATTATCTTGATTTGCCTCGCAGAATTAGGACCTCATTAAAGATGCAAAGCGGATTCCGCTCCTGTTTGGTTCTGGTCACACACACACACACACACACACACACACACACACACACACACACACACACACACACACACACACACACACACACACACACACACACACACACACACACACACACACACACACACACACACACACACACACTAAAAAACCTGTAGCCGCCCCTTCTGTTTTGCTGTTCCTGTACTAAGAGGGCAGAAAGCAGATCGGACGTGATCAAACGGTTATCCCGCTAACAAAATGAGCCACCATGCTCTGATAAATGCACGTTAACACTCGAAGCTTTCGCTGAGGCAGAGTGGAATTCCAATAAAAGTAGTACTGAATATTTCATCAGCACCATCGTTCAGAGATAATAAACCAAACAACTACTGGTCTATGATTTATCAACATGGATATGTTAACATGTATGTACGCACCCTGAGGAATACATGGATTTTCCTCCCACAGTCCAAAGACATACCAGGTCCCTACCTCAACAAAGACATATGTTGAGGTAGGGACATAGAAACATAGAAAATCTACAGCACAATACAGGCTCTTCGGCCCACAAAGTTATGTCGAACATGTCTCTACCTTAGAAATTACTAGGCTTTAGCCCTCTATTTTACTAAGCTCCATGTACCTATCCAAAAGCCTCTTAAAAGACCCTATTGTATCCACCTCCACCACTGTTGCTGGCAGCCCATTCCACGCACTCACCACTCTCTGAGTAAAAAACTTACTCCTGATATCTCCTCTATACCTACTCCCCAGCACCTTAAACCTGTGTCCTCTTGTGGCAACCATTTCAGCCCTGGGAAAAAGCCTCTGACTATCCACACGATCAATGCCTCTCATCATCTTATACATGTTTGGCACAACTTTGTGGGCCGAAGAGCCTGTATTGTGCGGTAGGTTTTCTATGTTTCTAGGTAGGATAAATGGTCATTGTAAATAGTGCTGTGATTAGGTTAGGGTTAATTAGGTCTCTGGGGTTGCCGGGGCAACACGGCTGGAAGGGCTGCATAGTGAAATAGTGAGGGGAGAGGGGGAGGGGGAGATTTGTCATTACTTTTCCTGTTCCTGTTCCCACACCTATCCGCGCTGCAATTGGCATTGAGTGGAATTGCCTCCACTGTGTGGAATTCCATTAGTTGTAGAGTACAGTATCACAGGAAGTGCTGGGAACACATAACAGCTCAGGCAGTATCAGTGGAAAGTGAAACCGAATTTAAGCTTCATTCAAAAAGAAGAGACTGCACAAGGAGGAATCGGGATAAGTAATTGACTATCAACAAAAAAACACAGCATCAGAGTTTAGGGAGTTTCAACCCGGAATATTGACAATTCCTCCCCCCCCCCCCACCCCCACAGATACTCCTCCTCCTGCGATTTGTTTTACTGTGTGACAAAGAGTTTTTGATCTGAAACATTGATCACAAAGTGCTTTTGCCAAGGATAGAAAGACAAAAATAACGACTACAGTCAAAAACACTTCTTAGACAGCTGGGACATAAAACAATTTGCTGGGAACATTCAGCAGGCCGATTTTCCATCATTTTCAGTTTTTTCTTTCAGATTGTCAGAATCTGCAGTTTAGTTTAACTTCTATGCCCTGAACTCGTATAAGATCTGCAGTTATTTTTGCAGAACAAGTCAAACTCTGAAGTTTGGGGATAATTTCTCCCCCTCCCCTCCTCTCTTTCTCCATTCCCCATTCTACCTCTCCTCTTACCCCTCCTCCTCACCTGACTCTCACTTCCCTCTGATGCCCCTCCACCTTCCCTTTCTTCCATGATTCATTCCCCTCCCCTAGCAGATTCCTTCTTTTTCAGCCCTTTACCTCTTCCACCTATCACTTCCCAACTTCATTCCCCTCCTCGACCCACCCACTTCCCCCCTCACCTATCACCTGTCAACTTGTACTCCATCCCCTCACCCCACCATCTTATTCTGGCTTCTTCCCCCTTCAGTTCCAGTCCTGATGAAGGGTATCAGCCCGCAACATCAATCATTTATTTCCCTCCATAGATGCTGCCTTACCTGTTCAGTTTCTCCATCACTTTGTGATTCTCAGCATTTGCAGAATCTCTTGTTTTTATGAAAGCTCTTTAGCTTTCTTGTCAGAAGACATTGATGCTCTCTCAGAATCAGAATCAGGTTTATTTGCGCTGAAATACACCATGGGATGTGTTGTTTTGTGGCAGCAGTACAGTGCAATTGTCTTTTAACTATATACATGTAAACTGTCAAATGAAACAACTTTTCTCTGGGCCAGGGTGTAAAGCACAGTAGTACAAACAACACACAATAATTCAGGAAAATAAGAATTAAACCTACAAACGAATTACACATAAATAAACAAAGTAACGTGCTTACATTTGCAGGCTGTCGAATAAAAGGGGATAACTACACTCAGCTTCCCTTGCCCCAAGATTGAGATGTTCCCACAAGCACTTTTAAGAACTCTTTATCTCATGTTCTTGTTATTTATTGCTATTTATTTATATTGCATTTGCTCAGTTCGTTGTCTTCTGCTCTCTAGTTGATATTTCATTGATCCTGTTATACTTACTATTCTCTACATTTGCTGAGTATGCCCACAAGAAAATTATTATCAGGGCTGTATATGGTGACAAGGGGTGATTGATAAGTTTGTGGCCTAAGGTAGAAGGCAATGAGTTATTAACTTCAAACTTTCTGCACAATCACTCAAAGAGTTGAACTGCATGTGCATGTATCGAGAGCTGTATAACTCATCTCCTATCTTAGGCCATGAACTTATCAATCACCCCTGCTGTGGACACCTTCTGGAGGTCGAAGATCCATACGCTCCACGACCGCTAGACTAACTGTGTAAATGTAGGAGGGGACTATGCTGAAAAATATATGTGCTATGTTTTCTAAAAGAGACTCCTTCTACCTTAGGCCACAAACTTATCAATCACCCCTCATATATGTACATTGATACTAAAAATTTAATTTGAACTTTGAAGCTTTTTCAGTGTTTTTATTTACAATAGCTGTCCAGTAATAATCACCTCTGCACACTGGTTCAGTTCTCTGTTTGTCCAGGAGTGCAGGGACAAAGGGTGGCAGACATGGCTATTCCCAGTGGAGATCGGCTGCAGAGAGCTCCCGGCAAGGTCAGCGTGGAGGTTGCTGCCTGCACTGGACCTTGATGAAGAGCAAGAACCAAGCAGCTCAAAGGTCAGGGGAGGAAGCAGAAAGAGCCTCTTGCTAGATATGGAGCAGGCTAGAGGAATTGAGTTGGATGTCAGGAGCAGATGGGCAGTGACTTGGCCACAACAGCTGACCCACCAGCTGGAGAGTTTAGTATTTTAGGGTCGAAACACTCTATGAAGGTTGGGTGCCAACTGCCCCTGGCCAAAGGCTACCGTTACCTCATCAGGCAACTGAAGAGAGCACCCTGTATATGATACAAAGAAGTGTAGCATCTGGACTGGAGGTCACTCTATCAATGGAAATGCAATGTAGCCACTTCTTAAGTTGGCTTTCTTGTGACTGTTGCCTTTTCTTCACCACCACATTCATAGACTCTCATTCTCCCAAGCCTGCCTTCTTCACAGTTCCTGGGGGTGACCTTAGGCAAATGAGAAGAGGCAAGAAGGCAGAGAGGGGAATAAAAGACGAGAGGAAGAGGAGTGAATTCTTTTTACTGGTAGGAGAAATGAAAATTCATGTCATCTGGTTGGAGGCTTACCAGATGGAAAATAAGGCGTTGCTCCTCCACCCTGAGAGTGATTTCCCCATGGCACCAGGAGGTCTTGGACTGACATGTTGGAATGAGAATGGGAATTGGAATTAAAATGTTTGGCCATCGGGAAGTTCTGCTTTCAGTGGATGGAGCGGAGGTTCTGCTGAAGCAGCCCCCAGGTTATGGAGCCTCACCCATTTAGAGAAGGCCACATCGGGAGCACCAGACGCAATAGACAACTCCAGCAGATTCACAGGTGAAGTGTTTTCTCATCCAAAGGAAGGACTGTTTAGGGCCCTAAATCGAGATGACGGAGGAGGTGTATGGGCAGGTGTAGCACTTTGGTCCCAAGTACAGTTTAACCAAAGTTTTACAAAGTTGCAACACAACTCTTAAATTCTATAGCCCATCCTATGAACATCACATGCCTTCCTCTATAGCTTATCTACAGAATCTGTGTTGCAAGGAGCTATAGACCAAATTCCAAAGTACCTCTGTTCATTAATGTTCCTCAGTACTTTAATATTTACTATACCTGTCCTCTTTGACCTTTCAAAACTCATCACCTTGCATTTGTCGGTATTAAATTCCACCTGTCAACTCTGTACCCAATTTTCCATCTGATCTCTACCCTTTTGACAATTTTTCTTGCTATCCACAACACTATCAAATTTCATGTCATTCCACTCCAATTCACTTTATTCTTGGCTATTCTAATACCTCTGTCACTAAAGACACTCACAATTTCTACAGATACACCATCGGTGTTATTCTAACTGGCTGCATCACCGTCTAGGGTGGTGGTGGTGCTGGTGGGGGGGGGGGGGGCGGATTGCTGTTGCACAGAGTCGAAATAAGCTGCAGAGAGTTATAAACTTAGTCAGCTCCTTCATGGGCACTAGCCTCTGAAGTAACCAGGACATCTTCAAGGAGCAGTGCCTTAAAAAGGTGCTTTAAAAGGTTAATAATCCATCATTAAGGTCCCTCAGCACCCAGGTCATGCCCTGTTCTCATTGCTACCATCATGAAGGAGGCACAGGAGCCTGAAGGTACCTACTCAACAACCCTGTAACAGCTTTTCCCCCCTCTGCCACCTGATTCATGAATGGACATTGAACCCATGAACACCATCTCACTATTTTTTTATTTTTGTACTACTTATTTAATTTATCTATTTTATATAAATTCACATTTTTTCTCTATTATTATGTATTGCATTGTACTGCTACAACAAAGACAACAAATTTCATCATATATGCTGGTGATATTAAACCTGATTCTGATTCAGATCCTGATTCCTAATCTATTAACTTTGCTTACTCTCTGACCGGAACACTGTCAAATGATAACAATTATTGATTACCTTGTTAACTCTAGCACCAAACGATTATTTGACATATCATTCATCAAAGAGTATAGTCAGTTAAGCCATAAGATTTCCGTAAGACCATCAGACGTAGGAGCAGAATTAGGCCATTCAGCCCATTGAATCTGTTCCACCATTCCATCATAGGGCTGATTTATTATCCCTCACAACCCCAATTTCCTGCCTTCTCCTCGTAACCTTTGACACCCTTACTAATCAAGAACCTATCAACATTCATTTTAAATAAACCCAATGACTTTGTCTCTGCAGTCATCTATGGCAATGAATTCCATAGATTCACCAGCCTCTGGCTAAAGGAATTCCTCCTCACTTCTTTTCTAAAGGAACATCCTTCTTGTTATGTGAATATAGAACATATTAATTCAAGCCAGAACCAGACTTCAATTTTTAATGTAAAGTGTAAATCGCAAGTAGAAAAAGCACATCTTTGCAAAAAATATATATTACTATCTGTGGAGCACAGGCTGGCCCACAGACTAAGACATATGGTTTGCAACTTGGTGACCATGATATATTTGCACATGCATCAACCATAGGTTAGAACATTGGAATTGTGTTAATTGCCCTGCATCAATCTAGGAAACTAGGAGTTTAAGCAATTTTCACCATTGTAAACAAGTTCAAGGAAGCTCATAGACTAGACATACTATCTCTTAGCACGTCAAATAGCTGATCTATCAATAGTAGGGATACTTGTGTACTCAGAGAGTCAGTTCTCACAAATAGTAAACTTGGGTGTCTTGCCCTCTGTCTTCAAAAGTTTTTAGAATATCTGTGTCAATTGTTTTCTATTCCCACAAGGGTGTTGAACATTTAGAGTGTCTCACAGTAGTTATATAATTCAAAGGAAGTATTGTCAACCCAAAATATTGAAGAATGTCATTGTAACTACTGAAATTCTATTTAATCATCTGCTGTAACCCTTGACCTTAAAGGTACAAAAATGAGGTGCACTTCTGAGCTTGTGAGACTCTATGTCCTGTACATCAATGGTGTTGAGGTCGAGAGTTCCAAGTTTCTAGGAGTGAACTTCACCAGTAGCCTGTCCTGGTCCAACCGTGTTGACAGTATGGCAAGGGAAGCTCACCTGCACCTTCTTAGGAGGCTAATAAAATTTGACTTGTCCCCTTCGACCCTCACCAATTTTTACCAATATACCATAGAAATAATTCTATCCATATATTTCATGACTTGGTAGAGCAATTGCTCTGCACATGACTACAAGAAACTGTAGAAAGTTGTGTGCACACTGAAACCAGCCTCCCCTCCATGGCCTCTGTCTACTACTCTCACTACCTCAGAAAAGCAGGCAGCAAAATCAAAGGCATATCCCCAGAATTCTCTTTCCCCACCCCACCCCTTCAAAATCCTTACAGCATGTACCACCAGCTTCGCCTCTGATGTTATAAAGCTCTTGAATGGTTCCCTAGTACAGTAAGATGGACTCTTGACCTCACAATGGTGACATTGGACCTCACTGTCTACCTGCACTGCATTTTCTCTGCACTGTAACACTATTCTGCACTCTATTATTGTTTTACCTTGCACAATCTCAACAAATTATGTAATGAATTGATCTGTAGGAATGGTGTGTTAGATATGCTTTCCATGGTGCCTCAGTACATATGATAATATTAAAACAATTTACCAGTTTAAGAACTGTAATGGTGGAAACCAATAAAAATATAAATCTTCCAACTGTTAAAGGAGAAAGCGTAAGTGACTGGCACTGAGGCATCACTATCAGAATCATATCAGTGGGTGCAAGCCAAGATGCTAACTCACTCTCTCTTGGGTATCGTTTTAAGCAGAATAGTTCAAATGGAATTATCATCTTTAAACTGGTTACTGCAGTTGACACCTGAAAAAAAGAAAGCTTTTCAAATCAAAAGTTCCAGCCACTTGTAGAACAGAAGTTGAGACAGAAATAAAGAATGTGCTGAATGTATTAGTTTCTTTGCCGGCAAGCAACGGAGACTGTTCAGGATTCCAGACATCTCGAAGTGGATTTATCTTTTCCTCTAAGACTCTAGGATCTTGGTATTTTCACAGTCTACTTGGGATGTTCAGAATCAAACAAACTTGGCAGAATTTTGAACTATTGCCTATGTGCTTTTGATTTTGATAATCTGAGTCAAAGTGTTATTTATATTCCAGAAACATTCTGACAGATGCAGCATTTCTGTTCTACACTCTAACAAATGTGTTTTCATATGAAACTTCTACTAAATGCATTCTTTATTTCTTGTCTCAGAAAATATTAGCTTTTAACTAACAAATGCATCTCTCTCTCTCTGCCCTCAAATACAAGAAAAAATTCAGTCCAATCACAGTTTCTTCTGTTTTTTTTTTCATTTTGTTATGTGTGTGTGATATTTGAGAATGCATTAAATTCTTCTGGACTTTCTAAGCACTATATGTGCTGTGAATGTGACTATATGGACTGTGGTTTGTACCCTGGCCCCAGAGGAACGATGTTTCATTTAGTTGTATACTTGTGCATGGTCCAAAGACAACAAACTGTACAAAGAAAGAAAGAAAGAAAGAAAGAAAGAAAGAAAGAAAGAAAAGAAAGAAAGAAAGAAAGAAAGAAAGAAAGAAAGAAAGAAAGAAAGAAAGAAAGAAAGAAAGAAAGAAAGAAAGAAAGAAAGAAAGAAAGAAAGAAAGAAAGAAAGAAAGAAAGAAAGAAAGAAAGAAAGAAAGAAAGAAAGAAAGAAAGAAAGAAAGAAAGAAAGAAAGAAAGAAAGAAAGAAAGAAAGAAAGAAGTAATAATAATGAATAAATATGCAATAAATATTGAGAACATGAGATGAAGAGTCCTTGAAAGTGAGTCCATAGGTTGTGGGAATATTTCAGTGATGGGGCGAGTGAAGTTATTCTCTTTGGTTCAAGACCTTGATGTTTGAGAGGTAATTACTGTTCCTGAAATGGTGGCGTGAGTCCTGAGGCTACTGTGCCTTCTTCCTGATGGCAGCAGTGAAAACAGACGATGTCCTGTGAGATGAGGTCCTGATGGGCTGTTCCTGTGCTATAAATCAACAAGCTACAGTGGAGCAGAGAGACTGCAACATGTATGAGATCTTGTCATTCAAATGACACTTTCAGTCAAGACACTTAATATTGGTGAACAGACATCCTTGATCCATGCCGGTATCTAATTTATAAAGTCCTTACAGAGAGCAGCAGGAATTGAACCCAGAATAGTGATCACTATTCCCATATACAAATGATTATATGTATCATTTGTGTATGGGAATATTCAGAACATAATGTTCTTGCTTTCTCCAAATCAATATTCCTCCCACCTTCCAACCAAACATCTGCAGAAAAAGACATGAAATAAGCTTTCAAGAAGGAGCTAGATAGATATCTGATGGATAGGGGAATTAAGGGATATGGAGACAAGGCAGGGATTGGGTATTGATAGTGAATGATCAGCCATGATCTCAGAATGGCGGTGCAGACTCGAGGGGCCGAATGGTCTACTTCTGCACCTATTGTCTATAATGTTTTATATCCATTCTGAATTTTACTCCCTGTTCCCATTTTAATCCACACGGTATAAATCACTTCACTTCATTGTTTGTGTATAGAGGATCTTGGAGTCCGAGTCCATGGCTCTGTTGAAGTGGTGGCACAAGTTGTTAGGACGGTAAAGAAGGTGGATGGCATACTTATCTTTCTTCATAGAGTCACTGACTTCAAGAGTTAGGAAGTTATGCTGCAGCTTTATAAAACTCTAGTTAAGCCACATCGGGAATATAGCATTCAGTTCTATACTCCGTCCACTGTAAGGAGTCTCTGTACGTCCTCCCTGTGGAATGTGTGGGTTTCCTCTGGGCTCTCTGGTTTCCTCCCATGGTCCAAAGACGTACAGGTTAGTAGGTTGATTGGTCATTGTAAGTTGTCCTGTGACTTGGTTAGGGTTAGGGTTAGATCGGGGTTGATGGGAGTTGAAGGGCAGGGCAGCTCAAAGGACCAGAAGGGCCTATATCATGCTATATTGCTAAATAATAACTCATCAGAGGTGAATGATAAGTTTGTGGCCTATGGTAGAAGACAAGTTATTAACTTCAAACTTTCTTCATAATCACTCAAAGAGTTGAACTGCGTGTGCATGTAACGAGAGCTGTATAACTCATCTCCTTCTATCTTAGGCCACGAACTTATCACCCATCTGTGGACACTTTCTGGAGGTCCAAGATCTGTATGCTCCATGACCACTGGACTAAGTGCGTAAATGTAGAAGGGGACAATGTTGAAAAATATATGTGCTAGATTTTCTAAAACTGACTCCTTCTACTTTAGGCCACGAACTTATCAATCATTCCTTGTAAGTAAATTAGTGGGTAAGTTTTATAAGGAGAGGCTGGACAAACTAGGTTGTTTTCTCTGGAGTGGTGGAGGTTGAGAGGAGACCTAATAAAAGTTTATAAAACTATGAATGGTATAGAGAGACAGTCATAATCACAAGATGTTGGAAATCTTGAGCAACACACACAAAATACTAGAGGAACTCAGCAAGTCAGGCAGCATCTATGGAGGGCAATGAAGTTTCAGGCATAGACAGCTGGTCTACTGTATTTTTGCAGGGTCAGAATGTCTAATACTAGAGGACATGAATTTAAGGTGAGAAAGGGAAAGTTCAAGGGAGATATGCAGAGAGTGGAGAATGCCTGGAATTCTCCAATGGAGTGGTGGTGGAGAGAGATACGCCAGAGGTGTAGTTTCCTGTGTTCCTTGTCTATTAAGCACATTTAAGTGTTTCATTGATTAGAATTAGGACAGTAACACTCAGGTTAATCCCAATAACTGATGTTAACACATTGATCTGGTTTGCATTTGTGTCATAGATAATTCCAATTTGATCCACCACCTTTCGATAGTGATAGTCTATAGTCTCCCTGTGAGATTTTTGGTTTCACAAACAAGAGAAAATCTGGAGATGCTGGAAACCTGAGCGACGCACAGAAAATGCTGGAGGAGCTCAGCAGGCCAGGCAGCATTGATGGAAAAGAGTGAAGTCGATGTTTCAGGCCGAAACCCTTCCGCAGGACTGGCAGAAAAAGCTGAGGAGTAGTCGTAAAAGGTGTGGGGGGGGGGGGGGAGAGAGAAACTCTTGGTGATAGGTGAAATCTGGAGGGGGAGGAATGAAGTAAAGAGATGGGAAGTTGATTGGTGGAAGAGACAGAAGACCATGGAAGAAAGAAAAGGAGGGAGGTGCAGCAGAGGGAGGCGAAGGGCAGGCAAGGAAATACGGTGAGAGGGGGAAAAGGAGATGGGGAATGGTAAGGGAGGGGGCGTGGGGGCATTACTGGAAGTTAGAGAAACTGACATTCATGGCATCAGGTTGGAGGCTACCCAAACGGAATTGAAGGTATTTTCCCTCCAACCTAAGTATGGCCTCATCACGACAGTGGAGAAGGCCATGGATGGACATATCGGAATGGGAATAGGAAGCGGAATTAAAATGGGTGGCCAATGGGAGATCCTGCTTTTTCTAGTGGACTGCGTAGGTGCTCGGTGAAGCAGTCCCCCAATCTACGTCAGGTCTCACCAATATATAGGAGGCCACACTGGGAGCACCAGACACAGTATATGACCCCAATAGACTCAGAGGTGAAGTGTCGCCTCACCTGGAAGGACGGCTTAAGGCCCTGAATGGTAGTGAGAGAGGAGGTGTAGGGGCAGGTGTAGCACTTGTTCTGCTTGCAAGGGTAAGTGCCAGGAAGGAGATCAGCGGGGTGGGACGAATGGACAAGGAACTTGCATAGAGAGCGATCCCTGTGGAAAGTGGTGAAAGAGGGAAAGATATACTTGGTGATGGGATCTACCCATGGCACTACCATGGTAGCTTGGTTTCTACCACGGTTCCTATTTACAGAAATTGCTCAAGGATGACATGTAATCTCTTTACATCTAGTGATCACCATTCTGGGTTCAGTTCCTGCCGCTCTCTGTAAGGACTTTATATGTTCTCACCCTGACTGTGGGTTTCCTCCGGGTGCTCGGGTTTCCGCCCTCATTCTGAAGGAGTATAGTTGGGGTTAGAATTAGTAGGCTGTGGGCAGAGAATATTGTCATCGGAAGTGTACTGACAATTCACACTGCCCCCAGCACAACCCTTGCTGATTTGACTTGACACAAAAGACACATCTCACTGTCTGATGTACGTGTGATAAATAAAGCTAGTCTTTGTCTTTATAAATTAGATACAGACACGGATCAAGGACCAACTCTGCCTTGCTACAGACTACAAATAGGAATTTCCACACTCTATCAAAGTAGCCTCTGAAAATAAAACTGCCTGTATTGAATTCTGCACAGTGAAAACTGAAACCAATTACTTCATGTAGAAGGCTAGTAGGTAAATTAAAGCTCTTTATATTATTTTTATGCTGGTATCTTCCCCTTCCTTTTCCAGTCCTGAAAAAGTGTCTTGGCCCATACGCTGACTGTTATTTATTTCCATAGATGCTGCCTGACCCGCTATATTTCGTCCAGCATTCTGTGTGTGTTGCCCTGGATTTCCAGCATCCACAGAATCTCTCGTGTTTATAAGGAAAGCTCTGCATAGATTCAGAATGAATGAACTGTGGAAATAACAGGGTCTCCAATAAGACTCCCAAGTTTCACTAGAGCCCTCATTTCTAAAAATAAACGGTATTCTTAATTGTCTTAAGGAAGGTACCCAGACTGTAAAAAGAAAGGAATACTTAACCCTTTCCACCATAGTAACTGCTCACTTAGAGGATTACAATTATACTAATATCAGTGTAAACAAAAGGCCTAGGTGAATTATGGATCAAGTATACACTATTCAGTGCCCAAATTTTGACACTGCAGGCTGATGGAAGATAAATTGCAGGTCACTAGCTTAAATCAAAAAATGACGTACAGCATTTCCCTACTTTACTGATTATTTATTTAATTCATTTATATGCACTGGAAGAACGTATAAATTCCTACAGGCAGTGGCAGGAATTGAACCCAGGTCACTGGTACTGTAAAGTGTTGTGCCAACCACCACACCACTGTGGAAGTAATGAAAAAGAGTACCTCATCATTGTGTATTTAAGCATTGTGTCAGTTTGGCTCCAGCTTGAGTATTGTGTGCACTTTTGGGCAGTGCCACTCCTGAAGATGCAATAGCTTTAGGGAAAGAACAGAGGACATTTCATAGAATTAGAATGATCAATAGACCTGCAGTTGTGATTGAGAAGGGCAGACCAAGAGATTTGATACAAGAATTTAAAGTGATTAAAGATTTAGACAGAGAAACAGGATCCATTAGTTCAAAGATCAGTCGTAGTAAGCAATACTTCACAACAAATGTTAATTCATAATGTCATCAAAAATAAAAAGAAAAATCAGTTCTTGTGGCTTACTAAAATATACCTAAATTTGTTTGCTGTAATTGAAAATGGTATCCCTCTGAAATTCGCCTTTATTTCATTAACGTTTGAGCCATTAATTCTCAGGATAACAATCTTTTAGGTTTCAGCCATAGCTAAATTGAACCTCTTTGGTCCCTGGCTCACAAGGTGTTGAATAACACTTCTTCTTGAGGCCTGGACTCACTTCGGTGCAATGCTGCACCTCCACAAGCATTACCTTTTGTGCCTTATATTAGAAATATGCCCACTTAGTCATACTAAAACTCACCTGTCCTGTAGATGTGAATTCCCAGGCTGCGAGTGACTCTATAAATACGAATTCTTTCTTGACTTTTCCTTCTACATTTGTCACTCAGAGACTAGTCTTTGCAGTTATTCCTTTTCTCTCACATCAACAGCTCACAGGAAATCATATTTGTAGCTGTATTTTATTATCAAGATACAAAATACTATATTCATAATAAAATATTTATGAAAATAAACAGGCAATGCCTTTTCATTCTTTACAAGCATAGTCAATGCTTTCAGTACTGTTCTATTACATCCCTACACATCAATAGCACTACTGTCACTCATGAGGGGTCCTGGGGTGGTATACTACTACTGTAATTGAGGAGTTTCCTCCCTCAACTGCCCCCGTCACCCCTCCAATAGAGAAGAACCCTACACTGCGGCTTTTCCCCACCAAGCCTTTGTGATGACTGCACCAAGCTTCAGTTTGTCCCTCAGCACGTACTACTGCATCTCTCCATGGACATCTCGATACTTGTAACTGTTACATTACCAATGGTATCTGTTGTTAGCAAATTAGAAACCAGCACTCCAGGAGTTACCAACCTAAAGATAATGGGCTGGACTGCTTTTAATATGCACAAGTCTCTCCATATTACCATGTGATCCCAGTGTGAATGTGCGCCTGAGGCCAGATTGCTGCTAAATTTACTTGCTTCTCATCCTATCTTTGACTCAACCAAGTTCATCGTTCCTCTTGATTACTTCCTTGTGAGATTTCAAATTGCCTATTTAGTCTCAAAATGCAATCGTGCAACATGAGGGACGTGGCAGCAAGTTACAAAATTAAACCTTCTGAGGATGTTTGTACAAAATAAAGTACAGTGCTGGAGCTTATGTAATAAAAACCATGAACTGCTTATGGGCTTGGAGCCCCAGGCAATGTCTAACATTTAGCGAGATCAGGAGCAGCTGAAGTTCTTAATACTTAGTCTGGGACGATTAGACAAAATTAGCTATAACAAGCAGGAACTGAAGACAATTAATCTTCATAATCTTGAGTAATGGAGGGTTGATGATTTTTATTAGGTCTTTAATGTGAGAAAGAGTTTGGATACCAAATTTAACACTGAGGCAGCAAATAGGAGCAAGTGTAGATCTCACGGACCCTGAGCTCTGCAGTATGATCATGGGTGACTGGCTGTATCGGTTCTGAAGGCTGTTATAGCCAGGGGTGGAAGTGGGGATAGGCTCCCACTACCTATTAAATGCTCCCAATGGCGTGCGTCTCAAATAGCCTCTGACAACTAAGCCCAGCTCCTGGCCTTCATGTGCGGTTTAGCTACTAAGCCCAGCGGAACCGTTTCTCCTGACAGGAGAAGGGACAAAGGCAGGTTACTGGCACCTCATAACCAGTCGCTTCGGGCAGATGGGGCGGTTGGCAGCTCATCCAGGAGAAGAAAAGTTCTGATCTCAAACCTCCGCTGACTTGCGGCCATACCCACTCATGGGAAAGGCTTCGGGACTAAACCCCGAGGAAAATATCCGGAGCTGGAGTCCCTAAGGCAGTCCTACATTGAGCTCAACACTGACTGGCAACATTGCTGCTGCCAAACTACATCGGAATCTGCCATTCCTTTGGGTTCATCAGATGTGTGGAGTGAGGGAGCCTGCTACGTGGGAAACAGGCTGCTCTCCATATCGTACTGCCCAGACTTGCATATCTAGACTGCTAGGATGCAACACCTACGATCGACCTCAACCCACGAGGCCTCCTCCTCCTCCTCTGATGGTCTATCTCAATATTGCCATTCCCTCCCCATACCCTTGATGACTTTGCATTTAAAAACTCATCCATGTCCTTTGTGAAGTTATTCAATGACCTGGCTTCTATAGTACAGCCCTCTATATTAGGAAATCCCACAGGCTCACAAAAACAGAAATTTCAGGCAGGGGAACATTTTCTCCACATTCAGTCTCTGTCAGAATTACTTCAGATGTAATCAGGTCCTCTTTCAGATTCAGATTCGTGGAAATATACAGAGTACATGCGTCATTTGCGTAAACAATCAACACAACCCAAGGACGTGCTGGGGGCAGCCTGCAAGTGCCACCACATATTCTGGCGCCAATATAGAACACCCAAAATGTTTACAGAACAACACAGAACACAACAAGCAACAAAACCACAACTGCAAAATAAGCCCAGTTCCTCCCCTCTCACGCCCACCCACCCTCACATACAAACAGTCCTCCAACTCAAGGACTGGCCTTCGGGCCTCCAGGTTTCAGCCTTTGGGGCTTTGACTTCCAATTGACCTTCAGTATCAACGTAATGACAGGACCCCAAAGTCCATGCTCCCCAACTGACCGGCCCTCTTTCTTCTATGTGCTAGTTCTTACACATTTAGTCAGCAGTTATTAAAGCTACAACTATGTGAACATGCATTGGTCCTGGGTAAGCTTGTCTTTTCACTGGATATGTGGAACATACCTTGTCCCAAGTTTATCTGGTTCTGTTCCCCAACTATTTCTCCAATACATTGATGACAACATTGGTAGCACATCTTACAGAATTCGAAACTTCCATCACTTTTGCTGCCACTTTCCCCTCGGCTCTCATATCTGTATCATTTAAATAGCATGCACACATGCACACACACAATCACTGACCACGGAAACCCATAAGCATAAATATAAATAATGCGTACATTCTTTACTCTGCTTTCCTTCCTTAGTCTAGCTATCTCTGACCCCTTTCCCCTAACTTCCCATCTGTCTTCCCATTCCCATACCCCTATCCCTCCTCATCAGTCACCTGCTTCCTAGATGACCCATTCCCCTTTCCTTTCTCTCTTGATTTCCACACCACGCTCTGCTGCAATTTTATCCAGTCTCCAGCCGTCTCAGGCTGATTCAACTCTGTCCTCCCTGACAGAAGGCAGTATGCGAGACCAGGTAAGCACATCTTCACATCCCGCTCAGACAGCACTGGTGAGCCACAGCGTTGTGCTTTCTGGCCTCATCTATCTTCTCTCAGCACCGACAACTATGGCTGCAGTGATCCATCAGTTATATTGATAAAGTTTGCAGACAACACAACTGTCATAGGACTAATCACCAAAGGTGACTGAAAACCTCTAACACTATATACTTTTATATATATTTTTACTTTTTATAACTGTTGAAAATTGTTTTTTTTTTTGGTCGTGCCAACACACACCAAATTCCTAAAACATGTAAACGTTTATGGCAAATGAAGTCAATCCTTCCCTCTCCCTAAATGAGGCAGACAACTAATCTCTTCAGGAATCACTCCCCAATTGCTCTCCCCTGACTTAGTCCTGGCAACCATGCTGCCAGAAGCACAGGCCCTTTCTAGAAAGTCTCTGGAGCATCTTTACTTGCTCTCCCATAACATTGGCAGGGTCCAGTCTCAGACTGGGCCTCGGCACACCATCTCCCAATGGACAGCAGCGGCCAGGAAAAGCAGCATCTTGCTTGGCCGCCACCTTCATCCAAATGAGCTGAGTAAGTCCAGCCACTGTGCTCCCTCTGCATTCTCCAGGCCTCCTTACGTTTCCCTTTTAAGTTCCATCGAGATTGTAATTTCATTTGCAACCATGAATGCATTTGCTATAGTTGCAAATGCAGCATTAAGAAATAGCCCAAAAATGTTCAAAAGCTACAAGTGAATTTAACGGCGAATCTCCTCGCTTGCAAAAGCATGTTCTTGAAGACTTGTCAAAATTAGATAGCACTGATATGAGGGAATAAACACTGTACCATAGATGGTGAACAACAATATTACCATGTACTTTCAGATAGACAAGATAGTAGGCACTTGCAAGATAAATGAAATTGCATGGACTGTGACCATTTGAGAGGAAGGAGATTACATGAGCAAGTGAGATCACAAGGGTATTGTTAAGCAGGTAGGCAATAAAAAGGACAAAATCACTCTTTTGCAGTTGTATGATCAAATGGGATTGCACTGATAGACAGCAACAATTTCATCTTCCAAATGTCACAGGAAAGGGAACGGGCCATTTGCCACAATTGATCTGTGCAAAAGTCTTAGGCACATGCTGTATATCAGTGGTAATGCTCCATTTGAACCTTTGTCTATTCTGCCTTATTTAACCACATTATCACACCCATTTACTCCTTCAGCTACTTAGCTTTAGTAATATTGCTATTAAATAGTAACTATATTAGTTAAATGGTGATATTATTACTATTTGGGAATAGATTATAAAATAAAGCCTAATGAAGGATTAATTAGTAGACAAAAACAGGTATTTCGCTGTGGTCATGTCCCCATCTACGTAAACACGGCTTCATTTAATCTGTTAGTGTTAGTGTAATTCAGGGACTATGAATGATGCTTTTCTCACAGCAACTTAAAGACGGTGAAACGGTATTCAATCACAGGACTACGAACAGACTCGATGTGAAAGCTTTAGCATAAATTATACCTTCGGGCCATGGTTCAAGTAAGTTATGCAAATGATATTTGGAATACTTTATAAATCTGCAAAGTAGTGAGTTACTTTAGCCAGAAGGTGGTGAATCAGTGCCACAGACAGCTTGTGGATGCCAAATCACTGGGTCTACAGTGCTTAAAGGTTCTTAATTAGTATGGGTGACGAAGGTGAAGACAGGAGAATGGAACGGAGGGGAGTAATAAATCAGTCATTAAGCAATGGTGGAGAAGACTCGATGGTCCGAATGGCCTAATTCTGTTCCTATGTCTTATGATCTTATGGACTTACTTTGATTTCTGGCAATATGAACTTACGCCCACATAAACACACAGGGAAGCCCTGACAAATACTGTACTGTACAAAAGTGTAAGGCACATATATATGGCTAGGGTGACTTTTGCACAGTACTGTCATAATTTTATGTATTGTGCTGTACAGCTGCTGAAATAAACAAAAACAAATTTCATGTCATTTGTGAGTGATGATAAACCTGATTCTGATATGAGTCTCTATTGTGGACTGAGAGTGGGAAGGGGGCGGGGAGAGGGGAATCATGGTTGGGAAAAGGGGAAGGGAGAAAGGAGGGAGTGGGAAACACCAGTCACACATTCTGTAATGATCAATAAACCAATTGTTTGGAGTCAAATGACCTTGCCTGGTGTCTCAGGGCTGGGTGTGTCTGCACTCACCCCCCACCTTTGGCACTCCTTTGCTGTCACCTGTCCCACACCCCTCCCGTGGCTTGCCACCCCCACCATTCCCAACATCCTTTGCTCCCACCAGACTGACAAGCTTGCTCTCCACTCTATGTTGACAAATACAGTACAATGCAAAAGTCTTAAGTACCCTAGCCATATACGTATATGTGCCTAAGACTTCAGCACTATACTATATCTCCAACTGAGCTGGTCTCCCCCAACCTGTTAACTGTTTTTTGGTTCTGTATAACTGTGAATGCCAAAACCTTGAAGCAACAGTCACATCCAGAAACCAATCACCTGTGAAGCCCTTAACACTGTGACTGAAATGCCATAACAAAATAAAACACACGCGGAAGCTCTGTAATCCCAAAGGACAGAATAAAAAAGGTCTTTAATTCGCTTGTCTTATCTACCTGAGAATTCTTCCTATTGTCATTCCCTGAAGATACTACCCATGTTATTTTAAGAAGGAAATATTATTAAGCTGACACAAACATAGTATCTCGATAATCTTCCTGATTGGTAGGAAAGTAGTTCTTGTAACTAAAGCACTGTGAGAGGTGCACCAGGACACTTTTAAGGAGGCTTTTTATCCCTAGGCTCTAAGGCCACCAAAGGATCTGACCTATCAGTTCCACATCTGCCTTGACAGCTTCACTGCTGGACAAAATTGAAATAAATTTCTGGAGGTTTGAGGCAATCTCAAACTAGTATTCTAAGGAATGACGTATAGTTACAGTCATACACTATGGAATTTAAACTGCCGCATCCATACTGTCCCATCTTACTGTGTTCTGCTATAGAAAAGGATTGAGATTCAGGGAAATTTACATTTTAATAGAGTTTATTCCCCAGCCTTTTACAGAACCAATCGTGCCTAGCTTGCATGCACACATGATTCAAATGTTTTTAAAGAGAGCATGGAGACAAAAATCGAAGGGCACAAGGCCTTGGGCCAGTAATCCCTTTCAGATACCCATTCAGTTGAGATAATAGGTAGGGACAAGGGAGCAATCATTTACAAATCCATCATATATTGCTACAGCGGCCAATGACATTTCCTGCGCTGTTCAGAGCAGAACTGTCCAAGGTTTATCCCATCTGAAGATGTTTCAATTTTCTCAAAAGAAATATTCTTGCAGTGATCCATTGTAAAATATATCCTAGTTTCAGTGTCCATTTTGTTTCTCTTTCTTGCAGATTTCTACCCTAACAGCAGCTACAGATCTAAGGCTGTTGGTTATTGTCCATCTCTATGGAAACTCAGATCTGAATGGCCTGCTAGGTCACTTTCAGTGTGATGCTGAGAGAGTTATGGGCACTGGTAAATCTGGATTCACATACAGCCAGGCCAGGTAAGGATCTCCTTCCACACATAATCTCACAGTTCAATGTAAGCTTATTATCAAAGTACATATATGTCACCACATGAAGCCCTGAGATTCATTTTCTTGTGGGCATACTCAATAAATCCATAATAGAATAATAACCATAACAGAATGAATGAGACCATTTTGTTCAACAAGACTAACTGTGCAAATATAAAAAAGAAAGAATAATAATAAATAAATAAACAATAAATATTGAGAACATGAGATGAAGAGTCCTTGAAAGTGACTCCATAGGTTTTGGGAACATTTCAATAATGGGGCAAGTGAAGTTATCCCCTCAGTTCAAGAGCCTGATGGTTGAGTAGTAACTGTTCCTGAACCTGCTGGTGTAGTACCTGAGGCTCCTGTACCTTCCTCCTGATGGTTGAGGGGTAATAATTGTTCCTGAACCTGATGGTGTGGTACCTGAGCCTCCTGTACCTTCCTCCTGATGGTTGAGGGGTAATAACTGTTCCTGAACCTGCTGGTGTGGTACCTGAGGCTCCTGTACCTTCCACATGAAGGTTGAGGGGTAATAACTGTTCCTGAACCTGGTCATGTGTGTCCTGAGGCTCCTGGTGCATCTGCTCTCATTGATATATGTAGAGGAGGCAGCACCAGGAGCACGGGATGCAATAGATTACCTCAGCAGACCTGCAGGTGAAGTTCCACCTCACCTGGAAGGACTGGCTATGGTCCTGAATGGTGGTGAAGGAGGAGGCATACGGGCAGGTGTAGCACTTAGCATGGTTGCAACTATAAACGCCAGGAGGGAGATAAATAGGGAAGGACAAGGTAGTTGCAGAGAGAGTGAACCCTGCAGAGAGTGGGGGTGCCAGGTGGTGGAATCCCATTGATAACCTTCAACCTGAATGCATCAACATCAATTTCAAGTCACTATAACAACTCCCCTCTGTTTCCATTCCCCCCTTTGTTTTCGCTCATTCCGGTGGCCCTCTCACTCATGACCTCATGACCTGCTCCTCACCTTCTTCATGGATTGACATATCAGAATGGGAATGGGACATGGAATTAAAACGTGTGGCCACTGGGAGATCCTGCTTTCTCTGGTGGACAGAGCGTAGGTGTTGATCTGGGAGGTAGGACAGGGAGACCGTTTCGCAGAACACCACGTTCTACCTGCCAGAGAAAGTAGGATCTCCCAGTGGCCACACATTTTAATTCCACGTCCCATTCCCATTCTGATATGTCAATCCATGGCCTCCTGTACTGTCAAGGTGAAGCCACATTCAGGTTAGAGGAACAACACCTTATATACTGGCTGGGTAGCCTCCAACCTGATGGCATGAACATTGACTTCTCTAACTTCTGTCAATGCGCCTCCTCCCCTTCTCACCCCATCTCTTATTTATCTATATTTTTTCCCCTTTTTTTCTCTCTCTGTCCCTCTCACAATCACTCCTTGCCTGCTCTCCAACTTCCTCGGGTGCTCCCCTCCCCCTTTCTTTCTCCCTAGGCCTCCCATCCCATGATCTTTTCCCTTCTCCAGCTGTGTATCCCTTTTGCCAATCAACTTTCCAGCTATTAGCTTCATCCCTCCCCCTTCTGTCTTCTCTTATCATTTCAGATCTCCCCCTCCCACTTTCAAATCTCTTACTATCTCTTCTTTCAGTTCGTCCTGACAAAGGGTCTTGGCCCAAAACATCGACTGTACTTCTTCCTATAAATGCTGCCTGGCCTGCTGCGTTCCACCAGCATTTTGTGTGTGTTGCTTGAATTTCCAGCATTTGCAGATTTTCTCATGACTGTACATGTCTTCAAGCTTTTGTATTCTTGCTCTACAGAAGGGAGAGTAGACCTTGATTAACATTTGCTGCTTTCCTGAGTGTCCACAGAGGTAATTGGTGGCGACGGGGGTGGGTTGTAGGCTGGTTATGTTCACACCTCTATACTGGCAGCCTTAACATTAAGGAGATAATCAGTAGAGTAGTCTTCTGTTCATGATCATTTGAAAGGAGGAGACGTGGCTTCACTGAAACACACAATGAAGATACAAGGAGGCAGATTCAATTGTGCTGCTCATAGAAGAAGGTTATGTCAGAGTCTGAAAAGGCAAGAAAATGGGAAGAAGTCAGGAGAGTGAGAGTACGATATTGAGGCTTGAGCCTACTACTCTAGCTCCTCTGGGGAGCCGATCTAAGGACAGTCTGGTTCAGAACGCTGACATTTGCATCTATTGTTTGCATAATGTGTTTTTTTCCCCTCACTTTCCCTGCAAAGTGGTTACAGTTGTTCTTTTTTTAAATTGGGTTATTTGGGTTTCCTGCTTTGTGGCTGGCTATAAGCAAACAAATCTCAAGCTGTATAATTTATACATTTTTTGATAATAAATGTACTTTGATTTGATTTGATTTATTCTTACATAGAGCAAGCATGAACTTGTTGAGGTGAATGGCCTTTTCTTGTACCATAACCCTTCTATGATTTCATGACCATGGATTGAACTTAGTTATTTGAATTCAAAGTACTGTACATTTGTTATCAAAGTATGTATATTGTGTACAACCTTAAGATTCATCTTCTTGCAGGTAGCCACAAGACAAAGAAATGCAATGGAATTCAGGAAAAACCCCACCCTACAAAGACAGTCATACATCCAATATGCGAAAAATAAAGAACAGATCATGCAATCAGTAGAAGAAAACAAAAAAATTCATAGAGCACTAACTGCATAGTCCTAGTTCTTAAAGGTAAATCCACAGGCATGGATCCAGTTTAGTGCTTCAGTCGATCCTGGAGCTTGATGGCTCCAGGCCACAGTCACAGAGCTAGGTTCAGTAGAGAGGTGAGTGCTGATGGCTACAGGGCGCAGCATCGGTAAATTCAGCACCAAAGCAAGTAAAGCTTCACAGAGCAGCAAGCTGAACGCCAGTTCGTCCTCCGCCAGCAGCCCTGACGCCTTAATCTTTTTGATCAGGCTCAGCATTTAAATTAGCCAAACACTGGTTCATTTCACACTCTCAGGCCTGAGCTCCAGTACTGCAATCCAGCCCGAAGTTTCAGTCCAACCCTAAAGTCCGCTCCAGCTATGGCCACCAGGGCCATACCTGCATTCTTGAGAGACCAGTTTGCCAATTATTTCTGGATACCTCAAAAACACCAGGTTGTGCAGATGATTCAAAAGCACAGCTCCCAATGGGAAATTACAGGCAGTAATCTGCAGTAATCATTGCAGTAATCATTGTCCCGAGGAAGAATATTTAGTAGAATTGTTAGTAGTTTTGCTAGCTGCCTGCAAGGTGTCACAGTGTCTCATCAGCACTGCCTTTGCATTTGGACTATATGGCCTTCAAAGGGAAGATCATGCTAATAATGAAAGCTCCATTTAGAAAAATGGTCTACATTGAATAAACACAAGGGGTACTCCAGATGCTGGAAACACAGACAAAATGTTGGAAGAACTAAGCAGTCAGGCAGCAACTATGGAGGGGAATAAACAGTGAACATTTCAGGCCAAGATTTTTCATCAAGACTACACTGAATAATTTATCTGATCAAATCTCTAACACTTCTGTTAACATTGTTTGAGCTTAACATGAGCAATGCCATGAGGGTCATTAATCATAATGAGAACAGAAAGGCTATTGAAATAAACCTAGAAGGCCATTGAAGAGTTATGCAATTAACCTTTGAGATTTGGGAACTTGTTTCTCAATGACAAATGATTAAAGTTCTCAAGTGACCTAAGTAGTCACAAAGTAGAATCAAGTTATTAATCAGAAATGAGCCAAGTGATGCTTTTTTTTTAATTAAAGAATTGGGACAAACTTTGCCATGACAGATTATTAACTGCAACTGCCAAGAGTTTAGATGTCAGTTGGGATTTACTTCCTTAAATGTTTTCCTCAGCACTTTGCTAAACACTTGAGTTTACAACCTCGGAGCAAGTGAAACAAGGTATTAAGATGAACGGGAAAGCACAGGAGCAACACACACAACACTGGAGAATCTCAGCAGGGCAGGTACCACGTACAGAGGAGAAAGGCCAAGACCCTTCGCCAGGACTGCAACTGGGTATTATTCTAACTGATCAGATTGAAGGATTGCGATAGGTGTACTGCAAGGACTAAAATGGAAATATAAATGAGAAATTAGAGTCAGTTCAGGTCAGAAAGAAAGAAAATGGCAAGAAAGATTGGATTAGACAGAAAAAAAGAGAATCTCATAATATAAACAGAATATAATTTATTTTAAAATTCCAAAATTCTAATTTGGAATTAGACTCAAATTTTATCATCATTGAATGTTAGATTAATTAGTGGTAATTAACATTTACGACAGAAAACTACAGCCCTTCAGCCCATCCAGTTTGCTCTGAACTATTTAAACTGCCTACTCCCATTGACTTGTAACTGGACTGTAGCCCTGCCACCCACATACCTATCCCAAACTTCTCTTAAACGTTAAAATCAAAATCGCATCCTCCACTTCTGCTGGCAGCTCATTCCAGTCTCACCACTCTCAAAGTGAAGCAGTTTCCCCTCATTTTCCCTTTAAACATTTCACCTTTCATCTTTAACCGATAACCCTTTGTTGTAGTCTCATGCAACATCAGAGGAAAAAGCCTGCTTGCATTTTCCTTATCTATACCCCTCATAATTTCGTATACCTCTGTCAAATCTCCTCTCAATATTCTACGTTCTAAGGAATACAGTCCTAACCTATTCAATCTTTCCTTATAATTCAGGTCCTTCAGACCTGGCAATATCCTTGTAAATTTTCTCTGCACTCTTTCAACCTTGTTTACATCTTTCCTGTAGGTAGGTGGCCAAAACTGCACAAAATACTCCAAATTAGGCCTCACCAACGTCTTATACAACTTCAACATAACATCCCATCTCCTGTACTCAGTACTTTGACCTATGAAGGCCAATGCACCAAAAGCTTTCTTTATGACCCTATCTACCTGTGACAACATTCTCAATGAATTATGGACCTGTATTCCCAGATTGCTCTATTCTGCCACAGTGCTCAGTGTCCTACCGCTCACTGTGTGAGATCTCTCCTGGTTGTTCCTTCCAAAGTGAAACACCTCACACTTGTCTGTATTAAATTCCATCAGCCACTTTTCAGCCCTTTTTTCCAGCTGGTCCAGATCCCACTGCAAGCTTTGATAGTCTACCTCGCTGTCCACTACACCCCCAATCTTGGCATCATCCGCAAATTTGCTGATCCAGTTAACCATATTATCACTCAGATCATTGATCTAGATGGCAAACAACAATGGGACCATCATCAATCCCTGCTGCACTCCACTAGTCACAGGCCTCCAGACAGAGAGGCAACCACCTACTACCACTCTCTGGCTTCTCCCACAAACCATTGTCTAATCCAATACACTACATACCTCATCTTGAATGTCAAACAACTGAATCTTCTTGACCAACCACCTTGTCAAATGCCTTGCTGAAGTTCATGTAGACAATATCCAATGCCTTGACTTCATCAACTTTGCTGGTAACTTCCTCGAACAACTCCATGAGATTTGTTAGACAGGCCCTACCATGCACAAAGACATACTGGCTATCCCTAATCTACCCCCATCTATCCAAATACTTATATACCTTGTCCTTTAGAATACCTTTCAATAATTTTCCCACTACTGATGTCAGGCTAGTTTATTCTTCGAATAACAACATTAGCTGTCCTCCAATCCTCCGGTACTCACCTGTGGCTGATGATAAAATATTTCTGCTAAGGCCTCTACAATTTCTGCACTTGCCTCTCACAGGGTTCAAGAGAACACCTTGTCAGGCCCTGGGGAATTCTCCACCCTAATTTGCCTTAAGACAGCAAAAACCTCCTCTTTTGTAATCTGTATAGGGTCCATGACCTTGCTGCTGTTTTACCTCATTTCTATAGACTCTGTGTCCATCTCCCAAGTATAAATGCAAAACATCCATCTAAGATATCCCCCATCTCATTTGGCTCCACACTTGGATTATTATTCTGATGTTCCTCAGGACCAATTCTGTCCCTTTTGCTCTTAACTCATCTGTGGCAGCCATTAAGTTCCTCCTTCACCTGGTGTGCTAAAGCAACCTCATGCCTTCTTCTAGCCCTCCTGATTTTTCTCTCGTGTTCTTTTGCATTTATTGTACACCTCATTTGTTCCTAACTGCTTATAGCTGCTGTACACTTCCATTTCTTTTCTTAACAAGGGCCTCGAACACCAAGGGTCTCCAAACCTGTTATCGTGCCTTTTGTTCTGAGAGGCACATACGAGCCTTGTAGTCTCAAAATTCCACTTTTGATGGCCTCCCACTTACCAACTACACATTTGTTGGAAAACCTCCTTTCCCAATCCAAACTTACCAGATCCTTTCTGATAACATCAAAACTGCCTTTCTCAAAGTTAGAATCTCAACCCGCAGACCAGACCTATCTTTTTCCATATTTACTTCAAAAATTATGGCATTGTGATCACTAAACACAAAGAGTTCCCCTACACAAACTTCTGTTATCTCTCCTGTCTCATTCCTTAATAGGAGATCAAGTATTGTACACACTATCATTGGGACTTCGATGTACTGATTAAGGAAACTTTCCTGAACACATTTGACAAACTCTATCCTTTTACAGTATTAGACTCCCAGTCAATATGTGGAAATTTAAGATCACCGACTAATACAACCTTATGTTTCTAATAGCAGTCTGCAATCTCCCTACAAATTTGTTCCTCTAAATCCTTCAATCTGTTGGGTGATCGATAATACAGCTCCATTAATGTGGTCATAACTTTTTTATTCCTCAGATCCACCCATAAGGCCTCTCGAGACGAGCCCTCCAGTCTGTCCTGACTGAGCATTGCCGTGACACGACACCCCTTTCACCTTTAGTCACTAATAATTAATGTGAATTTATGTTTTAACTAAATTTTGGTAAACTGAGTTTTTGTCATGGAAATGAAACAATCCTCTATTCAGTGCATTACAATGGTGAGGCAATTAGCAAGGTAACATCATTTTAAAGCTAACAGCATAGAGGCACAACTTGGACTGAAAATTTCTGAATTTAACAGGAGCCTGGAGCGTACGGAGGCAACCAACAGAGAGTTCACAGACAGTCTGACCCAGCTGACGATGAACATTGAAAAACTGACTAACTCTGTTGCATTAATAAAGCACCTTGTTAAATGTATAAAACATGTCTGCATCAGTGTTATCTTGTATTTCCATACAATGTTACATTAGGCTGTTACACATCTATTGTCAGAGAAGTACTTGCATAAATAGGTAAACCAAGGACAGAAAGCAAGGCAAAGTGAGTATACTTATTTATTCAATAAGTTATGGGTTAAAGTATTTGGTGAGTAGAGTTCTATCTCTTCTGGCTTCAGTCTCATTGCTGTCTATTCTGAAATTGTTAGGTTGTGTGGGGGGGTTGTGCTCAAGAAAACAATGAAATGCCGCACTGCCACCACCATCTGTTCCAGCACGTCATGACAGCGTTTTTGGAAATCTCCGGTTACCTCGTCCACACCACTCTGCCTAATCGGCGTTTTCAAATTTACACACTCTAGAGGGCATTTTCGGGGGAGGAAAATGCTGGTTCAGTGTGGACAAAGGGTCAAAATAAAGAGGAAAAGCTTCGGTTATGGATATATCCAGTCTAGTGTGGACGTAGCCTCAGTCACCGGAATCTGGGGCATAGGTTCACTTCAGAATATAGCTAACTGTATGCAGCCTGTTTTGTAGGTATCAGAAATCTTACACAGTGATTCGATCAGAAGCAAACCCATATAACTCCTATATTCAGATACTTCTTAACATGTAATTCCATTAAGAGCACTATGCCTGCTCAGTCCAGGCCAAATTTGGATTTCCTAAAACCATCAAACTCAGCTATCTCATACTACAACTTGTAAATCAAACCAAGACCTTTCTGCCTTGTGCAGCTTAGTTCATTTTGACATTTGACATGTGCTTATTAACAAAGCCCAGTATTATAATTTTAAATATGCATATCTATATTCCTTTTGCATATCACTTATATCATTTAATTACAGCTACACTGAGTCCTGTCCTTGTGATTAATGATACTTCTCTGTGTCTGCCTAATGGTATCTCTTTTGTAAAAAGGTACAAAGGACCAATGCAAAAACAGATTCAAATAACATTCTGCACTGCAACTGTACTATGGGATTTTGGTTAAAATAAGGCTGTTCTCTGTCAGGTTTCTATCATGTGCTATGCCTTGGAGCAGTCAAAACAAAGCAATAAATTCTGTGAAGTGGAAGCTCAATTCCGTCAACTTCATCCAAGCAAAAAATGAATCACCTTGGACAATTGCATGTCCACAGCATGGGTTATAAGATGATCATTCTAATGGTGCTGATGAGATATACAGGTTGTTGTTAAGCTTTAGGAAGGTGATATAGGTAGCATAGTTTAAACTGAAAGATTAAGTACTAATAAGAAAGTTAATACACAGCTCACAAAAAGTGTCATCTTTTTTACTGTTGCTCTGATTGGCGGTGGCAATAAACCAACCTTTATTTATACAATTTATTTCACCTTGCCCACCATCTGCTGTGCATTGCTTGGCCATTAGTAGTGTAAGCAGTAAGTGGTGGTGGTACTTAGGATGTTAGGCACCATATGGGGATTGGAATAAACAAGCATTTTCAAACCATTGGCCTTTCATCAGCACATTACTTCCTTTCCCACCAGTTCTCTGCATTAGAGTTTCAGCGAACAGAAGGCACAGACGCCAGTAAAATTACAGAGACTGAAGCTGAAAGTTGAGTGCAGTTAGATCACCTACCAGCACTTACCAGACTGAATTTCAATATTTATTCATGAGAAGGAATTTCAACAATGAGCTGTAAAAGTTCCCACTCTGATGAAGAGCATTGGTCCAGACCGGTAAAAAAAAAGTCAGTGAATGGAGAGCAGCTGAAGAGTAAAATTTATGAATAATATCACCTGGAAAAGTGGACTCATTGGTACTTAACAAAGCATGTGAACGCCTGGTCATTCACAACTTGTAATCTCCCAATTAGCTGGCTTCCTATTATTTACAAACTCTGCAAAAAAAAACAAAATAGAAATACATATTAAAACGTTTAATTTTTAAATTGATAATAAAGGGCTGTTTGTCAGTTGCAACAGATTATTTGTTAATGTAGCCACAGAGTCATACTGCATGGAAAGAGGCATTTTAGCCCACCTGTTTGCAGCCCAAGATGCCTATCCCATTTTCCTATCTAGCTGCCTTTACAAAGTTGCTATTATTAAAACAGAAAATGTTAGAAACATGAGGCAGTTCAGGAGCTGGCAGCCATGGTTTTAGGTGCACCCGTTCTTGCTTATGCCAGCCGGTGATGTAGTGGCACTGGGCTTCAAGGCGAATAGTCCTGAGTTCGAATCCGGCCAGACCCTTGCATATTTTCCATCCGGGCTGGGTTGAGCGTTGAGCTAGCAACATGGCCTCGTAAAAAGCCAATCAAACGTAAAGGAAACAGCAAAAATAAATGCGCTAATAGGAACAACAATAATACCAGTTCTTGTTTATATTGTGCGACTAAATATGTGCTGTTCGTTGAACTCAAGGATTACCTTTAATCATGAAATGCTATAATTATTTAGTCTGTTCATATGTTCACATTGAAGCTTGATTATTGACATTTGCGCATGTGACTGTTCCACTAATTGTTGATTGCTGAACACTGCGCACTATTGTCTTGTTAATTGTTGATTGCAATTGTGATATCTGTTTGCTTGGCATTGAACCACAATCAATTCAGTTATGGTTCACAAAGTTGCAATGAAGTGATTCTGATTCTGTAGAGGGGGAACGGAGTTTTCAATAGGGCTGGGGAAAATCGGAGAAAATTTTTAAATTACAGAGAAAAACTGAGAAATGGAATAAGCAGAATGAAAGTGTATGTCTGGACAGATAGTATCGCTGGCCAGTTAATGGCAAAAGAGGTATATCCTAATGAGTTGTAAAGTGGAACAGACAAATGAATTCTGAAAAGATCAGAAGAGTTAGGAGAAAAAAGACTGTTATACATATGAGATGTGAAGAATCAGTAATAGAATTCAGAAGAAGATCATTTGGTCTACCACGCCTATGCTACCTAAATCCCATTTACTAGCATTGGGTCTGTAGCCTTCAAGGCCTTGGGAATGATATGGGCAATTATCTAAACATGTCAAATTCATTGACCTGTGTGGTGGGTAATTGGAAGATCAGCTTATCTGTAGAAGGCCAAAGACAGTGTATTTTCTTCACTCCACCAATGGGTGGTGTGCCTTTGGCTGCCTAAGTATGAAGCTCTCTCTATCAGGGGCTCCATGGACCCTTTGGTTAATGGTTAAGGGCCCATGGCATAAAAAAGGTTGGGAACCCCTGCTCTAAATCTTTCTTTTGAATCTCTTTAATCTTAAAACCTCTCTTTGACAAAGGTTTGGATTTTTAGTCCCAGTATCTCTAAGTGGTTTTTTTTGGTTACAGGGCTGTCTGGTGAAGCACCTGGAACATTTTGTAACATTGAAAGAGGTGTAAAGGTGCATTCTGCACATTAAACATCACAGATACGGTACAGATTACCTGTCACACTGACATCTTGTAGCTTTTTATATTTTCTTCAAGCAGCAATACAGTGTGCAAGGAGCCCGGTTTTAAAAGTAGCTTCTTGTTTAATCTCACAAATCATTTCAGCTCTTGAACTTTAGGCAACCCCAAAACTTTAATAGTAGTTAAGTCAGCATAATTTGCCACCTCTAATTTATGTAAAAATGGAAAATAAAGTTATATTTCACTAATAACATTCTTGCCAAATCAATTTCAAGTCATACTATAAGAATTTTTCTGTTGATAGTCACTCTTGCCAAATTTATGTGTAGAAAAACAAAAGAGTTTGGCTCTTTAAGATGATTAGCTTGCTTTTCTAAATAAAGGAGCATGCTAAAAATGGTAGAGGCAGGCTTGGTTGTTTAGTTTGGCTGGAAATCCTCTCAAGATATGCCAAAAGTCGATATGGTTACATAAAGCAGCTGCTTTTAAAAATGTAAATCACAAGTTTTGGATTCTCTGCTTTGAGAGAAGATGACTGATATGCTGTTTTAAAAGAAGGGCCCCTTTTTTAAATAATGAGATATCTTCATATCTTCTATTATCATCACCCTGAAAGAGTTCCCAGTTTCGTTTTGGTAACCAATCAATCAGCTTTGGAAAGGAGGAGAAGCATCACATTTCTTTTTTTCTCCTATTTCCATTAACATTCCACTCATTAACTTACACAGTTTTCTTATGGCAACAAAAGCATTAGGAAATATTCCTGAATGCACCAGCATTTCTCTGGTTCTTCGTCTTGCTGCCATCCTGCACACACGTACACCCTTGTCTGAATGCCCTGTCGCACAACCCACCCTCACTCTCCAACTCACAGTCACTCCCTTCTTGCACTAGTCACTTTCAATCTTTTACTGCTGCTGTTTCACATATTTATACCACTGCCTGTTCTATTATAATAGTGCCAGTAACATTATACCGTCTTACACAAACGTGCACTTTACAATTTAGGTTAACTTGTCAATCTTCAGGCCATGCCACTCAGGGGCTTGTGCTAATATTATTTTGTGACTGAATTGCATTTTCTGGATCGTAACTACAGTAGTAAGTGCTGTGCGTGACTGTATGTACTCTGTTCTGCATCTTGGGCCCAGCGGAACTGTTTCCCTTAGCTGTATATATGCATATGGTTGAATTGCAGTGAACTTGAACTTGAGCTTTCATCCTATGTAACCTCAGATACTGAACGTCAACAGTGAAATCAATCACGCAGTATATTTCAGGGCCTGGTGTGTTGCGTTCACAGAAGTACAACTTCAGCGCAGGGTTCATCAGAAAGCAATCAGGAACTGAAAATATTGATCCAGGAGAAATTAGAGTGATCACAAGTTACTGCCACTTTAATCAATATCGGCTAACTCAGCTCAAGCCCAGAATCAAACCCAAGATCTTCAGTCCATTAGTCAAAAGCCTCAGTTCTACTTTGGAAAATGCATTTACTTTCAGAAGAGCTTTTTTACACTTCCTAATAAGTACTGAGGCAGAAGCTCTATTTCAGTTTTAAGCATGGCATAACTACAATATATGTCAATAAGCTTTGTTTACCAGTATTCTACCAAAAATGATGCACTCAATTTTAAGTGATTAGTTCTTCTGCCACTATTAATCATTTATTTACCTACATAACATTCTACCTACATAATAAGAGAAGTTGAAATTTAATTTACAATATACACTTAGTGGCCACTTTATTAAGTATACCTGTTTGTTAAAGCAAATATGTAATCAGCCAGTCATGTGGCAGAAATTCAATGCCGAAAAGCATGCAGCCTTGGTCAAGAGGTTCAGTTGTTGTACAGCCCAAACATCAGAACGGGGAAGAAATGTAATCCAAGTGACTTTGACTGTGGAATGATTGTTGGAGCCAGACAGGGTGGTTTGAGTATCTCAGAAACTGTTGATCTCCTGGGATTTTTACAAACAACAGTCTCTAAAGTTTACAGAGAATGGTGTGAAAAGCAAACAGAAAAGATCCAGGCAGCAGTGCTGTGGGTAAAAATGCCTTGTTAATGAGAGGTCAGAGAAGAATGGCCAGACTGCTTCAAACGTGCAGGAAGGTGACAGTAACTCAAATAACCATGCGTTAGAACAGTGGTGTGCAGAAGAGCAGTGTGCACAGCACATTGAAGCTTGAAATGGATGGGTTACAGCAGCAGAAGATCACAAATATACACACAGTAACCACTAATAAAAGTGGTCCCTGAATGTATAATAACATAAGTAGCTGATCGTGAACCTACATACATTGGAAAGTTCAATTTTATACAGTGTGCTAACAATTATAAAAAGTTTTTATGCAATTTCTACAGCTTATGTCCATTTAACTGGAGAAGTTTATGAGTGCCAATCAAGGATTCAAGAGCAAAAACTAGGTCAACATGCCACTATAGTACCAATAGAGAGCTGCAATATCAATGACACTGAAATTTGAATGAGTCAAATCAAGGCCCCATTTTTCCTTGTTAACTCGTACTGAACAAAATGGTACAAACAAGAGAACATCTACAGATGATGGAAATCCAAGCATCAGACACAAAAAGCTGGAGGAACTCAGCAGGTCAAGCGACATCTATGGAAAAGAGTAAACAGTCACCATTCTGGGCCAAGATCATCCAGCATTTTGTGCGTGTTGCCTGAACAAAGTGGGAGATACATTCCTACCATTATAGCAATGGCAACAATTAATATATTATGTATCTGCAAAGAAATTTCAGATTCCTAAAATATAAAAGCTGCTATAATGATACACTTTCTGCTTTGCGAGCTTTTGCAGTGATAGGCATAAAAAGATTTGTTGACCTTGACATTAAATCAAAATCAGCGAACGAGTTTGCAGTAAGTAAATTCAATAAGGCTGCCAATTAATCACTTAATGCAAATTATTAACTTAAATGTCTTGGGGATCATTCTGGGGAAATGAAATTACGGATAGAATAAAAATGAAAGCCAGTCTTCAGTAAATAAAACCTGTGCAGTTTAACTTTGATCTGATAGTGAAACCAATCATTGGGTGTGGGACTGTCCCACTAAAAATACATAGAGAAAGATAAAAGATGAATGTTCCTGCTATCAGTATGTTGTTAAAAATGTATCCCTGTCTCTTAATGCACAGTTCAGGACAGATCAGTTTTGTCATTTAATGTTCTGGTTAGTTGTATATTCATGGAGCCTCAGCACTAATAAAAAGGTATATTTTAGGTGTCTGGCTTTTGGAACAAACAACAGTATTGAATACTCAAAGGTGTTCTGCTAGTTGGGATGTGCTACAATTGTAAATATGTAATTCTGTAAATTTATCAGAATATATTCAAAGTGCAAAAGTGGGTAATTATAGCAGTTGAAACTGAGTTAATCATTTATTATTATCTTTGTGTTAAACAAATATAAAACATCATGTCAAGACAGTGAAATGCACTTGGGTTCTCCTGGAGCATTGCTGTCAATAAAAACTTTTATATTTTCTAGTTACAGCTTCCATGAGGATCAATTTTGGTCAATCACAACAAATTGCATGTTGTTTTTTAACACAATAATCGTCCATAACAGAGGAAAAATACATGTTATTTAACAAATTTGTAGGTGCCATGGTAGCATAGCATTGCGGTTAGCACAATGCTCTTACAGTTTGGTGCATTGGAGTTCAGAGTTCAATTTCGGCAGAGTGAGTGTGAGAGTGTATGTTCCCTCTGCATGTTCCAGTTTCCTCTCACAGTCCAAGGAAGTATGGGTTTTAAGGTTAAATAGTTGCTGGGCCAGAAGGGGTTGCTCTGCGCTGTATCTCTAAGTAAATTAACACCATAGGCCTCATCTGCTTCAGATATCAGTGCCTCTTGTCTAGCCAGCCATTGTTGGATACACTACATTCACACCCCCACCCCTGCACCACAGGCTCTATGCTGCAGACTACTGTTCACAGTCTCTATTAATCCTGAGGCTTGGAAGAGAAGGCAGCATCATCCTGACGCGATCTGCCAGGCAACAAGAAAGAGGTGAGCATAATTAACTATTCAGATCAAACAAAATTTTCATTAAAGTTATATGCAGTTCTTTATGTTTAATAATTTATTATTAGTTATAATGTTGATTTTTCTGTTTGTTTTTGGAATGTTGTTAAATTTTAAATACTTAAATCATGTCATATTGGAAAGCAATTTGGGGAATCCTACTCTAATAGAAACATCATAGTGAGCTGCTTGCTAAATTATTCTTCAGCATGTATTCTTCTGCCTACAACCTGGATAATTATCGTTCAGTACATCAAAATTAGCAGTATTTTTGCTAATTACAGTGTCTATAAAATGCATGCACCCTCCCCCCCTTGGAAGTTTTCATGTTTTATTGTTTCACAACATTGAATCACAATGGATTTAATTTGGCATTTTGATATTGATCAACAGAAGAAGACTCGTTCGTTTTATCTAACTTAATTACTAGTATAAAACACGAAATAATTGATTGCATAAGTATTCACCTCCTTCAAGTCAGTATTTAATAGATACACCTTTGATAGCAATTACAGCCTTGAGTCTGTGTGGATAGGTCTCTATCAGCTTTGCACATCTGGACACTGCAATTTTTACCCATCCTTCTTTACAAAATTGCTCAAGCTGTCAGATTGCATGGGGATTGTGAGTGAACAGCTCTTTCTCAAGTCTAACCACAAATTCTCATTTCGATTGAGGTCTGGACTCTGACTTGGCCTCTCCAGGACATAACCATTGTTGTTTTAAGCCATTCCTGTGTAGCTTTGGCTTTATACTTGGGGATATTGTCTTGCTGAAAAAACTTGGGGTCGTTCTCTTGCAGACTGCATCACATTTTAATCCAGGATTGCCCTGTATTTTGCTGCATTCATTTTATCCTCTACCTTCACAGACCTTCCGGGCTTGTTGCAGTGAAGCATCCCCACAGCATGATGCAGCCACCACCATGCTTTATGGAAGGGATGGTGTGTTTTTTGATGCTTATGCCAAACATAGCATTTAGTCTAATGGCCAAAAAGCTCAACTTTGGTTTCATCAGACGACAGAACCTCCTTCCAGCTGACCTCAGCGTCTACTACATGCCTTCTGGCAAACACTAGCTGAGATTTTTCAACAGTGGCTTTCTCTTTGCCACTCTCCCATAAAGCTGCAACTGGTGAAGCACCCAGGCAACAGTTGTTCTATGTGTAGTCTCTCCCATCTCAGCCACTGAAGCTTGTAACTCCTGCAGAGCTGTCATAGGTCTCTTGGTGGCCTCCCTCACTAGTATCCTTCTTGCACAGTCACTCAGTTTTTGAGGGTGGCCTGCTCTAGGCAGATTTACAGCTGTGCCACATTCTTTCCACTTCTTGAAGATTGACTTAACTGTACTCCAAGGGATATTCAGTGACTTGAAAATTTTCTTGTGTCCATCTCCTGACCTGTGCTTTTCAATAATCTTTTTGTGGAGTAGCTTGGCGTGTTCTGTCGTCTTCATGGTGTAGTTTTTGCCAGGATACTGATTCACCACAAGTTGAACCTTCTAGATACAATTGTATTTTTACGACAATTGATTGAAACACCCTGTCTACACTCAGGTCTCCTAAAACGTAACTCCATTTAACTAATTATGTGACTTCTAAAACCAATTGGGTGCACCAGTGATGATTTGGTGTGTCATATTAAAGGTGGGTGAATTCTTATACAATCAATTATTTTGTGTTTTATATTTGTAATTAATTTGGATCACTTTCTAGAGGTCCGTTTTCACTTTGACACGAAAGAGTCTTTTTCTGTTGATCAGTGTCAAAAAAGCCAAATTAAATCCACTGTGATTCAAAGTTGTAAAACAATCAAACACGAAAATTTCCAAGGTGGTGGTGGGTGGGGGGGGGGGGAGTGAATACTTTTTTTGGCACTGTATTTTCCTGGTCAGTCCACCACATCCAACTTGTGGCATCAGTGGTCTGTGTCAGGATGCAGCAAGGCTTTAGGAACGCCACTGCTATGGAGTCTTCAAGTTGCCCAACTATGCCTAAGCTATCTCAACTTGGGCAAGTGAGAATTGTCCCCACAAAGCAACAATGTGCATGCACCAAAGGCCAAATAGAAACCTGGACATGAATTTTTCATTGGTTTTGCACAGAAATTCTTATTGAACTTACATCAACATCCTGTACTCCTTCTTACTGAGAAATAAAAACATTGAATTTTGCGAGGATGAAATGAGTCAGAGGAATATGCTTCATGTCACAATACAGCCTTGAATTTCAGGAGACCAGCCAATTCCCTACAATGTAAATAATATCTTCACTAGCAGTTTATGTAGAATTTGTCAATATTTTCAATTACATAGGAGATTCCATTGAGAGAAGACATCAGAGTTGCCCAATTTCTAAGCAACACACTCAAGATGCTGGAGGAGCTCAACAGGCCAGGCAGCATCTATGGAAAAGAGTAAACAGTCGTCATTTCCTACAGAGACCCTTCATTAGGACATTCATCCTGATGAAGGGTCTTGGTCCGAAATGTTGACTACTTACCCTTTTCCATAGATGCTGCCTAGCCTGCTGACTTCCTCCAGTTTTTGAGTGAGTTGCTTAGATTTCTAGCATCTGCAGATTTTCTCATGTTTGCCCAATTTCTATGCTGGTGTGCTCTGAATTGTTTTGCTTTCAGCTACAATTTATAACTTCACATAAACTGCGTTACATCACAGCAAAAGAATAGTCCCACATGAAAGCAATCTGTAAGTCTTGACTGGGATTCTAGCATCCAAGAGCTACCTCCCAGCATTGAAATGGTTACGTATACCTTCCTTAGCAGACTCACCATGTAGTGTCACAGAATCCAAAATGAATTATGAATGTAACTGCAAATGGGTATTGATTACAGAAGCACAGCACAATGAAACGTTTAACACTTTATATTTCATCCTCAATATGTATTTTATGCAAAAAGTGCAGACACCAGGGACTGAATTAGAAAATAGTAATCTACAGCTAAGTGTACAGAGATGTTTATCACTTCTAACGATTGGATTATGGTTTTGTAACTCACTCATGGGCATCCATTATTCTAGATGTAATTTCCTGTCATCTTAAAATGGACTTCAGATAGATTGATGTTCTTGTACACTAAAGGCCTTTTGTGAAAAATACAACAAGATTAGAATTTTAACAAGCAATTGTGCTACAGTACATTGACATTCACGATTTGGAATGTGGTAACCTGGCTGAACCTTCTGTTACAGATACAATGCATTAAGTTTTAATTGGGGATATGAGTCACTAAATGGTGCAAATATGATGATTTATAATAATTCTGCTACCTGTGCAAAGCGACTAAATAGGTTGTGCACACTGATAATTTGGCACCAGGGCACATTAGCAAATACAGATTACATTGTATCCTTAAAGCAAAACTCCACAATTTTCCTAGGGTTAATTTAATAAAGACAATATTTTAATGGGCTATTTATTTATTTTTTATTTATTGAGATACAGCGTAGAATAGGCACTTCTGGACCTTCCAGCCATGCCATCCAGCAATCTCGATTTAATTCTAATCTAATCACGGGACAATATACAATGAGCAATCGGCTTACAAACCAGTATGTCTTTGGACAGTGGGAGGAAACTGGAGCACCCAGAAGAAACCCACACAGTCATGGGGAGAACATACAAAATTCTTGCTGGCAGTGGCAGGAATTGAACCTGGGTTGCCTGTACAGTAAAGCATTCCCCCCCCCCCCCCATGGTACAGATCTATGGGCTATGGATCATAGATGATGCAAGCTAAAAAGTGGACAAAAATCATGCTTCCAGTCATTATTGATAATACATAATATCAGGCAGTGGATAAGACATGACTAGAAATTTTACAGATGCTGGAATTCTTGAGCACATACACAGAATGCTGCAGAAATTCAGCAAGTCAGGCAGCATCTATGGAGGGAATCAACAGTTAATGTTTCGAATTGAGACCCTTCATCAGGACTCTTAAAGTATTAATATCTTCCAATAGCAGAGGGCTTAACAGTTTCACTGTCTGTGCTCATACATGAGAAAATTGACATTGTCACTACATGCACCTATACCGGGGGTCGGCAACCCGCGGCTCTGGAGCCACATGTGGCTCTTTTACATCTGTGCTGCGGCTCCCTGTTGCTTTGGGAAATAATTTTAATTAAAATGTATTTTATGTTAGTTTGTTAGTTTTCGAAATGTAATTCTAAATTTGAAGATTATGGTGATCTTGTACAATCTAAATAAGACGTTGTGGCGACCCATTTCCTGACACATCCGAACCGGCTCACAATTAGCCAGCATTCAGGCTAAGGGAGATAGCCTACGGGGGTTTGTGAGTACGTGTCTTTTGCAGCATCATGGGGGGCGGGTTGAGGGAGGCTTAAAAGCAAGGCTGTTTAGTTCGAATAAAGCTATCTTTGACTGCAGTTTACTGACTGCGTGTAGCACACCGCTACAACGTGTTTTTATCACTGGCTGTCCAGAGGGGAGGTGCTGAAACGCTTTGTCACGTGTCTGGAAGAAGTGAAAACTTTCCTGGGCAGCAAAGGGCCCACCTTTCCTGAGCTGGAACAGCCAGAGTGGCTGGAAAAGCTACACTTCATGGTAGACATGACAGCGCACCTGATCACGCTGAACACAGCTCTTCAGGGGTAAGGACGTACAGCACTGCACATGTTGGAGGATGTTTTGGCATTCGAGCGCAAGTTGACAGTGCTTGCCAGAGATTTACAGAAAGGCACATTGTCTCACTTCCCCAATTTGAGAGAGTTCAAACAAGGTCACGACATGATAAATTCGGAGTATTTACATTCTGCAATCATCGCAATGCAAACATCGTTTGGGAAACGCTTCTGTGAGTTCAGAGAGGAAAAAAACACATTATCCTTCCCGGTCACTCCCCTAAGCATCGATCCATCCCTACCGAATACGACTGCATTGTCAGATGTGAGTCAACCTGACCAAGTATGATAAATATTTTAATTGCCTATTATTTTACGTATATTCATATGTTTTCATTGTTCAGTGAAATAGTCCTTTTACTTTTCAGGTTGACAGCTGGCTGACGTTATTTTTCGTTTGCTGCTGACGGCAAATTTAAGTTTGGCGTTTTTCATAAATACAAGAAGGACTCAAATAGACGATGAGTATTTTACTTAAAAGTAACCTTCAACCCAACGTCTTTTTTTCGGAGTTCAAAATGTTTTTGTTGCATGCAGAAATGTAATTTCGTTTTCTCTGCAGGAGTTCATCAATTTCATAAATGCAACACATTATAGTTTGTTTATACATAGCATAAAGGCAAAACAAAACGTTGTATGCAGTGTTATTTCATTTTAAATGTCAAACGGGTTTTGCAGCTCCCAGTGTTTTCTTTTCTGTGGGAAACGGGTCCAAGTGGCTCTTTCAGTGGTAAAGGTTGCCGACCCCTGACCTATACCAATGGTGTCCTCTGTCTGGTTTTGCTGTACCCCCCAGCAAAAAGAAAAGCAACATTCTCTCAGTAAGTTTGGGATTTGATCTCCTTGATTAAACTTGTAACCACTTAAATCCAATTAAGTTCTGTCCTCTAAATTGTCCAAGACATTGAACTGTGGGCATGTGTGTTTAATACAATTGGTGAGAACCATTTTTCTATTCGAACACTTTTTGGACAGAAACTATGAAGCTGATGTGAATCATTTAAACAAGGTAACTTACCGGTGACTTTGGTGGCAGTTTTGAAAACCACTGAAATTTCTACTCAGTTTCATACCCCTTAAAATAAAAGGTTGGACTAAGTCCTAGAAAATGTCTTAATAAAAGTGCAGCACATTATAAATATCTGCACAAGATTTAATTTACAGCCACTTTCACTTGTCCCATATTACATGTCACTAAGCTCATTTCTAAACTAAATACCTAGCATGACTAACACCAAAAATCTGGTTGCATTTAGCACTTCCTTTTGATTCCATGCTAATGCTAACGGGATTTATAAGAGGACCAATTTGCAGAAATGTTTTCTAACACTTGAAAACACATGAGCATCATTGGTAAAGTGCACAATACAAGAACCAAAGGCATTTATAGTCTTAACTGTCTCATTAGGAAACATTCAGCAAGACGTAGTCAAAGTATTAGGAAATTATGCTTAATTATATTACAATAATTCGTAATCAGAACAGAATGTGAAGATGTGGGAATTTTTTGTTAAGGTCTATTCCCAAATGTCAACAGTACTAGACATTCTGCAATATTTATGCACAAAATTATCCACAATACTGCTGAAAGACTAATGCGTCATTTCTTCTGGCTGGTCACTTTTCTGGCCTTCTTCGGTATTAGGCATCCTCCATTTGAGAGAAAAGACAGTACTTTTAATTTAAATGTTTCAGGTCATCTTGGAATGGATTCCTCTCCCAAAGCTACAAGTGTAAGATATAACATTGTGACGTTTGAATAGGTCTGTTTATTATATATCAACATTTCCCACTAAACTCTAATAAAACAGCATGCATTTACATATTGTAGATTCCATTTTTTTATTATTCATACTCTTAAACCTTGCACTGTTGTGAATTGACCATCTTTGGAGGCATGAACTTCTAGCAGCACATCTTATTTGTGAGCATCTTGCTCTGGCCCTATTTGGTTCATGATAACCCTTCAATACTAAATAGATCCAAGTCCCAGGGGCCATTCTTGACATGTCACAACCAACTGCAGAAGTTTATGACCAAGAACAAAACAAAATTTAATGTAAGCTGCAAACTCATAGACATAATCAGATGTGCTGACTTGAAGGTGTTATAGACTGTGTCATCAGAGAGTGCAGCTTGGTTGGTGAGCCACCATACACAATTTACTGATGTGCAGATGAACTTGTAGACAGACCTCAGGACCTTAAAGTCACCTGCAGCTCAATAGCTCCTGGTGTGAAGCCCTGATGGATGTCAGTTACTGATGTTTCCATCAGAGATGTTGTGTGTATGGGGTGTCAGGGGAGCGGAAGCACGTCTGGTGGGGAACATGTTGCGTCCTTTACAGGTGGTTTGTCCACTTTTGGTCCCCACCTGGCACTCAGCTCTCACCTATGGCTCCCCGTGGCTGTTTGCATGTGACAGCTGCCACACCCCGGGCAACAACTTCGACAAGCCGGCTAAACCAGGTGAGGGTAGCCAACGGGTCTCAAACCCTCAGTGAAATAGGGAGTTGTCTATCCCAGCATGTGAAGACAGACTCCGGCAGATTGAGCGGACGAGACCAATGGAAGGTCCAACGGTCAAGAAGGTGGCTTCTGCAAGCGTCATGGAACACTTAGAGCTCAAGACACAGAAGATGTCCTGGTCATCCACTGCGCCTAGTCCCATCTCCAGCCGTCTCGACTCTTGTCTTGCCGCTGGATCCAGATTGGAATTGGAAAGAGAGAGTAAGGCTGATGCCGTGCAACTCTCCCTTACTTAAATCCAAATCAAGCACTAGTCTCGACACCATCATCATGACTAATGGTGTCGAGGTCTTTATCGATGATGATGGACGAACATGATGATGATCTATGAATTATCAGCATCAACTGAGATCTCCATTGATTCCAGAAACCTTTTCCCCTCACCTCACTATTTTCAACAGTGATGATGATAAATGGAATAAAGGATGGACTGAAAACACTGCCCAAAACATGAACTAACATCACATCCAAAAAAGCTCCTTGGATTTCACCAGCCTCTTAGGGCTATGCATGTTCTAAATAGGATCCGAAGAGGGAAAGGGAAACACAAACAAGTGAAAATCTGCAGAAGCTGGAGATCCAAGCAACACAAACAAAATGCTGGAGGAACTCAGCAGGCCAGGCAGCATCTATGGAAAAAAGTACAGTCGACATTTTGTGCCAAGAAGGGTCTTGGCCCGAAACATCAACTGTACTTTTTTTCCAGCAGAAGGGAAATGTACTCACTTAATGCTTCTGTAGAAAATCAAACCTTCTGTAAATGTTGCAATCAAAATCAAACAATAGACTAGAACATCACATCTTGCTCTCAATACAAACACAATGGAGATGTTTTTGAGATAAACTTCATCTCCTAAAAGGCCAAGGTCTTACATACTTCAAACAGCCAAATTCAAGAACACCTTAGAATAAATTATGTGATAAACCTGCTTGTAGATTACTAATACAATGTTTAAATAAACATTTAACTGAGAAATGTACCAATGTAAAAGATTAAAATTTGAACAAAGGACTTACTTACGTTTTATTGCCAGTAATGTGTTTCCATGACAGCATGCAACAGAAGTAATAAAGTACGGGTTTGTTTCATCCAAATGTACTTGCTTGGGTATTCCAGTGTCATCTTCTTTTCTTCCGAGACGTCCTCTGGCTCCCTTTCCCCATGTATACACTTCACCTTCTGATAAAATGAAAGGAGAATCAATTGGCTCCCTACAGTTGTGGAACTAACTAGTGAGGCAATAGGCTTACTTTGAGTTTATTTTCTATAAAAGAGTTAATAAGCAATCCACCTACAAGTCTCCCCAAGGATGATCACTATACCAGAATATTACATTGAAATTAAGAATGACATATTTTAAGTTGAAAAGCTGAAAAGTCGAAGTTCTGAACTAAGGACCATTTATGTGGGTATCAGTAGATTGAAGATGACTGAAAAATTACATTAAAATATTTGGCAATAGGTAAGTAATGTTAACTATTTAAATATCGACCGAAAAATACAAACTCCAGAGAAAACTCATCCATCCATGGCTAGTTTAGAAAAAAATCAGATTGAAAGGGACTTGGAACATTACAAAAAGTCAAAGCTTGAGTTGGACAAGTTCTAGAAACAACAAAGGATGACCAAAAATTTTAGTAGAGAGAGATCAAGTATGCAAGTATTTTAAATAATAGAAGAGCTTGCACAAAAAGGATATGTGTAGTAAAACTAAATATCACCCCTTCAACAGCAGAGACAGGATAAAAGATAATAGGAAATTGGGAAATGACAAAGGTAATAGCCAAGTAAACTGCACTTGACTTCATGGTAGAAGACACAGTGATGCACCAAATAATGGGGACCAAAAATCCACTAAGAATTTGGTATTAAGTAAGTGCAAAAATGGAAAAAGTCCTTTGAACTCAAGACCTACACCTCAGGTTTCTAAAAGAGATTGCTGCAGAGATAGTGCAAACATTTCTGATGATTTTCCAAATTCCCTAGATTCTGGCATAACTGTGCCTGCTTTTGTATGCTATTTTCTCTTTCTTCATTAATGAATTGGTGCTTCTTTGCTGAATTGTGCTATTTTCACAATTCTCAGCCTTTTTAAAGACATTATCAGCTTCTTCCTTTGATCTAATACTCTAGATGGCCACAACCAGTGCTGCTATTGATCTTTATTTTTGCCTTAAAGGAATGTACATGCAATGTAAACTATGCATTAATTTGTTAAATGTTCGCCATTTCTGGTTTAACGTCATATCTTTCAGCGTTGTTTCTCAGTCTACCACTGTCATGTAATAATGTTGATATTCTAAAAGCAATGTAGATACTCTAATACCATTTTGGATTATTTAATTCACTACCGTAGTCACCTTTCAATCATATCTGTCTTGGCTACTGGATCATATTCATTTCCTTTTCTGTCATTAATTCAACCACATTATTATGGTCCATATGTGCACTCAGAAAAGTGCCTTCAGTTTTGTCTTTTTATCATTTTTCCCTACGTTGACTCTAATTAGAGGGATGCTGCTATGTTTGTGCCTTCCTGACAGATTGGTTATCATTATTTCTGTTCCTGCATTGTACTATCACTTTACTCTCTCATAAACTTTTAAACTTCCCCCTTGTTTCCCCCTTCAAACCCACCCTTTTCTTTTCCTCCACAAGATTTGGCTTAAAGGCCCAATTATTTGATTAACTGGGACTCTGGTTGCTGCTCTTTGTGGGTTAACATAAATGGGTGATTGATGGTCCAAGGTCATGTGTCCATGTTGTAACTCTTCATGGCCCTACAAGTCAAGTGAAGCTCATTATTCTTCACCAATACTTACACCAATGTCTCAAGTGTGAATCCATTTCTTCCCCCATCAATTGTTGAACTACTCACCCAATTCTCTGATCCTAGCTGACTTATTGCTTGTCTGATCCTTGATTACTGCTTATTGATTTATTATTATTATTTCTTTCTTTTTGTTGTCTTTTGCACACTGGTTGAACAGCCAAGTTCATGCAGCCTTTCACTGATTCTATTATGTTTATTATTCTATTATGAATTTATTGAGTATGCCCACAAGAAAATGAATTTCAGGATTGTATATGATGACATACATGTACTGTGATAATACATTTATTTTGAACTTTGAACTATTTAACCTATGCCAATTTGGAAATGGCTCAGGTCCAGACATTACCATCTTTATAGTTCTGCTTTTTTAATTTAGACCCTAGCTTACCGCTATCCTTCTCAATAAGGTCCTTTGTCCTACATCATGGGTTCCTGTGTCAACCACAAAAGCAGGTTCTTTCCACTTCTAATGAAGGGTCACGGACCAAAACACCATCTGTCTCTCTTTCCACAGATACTGTCTAATGTGTTGAGTTTTTCCATAACTTTCTATTTTGAAGTGGATCTTTTCCCTCTCACTCCAAGTTACTCACAAACTAGCAGGTGCATTTAGAAACCATTTACATCCATTCAGACAGACATACAGCTGGAATTGTTCTAAAAATTACAAGTAGTCCCCAGCCTAGAAAGTCATCAAAGGTCAATGATATGATTCTGCAGCAAAAGACACAATCATGGCATGAGAGGCAACAGGCTTTCATGCAGCAACTGCAAGATTGTAACCAATGGCAGGAAGCCATCCACGAACATAAGGGATAAAGCTGCAATTACAACTGACATCCTGGAAATATTTAATACCAACTCCTGTGGACATTCCCCACCAAGCCAGGATATGAGGTACAGATTACAAAGAGAGATAGGAAAGGCATGTGAAAAGGGCAATATTATGAATGGTCATTGAGGGATTTTAATATGCAGATAGATCGGAAAAATCAAGTTGGTGCTCGATCCCAAGAGAAGGAATTAATAGAATGCCTACAAGATGTCTTTTAGAGCAACTTCTGGTTGAACCCACTAGGGAAAAACAATCCTGGATAGGATGTTGTGTAATGGGGTTCAGAGGGATAATAAGACAGCCATAATTGAATGGCAAAGTGGACTCAAGGGGCCCAATGGTCTAAATCTGCTCTTACGACTTACGGTCTTATGGTCTAACCACTGAATTTATCTGAAGGAATTTGTGGGTTCTCAGGAACTTAGGAGCAGGGGCACGTATCACATGCAAGTTGGAAGTTTATTCTCTCCAGTAAAGTAGAAATTGTATATTCTTTTGGAAGTTGTGTCATGGCAAACATAATCAGTTACTGTGATCAATTTTAAGAACTTGACAGCTCTGTAAATTTTAATGGACTTTCCACTGGCTAGATAAGTTCTATGTTCTAGGCAAGAAACAACAATTTTTCTTTTAATAATTTGTAGGTATCTCTCAATTTAAATGATCTTTTCTTCCAGCATTTTCAGCTTCCCTGTGTGTTTCAATAAAGAGTAACATGCTGTGGAGAAATGGTCAGTAACAGGAAGTTCCAAAGCAATGAAAATTCATCTTTCCTATAATAGAATTATAAAATAATAACTAAAGCTAGGAAGTCAATATTAATCCAATGGTTATAACTTCTGACCAAGATTATGTGGGTTTTACTAGTGTTTTCTTTAACTGCTGGTAGCTAAGTAAAAGGTGTAATATTTTATGGATTTCTGCAAATAAAAACATTATCACATTCAACTCAATCATAATATTAGGAATTGAAGTTTGACTAATAAATAGTTTATAAAGTCTAGTGAGCCATGCAAAAATTCCAAGGCTACTTTCAAGTAATTAAAGAAATAGATTTATCAAGATTAGTGTAATTTTGTGAGCAGGTGTTTGGTGTCCAATCACAACATAATGACAGAGAATTCCAGGAGCGTGATTAACTGTTCATTTCACTAAATATTCATTTAATCAAAATTATTAGATATGTATTTCATCAAATTTCAAGGTTTTGAGAAATGTGTCCTGTTTCCTTGTTCTAATGTACCTGCTCCAATTGCTACTGTGAAAGCATCTCCACAAGCTACCATGGTAACCTTTACCCCACACAGATCAGAGACCAAGTACGGCAAACGATTATTGCGACGGGTGCTGGTGCCCAGTTGTCCATGTTGGTTACTGCCAAATGCATAACATTCCCCAGTTTCTGAAATTAAAAATAAAACAGAAGATAGTTTTAGATTCCTTGGACAGAAGGTTGAGTTGCTCATTGAGTGCCAGCAGCAAAGCAGCAGAGAAGATTCTCAAGATATAGATTTGATATCAGAATTAACCATCCAAAGCAGGGTTTCTGTTGAGGTAAAATGAACAAGAGGAGAATTTGGAGGGGTGAATTGGCACCAAACAGAATTGAAGCACTCGAAACCTGAAAGATACAAACAAGCGATGTATTTGCACACCTCTTTACAAATATCTTAGAAGCAACATTGGTATAAGTTCTGGTTCTCAGTTGAAGAATAACATGACCTTGTGGAAGGTAATGATTTGCTATTTAGATTTACATAAAATAATTTATGTTTAAACATGCAAGCTGCTACACAAATATAATCAAAGACTGAACTGAATTGTTGTTTGGCCAAAGAAGTTTACAGATGGAATTTGCTCATTAGTTTCAGACTAAAATCAAGACTCAAGATTGTTTAATGTTATTTCTAATACACAAGTATAAATGAGAGCAAACTCCGGATCCAATGCAGCATAAAAAAACCCAAAATAAATATAAATATGTAAGATAGCTTGTATATGTAGGTTGATTGTATGCACATAAAGTAACACTAGGCATAGGAGTGTCTGTACATAAGGTGACTCTGACAAGAAATAATAAAGTAGTGGTGGTGGGGTTGTGGGTAGAGGTGTTGGTCAGCCTTACTTCTTGAGGAAAGGAACTTTGTCTTAATGCTACCTCTAATACATATACACACACACAGATACATATATATATATTCATTCAACTTGCAAGGAAAAATGCTGCAGTGCATGTAATTAGTCACAGCTGAATGATTGCACTCTGCACTCTCATATCTGAGTCAGAAAGCCATGGGTTCAAGTTCCACTCAAAGGAGTCGAGCATGAAATCTAAACTGACGCAGTACTGAACAAGTGCTGCACCATCAAATAAGCCATCTTTAGCCGGATATATAAGGTGCAATGAAAATACTCTCAAGAACAGCATGAAGGTCACTCTGGTGTTATAATTAACAGTGATTCCAAAACCAACGTAGCTAAAAAAAAAAAGAACTGGTCATTATCCTTTTGATGATGAACAGACAAGTGCTGCATTGGAAATCTGTTTTCTACATTACTGCAGTCATCATTGTGTTGTCCAAAACAACAAAAGACCTGAAATATATTACATTAATGGAACACTTTCATTTTTAATTACAACATTCTAGAAACATTCACCAAGGTCAGTCCAGGACAAATTGGTTTGATTCTTATACAAGTGGTTGTGACAACATCCACTGGCACAGAAGACAGAAGTGGAGCTGAATGAAAATGTAATTGTTTAATCAAGGAATTTGGATAATAAAAGGTACTTACCAATTTCCTGTGCAAGTGAGAAGCTGACACATACATCATTTCTTTCTGCCCACCCCCAGCTGCCAATGCCCTGGCAACCTCTTTCTTAGCATGCTAGGTAAGTAATTGCATCAATTCATCTGCTTTCATGGCCAATTTAATGATCTCTACCCACAAGTTTAAATTATTTTCAACTAAAAGTCAATTTTAACTTCTGGTCTCTAGGTTGTGAGTATTGCAGCATATCCCCTAGGCTAACATTTTAAGTTAGGAAATGCTGCCTGTCCTGAATTACATTTCCAGCACTTTCTCTCTGTATCTTCATATTTCCAGTGTCTACAGTGTTTTACCTTGGCACTCTCATATTACAGGCTCTCCTTTTTTGATAAACTACATCGTCTGAGCAACTGGCCATGCTGTTTTTAATGTAATGAATCTCCTGCGTCACCAGTCAGGGCAAATCAGAAGAAGGTGGCTCTGTGAAAAATGCAGTGCATCATTCCTACACTTTAAAAAACTGTCTGGTTTTAAGGTTGCAAAATGTAATTATTGTTAAATAAATATGATGTGTATTCATTCAAAGGTTAATTGCTAGAGATCAGGATATTGGCTTTGTGGGAATATCAATTAAAATCCTGCAGACTTTATGGCATTGGTGCATTTGTTAACTGTTTATGATATATTACAAATATTATCCTTAACATTTTTTAATTGTGAAAACAGAATTTGTCATCAGACAGTGTAATAGACAGAGCTGGGTAATTACAGATAATGAAATCCTGATGTATGGTTGTTGCTGTTACATCTAATTGGTTGCACAACACAACATGGCCACTTAAAATCTGCAACTAAGCATATTGACCCCAAAAACTAAGATTTAAAAGTATGCCATGGAATAGAAGAGAAAGTATATTTTCTCAGAACACTGTAGTTCAGTAAATGGTATTTCTTCTTAAGCAGTTTGTCAGGATCAGCAATAATCTGTATTCCAGTTCATAGATTGCGAGGCAACAGATGTGGATGATGGGAAACCACTAACCCTTTCAAAGAGAGGACAAGGATATTTTTTCTTCAAAATGGCACTGGTGAACCATGGCGATGTGTTGCAGGCTGCTGACAAAACTTTTAAATGTACTTTTTCCAAATTATTCACACTGCTATCTGCAGCCTGTAACTTCCCTCAAAGCAATGTACTTTTCAACTGTCTTAATGAGCTAGTGGTTTGGTGATTTTCTGAGGGATTTGGCAGACTGAACTCTCAGGCATGCAGCTACGGCACCTTTAAGCAGACGAAGGCACAGTACATTGTTACGGCTGGACGTGAAGGAGAAGAGGAGGACTCCAAGCCAGATACGCCAAGCAATGAAAGTTCCTCTACCCAGCAACTTGTTAGCAAATGTACAGTCGCTGGAGAACAAGATTGAGGACCCAAGGGCAAGGTTGCTGTATTTCATGGAGACATGGCTCACTCTGGACACACTGGATATGTTGGCAAGACCCAAGAATATCTTGATACACAGGATGGATCGAACTATTGACTCAGAGAAGGCAAAAGGTGAGGGACTATGTTTCATGATGAAGTCTTTGTGGTGCTCAAATATGGCAGGTTTGTCGCAGTTTTGTTCCCCCAACTTGGAATATATAACAATTAAGTGCCGACCATTCTACTTACCCAGGACAGCTCTCCTCTGTGAACCTGACCGCAGTTTACATACCGCCAAAAGCGGATGTTAATCAGGCACTTGAGATATTGAATGCTGCCATCACCAAACCAGAAACAGCCCACCCAAACGCATTTCAAATCAGTCTTGTTTGAAAAAACCTCTGCCTAATTATCATCAGCATATAACCTGCAGTATTATGGGCCCCAACACACTCAACCACTGTTATACTACAATAAGGAATGTCTCCCATTCCATGCCTAGACCACATTTTGGGAAATCTGATCCTTGGCTGTCCTTCTCCTACCTGTATAAAGGCAGAGACTAAAGAGCAAGGTTCCAGAGATAAAGACAACAAAGAGGTGGTCACAGGAGGCAGAGGAATGGCTACAAGATTGCATCAATGTGGGTGGACATCGAGTGACAAGGACTCATCAAAGAATCTTAATGAATCACGGACTTTATAAAACAACCATAGATGAGCCCCACAAAATCATTCAGAGTTTTCTCCAACCAGAAGCCCTGGATGAATCATAAGACCCAATCTGCTGAGGGCTAGATCGTTGGGATTTAGGTCTAGCAACTAAGTAGTTACAAGAGGTCCAGGTACGATCTCATGTGCGAAGTGATAGTTCCAGACCAAACCTGGATCACTAATGGACACTTGGAAGCTGTGGCAGCACTTGGATGCTATTACCTCTTATAAAATGAAACCAAGCAATATAAGTGACAACAGAGGTTTACTCCCAGATAAGCTCAATACCTTCTATGCTCGCTTTGACCATCAATACATGGAGGAACCATCACAAACTTCCACAGCCTCTGATGACCCTGTGCTTTCAGTCTCTGAGGCCAACGTGACAGCACCCTTCAGGAGGGTGAACCCACGAAAAGCCTCCAACATGATGGGTAATATGGCCTAGTACTAAAGACATGTGCTGATTAACTGGCTGGAGTGTTCACTGATATCTTTAAGCTCTTGCTTCAGCAGTCTGAAGTACCCACCTGCTTCAAGCAGGCTTCAAACATGGTAATCAATGACTATCATCCAGTAGCATTTACATCCATTGTGATGAAGTGCTTTGAGATGTTGATGATGAAATATATCAACTCCTGCCTGAGAAGTGACTTGGATCCACTCCAATTCTTGTACTAGCACAACAGGTCTACAGCAGATGCCACTTCATTTAACCCTGAAATATCTGGACAACAAAGATGCTCAGGATGCTCTTTACCAACTACACATTGGCACTCAATACTATCATCCCCTCAAATCTAATCAATAAGCTTCAAGACCTTGGCCTCAATACCTCCTCGTGTAATTGGATCCTCAATTTCCTCACTTGAAGACCCCAGTCAGTTCGGATTGGCAACAACATCTTCTCCACAATGCCCATCAAAACAGGTACACCACATGGCTGTGTGCTTAATCTCTTGCAGTACTTGCTTTACATTTAGGACTGTAAGGCAAAGTAAAGCTCCAATGCCATATTTAAGTTTGCTGAAGATACCATGGTCGTTGCCCCAATCAAAGGCAGCGACGAATCAGCATATAGGAGAGAGACTGAAATCCTGGTTGAGTGGTGCTACAAGAACAATCCCTCATTCAATGTCAGCAAGACCAAGGAGCTCATTATTGACTTCAGGAGGAGGAAACCACAGGTCCATGAGGAAGTCCTCATTGGGAGAATAGAGGCGGAGAGGGACAGCAACTTTGGTGATATCATTTCAGATTATCTGTCCTGGGCCCAGCACTTAATGTGCAAATATGAAGAAAGCACAGCATGACACCCAAAACCTTGACAAATTTCTATAGGTGTGTGATGGAAAGTATATTGACTGGTTGCATTAAGGCCTGGTATGGAAACATCAATGCCCTTGAACAGAAAATCCTACAGATAGTAGTGGATTCAACAGTGGCTAGATGGGAGATGCCAGAGAGTAGTGGTGGATAATTGTTTATCGGGATGGAGGCCGGTGACTAGCGGGGTGCCTCAGGGATCTGTTTTGGGCCCAATGTTGTTTGTAATATACATAAATGATCTGGATGATGGGGTGGTAAATTGGATTAGTAAGTATGCCGATGATACTAAGGTAGGAGGTGTTATGGATAATGAGGTGGGTTTTCAAAGCTTGCAGAGAGATTTATGCCGGTTAGAAGAATGGGCTGAATGTTAGCAGATGGAGTTTAATGCTGAGAAGTGTGAGCTTCTACATTTTGGCAGGAATAATCCAAATAGAACATACAGAGTAAATGGTAGGGCATTGAGGAATGCAGAGGAACAGAGAGATCTAGGAATAACTGTGCATAGTTTTGGAGTCTCATGTAGATAGGGTGGTGAAGAGGGCTTTTGGAACGCTGGCCTTTATAAATCAAAGCATTGAGTACAGAAGTTGGGATATAATGCTAAAGTTGTACAAGGCATTGGTAAGGCCAAATTTGGAATATTGTGTGCAGTTCTGGTCACCGAATTATAGGAAAGATATCAATAAATTAGAGAGAGTGCAGAGACGATTTACTAGGATGTTACCTGGGTTTCAGCAATTAAGTTACAGAGAAAGGTTGAACAAGTTAGGTCTCTATTCATTGGAGTGTAGAAGGTTGAGGGGGGATTTGATCGAGGTATTTAAAATTTTGAGAGGGATAGATAGAGTTGACGTGAACAGGCTGTTTCCATTGAGAGTAGGGGAGATTCAAACTAGAGGACATGATTTGAGAGTTAGGGGGCAGAAGTTTAAGGGAAACACGAGGGGGTATTTCTTTACTCAAAGAGTGATAGCTGTGTGGAATGAGCTTCCTGTAGAAGTAGTAGAGGCCAGTTCAATTGTGTCATTTAAGGTAAAATTGGATAGGTATATGGACAGGAAAGGAGTGGAGGGTTATGGGCTGAGTGTGGGTAGGTGGGACTAGGTGAGATTAAGAGTTCGGCACGGACAAGGAGGGCCGAGATGGCCTGTTTCCGTGCTGTGATTGTTATATGGTTATATGGTTATAGCCCAGTCCACCATTAAGCACATCTACACAGAGTGCTACTGCAGGAAAGAAGCATCCATCAAAGACACCCACCACCCTAGGCTATGATTCCTTCTTGCTGCTGACATCAGGAAGAAGTTACAGGAGCCTCAGGACCCACACCACCAAGTTCAGGAACAGATCTTACCCCTCAACCATCATGCTCTTGAACCACAGGGAATAACTTCACTCAATGTCACTCGCCCCATCACTGAACCATTCTCACAATCTATAGACTCACTTTCAAGGACACTTCGTCTCATGTTCTTGATATTTGTTGCTTATTTATTTATTGTTATTATTTTTCTCTTCTATATTTGCACAGTGGTTGTCCATCTTTGTTGGGTGCAGTCTTTCATTGATTCGATTGAGCTTCTTGGATTTACATTTTATACCAACAAGAAAACGAACCTCAGGGCTGTATATGTACTTTGATTATCAATTTACTTTGGACTTTGAAGGACATGCCTTACTGGGCAGGTAATAGAAAATTTGTGAGTTGGTGTGTTCCATCAGGCAATTATCCTGGACTTCTACATATTCCCATTATCTGGACTTCAGGTTCTTAATACCATTCTGAATACTCCTTCTCCACTTTTAGTGGCTGTGGACCAGTGATTCTCAGGAGTCTGCAAGGACGTTGCATTTTGTTCCATGAGGTTTAGAGAATGTTTTCCTCTCTCCACCTTGTAATCTCCTCTAGTGACAGTAAACTGAATAGATGAGAGAACAAAGCTAAGTTACAATCAGATCTTTTTAAGCCTTGATCTTTTTAAAGAGCAGACAAGAGGAGCCAAGTAACCTACTCCTGTTTCTTATTTGTATATTAAAATGGACACAGAGAAATAGTGATCTGTTGCTCAGAAAAGCATGATTTTTGTGTTAGGCTTAAAGTTTTGAACTGTAATCACCTTGTTTCTCAGTTGGCCAAAGCGACACTCAAGATAATGGTGAATGTCATCATCAACGTGTTTCATTGAGATTGTTGAGAGATGGTTCATCAGCACTGTTCCTTCTAAGCTGTGCAGCCATGCAGTAACTGAAATGCTCCATGACACATAGCCTTTGTTGCTGTGCAGCCAGAACTTGAGTTTATATAATGGTTTATTAAAGTACCACACAGTTTTCAGGCCGAGTAAAAATTTCCTGCTCAGAGCAATGGTTGATCCGCGCAGCTGTTAAAAAAGTTAGAGGGAATGTTCTTCCTGAGATATGCAAAGAGATCCACATCTTCCAGGTACTCACTGAGAACCTTTACTGTTGGAGGGCGATGTAGTAAACAAAGGACAAGTAGATAGAGGACCTCTGTCTAAAGTCCAATCTCCTGTACGTTTCAATGAATAGTATAGTAAAATGTGTCATTTGCGTCAATGATCAAACAGCCCAAGGGTATGCTGGGGTAGTCTATAAATGCTGGCATGTTTCAAGTTTCAACATAGCATTCCTACAAGAAATGAGAAAGAAACGTATTTCTTTGGGAGTCTAATTTGAGGAGGATGCTCCAGTATCTCTTCCAAATGAAGGGCTTTAGCAAGGTTCAAAAATGCAATGTACATGATTGATGCTATTCCTTCCATTTCCATTAAAGTTGTATGGTGAAGAATTTGTCCTCTATGCTTCTAGATTAGTGGTCGCCAACCCGTTGATCGCGATCGACTGGTCGTTCTTTGAGACTTTCCCAGTAGATCCCGAGAAAAAAGGAAAAATAAATACACAAATACTGTTGAGAGATTGTTTTCGGGTTGCAGGGTTTTAGTTCCGTTCTTTCTGCCCAGTGCGCATGCGTGTAGCTCCCCCGCACTACACAGTGCATCTCAGTGGTCCCCAACCACAGGGCCACGAGGAAACGATATGAGTCAGCTGCACCTTTCTTCATTCCCTGTCACGCCCATTGTTGAACTTGAACCCATGCGAAGTCATCAGCTGCCTAAACGCAGTGATACCCTGGCACCAGGGATCACTGGTTGGCCTCGGGTAACCGGCCGGCGGGAAGTGCCGTTGCTACTGGCCTGGAGCGCGGACAGATGGGCACCACTTCTGAACCTGTTCAGCACACCGAACGTTCATGGGGAACCCAGTGCTAAAATATTCGCAGACGACCTAATTCGGGCTCAGGGTTTCGTAAGTAGCAGAGCAGCTACCTCACTGCCATCTACTGAAACAAACTTTTGTTGGCTGATAGATCCTACAAGTTGCACTTCTTGCTCGGTCGGTCGCTCTCTCTGGACTGCAACTGCTGCAGCCCCGGCACGGGGACCTCCGGCCCTGACCTTATCCTCTCACCCGACCTACGACCAGCTCCACCTGGCCAAGGTGGCAGGCAGACGGGAGGGTGGGAGGCTGGAGTTCAGGCCTGGAGGCTGTCTAATTAGGCAATGAAGCCTTCAAAACTGCTTCCGTACCTTGAGTCCAAGCACCCTGCACTTAAAGTCAAACCCGTTGAGTTTTGTGAGCGGAAAAAACGTCAGCAAGCGGGACAGAAGCTAAGTGCCGAGAGCCATGAAAACTAAATTGCAGAATAGACTGGGCATAAGGAACCTGCTTCGAGTATCGCTGTATTTCCGTCGTGATTAACACCTCCCCCCGCCCCCCCGCCATCAGCCAGTCCACAAGAATATTGTCAATATTAAACCGGTCCGCGGTGCAAAAAAGGGTGGGTATCCCTGGTGTACATGCATTATTTCTACTTCCGGGTTGCGGGGTTTTACTTCCGGTCTTGTCTGCCCCGGTGCGCATGTATATAACTAATCGATTTGGGGTCGATCTTGCCTTTCACTAAGACTGAGATAGGGGATCTTGGGCTTAAAAGGGTTGGTGACCACTATTCTAGATGAATGGAATCCAGAGGACAATTGGGAAGCAGCTCTTAATCCACTCGAAGGAGGCAATTGAGGAGGAGCCTGGCAGCAGCTTTCCCTGTGGCAGACCATTGCAAGCCCCCTTGTAGCAATCTCCAAAGTAAATAAGCCTCCGAAATCCTTCCAGTAATAAGTTACGGTTACAATAAGAGGAATGTTTTCAAGAAAAATAAAAGAACCTCTCTGCTGTCAATGCAAAATATAATTTTTAAATCAAAATCATTATATTATATGCATTGTTTTTAAGAAGTATTCATCCTTCCACCCACTTGATCTTTTTCTCCTCTATCAAGTGCCTGATTTATTCTTAGTATGATGGAAGCAGTTTTCCAAACTGTCACATAAATGACTATTATTCAATCAAAGTAGGGAATGCCAGTGAGCTGCACCACCAGTTTTACTGGATACATTAATGTCCACACAAGAATAATTTCTAATAAAAAACGCAGGCAGGAATAAGGAAGAGGAACTCTGGTTTACCTAGTACAAGATCTCTAAAGTCAATTACGCTTCTGTAACTAATGCCTAGAGTGAGATCAATACTCAACCAATTTAAACAGCAGAATTAACAGTATTACTTGATGGTTTGGCTTATAGGAGAAGCATGTCGTACAGTGTCAAAATTTAAAGTGGTATTGATTTTTGCCTCAGAAAAGGATACTGTAGAACAGAGATGTAGAATATACATTGGTTAATAGATTCAAGTGTGGAATATCATTAGGATTTATGAGTTGATTACAGTGGAGGAAAGCAATTATGTGAAATACTACATCAAGACTATTATACTTCCTTTTAAACAAAATCCTTTAAATCAAAACACAGCGTTGTGTATAATGATATCACAATGCAGATTTACTAGTCTGTTTCCAGTTCGAAACCACCAAAAGTCATTAGTATTCAATCTCACTGTGCTCCTCCACATATTGCACAATATGAAATGTTGACTTAGAATTACAACCTTGCGATCTTCTTTTAAGAAAAGTGTCCAAATTTAGGGGATAACGTCTGAACTGACTACCTCAGGGGGCTGGTGAATACAGAGGATGTTATCAATTTCTAGCTAAAAATGGATTGTTTTCTCTCAGACAAAGCTCAAGAAGGATGCTTCAGATAAAGTATGGTATGAAATTTATCAACTCTAACTGGACAAGTGATGGAATGCTTTTATCCATTTTGTATAACTCTTTTCTGTGAATATTGTGTACAATTGAATTGTGAGGAAATGGGTACAAAAGAGAAGAGAAAGCAAAATTTGCCTTGAGTTAAGGATATCTAGAAGTGAATCCCTGATGCCTATTGTATCCACTAGTTTAACTGGTATTAAGAAAGCTGAAGTATGCAGATGATCCTTGCACATTTGTTCAACATATCACCAATTCATTCAATGGTGTATGAGAGAATGAAAGGGATCCTTTTCTGATCTAGAACACTGCCATGCAGCAATACAGATCACATATGTCATACACTATATGGGGCAACACAGTAGCATAGCATATCACTTTACAGTACCAGCGATTACTGAATGGGGTTCCATTCCTGATCCTGCTTGTAAGGAGTTTGTACATTCTCCCGGGACCATGTGAGTTTCCTCCGGGTATTCCAGTTAGCTCCCGCATTCCAAAATTAGGGTAAGTAATTTGTAGGCAAGTTACATTGGTGCCGGAAGCTTTGCGACACTTGTAGAACTGCCCAGCACAATTCTCATCAATGTGGTTTGACACAAATGACACACTTCACTATACGTTTCAATGGGTGTGTAACAAATAAAACTTTTCAAAGACCAATGATATGATGTGGAAAATGTGGGTCTGTTTCTAGACATAAGGGATATTGTAAATACTGGAAATCCAGATCAATACACACAAAATGCTGAAGGTACTCAGCAGGTCAGGCAGCATCTATGGAAATAAATAAACAGTCAACGTTTCAGTTTCTAGATATTGGCAACTACTTCTCGGCAGATATTAGGATACAATTCTCCAGTGTCTGCAATTAGCCAACACAGATTTGGACCATCTGGAAAGTGTTTGAAGATCAAGGCACACACATCACTAATCTTCTGGTCTGTCGGGCAACAATGATCCTTGCTTCCTCTAAGCTTCAGAATGTGGACTGCCTCAAAGCACTGGAAGGATGACACAAACATTGCTAACTCCTCCAGACCCACTGGCAGGATAGCAAACCAAACCAGGATACCAAGCATACAAGCTCTGACCCTATTCAACAAGCTCTGATGGACATGCCACATAGTCTGTATGCCTGACACCTTTAGGACAAGAGACTTCCAGGAGACAGGGAAAATATTTCAGGCTGTTCTCACAGTCTCATTGAAAAAAATGCAACCTCCTCGCTGTCTCTTAGAAATCAATGTCCTGTGACTGCTTAAAATTGTGAAGGAGCATCTGGCAGGGACTATTGACTTCAAATTACCTTGATGGGAACAGAGGCTGCCAAGTGTAAATGTCAGGAGGGGCAGTGTGCCTTCCATGCTAACTGCCTATCCACCAGACCCATTAAGCACTTCCTGCTCCATCTATGGCAAGGTCTGCAGATAACGGTCAGCCACCACAGAAAAGAAGTAGAAGCCATCCTCCCATGTCCCTGATCTTCCCAGAATTTACTAATGACTGCAGTTGGTCAAGTGCTAAACTGACCTTTGCACATGAAGATTAATTCACGGTGTAAAAAGCACTTGCCAAGGCAATGTAGAGGGTGATAGACAAGTCTATATATGTGGGTTTTAAGAAGAGTCTTCAAGGAGGAGAAGCAGAAGTTTAGGAAGGGAATCCAAGAATATGGGGCCTAGACGGTGGAATATTCAGTCAAACATGGTGAAAGGAGGGAGAATATACAAAAGCTCTCAGGCAGGTGTGAGGAGGGGTGGTGTAAAACTAAAGGGGATTACAGGGTACTAAAGGGCCAAAACCAGAAGAAAATTTAAGCAAGGATGAAAAGACAGTGAGGAACTTTGAATTACTTTAGTCAGCGATGGGTAAATAGAAGTTGGTAGGATAAAATATGGATAGATAGGCAATGCTTGGTGAAACTATTGCTATTTTTCTAATGAATTTCAAGGGAATGACTGACTTTAGAACACTCAATAGGAGTGATTCCTGTTAGAGTACACGGAGCAGTGGGTGAGGGATCCCCAACAGTAATGTCCATTGTTGGAAAGTACTTTAGACTTGCTATGCTCTTCTCATTGAGAACATGACACAGAGTAACTTCTACTGGTCTAAAATACAATTAGAGTATCAAACACTTCCTATGTTCTCCTTGTCCAACCGAAATTGCATGCCAGATGAGTCAGCACTTTACAAGAAAGTACTGTGAGTGATAGGATGAAGTGATCTCTCTGTCTGATTGAAGAATTATGTCAACAGAAGCAAGGGAGCAGCTTATTAGCCTATAGCACTAACATCTGAAATTAAGGGGTAAAAGTCCTTCAAGCTGCTGAGTATCAGATTCTACAACAAAATGAAGACTTAAGTATTGAGTTCCACAGTTGTGAGATTTGCTCACCATAATAGTTAGATCAATTTGTACTGGATTCAACTGGAACATAGCTAGTCAGGAGGAATTTAGAATTGAACATTCTTAGACAGTCAGACAGAGAACTTATTTGGGCACAGTTTGTGTAGGGATTAATTGGCCTAGTCAAATAGTCTGCTGGGGAACAGGGAATGGGGAAAGGTGCTTGTGCAACATCAGTAAATAATGTAAATGTTAAAATATGAACTTGGATATTAAAGATGATGTGCACAAAATTTGAAAGGTAATTTCATCGTGAACATTTATGTACAACTTTAATTATATCTTGTGCTTTGAAACCAGAGTCCACTACAAGGTACTGTAAGTATCACAAAACCCATATAGCATAATGCCTTATACAGTATGTAGCAAGCATAGGCAGTTGCATCCAATACTACAGGGTCTTAGAAAACTTATTTTTCATTCCTTCAAATGTTTCTCCTTTCACTAATAATCATTCTTGCTGAGATGCATATTAACAACTCCTCAGTACTGAAACACGTGACAGAAAGTCTTAGTAGGTTTGTGATAATAAAGAATAACTACGATAATCAGGCATGCCGAGGACTCTGATGCCAGGTTGATTTTCCAGGCTATGGGATGTCATTACCATTAATTAAACGTGTGTAGGAGAATTAGTTTTAAAATGTTACATGGTATTACAATAAGATCTCCAGTGATCAAGGTAAGTTTCATGAAAGCATAAGAACTGGGGACCTTGTGAGTCTCAGGGTGAAGGGCAAGGACCAGGGAAGTGTTAGGCAAACAGAGGCCCTGATGAATCTTGGGGAGTGTGGGGACAAGTGAGTTTCACAGGAAGGTGGGAAGACGTTACTTGGTTAACCAGATGGTCAGATATCATATTATCAAAGTTTTACTGAAAACATCCACATATTTACGTCTCCAACAATTGTGCTGTCTTATTTTGCCACTAACAGTGATCCTTGTTTTTATCCCCTCTGTTCCTTAACAGTGCCGTGAATAATTATAACATATTAGCTGTTTCTTCGATCAGAGATTGGAAACTGCGCCCATGGCATGGACCAAATGTTGCCTTCTGCTCTGTGAAGTTTTCATCTGGAACCCAACCAGTGAGCTGCAAAAGTTGTTTTTGAAAGGGCATTCCTCACCTGTCACAGCTGCAGAGTGAGCGGTCCCAACATCGGCATGCACAATATTTCCTTCATTAAGGGGATATGACTGCACAGGAGTGAAGATGTGAACCTCTTCAACTTGATTGGAGGGATGAGGATCTTCAGCTGCAGTTATTTTATCCAGACCCAGCTTATTAAATCTGGGAAACAAAAAATAACAATCAGTTTAAGTTCAATTACAAAATTAAATCAAAAATATCTAACAATTGTCCCGCATTCTTAAAAATAGCTTAAAGAACAGTTATAGTCTAAGTAAGGGAGTTTAACCAACTGAAAGGTACAGTGGATTCACGTTAAAAGGGACACATCAGAATCAATGTATCTTGGCCCAATTAAGTGGCTGCCGAAGTTTCATGGAAATAGTTAAAAAGGTATGAAAAAGACAAACTATCATTTTACTCAGTAACAAATTATGTGTTTAAATCAAATACAGAATAAATTAGAACAGTACCAATACTACTGGTAGTTGTTCATTATATGCAATGATGACAGGAAACCTGTGAGGGAGAACTTTTAAAGTGGGAAAATGTCTTTGGGCTGGGACAGTTCTATTCTCAACCCCAAAAGTCGGGGTCCAGTGGGACAAGTAGACATCACAACAGGGGCCTCCTTGATTACGGTAGATGACCAGGACTTCTGTGCCTCTTCATACCCTTCGCTCTCCACCTTGAGTTAAAAAACTGTCTTCCTAGCTGTTGGATCTTACTGCAGATCTCATCTGCCCAGACCACTGGAGTTGACTTCACATGCTAGGACAGGCGTGTCCCTATCTCACCAGGTACGAGACTTGCCAGCATTGTTTAGCCTGTGGCGACCCATTTCCTAGCGTATCCGAACTGACTCACAATTAGATAGCCTACGGGGGTTTGCGAGCACAGAGCTTTGGAGCCTCTGCGCCATGGGGGGCCGGTTGACAGAGGCTTAAAAGTGAGGCTGAAGTTTTCGAATAAAGTTTTTTCCTTCGACTGCAGTTACCGACTCCGTGTCGTAATTTTAGCGCTGCGTGTAGCACACCGCTACAATTGGTGACCCCGACGGTCCAAACGATTTTTGGACCAGAAATGACCGACGCCGCCTCTGTTCATGCGGTTTCGTTGAAACTGCCAGGTTTCTGGACACAGCGCCTGGACCTATGGTTCCAGCAAGCCGAAGACCAATTCCACGATCGCACAGATCACCCAGCCACGCTCCCGGCAGCAAACCAGTCCAGGCCCGGCCACAGAGCCCGCCAACCCCCGGCCCAATGAACACTGATGCTTCTACCACCAGCGGTGGGGCGCAGAAGCCCGCCGTTGTCGCCCGCCCTGCAAGTTCCCGGGAAACGCCAGGGCCAGCCGCCGCTGATGGCTACGGCGGCTGGCCATCGGGATAGCCTCCTGTATGTGTGGGATAGAAGATCGGGACGCCGGTTTTTGGTCGATACTGGGGCTGAGATCAGCGTTTTACCTCCAACGAGTTACGACACCCGCAGCAGGGCACCGGGTCCCCCCCTGCGGGCCGTGAATGGCAGCACTGTAAGGACCTATGGCACCCGTCAGGTGCAGCTACAGTTCAGCTCCAGCCAGTTCACGTGGGACTTCACACTGGCCGCCGTAGCCCAACCGCTTCTGGGTGCGGATTTTTTGCGGGCTCACAGCCTACTGGTCGACCTGCCCAGGAAGAGACTGGTACACGCCGAGACCTTTCAGACGTTCTCCCTGGGTGCAGCCCAGTTGCCAGCCCCTCACCTCGGCTCCATCACGCTGTCCGACAACGACTTCACCAGGGTCCTGGCGGAGTTCCCATCGGTTCTGGCACCGCAGTTCACAGCGGCCATGCCCAGGCACGGCGTACAGCACCACATCCCGACCCAGGGACCACCCCTCCATGCCCGTGCTCGGCGGCTTCCCCCGGACAAGCTCCGACTGGCGAAGGAGGAGTTCCAGAGGATGGAGGAATTGGGGATCATCCGGCGGTCCGACAGCCCATGGGCCTCCCCCCTGCACATGGTGCCCAAAGCGACGGGGGGCTGGAGACCGTGCGGCGACTACCGCAGGCTGAACGAGGCTACCACACCGGACCGCTACCCTGTGCCGCACATTCAGGACTTTGCAGCAAACCTGCACGGCGCACGGATCTTCTCCAAGGTAGATCTCGTCCGGGGATACCATCAAATCCCGATGCATCCTGACGACGTCCCCAAAACGGCTCTCATCACCCCTTTCGGCCTTTTCGAGTTCCTCCGCATGCCGTTCGGCCTGAAGAATGCCGCACAGACGTTCCAGCGGTTAATGGACGCGGTGGGACGGGACCTGGACTTCGTGTTCATCTATTTGGATGACATCCTCATAGCCAGCGGCAGTCGTCAGGAGCATCTGTCCCACCTCCGTCAACTCTGCGCCCGACTGAGTGAGTACGGTCTTACAATCAACCCCGCCAAATGCCAGTTCGGACTCGATACCATTGACTTCCTGGGCCACAGGATTTCTAAAGACGGGGCAACCCCTCTGCCCGCTAAGGTAGATGCGGTCCGCCACTTCCCCCGACCCACCACGATCAAAGGCCTTCAGGAATTCGTAGGTATGGTCAATTTCTACCGCCGCTTCCTCCCTTCAGCTGCCCAGATCATGCACCCCCTGTTCGCCCTGATGTCGGGTCCGAGCAAGGACATTACCTGGGACGAGGAGTCCGCCGCCGCTTTCGTTCAAACGAAGGAAGCTTTGACGGACGCCGCAATGCCAGTACATCCCAGAATGGACAGCCCTACCGCCCTCACAGTGGACGCATCAAACACGGCAGTCGGTGGGGTGCTGGAGCAGCTCATCGCAGGTCGCTGGCAACCCCTGGCGTTTTTCAGCAAACACCTGCGGCCACCCGAGCTTAAGAACAGTGCTTTCGACCGGGAACTGTTGACGCTCTACCTGGCAATCCGGCATTTCAGGTACTTCCTAGAAGGTCGGCCCTTCACCGCGTTCACGGACCACAAACCGCTTACCTTTGCGTTTACGAAAGCGTCTGACCCCTGGTCGTCCCGCCAGCAACGCCACCTGTCCTACATCTCTGAATATACGACGGATGTCCGGCACGTCTCGGGTAAGGACAATGTTGTGGCGGATGCGCTCTCTTGCCCTACCGTTCATGCCCTTTCCCAAGGGGTAGACTTTGAGGCACTGGCAGAGGCGCAGCAGGCGGATGAGGAGATTCCGAGTTACAGAACCGCAGTCTCTGGTCTGCAGCTCCAGGACCTCCCCGTGGGGGTGAGAGAACCCTACTCTGTGACGTCGCCACCGGCCAGCCCCGTCCAGTCGTCCCGACAGCATGGCGGCGCCGCGTTTTCGACTCCATTCATAACTTGGCGCATCCCTCCATCCGGACAACTGTCCGGATGGTTTCCAGCAGGTTCGTTTGGCACGGACTCCGCAAACAGGTCAGTGAATGGGCCAGAACGTGCATGCACTGCCAGACGGCCAAGGTGCAGCAGCACACCAAAGCCCCACCGAAGCAGTTCCATCCCGCCCACCGGCGTTTCGACCACATTCATGTGGATATCGTGGGCCCCCTGCCAGTGTCGCGCGGAGCGCGTTACCTCCTGACTATCGTGGACCGGTTCACAAGATGGCCAGAGGCGGTCCCGCTCACCGACACCACCTCCGAATCTTGTGCCCGAGCCCTGATCGCCACCTGGATATCTCGCTTTGGTGTCCCGGCCCACATTACCTCCGACAGAGGCGCCCAGTTCACCTCCAGCCTGTGGTCAGCTATGGCCAGCCTTTTGGGGACTCAGCTGCACCACACAACTGCCTACCACCCACAGTCGAACGGGCTAGTGGAGCGTTTCCACCGTCACCTGAAGTCGGCCCTCATGGCTCGCCTGCGAGGAGCCAACTGGGCGGACGAGCTTCCCTGGGACCTACTCGGCATCCGCACAGCGCCCAAGGATGACCTGCACGCCTCGTCGGCCGAGTTGGTATACGGCGCGCCCCTGGTCGTCCCTGGGGAGTTCCTACCAGCCCCAAGGGGGCAAGAGGAAGAACCCGCAGCAGTCCTGGGCAGACTACGCGAGAAGCTCGTTAACCTGGCCCCCATACCCACTTCACAGCACGGGCGGCACCCAACCTGCGTACCCAAAGACCTACAGAACTGTAAGTTTGTGTTTGTACGAAGGGGCGGGCATCGGCCACCGCTGCAGCGGCCATACGAGGGGCCGTTTATGGTGCTCCGGAACAACGGGTCCACGTTCGTGCTGGACGTTGGGGGGAAGAGGAGGTTTTCACGGTGGACCGCCTCAAACCGGCCCATGTGGACCTGGCGCAACCGGCCGAGTTTCCGGCGCCTCGGCGCAGAGGCCAACCTCCCAAGCAGGTTCTGGCCCAGACTGTGGACATTGGGGGGTGTATCGCCGGTTCTGGGGGGGGTTATGTGGCGACCCATTTCCTAGCGTATCCGAACCGACTCACAATTAGATAGCCTACGGGGGTTTGCGAGCACAGAGCTTTGGAGCCTCTGCGCCATGGGGGGCCGGTTGACAGAGGCTTAAAAGTGAGGCTGAAGTTTTCGAATAAAGTTTTTTCCTTCGACTGCAGTTACCGACTCCATGTCGTAATTTTAGCACTGTGTGTAGCACACCGCTACAAGCCTGCCTGTTGAAGCGGTGTATTGTAGTGTGACAGTATGCAAACAAATACTTGGAGCCACAGGTGAGAGCTGAGTGTTTGGTGGGGTACAAAGGCAACATTCAAGATGATTGTTGATACCTTCAAATTCTTCATAGACCCTAACTTGTTGAAGTAGGGAAATCATTTCATTTTTACTCCCAGCTGCTTCTGGCATTTCCAAGTCTGAATGCTTGAAACCGCAGTCAGCAAAACAGTTCTGAATTGTCTTAATGCTTACTTCTCACCAACTATAAGTGAGAAAATCACTGGTTTTTGAACACAAACACATGCAACTGACACTATTTAAAAATTTTATTCTAAGTGCAGTGTAGTGTCTAAAGGAAACACTATTCGACTGACACTAATTAGAAAACGTTTGGCAACGGTTTCCTGCCTCGATTAAGCACCACATTGTTCTAAATAAATGAAAGGAATCCCAGCTAGTTTATCAATTTGTTTTTGCTCTTTAAGAGTTGTCCCAAATAAAACAGCTACCCTGATGAATGAATAAGAAAGTTCAGAAAAGCACTGACCATGTCAGTGTTAACTAAATATAGACTGAGTGACAGACATCACCCAGGAGATCATAAGATTATTTTGATATCCACTCAGGGAATACTTTTTCAATACCTATTGCTTCCACAGGCCAAAATGTGATTCTGTGTTGTAAGGATCATTGAAGAATCAATTCCACACAAAACTTTCTGGGCTTCATGCTCTGCTGGAATGTTCACTTGCTGAGGGGAATTATGCGACTCCTGAGTTTCCAAGCCAAGCCGACCTGGTTTAGAAATGGAGAAAAGAATACACATACTGTACATCTCTCACATTTGAATCATTCATTTTACGACTGAATGCATAAGCTTTTTAGCAATCCTGTATTATGTCAACAACTATTATGTGATTAGAATGGAATTGTGGACCTAACTTTTTGTATCACATACCATATCATTCTTTAAAAGCTACATTATGAAATGTAAAAAAAATAAATAATAATAAAAAATAATAGTTGGGTGGATGAATGGATAGATTTTTGAGCTCAATTGAGGACTGCACATTCTGTAGTTAATTAGCATGAGATTTAACGTGCATCTGTAACTCACCCTGACCATCTGTTTTTTTTTGTGTAATATATAGGTTAATTTTGCCTCCTGGGAGAAAAAAGCTACCCAACAGAACTGACAGTTGGCAATGGACAAAAGACCTGCAATAGCTGGAAAACCCAATGACAGGAAAATAATTGAACATTCTGCAACTTGCACATGAACAATAAGGAGTACCAGGCAGCATGAACAGTAGAGGATGAAAACAGAACTACTTATCTCATCAATATGAAATACTAATTTATTTCTCAGATTTCTGTTTGGCCCATCAAACTACTGATTCCCATCAGTCTTATTCCCCACTTATTTCCTTATAACTATTTCAAAGGTTCATTTATGATCAAAGAAAACAAGTCTGAGGTTCTTCTTCTCCAAATAGCAACAATACCAAGAGAGAAGGGCAACATGATTATCAACACCCAAACTCCCCTCCACTGCACGAAATGCAACAAGAACATCAGCTCCCAAATACCCCTCTCCCGTCACAAAAATACGAACAAAAATGCAACAATATCAACGCCCAAACCCCCTCCCCCAGACGAAACGCAAAGAGAACACCAGCCTCCAAATACCTCTCTCCTCGAACCAAAAATGAACAAAAACACAAGAATATCGACCTCAAACCCCCTCCACCACATGAAATGCAAAGAGAACATCGCCCTCCAAATCCCCTCCCCCATAAAAAGAATCTAACAAAAAAAACAATAAGACCACGGACCCCTAAGCCCCCCTCCCCCACTCAAATAATGAGAAAGAGTGGATGAAACACACAGAATATACAAAAAATACAGGACTGAAAAAAAACCATAGTCCATATCTATATCCATATTCAAAATGAAGAAAACCTCAGTAACATCCTCCGAGCACAGTGGCAGGCCACACAGACTCCCCTCTCCGGCAGCAGAGCGATCCCACCAGTGATTAGAAGGCAGGCAGCCAGCGTTCACCTTCTGCATTTGTCTCGATGTCTCAATCACCCTTGTTGCTTTAATCAGCAAATAATGGAAGCTTTAATCAGCAAAATGAAGTTGAACATCAGCTCGTGCCCCCCCCCCACAGCTTCATGCTCGATCACCCAAACGATCTCCAGACTGCAAATCACAGGGTGCAATAGCTCCTCTCATGTACCCTGATGTTGAAATCAGCCACCCAGTCCAGAGGTCATTTACATTAGCCAATTAACCTACAAGCAGCACTTCTTTGGGTTGGGAGAATGAACCAGAACATCAGGGGGAAATCTCAAGGTCATGGAAAAGCATGGAAATTGCAGGTTGATAGTTTCCTATCTCAGGTTTGAACTAGCACTGCCTATACCCCACCATGCTATCCATTAAGGGAATTAAGGAATGTGGGGTTAGTGCAGGGAAGTGGCACTGAGATTAAGGATCTGCCATGAGGTGGGTGAACAGCAGAGAAGGCACAGGCAGCTGAATGGTCCACTCCTGCTTTTAATTTTATTGTCTTCAGGAAATGCACATTCTATGCACTTAAATCCATTTTCTTCTGACCTCTCTCATTTACAGGGTGTTTTCTCCCTTAGAACTACGCTTCACAGGATATTTTTGTTGCTTTGTGTGCCATTCTTTGTAACACAACATACTAAAGACTGTTGTGCGTGAAATTTCTAGGGTTAGCAGTTTCTGAGAGTCAAACCACCTCATCTGGCACCAACAATCATTCCAGAGTCAGTCATTTTAGATCACATTCTCTTCCAATTCTGATGTTTGCTTTGAACAACTGAACCTCTGGACTATTCTCATACTTTTATGTATTGAATTGCTGCCATATGATTGGCAGATTAGATATTTGCATTAATGAGCAGGTGTACAAGTGTACCCAATAAAGTGGCCACTGAGTGTAGATATATAGTATTTTATGACACACTGCACTTTGTGAAAAAGGAAGTATAAACAACATAAATTTAGAGAAATTTCTAAATAATATTGTGGCGACCCATTTCCTGGCGCATCCGAACCGACTCACAATTAGATAGCCTACGGGGGTTTGCGAGCACAGAGCTTTGGAGCCTCTGCGCCATGGGGGGCCGGTTGAGGGAGGCTTAAAAATGAGGCTGAAGTTTTCGAATAAAGTTTTTTCCTTCGACTGCAGTTACCGACTCCGTGTCGTAATTTTAGCGCTGCATGTAGCACACCGCTACAATTGGTGACCCCGATGGTCCAGACGATTTTTGGACCAGAAATGACCGACGCCGCCTCTGTTCATGCGGTTTCGTTGAAACTGCCGGGTTTCTGGACACACCTATGGTTCCAGCAAGCCGAAGCCCAATTCCACGTTCGCCGGATCACCTCAGCAGACACCCGCTACTACTACGTGGTGAGCTCCCTCGACCAGGACACAGCGGCCCAGGTCGCGGAGTTCGTAGAGTCGCCCCCAGCAGACGGCAAGTACACGGAATTCAAAGCCCTGCTCCTCAGGACTTTCGGACTCTCACGCACGAGCGGGCTGCCAGTTTACTGCACCTGGATGGCTTGGGTGACAGACCTCCATCGGCTTTAATGAATGAGATGTTGTCTCTGGCCGACGGACACACATGCCTCATGTTAGAGCAGGCATTCCTGGAGCAGCTGCCCGAGGACATACGCCTGCTGCTATCCAACGCGGATTTCAGTGACACCCAGAAGGTGGCAGCCCGGGCGGACTTGCTGTGGAATGCCAAAAAGGTGAGTGGGGCGTCCATCGCACAGATCTCCCAGCCCCGCTCCCAGCAGCAAACCAGTCCAGGCCCGGCCGCAGAGCCCGCCAACCCCCGGCCCAATGAACACTGGTGCTTCTACCACCAGCGGTGGGGCGCAGAAGCCCGCCGTTGTCGCCCGCCCTGCAAGTTCCCGGGAAACGCCAGGGCCAGCCGCCGCTGATGGCTACGGCGGCTGGCCATCGGGATAGCCTCCTGTATGTGTGGGATAGAAGGTCGGGACGCCGGTTTTTGGTCGATACTGGGGCTGAGATCAGCATTTTACCCCCGACGAGTTACGACACCCGCAGCAGGGCACCGGGTCCCCCCCTGAGGGCCGTGAATGGCAGCACAGTAAGGAGCTATGGCACCCGTCAGGTGCAGCTACAGTTCGGCTCCAGCCAGTTCACGTGGGACTTCACACTGGCCGCTGTAGCCCAACCGCTTCTGGGTGCGGATTTTTTGTGGGCTCACAGCCTACTGGTCGACCTGCCCAGGAAGAGACTGGTACACGCCGAGACCTTTCAGACGTTCTCCCTGGGTGCAGCCCAGTTGCCAGCCCCTCACCTCGGCTCCATCACGCTGTCCGACAACGACTTCACCAGGGTCCTGGCGGAGTTCCCATCGGTTCTGGCACCGCAGTTCACAGCGGCCATGCCCAGGCACGGCGTACAGCACCACATCCCGACCCAGGGACCACCCCTCCATGCCCGTGCTCGGCGGCTTCCCCCGGACAAGCTCCGACTGGCGAAGGAGGAGTTCCAGAGGATGGAGGAATTGGGGATCATCCGGCGGTCCGACAGCCCATGGGCCTCCCCCCTGCACATGGTGCCCAAAGCGACGGGGGGCTGGAGACCGTGCGGCGACTACCGCAGGCTGAACGAGGCTACCACACCGGACCGCTACCCTGTGCCGCACATTCAGGACTTTGCAGCAAACCTGCACGGCGCACGGATCTTCTCCAAGGTAGACCTCGTCCGAGGGTACCATCAAATCCCGATGCATCCTGACGACGTCCCCAAAACGGCTCTCATCACCCCTTTCGGCCTTTTCGAGTTCCTCCGCATGCCGTTCGGCCTGAAGAATGCCGCACAGACGTTCCAGCGGTTAATGGACGCGGTGGGACGGGACCTGGACTTCGCGTTCATCTATTTGGATGACATCCTCATAGCCAGCAGCAGTCGTCAGGAGCATCTGTCCCACCTCCGTCAACTCTGCGCCCGACTGAGTGAGTACGGTCTTACAATCAACCCCGCCAAATGCCAGTTCAGACTCGATACCATTGACTTCCTGGGCCACAGGATTACTAAAGACGGGGCAACCCCTCTGCCCGCTAAGGTAGATGCGGTCCGCCTCTTTCCCCGACCCACCACGATCAAAGGCCTTCAGGAATTCGTAGGTATGGTCAATTTCTACCGCCGCTTCCTCCCTTCAGCTGCCCGGATCATGCGCCCCCTGTTCGCCCTGATGTCGGGTCCGAGCAATGACATTACCTGGGATGAGGAGTCCGCCGCCGCTTTCGTTCAAACGAAGGAAGCTTTGACGGACGCCGCAATGCTAGTACATCCCAGAATGGACGCCCCTACCGCCCTTACAGTGGACGCATCAAACACGTCAGTCGGTGGGGTGCTGGAGCAACTCATCACAGGTCGCTGGCAACCCCTGGCGTTTTTCAGCAAACACCTGCGACCACCCGAGCTTAAGTACAGTGCTTTCGACCGGGAACTGTTGGCGCTCTACCTGGCAATCCGGCATTTCAGGTACTTCCTAGAGGGTCAGACCTTCACCGCGTTCACGGACCACAAACCGCTTACCTTTGCGTTTACGAAAGCGTCCGACCCCTGGTCGTCCCGCCAGCAACGCCACCTGTCCTACATCTCTGAATACACGACGGATGTCCAGCACATCTCAGGTAAGGACAATGTCGTGGCGGATGCGCTCTCTCGCCCTACTGTTCATGCCCTTTCCCAAGGGGTAGACTTTGAGGCACTGGCAGAGGCGCAGCAGGCGGATGAGGAGATTCCGAGTTACAGAACCGCAGTCTCCGGTTTGCAGCTCCAGGACCTCCCCGTGGGCCCAGGTGAGAGGACCCTACTCTGTGACGTTGCCACCGGCCAGCCCCGTCCAGTTGTCCCGACAGCATGGCGGCGCCGCGTTTTCGACTCCATTCATAACTTGGCGCATCCCTCCATCCGGACAACTGTCCGGATGGTTTCCAGCAGGTTCGTTTGGCACGGACTCCGCAAACAGGTCAGTGAATGGGCCAGAACGTGCATCCACTGCCAGACGGCCAAGGTGCAGCAGCACACCAAAGCCCCACCGCAGCAGTTCCATCCCGCCCACCGGCGTTTCGACCACATTCATGTGGATATCGTGGGCCCCCTGCCAGTGTCGCGCGGAGCGCGTTACCTCCTGACTATCGTGGACCGGTTCACAAGATGGCCAGAGGCGGTCCCGCTCACCGACACCACCTCCGACTCTTGCGCCCGAGCCCTGATCGCCACCTGGATATCTCGCTTTGGTGTACCAGCCCACATTACCTCCGACAGAGGCGCCCAGTTCACCTCCAGCCTGTGGTCAGCTATGGCCAGCCTTTTGGGGACTCAGCTGCACCACACAACTGCCTACCACCCACAGTCGAACGGGCTAGTGGAGCGTTTCCACCGTCACCTGAAGTCGGCCCTCATGGCCCGCCTGCGAGGAGCCAACTGGGCGGACGAGCTTCCCTGGGTCCTACTCGGCATCCGCACAGCGCCCAAGGACGACCTGCACGCCTCGTCGGCCGAGTTGGTATATGGCGCGCCCCTGGTCGTCCCTGGGGAGTTCCTACCAGCCCCAAGGGGCCAAGAGGAAGAACCCGCAGCAGTCCTGGGCAGACTACGCGAGAAGCTCGGTAACCTGGCCCCCATACCCACTTCACAGCACGGGCGGCACCTGACCTGCGTACCCAAAGACCTACAGAACTGTAAGTTTGTGTTTGTACGAAGGGGCGGGCATCGGCCGCCGCTGCAGCGGCCATACGAGGGGCCGTTTATGGTGCTCCGGAACAACGGGTCCACGTTCGTGCTGGATGTTGGGGGGAAAGAGGAGGTTTTCACGGTGGACCGCCTCAAACCGGCCCATGTGGACCTGGCGCAACCGGCCGAGTTTCCGGCGCCTCGGCGCAGAGGCCGACCTCCCAAGCAGGTTCTGGCCCAGACTGTGGACATTGGGGGGTGTATCGCCGGTTCTGGGGGGGGGTTATGTGGCGACCCATTTCCTGGCGCATCCGAACCGACTCACAATTAGATAGCCTACGGGGGTTTGCGAGCACAGAGCTTTGGAGCCTCTGCGCCATGGGGGGGCCGGTTGAGGGAGGCTTAAAAGTGAGGCTGAAGTTTTCGAATAAAGTTTTTTCCTTCGACTGCAGTTACCGACTCCGTCTCGTAATTTTAGCGCTGTGTGTAGCACACCGCTACAATATGTTAATAGATGATTACATTTACATCTGCTGGCTCATCACATCTACCTAATATTTGGATGTTTTCCTGTACAATTAATATTATAGTACAATAAATGCAATTATGAAAGCAGTTCTTTTAAGAATATCAAGATTTGATTAGATTAGATTAAAAGAAATCATTCTGCCCAACTGGTCCATGATCTCTAAGATTCCATCTAAGCTAGTCCCATATCCCTCTAAATCATATAGAATTGTACCTTTTAAATATTGCTGTTTATTAATTTATTTTTTATTTGAAGATGCAGCACAGTATCAGACCTTTCCAGCCCAATGAACCCACGCTGCCCAATTACACCCATGTGAACAATTAACTTACTAACCCGTATGCCTTTGGACTGTGGGAGGAAACCAGAGCATCCGAAGGAAACCCATGCAGTTACGGGTAGAACCTGCAAACTCCTTACAGATTGTGGAGGGAATTCAACCCAGGTCACTGGTGCTGTAATAGCGATAGGATTAGCTACTGTACCATTTCATTAATGCACCCAATAACAACAATGATATAAATAATCTACTTGAGGTAGTTGAGGAAGGATTGTTGAACAGCTAACTTGGATTTTATTCAGTTCTATTACAAACCCCACCTTCAATATTAAAAAAAAAGTCATGGAATAACAAATTCCTAGGGCAAGGCTGTATGTAGACCTCATAGTAAATTAGCAATAAAAGCAAGACCTCCATTACAGCATGTCTCTCCAAACCAGATTAAATTGAGAACAGCTTTGAAGATGGAAATAAAAACTATCAATGCACACCTTTAATTTGAAAAATAAAACCAAGATATTAATATTACCACAACTCATACTGCATTTATTTTTAAGTTAGATTTACTTTTCAATGTTTGGCAAATTACACTGCGTGTATATAAGTATCAACCATATCAATATGACCCAAGATGTGATTAAGTTACTGGAAAACTAGTAACTGGACCATTGAGCTGGAGGCATGAGTACGAATCACACCACAAAAGCTAGGAATTTAAATTCAAGCAATTAAAATGTAATTCAGTAATGATGACCTTGACAACCCTATTCCCAAACAGTTTCTCCTTTCAAGGATACAGTACTCAATTCAGTAGGTACTAGTTGCTAAATTCCCATTTTGGTATGAGAATCTGGATAAAGGTACAATATCTGATCTTTGGAAGTGTCATTATTCATCACTTGATAACTACAAGCACACGCTTTTCACTGAGAACTAACAAACAGCTGTGGGAGCCCTACATATTATTTTGTCTTGAATTCAAAAGGTATTGCTCCAAATGGGAACTGGTTTGGTCACGGTTAAAATAACACTGTTACAGTGCCAGCAATCTGAGTTTGTTTCTCGTTGCTGTCTGTAAGGAGTTTTCACATCCTCCCCTTCACCATGTGGCTTTCCAGTTTCCTCTCACATCCCAAAGCTGTATGGGTTAAGTAGGTTAACTAGTCACATAGTTGCAATTGGGCAGCATGGGCTCATGGACCAGAAGGGCCTATTACTGTGCTATATCTTTAAATAAAATTAAAAAATTAAAATGCAGTCACACCAGCGAGTGAGGCTGAGACCTTCCTGTTACATAGAACTAATCTTACATATCAAGAAATGATTTATTTCTACCAATTGAGGTATCAAAGTGGTCCTGCAAAAAAAAGTAGATGAAAATCTTAAAAATACTGTTTCCAACAGTATAAATGGTACTGTGAGTTTCCGGCACCTTTAATCCAAGCAATTGGCAAGTAAACCTAACAGAAAAGTATTCCTGCATCCAGACTTAGTTTTGTTTATATTAATGCTTCCAATAAAGCAAAATCAGTAACTGGAGGATAAACTTAACTGACAAGAAAACTAGTCAAGAGTTTTTTTTTAGACATGTTCAGATTTGATTGTCACTTGTATGATATGAAATTAATGCATTGCCTAATGGCTATAGATTTAGATTCAATAAAGGCTTGCATACAGGAAGTTGTAGGCGAGTCATATTCTGCTTGGAGGTTGGTGACAAGTGGTGTGCCTCAGGGATCTGTTCTGGGACCCCTACTCTTCATGATTATTATAAATGACCTGGATGAGGAAGTGCAGGAATGGGTTAGTAAATTTGCTGATGACACAAAGGTTGGAGGTTGCGGATAGTGCAGAGGGTTGTCAGAGGTTACTGCAGGATATTGATAAGATGCAAAACTGGGCTGGGAAGTGGCAGATGGAGTTCAACCCAGGTAAATGTGAGGTGGTTCATTTTGGTAGGTCAAATATGATGACAGATTAATGTCTTATGATGTCTTATTAATGTTAAGACTCTTGGCAGTGTGGAGGATCAGAGGGATCTTGGGGTCTGAGTCCATAGGTTGACTGTGCAGGTTGACTCTGTGGTTAAAAAAGCATACGGTGCATTGGCCTTCATCAGTTGTGGGATTGAATTTAGGAGCTGAGAGGAAATGTTGCAGCTATTTAGGACCCTGGTCAGACCCCACTTGGAATACTGTGGTCAGGTCTCTGGTCACCTCACTACAGGAAGGATGTGGAAACTATAGAAAGGGTGCAGAGGAGATTTACAAGGATGTTGCCTGGATTGGGGAGCATGCCTTATGAAAATACGTTGAGTGAAATCGGCCTTTCTTCCTTGGAGCGACGGAGGATGAGAGGTGTCTTGTCAGAGGTGTACAACATGATGACAGGCATTGATCATGTGGATAGTCAGAGGCTTTTTCCCAGGGCTGAAATGGTTAGCATGACAGGGCACAGTTTTAAGGTACTTGGAAGTAGGTATAGAGGAGACATCAGGGGTAAGTTCTTTTACGCAGAGTGGTGAGTGCATGTAATGGGCTGCCAGCAACGGTGCTGGATGTGGATACAATAGGGTCTTCTAAGAGACTCCTGGACAGATACATGGAGCTCAGAAAAATAGAGGGCTATGGGTAACCCTAGGTAATTTCTAAGGTAAGGACATGTTCAGCACAGCTTTGTGGACCTGTGTTGTGCTGTAGGTTTTCTATGTTTCTATGTAAGTGCAGTATATGTATATAAATAACTGGAAGTCTACAAGAATAGGGAGGGGAGTGGAATGAATTGGATTACTCTTTCAAATAGTTTACACAAGCATCATTGCCTAAATGGCCTTCTCCAATATTTTGAAGTTCTACGATTCCATTTGTAATCTGATTTATCTTTCAATAGACTCCAGTTTAAATGCAAACTGAAACAATGCATCATAACATCAAATAACAGGCCTGTTTTATGATCAGAATACAATAATTAGAGACATACGCTTCTAGAGGTTCTTTGTATGTCACTGACCTGGGACAAAAATGTTGTCCGTTAGTAAAAGGAACACCAACGGCTACTTATAATCTTAAGTTACTGATCACCAAATAAATCTGGAGCCTTATTCATTGGTGCTGCAGTCATAACAGGGCACTGTAACCTGCTGATAGTGAAGTGTACAGGTACAGATAAATCTGTCCTTAATGACGGATGGAAAGACAACAACAGGAATGATGAACATTGCTCTTGGCATCCAGCTGATAGCTTCATTAACACAGCAAATGTAAATCTAACAGAATGCCTTAGTCTGCCATTTACTACTCCAGGACCTTGCAGTGCTGCATGTTCAGCTTGGCTCATACAGCTTGAGCAATCATGCTCTGGCTCCATACTAACTCTACTGAAACTGGTTTTCTTAACCTGGAAACAGAAGTAAATACTCAGGTAAAAACTGTGTCTCAATAGTCCAAGAGGAATTAAGGAGCCAGTATTAGCTGTGTAAATAGAAGAAGGCTGTGTCAGAAAACTTCTCTCTATCAAGACTAAACAAGCACAAGCAGTTAAATTTCCTATGAATTAGAAAACACGTGTGCCCTTGAATTTTAATAGTGCATTTGCAACATTATGTTAACAGGTTTCACATTTCTCATCGCTATTCCCGATAAGAGTCCATACCACCTTCATTCAGCAAGAATTTGCATCTCTGTAATTCTCCCCAACAGAGAAACAAGTTGCAAACAGTAGTAACCACACAAGAGCAAACAACATGAAACAGGAAAATCAAGTTAGAGCATGCCAAGAATGTGACCAGAACTAATGATACTACCTGCATTGTTAAGGTTAAGAGCTAGGCATCTGGAACGGCTTCATGCAGAAGACTAACTTAGTGTGGTGTACTTGTGTTTTAAAATTACTGACAAGTGCATTTTGCTTAATATAATTGTTTCTGGAAGACCTAAAGGAAAGACCATGCTGTTCAATTTTTTAAAACAGAAACTCCATATTTCAAACAAAAGGATTTCTCACCATTGTCTCCTCGTCCCCATGAAAATACTTCTCGGTCATTGGTTGCTGCCAAAACATGTGATGCACCACATGAAACTTGGGCAATCTCAAAGCCAAGCAGTGCCTCGACAATTTTTGGCTGTGGGGTGGAAGTTGAGAGATATATGGAAACATAGTGGTTAAATACACCAGCTGTGAAATGTGATTTCATTGACATTTAGACAAATTTTAATTGTGGTTTCTTGTTCTTCCTCCACTGACTTCCCCCTGAAAAAGTCTTATTTTTGAAGGCTTGGTTAAAGGGATCGGTATGATGCCCCAGAAAGTATTTTCTTTTAAACAAAATTATAATGCTGCTCAACACACAAAATGCTGGAGGAACTCAGCAGGCCAGTCAGCATCTAGGAAAAGAGTACAGTCGACATTTCGAGCCAAAACCCTTTGGCAGGACATTTCCAATTTTCACTTGTTATTCCATTTTCTGTGGCAACTGACTAAAAGCTCGTGACCTTCTAATACCTCATCCAGGTACAAAAATTTTGCATACAAACACATGAACTTGGAACAGGAGTAGGCCACTTGGCTCGTTAAGCCTGCTTCACAATTTAATAAGATTACAGCTGATGTGATTGCAAACTCATCTCAGTATTCCAGTCTACCCATGGTAACAATTCACTCTCGGTGATGATCAAAAACCAGAGGTATAGTTGATAATCTATACCTCTGTCTCAAAAATATTCACACTCTGCTTCTAACATCCTTTAAGGAGGAGAGTAGATTCATTACTCTGAAATGAGTAATATCATTTCATCTCTGCCCTGAATGCCAGAATAACTCAGCAGGTCAGACAACCCTTCACTTTTAAGCAGTTCTGAATTTTATCATTAAGTAACAACCTCATTACATTCATCCTTTCAAGACACCTCAGGATCTTGTACATGTCAATTAATCCCCCTCTCACTATTTGAAGCTCCAGTGGATACAAGCCTATGCATTTTTCCTCAAAAGACAACCCACCCATTCCAAATATTAATCTAGCGAACTCCTTCTGAATCACTTAGAATACATTTACATCCTTCCTTATATAAGGCCAATTACATATGCAGTGTTCCAAATGTGGTGAGATCGATATACTTTATAACTAAAGCATAAATTCCCAAATTTTGTATTCAATTCCCTCAGCAATAAACAAGAACATATTGTTGGCTTTCCTATTTACTTACTGTACCTGCAATTTCACCTTTTGCACATCGTGCATAAAGATACCCAGATCTCTCTGTATCTCAGAGCTCAACAATCTCTTATCATTTGGCGAATATACTCGATAGTTATTTTTTCTGTCCAAATGGACAAATTTACATTTTCCCACATTATTTTCTATTTGTCATACCTTGGCCCAGTCAGCCTAAGTCCTTTTGTAGCTTTCATTTGTCCTTTACACAACCTATGCTCCTAGCTATTCTTGTGTTGTAACAACAGTAACCACTTAGTCATAGAGTCACAGAACACTACAGCAAAGAAGCAAGCCCTTCGGCCCATCTGGCCAATGCCAAACCATCAATCTGCCTAGTTCCATCGACTTGCACCCAACCATAACCCTCTATACCCCTCCCATTCATGTACCTATCCAAACTTCTCTTAAGTGTTCAAATCAACCCTGCATCCACCACTTGTGCTGGCAGTTCATTCCACATTCTCACCACCCTCTGAATAAAGAAGTTCCCTTTCATATTCCCTTAAACATTTCACCTTTCACCCTTTACCCATGATCTCTAGTTATAGTGTCACCCAACCTCAGATGAAAAAGCCTACATGCATTAACCCTAACTACAACAAACACCTCATAATCTTGTATACCTCTATCAAATCTTCCTCGATCTTCTACAGTCCAGAAAATAAATGCTGAATCATTTCAACCTTTCCTTATAACTCAAGTCCTCAAATCCCAGCAATATATTATATGGGAGGCAGGGTTTAAGGGTCGGCACAACACTGTGGGCTGAAGGGCCTGTACTGTGCTGTACTATTCTATGTTCTATATCCTTCTAAATTTTCTCTGCAGTTTTTCAATTTTATTTACATCTTTCCTGTAGGTTGGTGACCAAAACTGGACACAATATTCCAAATTAGAGCTCACCAATGTCTTATACAATTTCAACATAACATCCCAACTCCTGCACTCAATACATTGATTTATGAAGGCCAATGTGCCAAAAGCTTTCTTTATGACCCTATCTACCTGTGACATCTATCTATCTACTTGTACTTACACAGCATCTTTAGTGGCATTTCACAGGATTCAAATTGATAGGTGACAGAACATCATTTAAAGACAGGCTTAGTGAAGAATTGTGGGGGCTGGATTTCAGTCAGTTGAAGGTATGGTAGTAATTGGCACTGTGATGACAAATCCTAGTTGCTGTTCCGCAGTAGGAATGTTACTGTCTAGTTTAAAATGCCAGAGGCAAATGGACAGCAAGAGCCATAATATTCAGGAGGGAGAAATACTAAGTCTTAATAAAATGAGGTATGGAAGAAAATTGTTCTCACCTGTGTGACATCGTTAAAAGTACCGTGACCCAGACAGCCATTGCTACCATTTCCAAAGGACATTATTATCCCTCTGTCTAAAATAGGGCAAAAGGAAAGAATAAATTGAAAAGTCTGTCAGAAATGTTATGAGCATTTCAGCATACTTCATTGCAGCTTTTAGTTCAAAGCAGCAATTCTCTCTCTCTGCTTGACATAATTCTATGCTTTTTATCTGATCGCATGTTTACTCCATACCGAACATTTGGTTACAACACAGGGGTAATAATCTTCAAAAGGGAAAGAAAAGGCCTGACTTAATCCTCCAAGAGGACCACAACCTTGTCGTTGGGTTTGTAAGCTTGCGTGCCTCAATGATCTGGAGAGCTATACTGGCTGGAATCAGAGTTTCATGCTTTGGCTCTTGGTAGGGTCACCCCATGCCAAACAGGTAAAAGGGTCCAGCCCAGACTAAGGGCGGTGCATCGGTCCTCCAGATGTGGGGGTTCAGCTTTGGGCTAACAAACCTCACTGGTCAAAATAAAATTGTTATAGGAACAACATCAAAGATTCCTTCTATAGCTGTGTGCAACTGTATGGATAGACAGAGATGGAGGACTTTCATTGCTCCCCTACATGCCAGCAGCGTAACGGGCAGTAAGAAAGTCAGTCATATTTAAATGGTACAATGTGAAGCTATTATCCAGAGTATAGAGGGCATGGTCCAAAAGTACTTGGTACAAAAGTCATCGCAAAGCATTTCCACTGGTTTGTTAATTTTTTTGGATGATCAATTGCAAATTCAAGTGAACAAAACACAAGACTAGAATTCATAGACTTAGTTAAAATCCTCCATATACTGTATATGAATGACATTAAATGAATCTCTTCAAATAGATCTCAATGTTTCACAGCCCCACATTGGGTAAGACATAACATTCTTTTCAGTGCACCTTCCCACCTGCTTACAGCTAGCTGAACTTCACATAATATTCCAACCCATCCAAAAAACAGAGGGATTGAGAAATATAAAAGCACTAAAATAACGCTTTTGCCAAAATAGTTACATGATTAGCACAACATCGTGGACCAAAGGGCCTGTAATGTGCTGTAGATTTCCATGTTCTTTGTTCTTCTATTTCATTGTTTAATCTCATCCACTAAGATCATAAAATAATTTGATTATTATAAATGAGAATGATCATTCAGCCCAATTTAGGTCATCAACTTTGGAAATTAAAATTGGTTATTGATCTTTGGACAAGGCTACTAAGAAGTAGGTTATTTTTCCACCCGCTATTATCCCCAAATTATATTATATCAGCTAAAACAGTTTCTACTTTGTGGTTTTGCTAACATTCAACTTTTTAAAAATTTCTGTTTCTGCACTACTTATTTGAACTATTTTATATATATATTTATTGTAATTCATTTTTCCATATTTATCATTAATTGCATTGTACTGTTGCAGCAAAGTTAATAAATTTCACGATGTATGCTGGTGATACTAACCCTGTTTCTGATATTCATCACTCAGAGTTTCCCTCCATGTCACAGTATCCCAAGAATGCATATACACACTACTGTACCAGAATGCTGTCCCTTACAAGGCTAAAATGAAACTCAACACAGATTTAGGCATGACAAGCACTACAACTGTGTTTCAATAAAATGAGCTCTCATTGATTAAACAGACTGAATTTTCACTTGTTTAAGCAGCCACTATTTTCTGTTTCAAAACAGATTCCGGTCGAGTGAAACTTATACAAGGTCCTAAGTGATTTCTGCATTAATGAATTGTGGGTGCGCTTTGAAGTATCAGTTTATCATCAAGATTAGCATGTGGGCTTTATCACTTTTATTACATTTTAGCAAGCAAAATAGAATGTAGATTAAAATTTTTTGAAAAGAACAAATTAGAACAATTGCTGCAACTGCAAAGCAAAGATGCATACATCAGGGTGCTCTTTGGTTTTTTTGTAACTGTATGTTTTTCTGCTATCAGAATTATATGTGCTGTGCGACTGTTGGTACTGTGTTTTGCACCTTAGCACCAAAGGAAAACTGTTTCGGTTGGCTGTATTCCTGTGCATAGCTGAATGACAATTAAACTTGAAAGTGCATTTCAACTTGAATAAACTGCAACTCAGCATTCAATACTATTATCCCTTCAAAACTAATCAATAAACTTCCAGTCCTAGGTCTTAATACCTCCTTGAGCAGCTGGATCCTCCATTTCCTCACTTGCAGACCCCAGTAACATCAGTTGGTAACATCAACAGGACTAGGCCAAATAATATTTTGGCACAGTCTAGATGGGCCAAAGGGCCTGTTTCTGTGCGGTAGTGTTCTATCTCCTCCATAATCTCCCTCAGCACAGGTGCACACAAGGCTGTGTGCTTAGCCCTCTGTTCTACTTTCTCTATACTTATGACTATGAGGCTAAGCACAACTCCAGTACCATATTTAAGCTTGCTGATGATACCACTGTCATTGGCCAAATTAAGGGTGGTAACGAATCAGCAAATAGGAGGGAGATTGAAAATCTGATTGAGTGGTGCCACAACAACAACCTCCCATTCAATATCAGCAAGACCAAGGAGATGATCATTGACTTCAAGAGGAAGAAACTGGAGGTCCATGAGCCAGTCCTCATCAAGAGATCGCAGAGGAGAGGGTGAGCAACTTAAAATTCCTCGGTGATATAATTTCAGAGGATTTGTCCTGGGATCATCAGCTAAGTGCCATTACGAAGAAAGCAAAACAGCGTCTCTTGCGAAGATTCAGAATGTCATCTAAAGCTTTGACAAACTTCCATAGATGCGTGGTGGATAGTATATTGACTGGTTGCATCATGACCTGGTATGGAAACACCAACACCTTTGCATAGAAAAATCTACAAGAAGTAGTGGATATAGCCCAGTTCATCACAGCAAATGCCCTCCCTGTGGCGACCCACTTCCCAGCGCACTCGAACCGGCTCACAAAGTGGCGCGTGCCGGCATAGAGGCTGGTTCCAAAGAGGGTGCCAAGTCTGCTTCACCAGCAAGGGGAAAAGCCCGCGCGCAGGACGGGACTACAGTATTCCTGCCCAGGGAGGGCGCGATCAGGAAGGCTTTAAAGCGAGGCCGCGAAGTTTGAAAAAATCTCTTTTGCAACTGCAGCTCACTGACTCCGTGTCGTTTATTGCAGCGCTGCATGTAGCACACCGCCACATCCCCACCATAGAGTACATCTACATGAGCAATATCACAGGAAAGTAGCATCCATTATCAAGGACTCCCACCATACAGGCAATGCTCTCTTCTCACTGCTGAAGGTGGTACAGGAGCCTCAGGGCTCACACCACCAGGTTCAGGAACAGTTTTTACCCTCAATCATCAGGCTCCTGAACTAGAGGGGACACCATCACTCGCCCCATCACTGAACTGTTCCTGCTGAAGTAGGCTCACTTTCAAGGACTCTTCATCTCATGTTCTCAATATTTATTGCTTGTTTATATATTTTTTTCTCTTTCTTTTTGTATGTGCACATTGGCTATTGTCCGCCCTGTTGGGGGCAATCTTTCATTTATTCTATTGTGTCTCTTCCAGGCAATCACAGTATTACAAGAGATACTGTGATTGCCCACAAGAAAATGAATCTCAAGGTTGTAATAATAAACTTACTTTGATCTGCTTTGAGTCCAGATAATTTCCAAAAATCCATCATATACACAAACATTGTGAGGTATTCAAAAACCCTACCTGTAAGACACACTGTAAAAAGGTCTCCGCAAGAAACATGTTTGATTGCCACTCCAGACTGACCTTCCAGAAATCTAGAGATAAATTGTGGTTGGGCCTGATCGATGCAACCTGGGAGGGATGTATCTCCAGCACCTCCAGGAAAAGCCTGCAAATTAACAGAGATTAATGAGAAGCAACTGTCAGACTGTTTAAGCTTTCACCTGGAAGACATTACTGCTAAAAAGATTAAACTCCTTCAGTACAATAGAGGTATCAGCCCAAATTATATATTCCGGACATGGTATGAACACACTAAGTTGTGAAGTTAATGCCCGATATTAACTATAATTTACCTTTATCATCTGTCCCAACATTAGGGTTAATGCCAGGACTTAACCACAGATTCCCAGTTTCCAATAAGGATGTTAACCTAACTCCGTCAAGGCATCTTCCAGCTGGCAACATACGCTAACAGCTGATCCAGTGGATTTCACAGACCTCCCAAGCCTACAGCAGAATAAAATTGGCAAGTGGCATAGCAGAAACACTGATGTTCTGCAAATGCTGGAAATCCAGAGCAACACACATCAAATGCTGGAGGAACTCAGCAGATCAAGCAGCATCTATGGAGAGGAGTAAACAGGCGACATTTTGGGCTGAGACCCTTCATCAGGGTTGATTAAACGTGGCAGTCCTTATTCAAACAAATGGCAGACCTCAGCTTAGCCATTTTAATTCCATTTCCCCTTCCCATTCTGACATGTCAGTCCATAGCCTCCTTTACTGCCTTCCTCAAGTTGGAGGAGCAATACCATCTGAATACCCTCCAACCTGACAGCATGAGCATTGATTTTGCTAATTTCCAGTAATTTCTACCCCCACTCCCTTCTCTTTTTGTCCATCCTCCACTCTGACTCTACTCTACCCCTTCTCTTATCCTCACCTGCCCAACATTTCTCCCTGGTGCCCTTCTTCCTTCTCTTTCTCCCATGGCCCACTCTTCACGCCTATCAGATTTCTTTATCTTTTACCTCTTCCACTTATCACTTCACCCCCCCCCTTCAAGTGTTTTCACCCATCACCTGCCAGCTTGTACTCTGTCCCCACCCCCCACCCCAACCTTCTTAGTCTGGCTTTTGCCCCTTTCCTTTCCCAATCTTGGTGAAGGCCCTTTCTCAGCCAAAAATGGCAATTGTTCATTCCTCTTCATAGAAGCTCCCTGACCTCACAACCTAGGCCATGCATTTTTCTCACTGCTGCCATCAGGTAGAAGGTACAAGAGCCTGAGGGCTCGCACCACCAGGTTCAAGAACAGTTATCCCTCAACCATCAAGTTCTTAAATAAAAGGGTGATAACAACACTCATCCATTGAGATGTTCCCACAACCAATATTCTCACTTAAAGTACTCTTTATCTTGTTATTTTATGCTCTCATTATTTATTGCTATTTATTTATATTTGCATTTGCACAGTTAGTTATCTTCTATGCTCTACTTGATCTTTCATTGATCCCGTTATGGTTACTATTCCACAGATTTGCTGAGTATGCCTGCAGGAAATATAATCTCAGGGTTGGATGTGGTGACATACAAGTACTCTGATAATAAAAGTTACTTTGAACTTTTGACCTGCTGAATTCCTCCGCTATGTTGTTTGTTACTCTAGGAGGAATATGTTTTAATATTTAAGTTAAATGTAATTATTTTAATAGATTTTTGGTGTGTTGCTGTGCTTTTGAACTGTACAAATAAAATAAACTGTAACAAGTAAAATATTTTAGACTTTGAAATAGTATTTTTATTTGTAATTTGTCTCTGGGGATGTTCCGATCATTCAATAGCTGCATCATATTGATAGCTTGGAATCTGAGCACCATAGCTCATTAGATGCTAGAGGGTTCTCTAAGTGCAACAGGCTGCTTGAACTGAATGGCCTCTATGCTCCGAGGCATACTAAAATTGTGGGAAATGGGCTTCCAGCAGAAGGCCACTTTGGAGTTCACACTGAAAAAAGTAACTTGGCGCAGACGAGGACAGCAAGCTAACTTTGGACAAGGTAATAGCTGTATGTTTTCTAAAACTTACCTCCCACATGATAAGTCGTCCTGATCTGGTCACCCCTGCCTTTTGAGTTCTCCCTGCAGAGACCTGTACTACTTCAGTATTGAGCATTGGAAGCCGGAGTGGAGAAGCAATTCCACTTCCCCAGGTGTATACAATAGAAAGGGGAGGAGGTATTTCTGTCTTATTGGAGTTTGTTAGCATTGCACCTATCATCACAGATATACAAGAACAATTTTAATTCCAACTTAAACACACTGTACTTAAAATACCTGATCTTATCAACAAGCACATTACATAAAGTTTCACAACATAGCTATCCAAATTATATGTACTAATAACAATCAAACATGAGGGAAACTTGCTGACCAATCTCCGAGCAATGGACATTTTCAGCAGTAAAAATCGTGCTCTTTCAGAAAGAGCAGCACCAAATATACAGTAAAATATTGTTCTTCCCAGTAACATCAGTGGTGTTGGGTACAGGGATAAAATCTCAAACCTGGGAGCTGAGATCAAATTAAGAAGCATGGTTAACTGTGAAGAAAACTGTAAGTCATTTCACAACATAATCATGGATGATGAAACCCTTAATTGAATTCATCTACTCAGAATAACCACTGTATTCATTTAACCGCTTCTTAAATAATTCCAATGTTTTCACTTCCCAATTTCATCTGGCAGCAATTCCAAATGTTGACTACAGTTTATCTGAAGAATAAATTCCTAATATTACTTCCCATCTTACCTTATTGTACCTTCATGTTTAATATTAAGTTATATTCCACCCACTCTTCTCCAACTAACAGAACTCCATAACATCATCTCATTAATTAGCTATTTTTCAGAGCAAAATGCTTATTTCTTCTAACCTTTCTCAAAATTTAAATTCTGGAACTTTAATGACTTACTTTTAAAGTTAAGTATTCAAGTAATGCAGAGTTTAATTACCACTTTGTATTCTTCTGCTCCATTTAAATAGATCAACATTTATTCTACTTTAGGAAAACAGAGATAAATTTGCAGATAAATATTCATGCATCAAAATATGGGAAGGTACATTTTGGATTTAAGAATAATGGATTATTAATGAATAATGAATTAAGAATAAGAGTTTTAAATATTTTTATATAACTCTTTATTCTTTAGAACTGTTGAACTTTGTTTTTTGTTGCACAGCAAATTCCTAACATGCAAATATATATGGCAAATAAAGTTGATCCTTGATCCCTGAATGGTACAATCTTCTGGAATACAGGAACAGATCGATTTTCCGTGGCCACTTAGAACTAAGCATCTTTCCTTTTAAGGATAACAATCAATTTTACATATTAAGATACACGAAGACATCTTCCTCCTTCTAGTTATTGCTGCAGCTAATATCTCCTCAATCTCTGTGTGACTACGTACACATAGTGCACAGATGTAGAATGAAAATAAGTTAATTCAAACATATCACCAGACTAGCTCTTCATCAGAATTTTGCTTTCTTAAATATTGACCCCATTATTTGGTGTCAGAATGGAAACGACTGGGTAATTACCACGTTAATCACAGCTAATCTAGGTACATTTTACATAATTATGTGCAGAGTTTTATAGAGCAAATTATCTTTTATTTGCTACACTTTTTCTCAAGAAATAATCCTTTTATGAGAAGACTATTGGAGCTTAAGTTATAAATTCAGTTTGGTGACATCTGATTAAACACTTTTATATAAAGAATAGGACTGTTTTCTGTGAGTACTGAAATATGTCACATCCTGCATCAGACTCAACAGCCGACAGTGTAGCCTTCATATTCTGTAAGAATGAAATCCCATAACTTCCAACACCTTTGAGACTTCTAGTTCTCTCAACACCAATCCTCAACAATGCAGAAGAGGAAAGAGCAGTTGTAATATGTCCATGTGCTACATATTACCCTATCAATAAACCTTTCATTACTCCCAACCACATATGTAATCTGCAGTGCCAGGTATCAGTTAATAATTGCCCAACAATAAATGGCAAACTGCCATTGCCCAACACAATATGCTGTTCTGTAAGTGTAAGAAGACAGAAGTAGTGAACAGTGATCTGTGTAGAACACAGAAAAAATCTCAGGGCACCAGATAACCTTGAGACTGCATTCAATAGGTGGTAAATTATGCAGTAATTTAGCCACAAATTATGGAAACTTCCTGGTCATCATTGGAAACAGTTGTTTGTCAAGGTAGTCCACTTCCCTCCCATATTCCAAAGACATATGGGTTAAGGTAGTAAGATGTGGGCATGCTCTGTTGGTGCTGGAAGCATTCCGACACTTGAGGGCTGCTCCCAGACTGTGTTGGTCATTGACACATAACACATTTCATTGTATGCCTCAATGTGCATGTGACAAATAAAGCTTCTCTTTAATCTATTTATCTAATTGCCTTTATCTACTGTGATTCTGGCTCAAGTTTCTCAAGTGCTTTAGCAAGCTATTCAACTGAAAATGTTTCACTATGGGTAGCTCAGCTCCTTGAGAGCAATTGAGGATGACCAATAAATCCCTACAACTCAAGAAGAAATAAGAAGTCTAGTTAAATAAATTGCCCTGATACAAGTGTATATACTCATCACTAACTTCAAGTAGAAGTTTCATCACCATTTCTAGGCTTCTCCTTACCTCTTGAACGAGCACTGTTAACCCTTCCACCTGTCCGTCTGCCAGAAGCAGGTGCTACTGCTGATAATGGCTTTTCAATTCTGTAAAAGTAGATTGGAGCCTATGTTAATTTCCATGTAATCATTTACAACTCCCGAAAACAAAATGAAATTTTAAGTTTACGTATTCAATATTCAAGTAAAACTTTGTATTTTAAACCTGGAAAGTGATGTCAAGTGAAATAATGAATATAAACACGTTCAGGTTGTAATTTAGTCCATACCACTTACCTCCTCATTTTGACACTGCCAATGTCGGTGTAAAGATTCAGAAGAGCCCGGATGCAAATTGGCTGAGCCATTATCTCATTGAGCTGGGGGCGCTTGGAAGGATCAAGGCTTAACATACTTAAAATCAACTGCCGCAGCTCAGGGCTGTATTGGTCAGATATTGGTGCAAACGTACCACTCATAATCTTCAGCACAAGGGCTGGGAGGTTCTAAAAAGACAATCAAAATTTACGAACTGAAAAAAAGTATGTGGACTTGTCAACTGAAGCCCTTCAATTTATTAACATTTTCAGTACAGAATGAAGTACCTACCATCTAACAATTAGATTCAAGCAATCACAGCAGCTTTTGTTAAATAATATGATGAAGATGGTAAAGTGGCAGTCTGAGGTTCTTGTTTTTTCAGCTTATCAACCTTTCCGTTGAAGAAGCACCATGGAATAAAAATTACATTTCACTGGTACTTCATCACAGTGATAAGTTAAAAGACCTCTACTTGAAAAAAAAACCTTGGAATAAAAATTACATTTCACCAGTACTTCATCACAGTGATAAGTTAAAAGACCATTATCTGATTTTTACAGGGATATAACTATTCTCTATTTCCTTCTGTTAACATACTCGGCTTATAAATGCAATGCTATAACTATCAGTAATATAAATTCAATACAAGCACAGTAACCAATATGCTCTCAACCATTTTCTGGTCAAGCACATTGTACAGATGTCTTTCAGACCTTGCATTTATTATTCAGAAACTTATTAATCAATCTTAGAGCATAAAAAGTCTTTTCAAAATCACCACTCAAATGTTTAATATCTTTATCACTCTCTATGCATTTTCAGTGCTCTTGACATGTTAAAAGTTTTCTATTAAAGCTTTCTCCAAAAGAGCCATAAACTAGCACTAGGTCTGTCACATCAGATGTATCTGACCACTAATGCTTCACCTTCTTCACATAAACAATGAATTTTCAAAAAACGTAGAAAGCTTCAGCATCCATAGTCCTGTCACATGCCCAGTCATCCGCCACCATTCTCACAGGATATCTTGCATGAGACTCAACTCAGCACGTAGCTCTTCTGTTATTTCAACTGTAGTTAAAGTAAATACGGTTTCTTTTTACTCCCAAACATGAAAATATCTGCAGACCCTGGAAACCCAAAGCTACACACGTAAAATGAGGGAGGAACTCAGCAGGTCAGGCAGTATCTATGGGAAAGAGTAAACAGTCAACGTTTCAGACCGAGACTCTTCATCAGGACTGAGAGGGAACAGATGAGATGCCCGAATTAGAAGGTGGGGAGAGGAGAAAGAGGCTCACAAGAAGGTAATAGGTGAAGCCAGATGGTTGAGAAAGGTCAAGGGTTGGAGAGGAAAGTATCTGATAGGAGAGGAGTGTGGACAATAGGAGAAAAGGAAGGTGAGAGGGCCTAGAGAGAAGTAATAGGCAGGTGAGAAGAAGCAAAATGTCAGAATAGGAAATGGTGGGGGGGGGGGGGGGACTTTTGTTCACCAGAAGGAGAAATCGATATTCATGCCATCGGGTTGGAGGTACCTAGACGGAATACAATACGTTCCTCCTCCACCCTGAGGGTAGCCTCATCTGGCCACAAGAGAAGGCTAAGGATCAATACATCAGAAAGGGAATGAGAATCAGAATTAAAACATTTGGCCATCGGGAAGTCCAGCTTGTGGCAAGTAGTGTTGAGGTGCTCAACAAAGCGGTCCCACAATTTACAACAGGTCTCATCAATGTAGAGAAGGCCGCATCGGGAACACTGGACACAATAGGCGACCCTTGTAGATTCACAGGTTAAGTGTTACCTCACCTGGAAGTGCTCTGTAGCTAGGATACCACAAGATCAAATTTCAACTGTCTGCCAATTTATAGTTTCCATCAAAACATGCTCCTCTATGGTGTCTATCAACAGCGGTGTCCCTGTATAGTGCTACTGTGAATTTAAGCATAATTTATATACAACATCTTAGAATGGTTGGATTTACTACACTGATTCTTTAGCAAATGTGACTAGATTCTCAATTAAACTAGTAATTCAAAATTGGTAAACATTGTGATGTTTCCAGCATGCAAAAAATTATTCATCTATTCTTTTGCAAATATTATTATCTTATACATATATTTTAAGAAAAGTTAGAAGAGCACTTAATCCAACCTCTGACTGATAACTAATACAAGTAATGTAATCATCTTTATTCAAGTAAAGAGGACCCCTCAGTTCAATGTCAGATTCTACTTTAAAAACTCAGTTGTTTTGTGGAAAATTTTACCATAGGTTTAATTCTGTTCTGTTCTATTTCCTGTAGAGTTCATATACACGTCTACAACAACAAAGACATGTGATAAGGACATCACTTTAAAATTGTTATATTATTCAATTGATCATGGCTATTGCATGCTAAATTAGACATTTTAATCAATGATTAGGTTATGTGCCAAGGAAAATTCATCATCATCCTCCACTAGCATATAATGAACACAATCTGTCTCATCCCAAGCATGGATCACTTATTAGTAGAGGGATTGGTCAGAGTAATTAAATGCATAATTGTACAGTGAAATATTTATAGTAATTTTACTGTTAATTAAACACTTTGTTTCTTACAGCAGCTTCAAAGGCTCTTTTCAAACTGGCCAGTTCATATAAAACGCAGCCCAGTGCCCAGATGTCACTCTTCTGATTGTATGGCTTTCCTTCACACAGCTCTGGCGAGATGTAACATGGTGTTCCCACCACCTATAAAACAACAAAACTACTTCATCCAAGTCAACATTTCTAAGTTAAACAGAAAAGTAGGTTAGAACAAAATTATGGCAGCTCCTGAATTTTACTGAATCTGGGGACGTGGCATTAGTTAAAGGCAGTGGTCTGGTTACAAAGCAATTACAACTGCACATTGAACAATTCAGCTTGATAATAGTTAGGATAAAATCCATGACTGCCTGATTCTGTAGAATGGATAATTCTATCATTTTTTGTGGTGTATAAGACCATAAAACTATCAGATATAGGAGCAGAATTAGACTATTTGGCCCATCAAGTCTGATTCGCTATTCTATCACGGCCAATTTATTATCCCTCAACCCCATTCTCCTGCCTTCTCCCTGGAACTTTTGATGCTCTTGCATCAATAATCTATCAACCTCCTCATTACTCACACTTTAACTAAAAGAATGCCAATTTTGTATCCCAACTATGATATCCTTCTGTGGAAAACTTCTACTGAAGAACTGTGAAGTTTATTCCAATACACATGTTGGGAAATACTGTAAAGCTGTTTTAAAAATTGTGCAATTCAGATTCCAAAAACAGGCTGCCAGCCCATATGATGTTGAATCTGTTTTAGTGGAGATCAAAAGAGTCACATAGCCAAATAAAGTTGGGTCCAAAGAGCTGTTACTACACAACAAGGAGCAGAATTTAGCAACATCAATATTAGAAGCCAGCCAAATAAAGCACCAAGCACTTAACAGCTCAATTAAAGCGAGATAAATGCTTAAATAGCTAGTATTCTTCTTAATTATTAATACAGCTCTTCTCATATTTTAAAAAGTGTTAGGTTTAGAAAGGTCCCTGATTCACAAGCTATTCCTTCTAAATTGCCAATGGTTTCAGTGATTGACTGAAACTTCTGGAGCAGGACTATCAAAAATTATTTTGCTTGACATTCCAAAATGCTGCTCAATTGAGAATAAAATGGTTTCAATTCAGTTAAATTACCTACTTAGACATTTACAATGCAAGATTTTTGCCCAAATTGTGGTACAGTGGATTCTGGTTAATTGGGCCATCAGTTAATCAGGGCAGCTGCTTATTTGGGACAACTCTTAAAGAACAAAAAAACGAATCAAGAAAATAGCTGGGATTCCTCGCGCTTATTTAGGACACTATACAAATTATTTGGGGCAGGGTACTGTTACCAGTTTTTAAATAGTGTCAGTCACGTGTACTTTAAGACACTACACTGTGCTTTGAGCAAACAGTTTTTAAATAGCTATGTTGTGTGTGCTTGTCTTCAGAAAGCAGTGATTTTTGTCAATGATAGTTGGCAAGAAATAAGAAATTAGACAATTCAGAACTGTTTTGCTCACTGAGGTTTCAAGTATTCAGGCTTGGAGATGTTAGAAACAGCTGGAGTGAAAATGAAATGATTTCACTACTTCAGCAAGCTAGGAACTATGAAGAATTTGAAAGTATTGACAATCATCTTGAATGTTACAATGAAAATGGAGATTTGGTGGATATAATCATCAAAAGCATTATTTGAAGGCAGTCCATTATCTACACTAGTTGTACTGATTTTGTTCATTTACAACCAAAAGAATACAGCAGCATACACTTCCATTGATAATTGTTAGGAACAAATGCAGTTTTATAGTACTGCAGTAGTATTGATTGTGTTCCAATTTGTTCTGTATTTCAATTAAATACGTAATTTGTTACTCTGTTAAACAATAGATTGTTTTTTCTTTAATACCTTTTTAACTATTTCCAAGAAACTTCAGGTAATTGGGACTATCACTAATTGAGCCAAAGTGTATGTTGCCCAATGTGTACCAATTAACCAGAATCCACTATAGTCAGAAACTGAGTTAATGATGGAAGAAAATATCAAGGATGCTGCATATAAGACTGTTTACAAATCTGAGTGTGTTCAATGTTTAAGCTTGTCCACGAAGACACCAGACCTAGATAAGGATCTCTATAGATCCAAACAATGATTGGAAACCTTCTGCATAACAACTCAGTAATCAGCAGTGGCTACCTGACAGCAATTCAAATGCAAAGCAAAGCTCCTCAGTGAAGTAAAATCAAACAAGAACATATATCTAAAATAGTTATACAGAAGTATAGGATAGGCAGGACAGTTTAAAAAAAATTGCAGTCAGACTGCCAGGAAGGGCAGGCAGAAAATAGGATAAAATTGCAGCCAGCAGGATGACTATTAATGCATTAGGGATGCAGAACCAAAAAGGGTAGCAAATACAATACTCAAAGTGCGAAATCTCAATGCACAGAGTATAAGAAATAAGGTGGATGATCTCATTCCACTTTTACAAATTGTCGAGTATGAGGTTGTGGCCATCGTGGTTGAAGATGGTTTAGTTGGGAGCTGAATGCCCAAGGTTACATATTGTATCAGAAATAGGAAGGTACACAGAGGGGGTGGGTAGCTCTGCTTGTAAAGAATGGCATCAAATCATAAGAAAGATGTGACATAGGATCAGAAGATGTTGAGTTCTTGTGGGTTGAGTTAAGAAACTGCAAGGATAAAAGGACCCTGCTGGCAATTATATACAAGCTTCCAAACAGTAGCTGGGAAGTGGATGACAGATTATAATGGGAGATAGAAAAGGTGTGTCAAAGGACAATGATGTGAGAGTCATGGGAGATCTTAACATGGTATGTAGAATTGTGAAAATCAGGTTGGTGATGGATCTCAAGAGACTGAATTTATTGAATGCCTATGAGTTTGCTTTTTTAGAGCAAATTGTCATTGAGCCTACTAGGGGGATCAGCTATACTGGATTGGGTGCTATGTAATGAACCGGAGGCGATTACGGAGCTTAAAGCAAAGGAACCCTTGGAGTCTGTGATCAGAATATGATTGAATACAACTTGAAATTTGATAGGGGGAAAGTAGAAACATAGAAAATAGGTGCAGGAGTAGGCCATTCGGCCCTTCGAGCCTGCACCGCCATTCAGTATGATCATGATCATCCAATTCAGAACCCTGTACCTGCTTTCTCTCCATACCCCCTGATCCCTTTAGCCACAAGGGCCATATCTAACTTCCCCTTAAATATAGCCAATGAACTGGCCTCAACTGTTTCCTGTGGCAGAGAATTCCACAGATTCACCACTCTCTGTGTGAAGGTTTTTCCTTATCTCGGTCCTAAAAGGTCCTTAAACCGTGACCCCTCATTCTGGACTTCCCTAACATTGGAAACAATCTTCCTGCAACTAGCCTGTCCAATCCCTTTAGAATTTTATACGTTTCAATAAGATCCCCCCCTCAATCCTCTAAATTCTATTGAGTATAAGCCTAGTCGATCCAGTCTTTCTTCATATGAAAGTCCTGCCATCCCAGGAATCAATCTGGTGAGCCTTCTTTGTACTCCCTCTATGGCAAGAATGTCTTTCCTCAGATTAAGGGACCAAAATTGCACACAATACTCTAGGTGCGGTCTCACCAAGGCCTTGTACAACTGCAGTAGAACCTCCCTGCTCCTGTACTCAAATCCATTTGCTATGAATGCCAACATACCATTTGCCTTTTTCACCGCCTGCTGTACCTGCATGCCCACCTTCAATGACTGGTGTACAATGACACCCAGGTCTCGTTGTATCTCCCCTTTTCCTAATCAGCCACCATTCAGATAATAATCTGTTTTCCTGTTCTTGCAACCAAAGTGAATAACCTCATAGTTATCCACATTAAATTGCATCTGCCATGAATTTGCCCACTCACCTAACCTATCCAAGTCACCCTGCATCCTCTTAGCATCCTCCTCACAGCTAACACCGTCGCCCAGCTTCCTGTCATCCGCAAACTTGGAGATGCTGCATTTAATTCCCTCATCTAAATCATTAATATATATTGTTAACAACTGGGGTCCCAGCACTGAGCCTTGCAGTACCCCACTAGTCACTGCCTGCCATTCTGAAAAGGTCCCGTTTACTCCCACTCTTTGCTTCCTGTCTGCCAACCAATTCTCTATCCACATCAATACCATACCCCCAATATTGTGTGCTTTAAGTTTGCACACTAATCTCCTGTGTGGGACATTGTCAAAAGCCTTTTGAAAATCTAAATATACCACATCCACTGGCTCTCCCCTATCCACTCTACTAGTTACATCTTCAAAAAATTCTATAAGATTCGTCAGACATGATTTTCCTTTTACAAATCCATGCTGACTTTGTCCAATGATTTCACCTCTTTCCAAATGTGCTGTTATCACATCTTTGATAACTGATAGCATTTTCCCCACCACCGATGTCAGACTAAATGGTCTATAATTCCCCAGTTTCTCTCTCTCTCCTTTTTTAAAAAGTGGGGTTACATTAGCCACCCTCCAATCCTCAGGAACTAATCCAGAATCTAAGGAGTTTTGAAAAATTATCAGTAATGCATCCACTATTTCTTGGGCTACTTCCTTAAGCACTCTGGGATGCAGACCATCTGGCCCTAGGGATTTATCTGCCTTTAATCCCTTCAATTTACCCAACACCACTTCCCTACTAACATGTATTTCCCTCAGTTCCTCCATCTCACTAGACCCTCGGTCCCTTACTATTTCCGGAAGGTTATTTATGTCCTCCTTAGTGAAGACAGAACCAAAGTAGTTATTTAATTGGTCTGCCATGTCTTTGTTCCCTATGATCAATTCACCTGTTTCTGACTGTAAGGGACCTACATTTGTCTTGACCAATCTTTTTCTTTTCACGTATCTATAAAAGCTTTTACAGTCAGTTTTTATGTTTCCTGCCAGCTTTCTCTCATAATCTTTTTTCCCTTTCCTATTTAAGCCCTTTGTCCTCCTCTGCTGGTCTCTGAATTTCTCCCAATCCTCAGGTGTGCCGCTTTTTTTTTGCTAATTTATATGTTTCTTCTTTGGACTTGATACTATCCCTAATTTCCCTTGTCAGCCACGGGTTCACTACCTTCACTGGTTTATTCTTTTGTCAAACTGGGATGAACAATTGTTGTAGTTCATCCATGCGATCTTTAAATGCTTGCCTTTGAATATCCACTGTCAACCCTTTAACTATCATTTGCCAGTCTACCTTAGCTAATTCACGTCTCATACCTTCAAAGTTACCCTTCTTTAAGTTCAGAACCTTTGTGTCTGAATTAACTATGTCACTCCCCATTTTAATGAAGAATTCCACCATATTATGGTCACTCTTACACAAGGGGCCTCGCACGACAAGATTGCTAACTAACCCTTCCTCATTGCACAATACCCAATCTAGAATGGCCTGCTCTCTAGTTGGTTCTTCGACATGTTGGTTCAGAAAACCATCCCGCATACATTCCAAGAAATACCCTTCTTCAGCACCCTTACCAATTTGGTTCACCCAATCTATATGTAGATTGTAAATATGTAGATATGTAGTAAATTCTCATGTAGCAGTATTTCAGTAAAGGAAAATACAGTGGTATGGGAGAGGAGTTGGTCAAAGTAAATTGAAAGGAGATGCTGACAGGGATGACAGCAGAGAAGCAATGGCTTGAATTTCTGGGGGAAATGAGGAAGGTGCAGGATACCACACTGAGAAGGGAAGTAAAAGCAAAAGAGAGGGCATACAACAAAGCAAAAATTAGCAGGAAGATAGAGGATTGGGAAGTTTTTTAAAACCTACAGAAAGAAACTAAAAGAATTATTGGGAGGGAAAAGATGAAATAAGAAAGCAAGCGAGCAAACAACATCAAGGTGGATAGAAAAAGCATTTTTAAGTATATAAAAAAAAGAGATGAGTGTGAATATAGGACCGCTCGAAAAAGAGGCCAGAGAAATACTAATTGGGTTCAAGGAGATGACAGATGAACTAAATGAGTATTTTGCAAGAGTCTTCACTGTGGAAGACACTAGTAGTGTGTCAGATGTTGAAGGGCGTGACAGAAGATAAGTAAGCGCAGTTACAAGGGAGAAAGTACTCAAAAAGCTTAAAGACCTAAAGGTGCATAAGTCACCCGGACCAGATGAACTGCACCCTAGGGTTCTGAAAGAGGTACCGGTAGATTGTACAGGCATTAGTAACGATCCTTCAAGAATCTTTGGACACTGGCATGGTTCCAGAGGACTGGAAAATTGCAAATGTCTCTCAATTCTTTAAGAAACGAGGGAAGCAGCAGACAGGAAATTATAGACTAGATAGCCTGACCTCAGTGGTTGAGAAGATGTTGAAGTCAATTGATCAGGATGAGGTTATTGAGTATTTGGTAACACAGGACAAGATAGAACAAAGTCAGCATGGTTTCTTTAAGGGAAAATCTTGCCTGATGAACCTGTTGGAATTCTTTGAGGATATTACAAGATTATAGATAAAGGGGATGCAGTAGATGTTACATATTTGGATTTTCAGGAGGCCTTTGACAAGATGCCACACATGAGATTGCTTACCAAGTTAAGAGCCCATGGTATTAAATGAAAGTTACAAGCGTGGTTAGATCATTGGCTGATTGGTAGGAGGTAGCAAGTGGGAATAAAAGGATCCTTTTCTGGTTGGCTGGCAGCTATTAGTGGCGTTCCGCAAGGATTGGTGTTGGGACTGCTTCTTTTTATGCTACATATCGATAATTTAGCATTCATTTCAAGAAGTCTAGAACTCAAGAGCATGGATTTGGTGCAGAGGCTTTATAAGGCATTGGTGAGGTCTCATCTTGAGTAGTGTGAACAGTTTTGGGCTCCTTATCTAAGAAAAGACGTGCTGGTGTTGGAGAAGGTTCAGAGGAGGTTCACAAGGATGACTCTGGGAATGAAAGAGCTATCATGAGGAATGTTTGATGGCTCTGGGCCTGTACTCGCTGGAATTTAGAAGGATAAGCAGGGTCTCACTGAAACCTTTCAAATGTTGAAAGGCCTAAACAGAGTAGATGTGGAAAGGATGTTTCCTATGGTGGGGGAGTCTAGAACATAAGGGCACAGCCTCAGGATAGAGGGGCATCCATTTAAAACAGAGATGCAAAGAAATTTCTTTAGCCAGAGGGTAGTGAATTTGCTAAATTTGTTACCACAGGCAACTGTGGATGAAGGTCAATGGCTGTATTTAAGGTGGAGGCTGATAGGTTCTTGATTGGCCACAACATCAAAGGTTACAAGGAAATGCTGGGGAGTGAGGCTAAGGAGGGGAATAAAGGATCAGCCATGATTGAATAGCACAGCAGACTTGATGATCCATATGGCCTTATTCTGCTCCTATGTTTTATGGTCTTATGGGTCTATAGTTGCTTGAAAAAAAACTTTCAATGACTAGAATATAGAATTCTCAGTCACCTTTTCAGAGGACTTGACCTCAACAAATAGTTACTTGGAAAGCAGCACCTTTTAAAAAAACATAACAAGCAAGCTTGGGCCTAGGATTCCACAGTTTAACTAATAAGCATAATGGACAAGTTCAACTTGGCGTTCAATATATTGTCATTGAACCCTACACTTGCTTATGGCCAAACAAAATAAAGTTCCTCTGGAGGAGGACACATATGCACAACACATAGATATAACTCAAATTAATATTAGTGCCAATAAATTAACAAATAATAAGGTGCATTTATACTTAAGTAAAAAGTAAACAGTATAACGCTAATGGTGATTTATGTGTGATGAGACCTGGGTGGTGACAGGGAGTTCAGTAGTCTTATGGCCTGGGGGAAGAAGCTGCTTTCCATTCTAACAGTTCTTGTCCTAATGCTATGGTACCTCTGTCCGATGATAGAGGGTCAAAAAATTTGTTGGACAGAGAGGAGGGATCATTGACAATGCTAAGGGCACTATATTGCTAATGCTAATGAACACTTGTGTTCTATCTTATACTCACCTTCACTCATTTTTCCTGTGCTCCAGTTGCTTTTTAGTAACAGTAACTTTTAAGTCCTCACCCTCACTTACATACTCACATGCAGGCTGTCCAATACAATCTTCGTTGATTTGATTTAACACAAAATGTTTTTCACTGTATGCATCGATGCACCTGTGACAAATAAAGCTAAACTTCATTTTTACCTTTACAGATAATCTCAATATTTCTAATTTCCCTTCCACTGAAAGCTCCCTCAGCACTACATGACATGCATGAAGCACAGCCCTCTGCGCTTTTAGATGTGCAGTCTCTGTTTCAAAACTGACTGTATAAACTTCTGGGCTCACTTGGCCCAAACTTCTTCCTCTTGTTAACCAATAATCTTCTCTTAGATTCATTTCTTTCACCTCCCCTACCAATGAATTTCCAACAGCTAGAAATCAGAGACTGCCGATGCTGGAATCTGGAGCAACACCCAAAGTGCCAGAGGAAGTCAGAAGGTCAGGCCGCACCCATGAAAGGAAGCGGACAGTAAACATTACAGCCATCTGAACTAAATGAAGGGTCTCAACCTGAAATGTACACGACTTTTTTCCCTCCACAGATGTTCCATGATCCAGTGAGGTCCTCCAGGACTTTGTGTGTTAAAACTGCTTTCTATTTTAAACACAAGAGATTCTACAGATGCTGGACCCCTCATTGAGGTCCTGATGTAGGGTCTCAGCCAAAAAGTATTGAATTTCTATTCCTCTCCGTAGATGCTGCCTAACCTGCTGAGTTCCTCCAGCACTTCATTGATTTATTGAGACACAGCGTGGAATAGGCCCTTCTGGCCCTTCGAGCTGCCGCTCAGCAATCCCCCTATTTAACCCTAGCCTAATCACAGGACAATTCACAATGACCAATTAACCTACCAACTGGCACATCTTTGGACTGTGGTAGGAAACTGGAGCACCCGGAGGACACCCACACAGTTATGGGGAGAACATACAGACAGCAGTGGATGCTACCCTGATTTCCATCTTATTGAGCAACCTCTTCCATTTCTTCCATTACAGGGGCTTAATAAGTACAGGCTGTTATTGACAACAACACTGAAGGTTTCCAGAAAGATGATCTTACAGTGTAGGCTTTACTTTTGCTGCTCAAGATCTTCGAGATACCAAAATCACCAATCTTCACTATCATTTGGTATTTATCAAGCAGGATATTTTGTGTTTTCAGATCTCGGTGCAGGATAAGTTTATTGTGCACATGATGAAGGGCCAAAAGGATCTGTGCAAAGAAGAGCATGATGGTTTCCTCATCCAACAAAGAGTTACGCTTCTGGATGTATTCAGCCAGGGTACCTCCTGAAGTAAAAGGTTGAAAGTGAATGAATACAGTAGTAATACAAAAGATATTCTGTATTATCTCAGTGCTCATCAACACTGTGGAATATTTTTGTGGAAACTGTGAACCAGAATGGCTACTAATGGTAAAAAAAATACTTCAATATGGTGAAGTTATATTTCAACTGGTGTATTTAATCTCACCATAGATGAAAATTGATCAGAACCTTATATTTAATGTTTAAAACTGAAATAGAATGAAATGTATTTTTCCCAAGAATTTAAAACTGCCTTTCTTTGTCAACTTCATTGCCCTGAATTAGGTCACGACAAAATACATAATTACAAAATTTGGCTGTAATTTAGTTGAAAGTACATTAATAAGCAAGGTCAGAACACCCTGAATAACTTTGAGCTGGTCACCTAGATAGAATATCTGCTGGCTTAAAACCACAATCATCCTCCTTTTCAAAATCAATTTTTAAATCTATGTCTAATTCAATACGATAACTGAACAATTAATCATTCCATGTATTTTTTACATCACTATCCTGTCCAAACTTTACCACATCAGGGAATCCAGACGAGGAATCCTCGAATCCAACATTTGATTCTGTACTGACAAAGACTTTCAAAAGCTCTGCAGTTTGAAAAAGTTTATACATTGCAAAGGAGAACCATGGGTTTTTATGGGTCATCAAAGAAAGTAGACCCAGTCTCAGAATTAGTAGCACAGACTGAAGCAATACAATAGATCTTAGTACTGTAGTGCATGCTGCTTGGACAGACTCAGGTTTCACTGCAGTTGGAAACCCTACCAAATACCACTCAGAAAGTGTCAAGGTGGTAGAAGGGCTATGAACCTTGTTTACAAGGAAGATAGAGAGAGTGGAAAATTGATGAGAAGAATATTCTACCAGAATTGGTTTTGCATAATGAAAGTTGCACCAAAAAAACAATTGCCCACAGAAGGCAGTTTGTTTTCAAAACAAGAACTATTTGGTGCTTCTGTTAAATGACTATGAAACTTTTGTAATCTTTCTTATTTTTCTGAACTAATTCAACACATCCCTGACTATCCGCAGACAAAGTTTGTTGCAAGAATCCAGAGTTTAGAGGACATAACCCTAAACCAGGATTTCCCAACTTGAGGTCCACAGATCCCTCACTTAATGGTATTGGTCCATGGCATAAAAAGGTTGGGTACACCAGCCCTAAACCCCACAGCTTACATAATGCATCAAGTGACTTAGGAACATAGACACAAACTGGAAAGTGGAATTTCCGCTAAGCTGATGAGGCTGCAGGTAAAGTGTTTGTAGGATTGATAGCAGTGGTCAATTAAAACCATCAACTTGCTGGGCAAAGTTATTAATCAAACCAGGGTAAGTACACGGACTTTGGCTATGGAACAGTTAGAGCAAGTAGAAGGGACTAGATGGGTCACTCCTGCTGTAGCAGGTTCAAAGTTCAAAGATCAATCTAAATTTACTCTCAAAGTACATATATGTCATCACATACTACTTTGAGATTCATTATCTTGCAGCCATTCACAGTAGAATATAATAGAATAAATGCAAAACTAGACATGAAGACTGACAAACAACCAATGTGCAAGACAGACGGGCAGACGAACAATCCATAGGTGTGGAGTCATTGTAGCATTGAAGTTATCCACGCTGGTTCTGGAGCCTGATGGTTATAATCGATCTGTTCCTGAACCAGCTGATGTGGGACCTAAGGCTCCTGTACCTCCTGCCCAATGGCAGCAACAAGAGACCATGGCCTGAATGGTGAGAGTCCTTGATGATGGGGTCATCATTATCATTATTTGTGTGTAATCCTACACACTGATTGTCATCCAGCTATTTGAAATCATGTGGCAATCAATCTAAATAAATTATAGTGTAGTTATTTGAAAATACCACTAAAATTTTGCTTCACCCGACTAATCCTTATACATACCTGGTGCATACTCCATTGCAATCATCAGAGCTTTGTCCTCCAGGAAGTTTTCATAGTACTCAATTATATTTGGATGATTGAGGAGCTTAAGTACTTGGCATTCATTCTGAGCAGCTAGCCTCTCATCTTTAGTCATCTGCTCCACGGGGATCTGTTTCAGGATCACTAGCTTTTGATCAGCTTTCCGTAGACACAGATGGACAATACTGGCAGGAAATATAAATGGACAATGTGCAAAGAAATAAATGCAGTACATACTTGGACCTCCCATACCCGGGGTCAACAATAGGGAAAAAATGGCAGATCTTTTAATTTCATGAACTGGTTTGGTGGACATCAATTTCAGTACTAATTCTGCTTCTAACAGCTTATTGTATGCATTAAAACACATCAGAAAACAATCTAACAAGAATTGTTAGACTTCCTTTCAAAGATGGAATCAGTTACCATTTTTGTTTGCAAAAGTCACAGTGCTCAGCTTGGTAGCCAGTAAGTTAATCAATCAATGAGCTCTCACATTTAATAGTATCGTAATTAATCTTACAGTAATACAAATTAGGGAAAGAGAATATTTCCAGTCACTTTACTGAGTTTAGCTCCACAGTTCAGTATTGCCAATGGAATGGTGGAACAGCATTTCCATGCTTCACTATTACCAATGAAATGATACAATAGCAATTGAATTAACTGTAATAGAGCCACAGAACACCACAGCCTATCCACTCAATTCCGAAATCTACCTAGTCCCATCGACTCACACCTGCACTATAGCCCTCCATACTCCACCTGTCCATGTACTTCCAAACTTGGCTTGAATAATGCAATTGAACTCATATTCACCACTTCTGTAGGCAGCTCATTCTGCACTCACAATATTGATAGTTTGATTATTGGATGTCACCTTTGCAGCAATTCCACATTCAGCTGTAATGATAGCATATTCAGAGGTGAGCGAATTACTATGGTCATGTTAGTGCATTGCCAATATCACAAGAACAAATTTTCTTTAAATGTCCATGTAGGAAAGGCAATAAAAAATTATACTGGTTCTAAAACTGATTCTGGAAAAAATAGACATCATAGAAAGTGATCAGGAATAATGGAGAAATGCCGAGCATAACATCCCTCTCACATCTAGTCTCGAGCCAAAGGCTGTTTGAGGTAAACTTGACTGAAATAGCACATAACTTCTAAAATTCCTCAGGAATGACATTTTATTAAAAGTAACCTTGGCACTGCAGCAGCACTCTTGCCACTAAGACAGAAAATTATTTGTTCAAATGTCTCTGTAGACTTGAGCTCATAATTTAGGCTGACACATAAGTACAGTACTGAGGGAAGTGTGTGCTTTTAAAGGCACCACCTTTCAAAAATGTTAATACAAGCTGTCAGGTTGCTCAGGTGAATGATGCTACACAGCACCTAAAGAAAAGCAGAGAGTGTGCTGTCACCAAAAAATGCTCATGATCAATGGAAGGCTACAACCTGTTTACATTGTAGCAGTTGGGAGCCATGCAGCCTCAAGATATACGGCAGAAACCAAAACAGAGATGTTGAAACAATAATTCAGATGTCAAGACTGACCTGGAGGTGACTGACCACAATATACTCTAGTGAGAAGCTAATTAGTTGTGACAAAATGCTACTTGGGACACAGCTCTTGAATATGCAGACTTGGCACGAGGAGGAGGAGGAGAAGATGAAGCAACAGCGGCAAGGTGGCTCTGACTTGGGCCATCTCTGGTCACACTGAAAGCAACTTATTTGCACAAGGAGCCTCAATTACATCAACAAGGTTCATACAAACAGACTATAGTATATGCCTGCGTGCAGCAGTCACGAGAGTACTCAGGCATGGGCTGATTACCGGCAAATGAACATTCACACCAGACAAATGCAGCCAATGAGCACCGTGAACAAGACAAATTCCAACCACTCTCCCCAGATATCATTCATACTTATCACCCTCAGATTCCCCTTCCTGTTAGATTCAGAGTTACCATTGTCCATAAACCAGCTGAGGCTAGAACACAAATACCGTGGTTGTAAAGGACAGTAGAAGTTGGGATTCATCTCCAGATCCGTGAAACCTTTCCAATGTCTTTAAAGTGTAATGGGATTCTCTACATGCCTCTGCAAGTCCACCTCCACAAACACACAAGCTTGGCACAATCCAAGACATTGCAACTCACTTGATTATCAACTCCTTATTCCGAACCTTCCACCAGCAACTATTGTGGATGTACGATGTACCATCCACCAATACTCTATTGTCTTAAGCATTGCCTACAAGACAAGCAAATTCTACCATCTTTTATTCCCCTCCATAGATACTGTCTGACTTGCTGAGTTCCTCCAGCTTTTGATATGCATTGATTAAGATTTTCAGTATCAGCAGAGTCTCATGAGAGTTCAAGGAAAAGACAACAATCATAAGGGTATAACACCATACACAATGGATTCCAGCTAAAATACCATCCTAACTAGGCAATATACTTTTACTTCTTCCATGTGGCTGCATCAATACTCTGGAACTTTCTACCTAAGAGTGCCTTCCTTAAAAGCATTGTATTGTGTCAAGAATGCAGAACCTCCACCAGCAATCAAAAAGCTCATTAGAATGACCTAATGCGAGGTACACCCATCCGAGTGAACAACGAGAAGTTAACGTATCTCATTCTTTACACCTTTTGTCTGTTGTTAATCATCATGGTGCATGATCATAATACAAGATCCAACTAACTCACTTCAAGTTCATTTGTTTCACTGCACAAGCCGTAGTTCCAGCCTTCCATGTCTTTTTGCCCATCTTAATGGTTTGATACATTTCTCTCACTAAGCCTCTGTCCCATCACTTCCCTTCCAAACAACCTTCAAATTCAACATGTTCTTCAATATAATTTGAATACCTTCAATAAATCTTATTTTTGCATTCAGCATTCCAAATAGTTTTCCACCACAGTTCATTCTTCCAACTTCACAAATATGAAAGCATGAAACTTCATGCTTTCTCCCACGGCATTTTCCAATGAATCCACAGGAACTGTAACACTTGACCTTTCACATTCTCCCTCCCACTGTTCAGTGTCCTAAGTATTCCTTCTGCATGAAAAAGCAATTTACCTGCACGTCTTTCAGTGGGCAAGCCAACTGAAATTAGCTCTGCTTTGCTGAGCATTTCTGTTCACACTGGAAAAGTGACTCTGAATTTTGAGTCTCCTGTCATTTAAATACATCTCAGCCTTTCAGATAACTACACTGTGGATTTGTCTGTTGTTCCCTTACGTGTCCTTCTCCAATATTCACGTAGCTCATGTTAAATCTGTCTGCTCTATCACAGGCCTTCCCATTTAGCTTTCTCTCTCTCTCTTCCCCTCTTCTGCTACATGTAAAACTTGTATTACCTCAAATTTTTCTCAAATCCTGATGAAAGATCAACAACCTGAAACCTAAACTTGGTTTCTCACTAATCAGATGCTGCCTGACTTGTTTCAAAGATCAAAGTAACAGGGGGAGGGAACTGGACTTCCATGAGCCAGTCCACATCAGGTAATCAGAGGTGGAGAGGATCAGTAACTTTAAATTCCTTGGTGTTACCATTTCAGGGGACATGTCCTGGGCCCAACATGTAAGTGCAATTATGGAGAATGTATGGTAGGGCCTCCCTCCCACATATGGGGTGTATGGGGTGTCAGGGAGAGGTAGTACCTCTGATGGGGAACACGTCATACTCTTCTGAGTAGTTTGTCCGCATTGGTCCTCACCTGACACTCAGCTCTCACCAGTGGTTCCTCATAGCTGTTTGCATGTAACAGCGGCCACAACCCAGGCAACAGCTTCAACTGGCCGGCAAAACCTGGTGAGAGTAGCCGATGGGCCTCAAACCCTCGGTGAGTTAGGGCTTGTCTACCTATGCATGCGAAGACTGGATTCGGCAGACTACGCGGGGGAGACCACCACTTGGCGGTCCAATGAGTAGAAAGGCAGACCCAGCAAAGCATTGTGGAACGCAATCAGGGCACAGTGAGACACATAGGACACTGCTGGCCATCCACTGCATCCCGACTTATCTCCAGCCGTCTCAACTCCGTCTTGCAACTGGATACAGATAGGTCGGGACGATAGAGTGAGGCTGACGATTTGTCTAACTCTCCCTCACTTTAATTCAAGCGCAAGTCACGACTCCAAACCCATTCCACTAAAAAACTTCAAGTCCTGTGGCGATGGGCGAGTGGCGAAGCAGCAGGTGTGGATACACTGGAAGCTGTAGTCACAAACCTGCACACAGGCGGCCCAGGGCATTGGGTCATTCTCCGCTGGAATGAAGCAGCAGTGGAGCTCGGCAGCCCCCTGGGTGTCTTTAGGAATCGCTCTGCTCACCTCCATGGAGGAAGGGGCTAGAAAAGGTGCCTCAAACATAGCCTGCTTCATCTTACCCTGGCCAGCACACAGCAGCTGGTGGGGATCCCACTCAGCGGTCGAACTACAAAGAAGACGAAAGTGAAGGTGCTCAACCTTGGCACGTGGAACGTGCAAACTCTGCTTGACATCACCAAGGCTGTCAGACCAGAAAGAAGAACAGCACTGGTCGCCAAAGAACTAGCCCACTATAACGTGGACATTGCAGCACTCAGCGAAACACGCCTAGCAGACAAGGGCCAGCTTACAGAATGTGGTGGTGGGTACACCTTCTTCTTGGGCAGTTGCAGCAGCACTGAACGATGAGGGGTTGGCGTTGGATTTGCCATCCGATCCCACCTCGCTCGTAAACTTGCCAAGCTTCCAGAGGGCATCAACGATCGCCCGATGACGCTTCGGCTCCCACTTGGCAATAAGAGGAGTGCAACGGTGATCAGTGCATATGCCCCAACAATGACCAACCCAGATGTCATCAAAGATAAGTTCTATGAGGAACTTGACACCCTCATAGCAGCAGTCCCTCAGTCAGAGAAGCTTATTGTCTTCGGGGACTTTAACGCCAGAGTGGGGACAGATTACCAGACCTGGGAAGGGAATCTTGGAAGACATGGTATTGTAACAAGGCAAGTGTAACAGCAATGGCCTGCTGCTCCTCAAGACACGCACTACGCATGACCTTGTCATCACCAACACCCTATGCCGCCTCCCTACCCGTAACAAGACATCTTGGATGCATCCACACTCCAGGCACTGGCATCTGATTGACTATGTCATCACCAGAAAGAGGGACTGGCAAGACGTGAGAGTGACAAAGGCCATGTGTGGTGCTGACTGCTGGACGGATCATCGACTCGTAGTGTCCAAGTTTAAACTTCGCATCCTGCCTGTGAGAAGACCCCAAGGTCAGAAGACTGTAAAGAGGCTCAATGTCTCCAAGCAGCGTAGTTGCAGAAGAATTTCATGAAGACCTAGATAGCAGGCTGCTTGACACACCCCAGGATGACCACACCAGCAATGAAGAGCAGTGGACGGCTTTCAGAGATGCAGTCTACTCTACCACTCTAAAACACCTCAGACCAGCAATCCGTAGACATCAAAGCTGGTTCGATGAGAACGATGAGGAGATACAGGCACTGTTGTCAGAGAAACACCAACTGTTCAGAGCGCACCAGAATGATCCCACTTCACAAGCAAAGATAGATGCCTTCGCCAGTGCAAGACGGAAAGGGCAGAAGAAACTCCGTGAGATGCAGGATGTCTGGTTCAGCAATAAGGCCGATGAGATCCAAGGCTACGCAGACAGTCACGACACCAAGCATTTCTACGATGCTTTGAAGTCTATGTATGGACCTCAGTCCTCTGGCTCCTCCCCCCTCCTCAGTGCAGATGGGACTCGGCTGCTGACAGAGAAAAAGCAGATTTTGGAAAGATGGGCTGAACATTTCAACCAGGTCCTCAACCGCCCTGCCAAAATCAATGATGAGGCCATTGCTCACCTACCTCAGGTGGAGATCAACCTGGACCTTGACAACCTCCCCACAGAAGAAGTCAGAAAAGCCATCAGGCAACTTTCTTGTAGCAAAGCACCAGGATCAGATGCAATCCCTGCTGAAGTCTACAAAGCAGGAGGCCCATTCATGATGCAGAAGCTGACTGAGTGCTTCCAGTCTATGTGGAATGAAGGAAAGATCCTGCAACAGTTGAAAGATGCCAGCATAGTCCACATCTACAAGAGGAAAGGCAACCGCCAGTCTTGTGACAATCACCAAGGCATCTCCCTCCTGTCCATAGCTGGGAAGATTTTGGCTCGCATCCTGCTTAATCGCCTTCTCCAACACCTTGAGCAAGGTCTCCTCCCAGAAAGCCAGTGTGGCTTCCGTGCAGAGTGGAACTGTCGACATGATATTTGCTGCATGTCAACCCCAGGAAAAATGTCAAGAGCAGCACAACGACCTCTTTATGACCTTCGTCGATCTGACCAAGGCATTTGATACGGTCAGCAGAGATGGCTTATGGAAGATAATGGAGATGTTTGGCTGCCCTAACAGGTTCATCACGATTGTTCGGCAATTCCACGATGGCACATTGGTGAAAGTTTTGGATGATGGTGACGAGTCAGAAGCCTTCCCAGTGACGAACGGTGTTAAGCAAGGATGTGTTCTCGCCCCTACACTCTTTAACATGATCTTCTCTGCTATGCTGAAAGATGCCTTCAACGATTGTCAGGATGGTATACACGTCAGATACAGGACTGGCAGTGGGCTATTCAACCTCCGGCGTCTACAGGCTGTTACAAAGGTAAAGGAGACCGTCATCAGAGACCTCTCATTCACTGATGATTGTGCCCTCAATGCCAGCACAGAGCAGAAGATGCAGTGAGAAATGGACTGCTTCTCGCAAGCCTGTGACAACTTTGGGCTTACAATCAGCACCAAAAAGACCAAAGTTATGTACCAGCCCACACCCGGAAAGCCCTACCAGGAACCATACATCACAGTAAAGGGGTAGAAGCTACTGGCAGTCGACAGCTTTACTTTTCTGGGCAGTACTCTATCATGAGCGGTGAACACAGATGCAGAGATCAGCAACAGAATTGCCAAAGCCTGTGCCGCCTTTGGGAGACTCCGTGATAATGTTTGGGAGCAGAGGACTCAGCCTTACCACCAAGCTGAAGGTCTACCGAGCAGTGGTTCTCACCACCCTCCTCTATGCCAGCGAGACCTGGACAGTCTACAGCAGACACGCTAAACAGCTCAACCACTTCCACTTGAGCTGCCTCCGCAGACTTCTCCACGTACGATGGCAGGACAAAGCCCCAGACACGGAGGTCCTGGAGCAGGCTAGCACCCACAGTGTCTCCACCCTCCTACAGAAAGCCCAAGCCAGATGGTCTGGCCATGTCGTCAGGATATCTGACAGTCGACTACCAAAACAGCTGCTGTATGGAGAGCTGAGCCAGGGCAAGCGCTCAGCTGGAGGGCAGAAGAAACATTTCAAAGACTGCCTCAAAGACGTCAACATCAATCCCAGTAGCTGGGAATCACTTGCTCTGGACTGCCCAACCTGGTGGAGCAGGACCACTAAAGGAGCGTATGCAGCAGAAATCAGATGCACCGCAGAGGCTCAGAGGAAACGTGTCACGTGTAAGGCTCGAGCTACCTCCACTTCCACTGCAGCACCTACCCTCACGTGTCCCACATGTGGGCGAGCTTTCAGGGCCCAGATTGGCCTCACCAGTCACCTCCGGACCCACAGTCACAAACCCTCCACTTGACAGAAGTCATGATCGTCTTCGACTCTGAAGGATGAACAACAACAATGGTAGGGCCTCTACTTCCTGAGCAGTTTCGGAAGATTCAGCATGACATTTAAAATTTGGACAAACTTCTATAGATGTGTGATGGAGAGTATACTGACTGGGTGCATCACAGCTTGGTATGGAAACACCAATGCCCTTGAATAAAAAATCCTACAAAAAGTACTGGATACAGCCCAGTCCGTCGCAGGTAAAGCTTTCCCCACCACTGAGCACATCTACATGGAGTGCTGTCACAGGAAAGCAGCATTATCATGAAGAACCCCCACCATCCAGGCCATGCTCTCATCCCTCTGCTGCCAACAGGAAGGAGGTACAGGAGCCTCAGGACCCACACCACCAGGTTCAGAAACAGTTATAACCCTCAACCATCTGCTCTTGAATTAAAGTGGATAATTTCACTCAACTTCACTTGCCCTGTCACTGAAATGTTCCCACATCCTATGGACTCACTTTCAAGGACTCTTCATCACATGCTCTCGATCTTTGTTGCTTATTTATTGTTTATTATTATTATTATTATTATTATTATTATTATTATTATTATTTCCTTTTTTCCTTTTATAATTACAGTGTTTGTTGTCTTTTGCAAACTGGTTGTCCTCCATGTTGGGTGCAATCTTTTATTGACTCTATTATGGTTATTGGATTTATTGAGTACGCCCACAAAAAATGAATCTCAGGGTTGTATATGGTGACATATATGTACTTTGATAATAAATTTTGAACTTGTTGAGTTCCAGCATTTCCTAATTTCTACTACCATCAAAGTTTTTCTCCATTATCTTCTCAGTTTATGTAACCTTGCTACTGACTACTGCATCTGCCTATGTCACAAGGTGACTGCACTTTAAAAAACAAATTCATGACTCTGGTGTGCTCTGTGAGATGCTCTGGATGCATAATGCACTCCTTTAACCCAAGAGATTCTGTAGATGCTACAAATCCTGAGCAACACTCACAAAGTGCTGGAGGAACTCAGCAGGTCAGGCAGCATCTAGGGAAAGGAATAAAAAGACAACATTTCTGGGTGAGACCCTTCATCAAAACTGGAAAGGAAGATGGTAGAAACTGATGTTCAAACCCAGGGAATTAAGTTAGAGGTGCAATTTCTAGTTTGGCAAGAACTAACTTATTTTTGAAGAGAATTTTCCCTCAAACTATCAATTTTGTTGTAAGTTGGCAGCTTGAAAATAGATTCTCCTATTGCACGATTGGGTTGCTAATGACCCTGTGGTTTTGTGATATTGTCATTGTTTTCTAATGGTTTAAAACAAGACCACCCTGCCTATTGTATCTATGCAGGTGCAAGCTTAAGTGTTGTTGGAATTGCACTCACAGAAGCATGTGGAGAATACTTTGTTACATTCAGATATCCCAACCATCTCATTCCCTTACTAATCTATTCTTCCTCACATGCTCATCAATTCTGATTCCCTACCATCCACCTGCACTACAAGATATTTCCACAGCTAATTAACATGCAACAAGTATGTATTTAGGATATGGGGGAAGACCAAAACATCTGGGAAAACTCATATCATCACAAACCGAATATGCCAACTCCACACAAACAGCATACTGTACCACTTTTCCTCTCAGTGTCATGATCCTACTCTAAACCACTCCTCCTCCTCCTGCTGTGATGGGAAGTCATGAACCCAGTTCTCAATTTTAAGCTACTGACCCAAGCCAAGTTAAATGCCTCTGTTATGACATCCGATTTTGCAAGAAATTTGCAAACTCCAGGTTTTCATAAACTTTATTACATATAAATATAAACGTCACCTTCCAAACACATACAAATGAAGAGGTCCTAAAATTGTTGTCAACTGTTTACGTTCAATTTGCTTGAATGCTTTCCACCTCAGGGTCCAATAAAGAAGGCTAAGATTGCAGCAGATTACTACCATTTATGATAGTGAATACATGTGAACAACCAGTGTAACATTAGATTTTTTTAAAAAAATATAAACTAGCTTTTCCAAAGAGACTCAAACTCAAAAAACCTGGGCTGTAACTTCACTGCATCAGTCAGAAGCTAGTCTTCTGCCATTTTGATTTGGTCCACATGATATTAGAAAAGGGCTGAGAGCACTAGAAAGAGCAAAAGCTATTTGACCAGACAAAATCCCAGCTAATAGTCTTACATGGTCCCTTGGGATCATGGATAATCAACTTTAGGATCAAGGATAACTCACTCACAGTCTTGGCTTTTGAGTTCTGAAGTGGCTAATAAGGCCAATGTGGGAACTACAGACTCTACCACAGATGGAGCAGGCAAGCAAGTAATTTGTAAAGAAGTATACTCTTTCCAAATCTTGCACAGGGCTTCTCAAAGGATCCAACATGTTGTGCATGGTGAGTACTCACTGCATAGACCTGAGTTTTCCATTACCTTCCTCTAAGCTCCTTTTTCATTTTGACTAATCACAGGACAGATATTCCCCAGAGTCAATGTGGTTATTACATCTCTTCAAGGATTTGAATTTTCCTCTCTGACCACCTGGTAATCTCTTCCTATGTTAGAGCTTCAAAGAGTGTTCAACACAGACTCCTGAAGAAGATAATGAATGACACAGTCTTCCCAACATAGCCCAAGATGTTGAGTCCTCGTCCATTGGAGGTTGGGAGCCAGATACGGACTGTCCTGAGGTTGGAGGACTGTCTGTGTGAGTGGGTGGGTGGGTATTAGGGAGGGAAGGGGTTTGTTTTGCTGTCGTTGTTGCTGTTTGTGTTGTTCTGTGGAACATCGTGGGCATGCTATATTGCAACTGAATGTGTGGTGACACCTGCAGGTTGTCCCCCTGCGCACCCTTGCGTGTGTTGGCTGTTAACACAAACAATGCATTTCACTGAATGTTTCAATGTACAGTTGGGGTGCAGACTGAGGAGGTGATTAACCTCAAGCATAAAGGTGTCCCTGAACTGGAAGCTCTATCACTCAAGGGAAAAAAAGCAGCTCTAAAGCCACTCAAAAATGCTGACCTAAAAACAGACAGTGGATAGAGAGACTTGCAACCCACTTACAGCAATGATATATGGGTTCTTCTGCACTGTAAAAGCCACCTACAGCACAAACACTTAAGGTTCCATTCTGCTGAGAGTCAGGAATGAGGTGAACTCAAGGCAAAAGTGTTTGCTGGAAGAAACATTTTGAAGATCTCCACATTTATGACACTGTCATTGATTACTGCAATCTACTAGGACCAGTCTTGCTGCTACTCCTGACTGACAAGGAATTGAAAAGGCTACATCCCAACTCAAAAATAACAAGGGCTACTTATCAAATAGCGATCCCCTCAAAATCGTTAAATCTGGCAGAGCTTCAGATATGATTTCACAACCTCATCATTCACATCTGGGAAGAGGAGGATATACTTGTTGACTTCAGGTATGTAGTAATTTTGATCTGCTTTAATAGAGAAGAGGTCTGACCGAGATAATTGTTGCAAAGAAGGTCAACACCAGTGTCTGACTGAACCACCTCATCCCAATGGTTGAAGACTGGCTTTTTAAGTTCATTTGTGGCTTCCACCCATTTAGAGACAGAGTGGACAGGACCTTTGCTACCATGCAGGTTGCAGCACCAATTATTTAACATAACTTTTTTCGACCTCACTGGAACTTTGATGCCATCAATCACAATAGACTGTGAAATATTCTTCTTTGCACTGCTTATTTATTTTGTAATTTATGGTGGTTTTATGTCTTTTCCCAGTCCTGCTGCCACAAAACAACAAATTTCTCATCATGTAACAGTGATAATAAACCTGATTCTCATTCAGTTGCCCACAGAAATCTGTCTCCATTTCACATTTGCTCTACATTGATCTGCAACCACGATATTAACCAATGGCTCTACAACAGAGCTAATCTCAGAAATGACCAAATTCAAAGAAAGCATCTTGGCCTCAACACTTTTCCCAATCTTTTTTCATTGTTATGTTGCACCTTGCCTCCAACAAACTTGTTGTGGAAATGGACCTAATTTTAAGAAGTAATGGGAAAACTATTCAACCGATGTGGCTCCTCTCCTGAACTGCATCTGTATTCAAGCTGCATTCATTATCAAGCCATACTTGCAATTGTGTGTGTTCAAATACTGAATTCCAAGCCATTGCTGATTCATTGCACTGAAGCAAGCAAATAAATAGCAACGCACACACAAAATGCTGGAGGAACTCAACAAGTCAGGCAGCATCTAAGGAGAGGAATAAACAGTCGATGCTTGAGGCCGAAACCCTTCTTCCTGAAGAAGGGTCTCGACCCAAAACGTTGACTATTTACTCTTTTCCATAGATGCTGCCTGACCTGCTGAGTTCCTCTAGCATTCTGTGCATGTGTTCTTTGGATTTCCAGCAGCTGCAGACTTTTTTGTGTAAGTGAATAGATAGGCCTGGAAATACATGTACATGGGGTTAAATTTCTCTATCAATCTGTTCCCACTGCTCCCTATTCCCTACAACACCAAAGATTCACACTATAGAAAATGTGGACTCCTCCCTTTCTCTCTGGAGACACATCTATTGTAGGGAGAGATTGTTGATGAAATTCACCACTGCTTTCAAAGTACCACCACAGACTTTAGTCAAACGAGGATTCTGAAGATTAAGACCTCAGACTTGGAGCAAAACTCATAGTCTATCAGGCATCGCTGTTCCATGCCCTCTTAAATGCTTCTGAGACCAGGACTATCTAATGCAGACACCTCACAGCACTGGAAAGATACCACCGTGCTATCTCCACAAAATCCTCCAAATAACATGAAGAATAACTGAAACTACTGTGTTCTCTCTGAATTCAACCTACCCAGGAATGAGCCCCTAGCTACACTCACTCAAATGTATTTATTTAATCATTCATCACATATGCATCAAAACATATAGTGAAATACACTGTTTCTGAGGATGTGCTGGAGGCAGTCCACAAGTGTCGCCATGAATGTAGGTACCAACATAGTAAGTCCACAATGTTCCACATAACAACACAAGCACCAACAATGCCAGCAAAACAAGCGCCTCTTCTCCCTAATACCCACCCATCCACTTACACACAGACAATCGTCCAAACTTAGGACAGCCAAGCCATTCCGGTATAATTTCCAGAACTCATAACTATTTGATGATGAGGAAAACTGGTCAGATATTTTCTGTACTTTAAATATAGGGCAAATATACTCACAACCATCAGTAGTGATTGAAAATGTCAGACACTGCATTCTAGCAACACTTACATACCAATAACCCAGTGACCAGTTCAAGTTTTGTCAAGGCCACTTGCCCCCAGACTTTATCACAGCCTTGCTTCAAACATGGAACAAAAAGTTGGATTCCAAACCTCAGTGAGAGCAACTTCTGTGACAACAATGCCCCAAAGAAGGGTGTCTGCCCAAAGCACCAACTGTTTATTTCTCTTCATAAATTTTGCCTAACCTGATGAATTCCACCCGCATTTTGTATGTGTTACTTCTGTGACATCAAAGCAACATTTTAAATCTGGTACATCTGAAGGAAAGACACCAATTATTGGAGCTGTATCTTTCACAGTGGGAATTGGTTATGGTAATTGAAAATTCATAATCCCAGCCCGAGTCATTATTGCAGAGTTGCTCGAAACAATGCTTACAGCCAAACTTTCGTCAGTTGATTAATCAATGACCTACCAACATTAGTTCAAAGCTCATAAGCCCATGGGTGATTGCATTCAAAACTCCTTACCACATGCAGTCTATTAAAGTTAGCTTTACTCCTCACATGAAAAAATTATACATCAGTCATTTGCATCAATGACCAACATAGTCCAAGGATGTGCTGGGTGCAGCCCACAAGTGACACCATGCTTCTGGCACCAACACAGCATGCCCACAACTGACTAACCCATACGTCTTTTGGAATTTGGGAGGAAATGGAGCACATATATCACATAAATGGATCATTGCGGTCTCCCTACCATCCCTGAGGGACACTAATCAGGAACACTGTGTACACAGGGCCCTTAGTATTATTAAGGGTCCCACCCACCCATCCAGCATCCTCTTTCACTTTCTTCCATCAGGCAGGAGACTCTGATACATAAAAACAAGAATGGACAGCATGGGAGACAGTTTCTTCCCTCAGGCCATGAGGCTTCTGAACTCCTGGCCGCATCGCATTCAAAGTGTCACCGGTTAATCTGTTCTGTACCTTACAATGTTTAATTTATGCACTTCACTTTGTTTATTTATATTCATTTGCAGATTTTACCTTTACTTTCATAAGTTATTCTGTGTGATGTGCACCACCGTGCTTTGCACCATGGTTCGGAGAAACATCTCGTTTGACGGTAAACATGTATATTGTTAAATGACAATAAAACTGACGACCTGTCATGGAGGAAACCAAAACAGTAATGGAGTGAATGTGCAGAGAGCTGTAGAAATTGAGTCCCAATCAGTGATTACTGGTGCTGTAAAGTGTTATGCTAATCACTACACTACCATGCTGCCCCCAATAACTCAACAACATCTAGGTATATAACTAGTAACATTTATACCAAAGAACTGCCAATTTCAACAGCAGGGAACTTACCAGCATTGATATTCAATTGCGTTCATATTGCCAAATTCCCCACTATCAATACCCTGGGAGTCACCATTCATCAAAAATGCACTTAGACCAGACTCCTACACAATGAAATTACCACAGCACCTCAGAGGCTTGATATGTAGCAATAAGTCAATCACCGCCTTACAACCCAGAGCCTTTACACCATGTACAAGGCACAAGTCAAGAGCATGATGGAATACTCTACATTGCCTCAATGAGTAAAACTCCATCAGCATATAAGATGGAAGGACCAAGTATCTATTTGATTAAAACTTCATTTAGCACTCTTAACACTTTACTTCCCCCATAACAGTCCATCCTGACTGCATTGCAAACCTTTAAGGACGTATGCTACAGCCTGTACTATTCCAGGCACCTCCTAAAAATCACAATCACTATCAAATAGAAAGCACAATAACAGCAGATATATGGAAATACCATCAGCTGCATGATCCCTTCTAAACAGTAATATAGTGGAAAATCCAGTTAACTGAGTCATCAGTTAATTGGGGCAGCCACTTATTTGGAACAACTCTCAAAGAACAATACTATTCAGAAAATAACTTGTGATTCCTTTTGTTTATTTGGGACACCATGCTGATTAATTAGGGCAGGAGTCTGCTGTTGAACAGTTTCTAACTAGTGCCAGTCACACACACTTGCATGATTATTAAAAACTACACCCTGGTTAGAGTGATCACTTTTTAAATAGCATCAGTTACATACATTTGTGTTCAAAAAGCAGTGATTTTTGTCACTGTTGACAAGAAATAAACAGTAAGACAATTTGGAACCGTTTTGTTCACTATAGTTTCAAACATTCAGGCTTGAAGATGCTGGAAACAGCCAGGAGTGAAAATGAAACAATTTCACTACTTTAACAAGTTAGGGGTTACAAAGATTTTTAAGGTATGGTGAAGGTTAGAGTTAAAATAAAGATTTGGAGGATGAATCATCTAAAGCATTGTATGAAGGCAATACATTATCTGCACAAGGTGTCTGCACTCATTTTGTTCATTTACAGTCAGTCATCAGAACACAACAGATAAATTCATCTTTTGGTAACTATTTATAGTACTGTAGAGGTATTGGTAGTGTTCTAATTTGTTCTGTACTTCATTTAAATATATAAATTGTTACTTGGTTGAACAGTCTTTTCTATACCTTTTACCTATTTTCATAAAACTTCAGCTAATTGTGGTAACCACTTTATTGGGCCAAGATCACAAAGGGTTCCATTTAACTGGAATCCACTATATTGCACAATCAATCAAACCCTGGCACTTTCCTATCAACAACATTGTGGACCCATCAGTCAAGAAAGTGGTACACCATGCCTTCTAAAAGGCAATTAGGGATGAGCAAGGAACTTTCCAGTCGTCAAGTTTATTGTCATTTTGACCATAAACTGCTGGTACAGTACACAGTAAAAATGAAACAATGTTCCTCCAGGACCCTGGTGCTATATAAAACAACACAAATCTACACTAGACTGTGTGAGACAGCACAAGGCTACTCTAGACTATGTAAAACAACATAAAAATTGCACAAGACTACAGACCTGCACAGGACTACATAAAGTGCACAAAACAGTGCAGGGCAGTACAATAATTAATAAACAAGACAATAAGCACAGTAGAGGGCAAATTGCAATATAATAATAAATGATGTAGATGTCAGTCTAGACTCTGAGTATTGAGGAGTCTGAAGGCTTGAGGGAAGAAACTGTTGCACAGTCTGCACACATCCCAAAATATGAATAAATAAGATTAGCATGGGACTAATATTTTGCAAAATGTGAAGTCTTTCTAATCAAGCATTTAACCAAAATTGTGCCCAAATGATTAGGAAACAAGTAGCAGACAAGTACGTATGGATACGAGATGAAGGGTGCGAGGTTATTTAGTTTTGCGCACTGAAGACGAACGTGTGCAATCAAATACAGCATTAAAGCTAGCCATCCCTAAGTCATAAAGAAGCAATTTCAAATAACGGGTGTGGGGAAGGAGGGCACTACAGCCGGCCAGTACTTGTCCCTACTGCTTAAACAGATCATTCGGTCACTTTCACGTTAGTTTCTGTGGATCGCCCGATGGACAGAATAGCGCTGCAGTTCTCACTTCAAAAGATGTGAGCATTTTACCAGCTGCAAAGTAGCTTGGAAGCTAAAAGACTGTTAGATAGATTGTTTTTTCCCTCTTTCTTCTGATGCACTCGAGGCGCGCAATGAAGGTAAACCTGCAGCAGTTGTTAGCACTACCAATTGAGCCCCCAGCTCCATTGGCCGGATGCCCCGGGGCAGGGAGAGGAAGGATCCACTGTTAGTGGGAGGAGAAACAAAACCAAGGATTCACGGTGCTCCAGCTCACCCGAAGGCTCCCCGCCCCACCACCTTCATCTTCTGGTACTTCTCCATCGCCGTCTCCAAGGAGCTCCAACAACTTCCGGTAGGGGCGCCGGCGAGGCTCAAAAGTCTCTCAGCCTGGTTTCGCGTTGCCGCGGCTCAGAGCAGTCGGCAGCTGAATCACTGCAACCGCATCTCGTTCTCAATGCAATCCTCAAACAGGGCTGGAGTTAATGCAAAACCTATTTCCACACATTTTAAGGAAACAGGGGTCGATGGAGGATCCTATAATATAATTTACACTATCTGTGGAAGGAAATGAACTGATGTCGCTTCTTGCTGACAGTCCTGATGCAGTTTCGACCCGAAACAAAGGCAGTTCATTTCGTTCTACAGATGCGTTCGACCCGTTGAGTTCCCGCAACAGACTATTTGCTGTACGTAGATTTTTTAAAAGGTTGAACTGCTAGTGTTCAAGGGGCTATATTGCAAATCTAACACAGACATTAAGACTTTATTTCCAAGAGTGCAACAACATCTGTTACACGTACAAGATGCTGGATGAACTCAATAAATCAGACAGGATCTAAGGAGCGGAATAATTTTCAGCTTTTGCAGAATCTCTTGCGATCATATCATGCTGCATTTGTCCTGAGCGGGGAGTGGCAGTTCTATGGTCTGCTGCTTTCAGTGTCTCCTGATCTATCCATCCAAAGAAGATCTGATCAAAGTAGAGAAATAAGACCACTAGGGGCAGGAAATGAAGATTCAGCGATATATCAGTGCAGGAAATGAAGATTATAAGAGTTATTGGTAGAAGAACCATGAATGGATTAAAAGGAACGTTAAGTAGTCACGTTTGATTCTGATCATGTGACACACAAAGAGGGCAAAAGTATTGGACAACACAAACATGAGGATTATCTCGAGTTTTGTGCTCAGTAGTGGTGAGAGTCGCGCCCTAATTTACACCCAGGACTCCTGACGAAGGGTCTCGGCCCGAAACGTCGACTGTACTTCTTCCTACAGATGCTGCCTGGCCTGCTCTGTTCCACCAGCACTTTGTGTGTGCCACTGTCGTAATGTGTGGTTATTTGAGTCACCGTCGCCTTCCTGTCAGCTTGAACCAATCTGGCTATTCGCCTGTGACCTCTCTTATTAACAAGACGTTTCGCCTACAGAACTGCCGCTCACTGTATGTTCTGTTTTGTTGTTTTGTTTTTTTTTCCACGCCATTCCCTTTGAACTCCTGAGACTTGTGCGTGAAAATCCCAGATCAGCAGTTTCTGAGATACAGCCCCAGTCAAAGCCACTTAGATCACATTTCTTCCCCATTCTGATGTTTGGCCTGAACAACAACTGAACCTCTTAACTGTGTCTGCATGCTTTAATGCATTCAGTTGCTGCCACAGATGGCTGACTAGATATAGGCCGCTGAGTGTATATTTTATTTACACCCACTGACACTGCCATCCCTGGAAATGCTCGTGTAAGAATGTATGTTGATGTCTCATGTGGTATTTAAACCCACAAAATTCTGGGCGCGAGATCAGTGTGTGGTTCAATGCTGCAGATTCCAGTGCAAGAGTTTCTGTGTCAAGGGACAACCAACAGCTTAAGAAATCAATGACCTGAATTATTTTAGACGCTTGCAGCCTTTTTCCAACCATTGATTTTAATAATGTATTTTTTTACCAGTTGTAGCTTTGAAATGCATACTCCAGCTTCAACCACATGAACCCATCGATCCTGGGTGTTTTTAATGAATGAATTCTAAATGCAGTCATGTTGGAAACTGTTAAAATCAGATCAGAGTTGTTGTTTTGATCTCTTGTAACTGATAGTCATGTAAAGACACTGGTGCTCTTTGCAGAATATCAAGAGCATTATTTGATTAGTAAAAGCGTTGATTTATTATCCAGTGCTTTGTGTGATATGGTGCACTTTTTGAAGCACTATTTGCCAATAGCTGTCAAAGTTGTATATTTGTCAGAGATAACTGAAGTTCTGTAAGTATTCTGTGAAATGTTCCACTGCATTTCGGTCTCCCCCTCTGTTCCTCTAAGGGTGCAAGTCTCACAACGACTCACTGAGTTAGTTTGAACATCATCTTCAAGCCCCACAATATCTACAGTAGAGTCACACAGCTTGAAAACAGGCCATTCAGCCCATCTTGACCATGCCTAACAAGATGCCCGTCTCAGCTAGTTCCATTTGACCCATATCAGTCTAAACCTTTCCTATCCATGTACCCATCCAACTGCCTATTAAATGTTGTTATTGTACCTGCCTCAACCACTTCCTGTGGCAACTCGTTCCATTTGCCAAGAGCAGCAAGGACTAACACCCATGAACACAGTTCAGAAAAATTATACACCAAAGAAAATGTCTCCGGGAGTGAAAGGCTTATCGTATGCGGAGTATTTGATGGCTCTGGGCCTCTGCCCACTGGACTTTGGACAAATGAGGAGAGATCGCACAGAAACCTGTTGAATGTTGAAAGGCCTTGACAGAGTGCATGTAAGACCAGAGGGCACAGCCTCAGAATAGAGCGATTTAGAACAGAGGTGGAATTTCTTCAACCAGAGAGTGGTGAATCTGTGGAATTTTTTGCCACAGGCAGCTGTGGAGTCATTGGGTATCTTTAAGGCAAAGGTTATTAGTTTCTTGTTTAGTTGGGGCATGAAGCGATATGGGGAAAAGGCAGGAGATTGGAGCAGAGTGGGAAAATTGGATCAGCCGTGATGAAATGGCAGAGCAGACTCAATGGGCCAAATGGTCTAATCCTGCTCCTATATCTTATGGTCTTACAGTAAAGCTGGATGTTCATCTAACAAAGGAGTTGAGATGAAATTGCCATTTCTTAAAAAACAAGGAGGGGAAGGTGCAAATTATTTCTGAATATTAAAGATTAGCTGTATTTGTCACATGTACATTGAAACATTGTAACATACAGTGAAATGCAATGTTTGCAACAATGATCAATACAGTCCATGGATCAAAGCTCTTACTAGCTTTTCTTCCAGTTAGTCCTGACGAAGGGTCTTGGCCCGAAACGTCGACAGTGCTTCTCCCCATAGATGCTGCCTGGCCTGCTGTGTTCCACCAGCATTTTGTGTGTGTTGTTGTTTGAATTTCCAGCATCTGCAGATTTCCTCATGTTTTCTAACTCTAACTGTATGTTTTTGGACTGTGGGAAGAAACTGGAGCACCCGGTGGAAACCCACACGGTCACAGAGAGAATATACAAACTCCTTACAGATAGCGGTGGGAATTGAACCCCAATGAGGGTCACTGATGTTGTAAAGAAGAGCAAGGGCACCTGACAGCTGGAGGTTTTGTCATCAACGGTGTAATAATTAAGATCTGCAAAGAAAGGTGTGCTCATGCAGAGAGCTACAGTATTTGCAAACAGACTATAATTATATACTTGAGACATTGAGGGAGTTAATATACATTAGCATGGATAGAGGCGCTGTTGGCTGAATGTGGGAAAGGGTATGAAAGGTGGAGTTTTAGATCAGTGAGAGGTTGGGCAGCAGAGCCAAAGTAACCTGGGTGAGATCATCACAGCAGTGAGGCGCAGATGATCAATCTGGCACTGAGAAGGTGGTCACAACCCATCTTCAGAAAGGCCAGGGAACAAGTGACCTAAGCATCCATTTGTGCAGAGGAAGAAAAAAGAGAGCCTTGCGTTTCACAACTTCAACACGCAACAGAGCCGTTAAGTGTTCTAGACCGGCCAAGTCACTGCAGTTAACTCCCCCGTCCTTCCCTGCAGTTAGGTCATAGAACCTCTTACATTGTCCATGAGAAATATCACATCGGAAAGTGCTTCCTCTCTCCCACCTTTTTATTCCAGCATCTTCCCCCTTCCTTTCCAGTCTTGAAGAAGGGTCTCAGCCCGAAATGTCAACTGTTAATTCATTTCCTCAGATGCTGCCTGACCTGCTGAGTTCCTCCTGCATTTTCTGTGTGCTACATCCAAAAGTATGTTCACATTCATCTTAAAGGCAGGTTTTCACTCCTGACGGAGCTGGCTCCGGTATCCAGTGATAAAATTATCCCCGGATTAATGACGCAAGATGCATCATTCAGCAGCCAATGCTTATCAGTAACTCTACCACGGACAATCCCAAAAGGAGGAGGGTTGGGCATGAGGCTAACAATCCCTTTCCGTAAAGGCCCAGGGCTGTAGAAACACCAGCAGGAGTTCCAAGGACCTCACTCCTGGGAGATGAACAACCTTTGACACCAAGGAGATGGGCTACACCTTACGACAATTTGAAGGACTGGGACAGGACAGAGGACTCTGGTGAGATGATCGAGGAACGATGAGTTTAAGACGAAGAAGAAGAATGTGTGCCATTATTCCACCAGAGTAACTTGCTTCCCCTGACGTTCAAATTTTGGAAACAGATGGCAAAGCACAGGTGCTACCACATAGCAGCATTATTCCAGTAGGCTTTTGATTTTCATATTCTATGTCACACATTTAGTGCTGCTGTTCCAAGCATAAATTTCACTCATCGCTTTCAATCGTGAAGAACGCATGCCGGTAGCTGTACCTCATTAGGCGTTTGAGGAGGTGTGGTGTGTCACCAAATTTCGACAGATGCCCGGTGGAGAGCATTCTGATTGGTTGCATTACCGCTTAGCACAGGATCAAAGAAGGCTACCGAGGGGCGTACATTCAGTCAGTTCCCTCGTGGCCACAACCCTCCCCATCGTCAAGGACGTCTTCAAAAGGCAATGCCTCTAGAAGCAGTATCCATTGTTAAGAACCATCACCATCTGGGACACGCTCTCTTCTCGTCACTGGCATCAGGGAGCAGAAGCCACACAGGCAACATTTCAGGGACAGCTTCTTCCTCTGTAATGAGATTTTTGAACGGTCTATAAGTGCTATCTTGCCATTATTTATCTATTGGGACACACTGCAGAATAGCCCTACCAGCCACGCCGCCCAGCATTGCCCCGAGCCTAAATGACCAATTAACCTACTAACCGGTAGGTCTTGGGACTCCAGGTGGAAACCCACACGGTCACGGGAAGAACGTACAAACTCCTTATAGGTAGCGCCGGGAATTGAACCTGGGTTGTCTGCAATGTAAAGCAGCGTGCTAACCACTACACTACCATGCCACCCAATTCTTATGTAATATTTTATTTAGTGTAACTTATAGCAGTTTTTATATCTTGCACTCTACTACTGCCACAAAACTGCATATTTCACAACATATGTCAGTGATAATAAACCTCATTTTGATTCTAACATGATGTTAAGAACATTAAAATAATGGCTGTGATAAAATGTTCATGATCACTTGTACAAACACTAGCATTCCTGATCCAGGCTCCAGCTGGGATCTTAAAACAATAACAGTAAATGTCAGTCACTGTGACGCCAATAGTTACCACACAAAGCCGTAGCATGTAGAGTGTGAGAGTCTGCCCCTCTCGTGCTCTGTATCTTCCCATTCACTACACATGAAGGTATTGAGGCAAGACCAGAGGCAAACGTCTTTTGTCTGGTATATAATTAAACCCAGTTGACATCTTGTCTCCTCAGATTTTGACAAGCATTTCCAGAGGTTAGACAGATCACAGTCTGAGATCAGACAGAATTAGCTGGGTCTGTAATTTTGTAGAACGAAAGGTGAAGACTAATCCTCTCTTGGAATGTCATCTCTTTTCATACCCCAGTTCAAACAAAACCAAACAATCAGAGGCACTGCACATAATTCCATTTGCTCGTCAACACTAAAATGTCTTTTTGACTTTTAAGAGAAGTGATTAGGTTTGAAAGATTACACTTGATGCCACATGGATACACTCATCGCAGAGTACTAGTTAAACTGCTAGGAATGCAAATGAATTAAGGAATGAAGAACACAAAAGCAAATGGATTCTTCTGAGTTTACTGAAGTGGGCTGGCTACAAATGAGGGTCATAATGCTTGAGGCAGAAGTGATAGATCTCTGAACCCAGCTCCAAAAAGTGCTCAAAGATAATATGCGTGAGAGTCCGACAACAGAGGAGTGAGATTTACTAAGTCAAATAGACAGCTTCTCTCCCAGATTGTTCAGTGCTTGAATGGCAGGAGTCACAATGTAGCAATGCATTTGAGCAATTATCCTGTCATGCATATTGTTTGTAACCGTGTTTTTCTGGCTTAAAACCCCCAAAATAATATCTACGGGTATAAAACCCCTAAGTTACATTATGATGCAAGAAAGCCAGAGTTTGGTGACGGGTGCCCATTTCTTCTGGTATCACTATATATATATATAAACACGAGAACATCTGCAGATGCCGGAAATCCAGAGCAATAAAAACATACTAAATTTTGAAAGGGATAGATAAGATAGAAGTAGAAAAGTTGTTTCGATTGGTAGATGAGACTAGAACTAAGATTGCCTCAAGATTCAGGGGAGAGGATTTAGGATGAAGATGAGGAGAAACTGTTTTTCCCAGAGAGTGGTGAATCTGTGGAATTCTCCGCAGAGGAAAGCAGTTGAGGCTTCTTCACTAAGTATGTTTAAGATACAGTTAGCTAGATTGTTACATAGTCGGGGAATTAAGGGTTATGGGGAAAAGGCAGGTAGATGGAGCTGAGCTTACGGTTAGATCAGCCATGATCTTATTGAATGGTGCGGCAAGCTCAACGGGCCAGATGGCCGACTCCTGCTCCTATTTCTTATATTCTTATGTTCAATACACACAAAATACTGGAGGAACTCAGAATTTACTCTTTTCCTTAGTTTCAATGGTTTCATTTCATATCAGAGAAATATATTCAATATACATCCTGAAATTCTTGATCTTCGCAGACATCCGTGAAAACAGAAGAGTGCCCCAAAGAATGAGTGACAGTGAAAACGTTAGAACCCCGAAGATCTACCCCTCTCCCACTCACAAGCAGCAGAATAGCAACGACACTCCCCCACCCCCACTTACTTCCACAAAAAAACATTAGCACCCTCCACCCACCAAGCAAGCCATGATCTGCAGTACAACAAAAACTAATTGTTCACCTCGCAATTTGACAAACCACATTTTCTCTCTCACTAATAAGGGAAGGAGAAGTGACCCCCTTTCACAGTGAGAGGGGAGACATAACAAAACAACTTGCTGATTTGTGCGGATGATGTCTATCAAGCCGCTTATTTTTCCCCGAGTTCTCCGACTTGAGGATTGGCAACAAGCTCTCCCCCAACGAGAGAGGGGTGGGGAGAAAACGAATCGCCGAGTACAGAGCCTCCAACATCAAGAATCTGCTGTTCTTGATGTTCCCTTTTCTCCCCGGATGCTTCAGTCAGCGGTACCGGCATAGAATCAGCTCGTCCACAATGCCGTGAAGCCTCAGGATCCCAAAGTCACACTCATCATCTGGGCCGTGTCCTTGGGATTTCGAAAAGCAGTAAGTCATGAGCCTTTGTGAGTGGGTCCCACAACCGCAAAGTCTGAGTGTAACTCCAAGTCAGGGTCTCCATCCACCCAGAAAAGGGAAAAGAGAGGCATCAAAGGTAGAAATTAAGCTGTTTCCGCAGATGAGCTCAAAGGAGTCACTGTAAAGTACCAATGTGGCTCCGCACCAGAAAAATATATTTCTTATTGTAAATTTGTAGTATCTTTTATCTCCTGTACTGTACTTCTGCCACAAATCAACAAATTTCATGGCACAGGTCTGTGATAATAAACATGATTCATATTCTGATTCTAACTTATGGAAAAATCTATTTCCTGTATATTTTATTACTGTGTTCTTTTCTTAAAATGGTACCTTACTAAGTTTTGTTTGTTGAGAACAGAATCAGAATCAGATTTAATATCACTGGCATATGTCATGAAATTTGTTAACTTTACAACAGCAGTACAATGACTTACATGATTAATAAATATAGAAATATAGAAACATAGAAAACCTACAGCACAATACAGGCCCTTTGGCCCACAAAGCTTTGCCGAATATGTACTTACTTTAGACATTAACTAGGGCTACCACTAGTCCTCTATTTTTCTAGCTCCATTTAACTATCCAAGGGTCTCTTAAAAGACCCTATTGTATCTGCCTTCACAATTGCCGGCAGCCCATTCCGCACACTCACCACTCTCTGCGTAAAATACTTACCCCTGACATCTCCTCTGTACCTACTTCCAAGCACCTTAAAACTGTGCCCTTTCGTGTTAGCCACTTCATCCCTAGGAAAAAGCCTCTGGCTATCCACATGATCAATGCCTCTCATCATCTCACCAACTCTATCAGATCACCTCTCATCCTCCATTGCTCCGAGTTCACTCAACCTATTCTCATAAGGCATGCTCCCCAATCCAGGCAACATGCTTGTAAATCTCCTCTGCACCCCTTCTGTGGCTTCCACATCCTTCCTGTAGTGAGGTGACCAGAACTGAGCACAGTACTCCAAGTAGGGACTGACCAGGATATAGAGGAAAGTAAAGTTATATTAAGTGTATGTACATATCTATTAAAGAGTTCAGTCAGCGGTACCGGCATAGAATCAGCTCGTCCACAATGCTGCGAAGCCTCAGGATCCCAAAGTCACACTCATCATCTGGGCCGTGTCCAGAAATACCAGAAATAAAAAAGTACTGAGGTAGTATTCATGGGCTTAATGACCATTTAGAAATTGAATGGTAGATGGTAGAGCTGTTCCTGAATTGCTGAATTTGTGCCTTCAGGCTTCTGTACCTCCTTCCCAATGGTAACCATGTGAAAAGGGCACGTCCTGGGTGGTGGGGATCCTTAATGATGGATGCCGCCTTCCGAAGGCACTGCTCCTTGAAGATATTGTATCTTGGATCTGTGTTAGAAAGTAATTCGTTACCATTGCTGAATAACGGCAAGGGAAGGAGATGTAGAGCTTCAGCAAGGGCAGACTGGACAAGTTATAACGCCATCATCACTTGATATTGTGAAGGGTACAAAGCTGACAAATTAGTGCAGGATGATCTTTCCAACTGGAAGATCTGAATGGTATTCCTGTGGTATTCTGTCGATTTTGGCGCCAGGCCAGATTGAAAGGTTAGGGTGTCGGGCCCACAAAGTTAGTATCAGGTTAGTTTGGATCGCTGCTACACAATATTTACTCAGCTCTGCGCTGAACAATGCTGAATTATGGGACACAAATGTGGACTTCAGTTCAGAATGCTACTTTCTCTGCACATTGGCCATTCAACAGTCTTCTTTATATATATATATATAGTATGGGGTTTATTTGGTTTCTTCATTTCGTTTCTGCCTATCAGAAGATGAATCTTAAAGTTATATAATGTAAATTTTGAACTTTAACTGAAACTTTATAGTTTTAAAGGCTGGCAAATGAGGCTCAGAACTTTTAAGGCTGATAAGCAAGATGGAGATTAGTTTAGGCAGGTAGATGGATAAGTGTTCAGATTATGATCAGATTGGCCGAATCTTATTATATGGTGGAGTTGTCCTGAAGGTCCAAGTGGCACACTCCTACAGAGAATGTACCGGAACAACTGCCATTCTTTTTCTGAACTGCTTCCAAGCATGGAGGGGAATAAACAGTCGATGTTTTGGGCTGGGACACTTCACCTGGGCTCAGCCTGAAACATTATCTGTTTATTTCCCTCCATCGATGCTGCCTGGCCTGCTGAGTCCTCCAGCATTTTGTGTGTGTTACTCTGGAATTTGAACAGGATTCAAGTGGCAGAGAAGGGTGGTGAAAATAAAGGAAACAACTGCAATTGGATGCAGCCACAAAAGACAGCTCCGAGTTCAAGGTTATTGTCATGGGCATACATGCTCCAGCTATGAGTGCCATGAAAATTAGCTTTTTGCAGCAGCACAGCACATTAGGGTCTGGGCCCGAAATGTCGACTGCTTATTCATTCCCATAGATGGTGCCTGACCAGCTGAGTTCCTCCAGTATTTTGTGTGTGTTACATTACACCAGTGTCTGAATGACACTGAAGGTGGTGGCACCTGCTGAGATGGTTGGTCACTGCTGATTTGTGGGGAAGAGGGGTGAATAGAAGATGAGAAAGCAACAGTGCAGTGTGGAGTACCGCAGCTGCTGCAAATCCTAGATCAATACAAAATACTGGGAATACACAGCAGGCCGGGCAGCGTATATCATAGAGGTTAAAGTGACGGTCAGCAGGTACTTAACCATATCGGTCCTATTTTCCAGCCCTCATCTTTTACATCACTTAAATACTACTCTACATCGCCTAAATACTACGTACATGTTACGAGAGGATCTGCCTCTATCACTCCCTTGGGTAGTACGGTCTTGATTTCAAGCACATTGGGGGTAAAAGCATATGGAAAGAAAATGTAGATTAATGTTACGTTCATATTGGAGGTCCTTCAGAAGGACTAACCAATTATGACAAAACCTCGGAAGCCTGGTTCCCTTAAATTGTAGAATCCAAAGTCGAGGATTAATGTGCTTGGTGGACGATGGATGCCTGCAGGCATTCACAGTAGAAAAAAGAAATACAACAAAATCAATGAAAAGCTAAACACAAACAGACTGACAAACAAATAATGTGCAAACCATGTGCAAAGCACGACAAACCGAGCAAGTAATACTAAACAAATAAATCAATAAGTACTGAGAACTTGAGTCGAAGAATCCTTGGAAGTGAGTCCACCGGTTGTGGAATCAGTTCATTGTTGAGGTGAGTGAAATTATCCACGCTGGATCAGGAGCCTGATGGTTGAAGGGTAATGACTGTTCCTGAACCTGGTAGTGTGGGTCCAAAAGGCAAGAATTGAAGTTTCAAACTGGTTCTGCTGGAAGGTCATTAATCTGAAGAGTTCACTGTGCTTCTCCCACAGCCACTGCCTAACCTATTGAGTATTTCAAGTATTTTCCTTAAATCAACAAAGGTAATTTATTAACAAAGGGACTTACTTCACTAGCTGGCATTCTGAAGTTGCTTCTTTACAGTTTATCTTTTCTTTCTTCTTCTTCTGAGGTTCTATGGGTTGGTAAACAGCTTTAAGGTGCGTTACCACCACCTTCTGAACTCAAGGATGGATCAGGGGGGTCAGGATATCTAAATATATAAGATATAGGAGCAGAATTAGGCCATTTGGCCCATTGAGATTGCTCTGCCATTTCATCACGGCTGATCCAATTTTCCTCTCAGCCTCAATCTCCTGCCTTCTTCCCATATCCTTTCATGCCCTGAGCAATCAAGAATCTATCAGTCTCTGCCTTAAATATACATAAAGACTTGTCCCTATGGCTGCCTGTGGCAAAGAATTTCACAGACTCATCACTCTCTGGTTAAAAAAAAATCCCCCTCATCTCCATTCTAAAAGGACACTCCTCTATTCTGAGGCTGTGTCCTCTAGTCTTAGACTCTCCCACCATAGAAAACATCCTCTCCGTTTCCACTCTATCGAGTCCTTTCACCATTTGATAGGTTTCAATGAGGTCACCCCTCATTCTTCTGAATTCTAGTGAATAAAGGCCCAGAGCCATCATTTGACAAGCCATTCAATCCTGGGATGTGTTTATATTTGTATCAAATTCCTTTATTCTTAAGGAACTTCACTATGTATATTTAAATCAATAATCCTGTGATCCTTTCTGCAAAATATTGCTGATGTTAAATTGTATTTTAGTCTACCTCTGGAGCTCAGAACACCAAAACTTTCGTAACATGGCACAATCCTTAAATAGGGAGGTAGCATTAAAGCAATGATTATTGTTCATAGACTGATGGTACATACAGTACATTCACTGCTTCTGCATTTTTATTGTAATTTATATTATATTTTATGTAAAGCACCGTACTGCTGCCACAAAACAACACATTTCACGATGGTTGTCAGTGATAATGAACCTGATTCGGATTCTGATTCAACTTAATAACCGGTGTGGAAAAAACAGGTTCAAATCCATTTTGAATGTGCACTCATTACCCTACGTTTAACTATCACAGCCCCCTGTGTTCAGGGCCCGTCTCCTCCGATGCTGTCAATCACTGTGACGGACGTGATAATGAGCATTTTGGGTCAAGGTCAGCCCGCATGTGGTATGAGACCTCCATCTGCTGCTCTGCCAGCTTCCACAAAGCTTGCAGCCTTAAGCAAAGTGTCGGAAGCAATCCCACCAGCGCGCTGTATCACTGGCACTTGTGATGGACATGCATCAAGAAATTTGTTGCTTTATGGCAGCAGAGTGCAACACATAGAATAGACTATAAAGTTATGGAGCAGTACTGGGCAACTGCTCTTAATTTACATTTTTTAAAAAAGAAGAATGATAGTCAGGGAAAATAGGACCTTTTATGTCTGGCCACATTGCAGGCCAAGTTTTGATTTATAAGGATCGATATGTTTTATTTTTTTGTTGTGGGGCTGGGAGAGTTTCAGTGAACAAATCTGATATTTGTAGTCTATCACTAGCATCCAGAGTGCCCACTGAAGCTTTATAGGATTCTATACATCTTAAGAAATATTGGACATAATATAAAAGCATGATCCCTTTTGCATGAATTTAGAAGAGTATATGTATGGGATTATTTCTAAATGTTGTTACTATCAAGCCAGCTTTCAGTTTAGGGAGCAGTAACAAATAATACGTGATCTATATTGCTCGTCATCTGATAATTAATTGCTCAATTAAAGCTGCTCCTTGATGTACAGGTTATGCATCAGTCCGCACTCCTTGAGAACTGGCCCTGCATTCCCAGCACTAATTGTCCCACAATTTCTTTCCTCTCAGCTTCAAGTAGAAAGCAGGATCCAATCTGAGTCCAGCACAGAACCAGAGTAGGCCATAGGCCAGATCTCCCACCGACCATGAACACAGCCGGGCCTAGTTCAATGGTCAGTACGTAGTTTGGAAAATGGAATTGGTTGCATGGGGCAAGATGAAGACCAGCGTATGTTGTCTGTCATCCAAAGAGCTGTACTCACTTCACAGAAATTCTGAATCTAATGATTTTTTTTAGCACATGTGACAATTAAATTATTATAAATTGAAGCAAAAGTTAGAAATCCAAACAAAATCTGAAAATACTAGAAATACTCAGTTGGCCAGGCAGCATCCGTGGAGAGAAACAAAGTCAACATTTGAGTTCATTGCCTTTTATCAGAAGTTAAATGGTTTAAATGACTGTGGCATGAACTAGATAGGCCTAAAGGCCTGTTTCGGTGCTGTTACTTCTCTATGGCTCTAATTCAGATCATGTTCTGAAACCAGTTTGTTGACCTGAAAATTTTGGCTGAGCCACCCTTTTTCTAACTCCCGCATGCTTACACTGCCACATCAGCTTTTTGCGACAATGCCCCAAGGCATCAGTTTCACAGCTGCTCTGTGATGAGAATGGCCTACAACTGACAACCAGACCTCTGCATGATGAGCTCCAGGTATATAATTCCTGAATTACAACTCTCCACCTTTCCTTACATCCTTAAGTAGTTGCTTCAAGCTTTCTTTGCTTTGGGTGGTATATATATGGTAAATTACATTTGATTACATTACAAAAAAGGAATATTCTACTACATTAAAGATCTTAAGTAAGTAAGTACAACTCATTATTGTCATGAAAGCCCAGACCTTTGCCTCTGGCCAAGATTGACACATGGAAAGGAAGATGCAAGATCTTTTTAAGTTCAGCTTTTAAACATTTCCACGAGCCAAGTATAAAAACGCAGAAGCACGTGAGAAACTAGAGCAGGACTCAGCCACGTGACCTTTCAACCCTACGCCATCTTTCTGCTGGATTGTAGGTGTTAATTTACCTCAGTTCCAACTTCCTCATGTTTCCTCTATTCTAACATTTTAACCTTGGTCTTCAATAGACTCAGCAACTGAGAATGCACACCTTCAACGTGAAGAGGTTGACGAGAAGATTGAGGAACCACTCTCAGCCCACAGCTTAATGTAAAAAGAATTTCTTCTGTATTGATATGCTCAGCTGCAGATACCACTGCTGATAAGTACAACACTTCCTGGGTAATTGACTCTTGTTAATCAGAAAGTTTATGCTCCAGTTCTTTTGAATTAATGGATTTTCCCAACAAAACTATAGGAATGCTAAAATGGGGCTCAGTATATCTGAAGCAAGGAGAAAATCTTTTAGTAAGCCTGTTACCAATTCCTTTCCAGTGATTACTATTGGACATGTTGGAATTATGCAGACAAGGCTCTTTTGTGAGGATGCCCTCATTAAAACCATTCAATGCATTTAGCATTTAAGGACATGAATGAAGAATCACATTTGGCTCTGTACAAGAAGGGCCAGAATTGGCTCAACTTGATAAGGAGACTGAGGTCCTTCGGAGTATGCAGGCCTCTCCTTCACATGTTCTACCGGTCTGTTGTCACCTGTACAATCTTCTATGCGGTGGTGTGCTGGGCCAATGGCATCAACACAGGTGACGCCAACAGGCTCAATAAACTGATGAGAAAGGCTGGCTCTGTTATAGGTGTCAAACTGGACACACTGGAGGCTGTGGTAGAACAAAGGACCCGACAGAAGATCCTGGAAATTCTGGCCAATGTTTCTCACCCTCTGCATGCCACCTTGGCTGAACAGAGGAGCACTTTTAGTAATAAATTAAGCCAACTGCACTGCTCTAAAGAGCACCATACGAGGTCGTTCTTACCCTCAGCTATTAGGCTTTATAATGAGTCAATTTATAGCCAGGGAAATGATGACACCCTCCTGTTAGACTGTTACTAACCTCTGTTTGCCAGAGCTCTGTTTACCGCACCCTGCTATCACAGACACCCTGTGCAACACTGACATTGTTTCTTACATCACCGTCTTATGTGTGAACTTGTAACTCTTGTAAATCCTGTACATCTTATTTTTAAGGTCACTTATTTTGTATTCTTTCTTATTCCTCTTCTAATATTTGTATACCTGTGCACTTGTGATGCACCATCACTAACTCTCAGAGACTGGAAGTGAACGATAGGCTTTTATTAACGGCGAAAACGGAGCACGACCATGTTGAAGCAGTGCCCCAACCGCCTTTACACCGGGGTCTGTGGGAGGAGCCACAGGAGCAGTCAGCGGGGGGGGGGGGGGGGGGCGGGTCCAGACAGGTATACATGGTTTACCACAACTTGTAATGCTACTGTAGCACCATAATTTCCTGTGGGATCAATAAAGTATCTATCTATTTGGGGAAGTGCTTAGGAAGCTAGTTCAGGACAAAGTAACATCATCTAGGAAAATGTTGAAGAAAGGGTTAAAAAAATCAATCTTCTGATTACATTGCCTGAATGCACTAAAAAGTCTTCAACAATAAAAACTTTTATCTGACAAAGGAAAAGCAGCACAAGGCACATTATGATGGCATTCCTAAACTTAAATCATAAACACAAGAGATTCTTCAGATGCTGGAAATACAGAGCGACACACACAAAATGCTGGAGGAACTCAGCAGGTCAGGCAGCATCTGGGGAAAAGAGTAAAGAGTCAATGACAGTCCGAGACACTTCTACAGGACTGGAAGGGAAGGGGAAGACACCAGAATAAAAAGGTAAGGGGAGGGGAGGAGGATAGCTGGAAAGTGATAGGTGAAGCCCGGTTAGGAAGAAAAGGACTGGAAAGGAAGGACTCTGATAGGAGAGGAAAGTGGAATAGAGAAGAAAGAGAATTATGGATCACCAGGTATGATGTTGTGGCCATCACTGAATCGTGGCTGAAGGGTGGTTGTAGTTGGCAACTGAATGTCCAAGGTTACACATTATATCAGAGGGATAAGGAGATAGACAGAGATGGTGGTGTAGCTCCACTGGTAAAGAATGGCATCAAATCAGTAGAAAGATGTGACAGAGGATCAGAAGATGTTAAATCCTTGACAGTTAAGAAACTGCAAGGGTAAAAGGACATCGATGGCAGTTATATACAGGCCTCCTAACAGTGGCTGGGAGGTGGACCACAGGTTACAACAGGTGTTATGAATGCACCACAGCTCTGAGGGGCCAAAGGGTGCGGGGGGAGCCCCCTCCTTTGTGCTCCAAGGTGAAAAGGGTTAACCTTGGTAGCCGTGGGAAGTGAGAGTTCCCAGGTGTTTGTGCTCCAAGGTGTGTTCAAAGTTAATACAGAATTTAAGAATGGGGAGATAAGAATTATTATTGAAGGAAAAGGAAAGTCCGTAGTTCCCAAGTTGAAGGAAGAAATTTTAAACCCGGCAGATCTTTTGCAGAGTAAGCCGGAAGATAGCGGGGGGGGGGGGGGGGGGGGGGGCACTCTATTGTTATGCCAGGATGGGGTGTGAAGAGGCCGAATTCGAAATGCTGCTTGAACAAAGAATTCCAATTAAAAAACAATAGCCTTAAGGGTCCTGACCAGAGGACTAGCCACCTGTGTAAAATTAAAGAATTGGGTGGAAATGGTCTAAGGTTGGGACAAGGTGTTGATAAAATAACCCCTATGAAAAAGACGGGCGGAGTTTACCTCGCCAGATTACTCAAGTTCCCCACGTGGGAACTCACCTGAAAAGAGGCGACGGTTAATGATGATGCCATTTTAAATAGCAAAGCCAGTTGTATGGGATTTTGCCAAAGTCTGTGAATAATAAAGACAGCCCCCTTGGAAACCTGCCGGTTAAGTGAAAATGACCAAAACGATTAGTATTCACATAAACTTTTGTAGATGCACATAAGCTAAGATCACAATTCCTGAGTTTTGTTGCTAAAAAAAATAGGTGGTTATTAAGTTGAAGTCTGATGCTACAAGACTTTAGTAAGGTACAAGATGTTAAAATATTAAAGGAAATGTCACTGTAATCGTTAACTGTTTGGATGCTGAATTGAATGTATCACTGTATTACTCTGTACAAAAAAAAAATTTCGGATTGTGTTAGCTTCTAAACCCCTGTAAGACTCTGTACTACTTCGTTTCACCACTGGTGAAAACACTTTGAAGAAAGGGGGTGTTATGAACGCACCACAGCTCTGAGGGGCCGAAGGGTGCGGGGGGAGCCCCCTCCTTTGTGAGAATCGCAAGAGCATTATTGGGATGGGTCAGAGGGACCAGGAAATGAGAGAGAGAGAGAGAGAGAGACATGGCCATTGTCTCCTGGAGACAACGTTTGTGGATTGGGGGCTATGCTACGTGCAAGCCCTCGGGCAAAGTGGGCTGGTTGAGAGAGGGATTGCATCATCCCAACCTGATTGACATCTGAGACCCCGTGAGGAAGTATAAAAGAGGGTCTGGGGGAACAACCCCTTCAGACGCACCAGAAGAAACGCTAGCGATCCTGTAATAGCGGGAAGCCATTTGAAGGAAGCCACGTGCGTTCGGTTCCCTTGCCTGGGGGCTGGTGGCTGGTACCACGGAAAACAACTTGGAACTAACAACGGGGAACCCACTCCCCCGACGCAACGGATTGGCCTCATAAAAGACCCGGGCAAGTTTAAAACCGTCTCTCCTAAACCCAAAAGCTTCAGCTTGAAAGGACAGTGACTTTTATCTTTCCATCGGACAATACAATATCCCCTAGACAAACGATAGCTATTGCTTAATTGATGATTATTATTATACCCGCGTTTTTCGATTGAGTATTGATGACGTATTTTATCTGAATGTCTGTATTAATCTTATTTTTGTGCCCCTTTATAAATAAAGACGTTTAAAAATAGTACCATCAGACTTCCACGGGCCTCTCTATCTTTGCTGGTAAGTGACCCAGTTACGGGGTTCGTAACAACAATTGGGGTTCTCGTCTCGAGATTTGAAACCAAATTGGGGAGCCAGTGAATCGGGCTTGTAAGTCCAAACCTGGATCTGGTACGCGGGTAGCCAGACGGGAAACCAGCAAAGATGGACGTGGATGAATTTATAGAAAACCCGACTCTGGAGGCGCTAGAGACGGCCACCAAATCAGACTTGATAAATTTGGCGAAGGAGTTAAACCTCGCAGAGGTGAGGTTGTCCATGAAAAAGCGGGAGGTGCGAAGGGCAATAACCCAGTGTTATATTGGGAAGAATGTGTTTGCAGCTGAGGTATTGGAAAATATCCCTGAAAAGGTACCAGCTAGTGGGACGGCTCAGTTAGAGTTGGAGAAATTAAGGCTGGTACATGAAATCAAGTTAAAGCAGCTGGAAGCTGCCAAGAAAGAGAGAGAGAGAGAGAAAGAGAAAGAGCCGAGAAAGAGAGAGAGAGAGAAAGAAAGGGCCGACAAACAAAGGGAGCATGTGCGCCAGCTAAAGGAGTTAGAGGTGAAACGGGATCAGGAGCTCCAGCTAAGGGCGTTAGAGGTGAAATGGGAGCAGGAAAGAGCAGAGAAGCAAAGAGAGCATGAACTTCAGTTAAAAAAACTGGAAGCGGCTGAGAAGGAGAGGGAGGCAGAGAGACAGAGGAAACACCACTTGGAGATGGAGAAGTTAAAGCAAGAGCAACGCAGTCAGGGGTCAGACCGAGAGGAGCAGTTTGATGTTAGTCGGGCGTTGAGGTTAGTACCCCCGTTCGAGGAGACGGATGTTGATAGTTATTTCTTGCTTTTTGAAAAGGTGGCAGTGAATCAGGAGTGGCCCAGAGAGCAGTGGGTGGCGTTGTTACAAAGTGTGTTAAAAGGGAAGGCACAACGGGCATATGCGGCGTCGTCCATGGAGGAGGAGAGTTATGACAAAGTAAAGGCGGCCATTCTCCAGGGTTACGAGCTAGTACCTGAAGCCTATAGACAAAAGTTCAGAAATTTACGGAAAGGGTGGAATCAGACATATACCGAGTTTGCCCATGAGAAGGGTGTGCTCTTGGACCGTTGGTGCACTGCAGAAATAGTGGGTGAGGATTATGGGCGTCTCAGGGAGTTAACTTTGATTGAGGAATTTAAAGGTTGTGTTCCGGAGGAGATCCGGATGTATTTGAATGAGAAGCCGAATAAGTCCATCTCAGAATTTGCTAGGTTCGCAGATGAATATGCCCTAACCCACAAGACAAAGTTTTGCTCGAATAAAAGTTCCCTGAGAGACCGTGGGAACTATTGAGAAAGTCCGCTGGCTGAGGCAGAGGTCCCGCCGGGAGCTAGTGGTAAGGTCGAGGGGGAAAGGCCAGACGGCCAGAGATTTCAGGGCTTGACCTGTTTTAATTGTGGGAAGAGCGGGCATGTTGCGTCTCGGTGCTTTGCTCCGAGGAGGGAGAAGGGAAAAGGGAAAGCAGCAGTCCCTCTCGGATGTGCCTATATAATCGATAAATCGACAAGAGAGCCCTGGGTAGACAGAGTACGAGAAGGGTTAGAGACTTGTCTGTCACACGGAACCGTGTCTGTGAGGGAGGGAGACACACCAGTTCCCGTACGAATCTGGAGAGACACGGGGGCTGAGCTGTTGTTGATCAGCAGTAAGGTACCAGAGTTTGGTCGAAAGACGAGAATGGTAGCTGTAAAGGGAATAAGTAAAAGGATAGAAATGGTGGCCTTACATGAGGTCATTATGGATTGTGAGCTGGTGTCTGGACCCGTTGAAATAGGGCTGCCATCAGAATTCCCGAGAACTGACGCGGATGTCCTTCTCGGTAACGATTTAGCAGGTCGTAAGGTTTGGGCAGCCATGACGATGACCAGCCGGCCGGTAAGTGTTGAGGCCCCCCCCCCCCCCCCCCCAGAGTCCCAGATCTACCCCGCATGTGCGGTCACTCGCAGCCTGTCGAGAAAGGCAGCTGAGAACGAGAGCAGTTTAAATCCGGCCAGTTTTGATTTGGCTGAAACGTTTCTACCGACCCTGTACCACGAGAGTTTAGAGGGTGGTAAAATGAAGAGTAGTAAAGTGAAAGAAGGTAAGGGAGCGGAGGTAGATCTGCCCTTAGTGAGGAGAAAGGTCCTAGAGGCAGAAAATAAAGATGAGGAACCGATAGAGCGGTTAAGAGGTCCAGAGTTGGACAGGGATGATCTGTCTGGTTTGGCAGAACTGTTTGAGGAAGTTGAAACTTCTTAAAGGTGTTCCCGATAATGAAATGAGGGCAGCCCTAGATGAAAAGGGTGCCCTTACCTCGAAGAAGTCTGCTGGGTTGGCAGATGAGGTTGTTTCAGCCCACTGGGTTGAGTTTACTCCGGAAGGGAGTTGCCCAGAGAGTCCCTGGGAGAAACAGGGGAACTTAGAATTTGAAAAGGGTACGGGTATTGAAGAGGCCAATGTCCCGTTTGAGTGTGTCCAAGATGGGGAAGCACGTGGAACTGAACCTAGTAACGGAGCTCAGAAAAAGTCTGAGGTATTTGATTCAGTGGCCGTCCTTGTGGGTCAGATAGACTTGGTTCAGTGGGAAAAGGGTTAACCTTGGTAACCGTGGGAAGTGAGAGTTCCCAGGTGTTTGTGCTCCAAGGTGTGTTCAAAGTTAATGCAGAATTTAAGAATGGGGAGATAAGAATTATTATTGAAGGAAAAGGAAAGTCTGTAGTTCCCAAGTTGAAGGAAGAAAGTTTAAACCCGGCAGATCTTTTACAGAGTAAGCGGGGAGATAGCAGGGGCCCCCCACTCTATTGTTATGCCAGGATGGGGTGTGAAGAGGCCGAATTCGAAATGCTGCTTGAACAAAGAATTCGAATTAAAAAACAATAGCCTTAAGGGTCCTGACCAGAGGACTAGCCACCTGTGTAAAATTAAAGAATTGGGTGGAAATGGTCTAAGGTTGGGACACGGTGTTGATAAAATAACCCCTATGAAAAAGACGGGCGGAGTTTACCTCGCCAGATTACTCAAGTTCCCCACGTGGGAATTTACCTGAAAAGAGGCGACGGTTAATGGGGATGCCATTTTAAATAGCAAAGCAGGTTGTACGGGATTTTGCCAAAGTCTGTGAATAATAAAGACAGCCCCCTCGGAAGCCTGCCTGTTGAGTGAAAACGACCAAAACGATTAGTATTCACATAAACTTTTGTAGATGCACATAAGCTAAGATCACAATTCCTGAGTTTTGTTGCTAAAAAAAATAGGTGGTTATTAAGTTGAAGTCTGATCCTACAAGACTTTAGTAAGGTACAAGATGTTAAAATATTAAAGGAAATGCCACTGTAATCGTTAACTGTTTGGATGCTGAATTGAATGTATCACTGTATAACTCTGTAGGAAAAAAACCTTTTGGATTGTGTTAGCTTCTAAAACCCTGTAAGACTCTGTACTACTTCGTTTCACCGCTGGTGAAAACGCTTTGAAGAAAGGTGGTGTTATGAAGGCACCACAGCTCTGAGGGGCCAAAGGGTGCGGGGGGAGCCCCCTCCTTTGTGAGAATCGCAAGAGCATTATTGGGATGGGTCAGAGGACCAGGAAATGAGAGAGAGAGAGAGAGAGAGACATGGCCATTGTCGCCTGGAGACAACGTTTGCGGATTGGGGGCTATGCTACGTGCAAGCCCTCGGGCAAAGTGGGCTGGTTGAGAGAGGGATTGCATCATCCCAACCTGATTGACATCTGAGACCCCATGAGGAAGTATAAAAGAGGGTCTGGGGGAACAACCCCTTCAGACGCACCAGAAGAAACGCTAGCGATCCCACAATAGCGGAAAGCCATTTGAAGGAAGCCATGTGTGTTCGGTTCCCTTGCCTGGGAGCTGGTGGCTGGTACCACGGAAAATGACTTGGAACTAACAACGGGGAACCAACTCCCCTGACGCAACGGATTGGCCTCATAAATGTCCCGGGCAAATTTAAAACCATCTCTCCTAAACCCAAAAGCTTCAGCTTGAAAGGACAGTGACTTTTATCTTTCCATCGGACAATACAATATCCCCTAGACAAACGATAGAGCTATTGCTTAACGGATGATTATTATTATACCCGCGTTTTTCGATTGAGTATTGATGACGTATTTTATCTGAATGTCTGTATTAATCTTATTTTTGTGCCCCTTTATAAATAAAGACTTTTAAAGATAGTACAATCAGACTTCAACGGGCCTCTCTACCTTTGCTGGTAAGTGACCCAGTTACGGGGTTCGTAACACAGGTAATAGATAAGGCAAGTCAAAATGGCAATGTTATGGTAGTCATGGGAGATTTTAACATGCAGGTCCAATTGGGAAAAGCAGGTTGGTGATAGATCTCATGAGTGTGAGTTTGTTGAATGCCTAAGAGATGGCTCTTCAGAGCAGTTTGTCATTGAGCCTGCTCGGGGATCAGCTATACTGGAGTATACTGCAACGTAACGAACCAGACGCGATTAGGGAGCTTAAGGTAAAAGAACCCTTAAGACCAATATGATTTGGTTGAACTTGAAATTTGATAGGGAGAAAGTAAAATCTGAAGTAGTAGTATTTCAGTGGAGTAAGGGAAATTACAGTGGTATGAGAGAGGAGATGGCCAAAGTAAATTGGAAGGAGCTGCTGGCAGGGATGACAGCAGAGCAGCAATGGTGTGTATTTCTGGCGAAAATGAGGAAGGTGCAGGACATTGTATTCCAATAATGAAGAAATACTCAAAGGGCAAAATAGTCCAACCGTGGCAGACAAGGTAAGTCAAAGCTAATGACAAAAACAAAAGAGAGGGCAGACAGCAAAGCAAAAATTAGCGGGAAGGTAGAGGATTGGGAAGTTTTTAAAAACCTACAGAGAGCTGCTGAAAAATCACTAGAAGGGAAAAGATGAAATATGAAAGCAAATAATATCAAAGTGGATAGTAAAAGCTTTTTCAATTATGTTAAAAATAATGTGGAAATGAGAGTGGATATAGGACCACCAGAAAATGAGGTAGGAGAAATAATAGCAGGGGACAAGGAGATGGCTGATGAACTAAATGAGTATTTTGCATCAGTCTTCAGTGTGGAAGACACTAGTAGTGTGCCTGATGTTGTCGTGTGTAAAGGAAGAGAAGTGAGTGCAGTTACTATTACAAGAGAGAAGGTGCTCAAAAAGCTGAAAGACCTAAAGGTACACAAGTCACCTGGACCAGAGGAACTGCACACTAAGGTTTTGAACGAGGTAGTCTTACAGATTGTGGTGGCATTAAAAATGATCTTTCAAAAACCATTGGACTCTGGCATGGTGCCAGATGACTGGAAAATTGCAAATGTCACTCCACTCTTTAAGAAAGGAGGAAGGCAGCAGAAAGGAAATTATAGACCAGTTAGCCTGACCTCCGTGGTTGGGAAGATGTTGGGGTCAATTGTTAAGGATGAGGTGATGGAGTACTTGGTGACACAGGACAAGATAGAACAAAGTCAGCATGGTTTCCTTCAGAGAAAATCCTGCCTGACCAACTTGTTGGAGGAGATTGCAAGTAGGAAGGATAAAGGGGATGCAGTGGATGGTGTATATTTGGACCTTCTGAAGGCCTTTGACAAGGTGCCACTCATGAGACTGTGTACCAAGTTAAGAGCCCATGGTATTACAAGAAAGTTACAGGCATGGTTAAAGCTTTGGCTTGTTAGTAGGAGGTAATGGGTGAGTATAAAAGCATCCTTTTTTGGTTGGCTGCTAGTGACTCGTGGTGTCCCACAGGGGTCATCTAAATCATTTATATACAACATAAAAAGAAGTTTGGGACCGCTACTTTTTATGCCATATATAAATTATTTAGATAATGCAATAGATGGCTTTGTTGCCAAGTTTGCAGATGATACAAAGATTGGTGGATGGGCAGGTAGTGTTGAGGAAAGAGGTAGGATGCAGAAGGACTTGGACAGATGAGGAGAATGGGCAAGAAAGTGGCAAATGAAATACAATGTTGGAAGATACATGGTCATACACTTTGGTAGTAGAAATAAATGTGCGGACTATTTTCTCAGTGGGGAGAATATCCAGGAATCTGAGATGCAGAGGGACTTCGGAGTCCTTGTGCAGAACACCCTGAAGGTTAACTTGCAGGTTAAGTCAGTGGTGAGGAAGGCAAATGCCATGTTTGCATTCATTTCACGAGGTCTGGAATACAAGAGCAGGGATGAGGCTTTATAAGGCACTGGTGAGGCCTCACCTTGAGTATTGTGAACAATTTTGGGCCCCTCATCTTAGAAAAGATGTGCTGGCATTGGAGAGGGTTCAGAGGAGGTTCACAAGGATGATTCCAGGAATGAAAGGGTTATCATATGAGGAACGTTTGAGGCTCTGGTTCTGTACTCACTGGAATTCCGAAGGATGTGGGGGGGGAATCTCATTGAAACCTTTTGAATGTTGAAAGGCCTAGACAGAGTAGATGTGGAAAGGATGTTTCCCATGGTGGCAGAGTCTAGGTCAAGAGGGTATAACCTCAGGATAGAGGGGCGTCCATTCAAAACAGAGATGCAGAGAAATTTCTTTAGCCAAAGGGTGGTGAATTTGTGGAATATGTTGCCATATGCAGATGTGGAGGTCGGGTCGTTGGGTGTATTTAAGGCAGATATTGACAGGTTCTTGATTGGACACGGCATCAAAGGTTACAGGGAGAAGGCCGGGAACTGGGGTTGAGGAGAAGATAATAAAATGGATCAGCCATGATTGAATGGCGGAGCAGACTCGATGGGCCAGGTGGCCTAATTCTGCTCCTATGTCTTATGGTCTTATGGACGGAAGGGGGGATCCAGAAGGAGGTGATGGGCAAGTGAGAAAAGGTAAAAGGCCAGAGTGGGCAACAGAAGAAGAGGGGGAGGGGTAAGGATTTTTTTTACCGGAAGGAGAAATTGATATACTTTCCATCAGGTTAGAGACTCCCCAGATGGAATATGAAGTGTTGCTCCTTGCTGAGGGTGGCCACATCATGGTCATTGATCTGCATATCAGTACGGGAATGGGAAACAGGAATTAAAATGATCAGCCACTGGGATGTTCTGCTTTTGGCGGATAGAGCAGAGGCGGTTGACAAAACGGTCCCCCAGTTTACAACAGGTCTCTCCAATGTAGAGGACTTCGCACCTGGAACTCTAGACAAAGTAGACGAACCCAGCAGATTCACCGGTCAAGTGTCGCCTCAACTGGAAGGACTGTTTGGGGCCCCGAATGGAGGCGAGGGAGGAGGTGAATGGGCAGGTGTGACACTTTGGCTGATTCCTTTTTTCCACCTTATTACTTCTCACCTTCTCACTTCATCCTCTTCACCTATCACCGTCCAGCTATCCTCCTTCCCCTCTCCCACCTTCTTATTCCGGCATCTTCCCCCTTCCTTTCAAGTCCTAACGAAGGGCGGCAGCCTGAAACGTCGACTAGGTTCCCAGCCTGACCTGCTGACCTCCTCCAGCATTCTGCGTGTGTTACTTAAACGTAAAATAACGTTAAGGCGCATGTGAAGATAAAGAGCCTCGTCAGGGAGAGGATTCCTGAGGAGTGAGCTACAACACAGAAGGAATCAATTCAACCCAACAGATCCATGCTAGCTCCCAGCAGCCCCTTCTCAATTTATGTAACCCCTCCCTATTTTCCTGTAATCATATTTATTTATTTCAAAAATAGACTTTATTCATGATGAAAAAAATACAGAGGAAGAAAGTGCAAAAAAAAAACTTGACCTTTACATTCAGTAGCGTAAACTTTAAACAAGGATCACACGCTTATCGATTTCCCCTATAATTCTTTTGCCTCTTAGTTATACTACGAAGTAATTTATAGTAGTCAATTAAACCAAGCGTGTGGTAGTTGGGATGTGGGGGGAAGTGAGCACACCTAAAGGAAAATGAGTTCAGTAAGGATGGACTGATTCAAATGATTCTAGGTCTTCAATACAGGAAAGAAAGAGCATTGTGAGAAAGAGAACCCTTGCTTTAACCTTTGAGGATATATGATTAGTGACATGGAGAAGGTTTAACTTGGCAGCTTTTATGAAGAAATTTAATAAAATTAATTGTTACGTATAATATTTATGCATATATAGTCATATACTGTTTAATTGAGTTGAACCTCTGAAATCCAATATCTACTGTTATTAAGATTCCAATGTTCCCTTTGCTTGTATACAATTACATTTTTCTGGCATAGCACAGTTTGCAAAGTGCTGACAACAATGAACTTGTTTGGCATGAGCCTCTGAAACGCAATAGCAGGGGTTTCTGGTATAAGCATAGCATGAGCTCCATTTGCTCTTAAAGGCCTGACACAATCCCACTGGGACCTTAAGCTCAGAACCATCAGCAGTCAATACCCAGTGGTTTGTCCATTCCATGTAAATGTCAGACTGGGGCATAATAAGTATAACCTTTATCTGGTTTCTATTTAGGTTTTTTTAATGCAGTGAAAGTACTCATCACCCATCTAGTCTACTTCGCTTGAAACTTGAACTCCTTCTAATTATGGGTGTAGTGGCAGAAATTGTGTGGTAGCTCTGATTCTGCTGTAAAAAAAATTCTTAATTTCAAATCCTTCGCAAAGCCAAACACAGGGGACTTTCACTGTAATTGCAACAAACTTTATTAGTTTTGTGGGATGAATTGAATCCATATCATGTACATTTTTAATAAAGTGACCTTCAATTCTACTAAAATCGTTTAGCATCTACAATGTCAACATTCAACAACGTTATGAATGAGTGTTAACAGAAACATGTTTCAAAGTTGAAAGAATTGTAGAAGTTGTGTGTGTAAATTAGAATAAGCCTTATTTTAAGAAAAGCCTATAGAATCTCCTGTGACATTACTGTGTTAGAAGCTCTATAATGATAGGGAATATAAATACTTTGTGCTGAGAAAATGTTGTAAAATGTAAGTTTAACATTTATAATAAGTGCACGCTTTATGCAAGACTTTTAGCAAATCACCAGTTGAATGTTTCTTGAAAGTTACGTTGTCTGGAAATTTCTTAGCTGTTGTAAGAGTACTCCTTAAAAGTTTCTTAGCTGTTGTGAGAGTATTTGCCTCCGCCACTTCCTCAGAGTAATCCAGATTCCATCCACTCACTGCGTGAAAAATACCCCTCCCCCGACATCTCCTCTGAGTCTCCTACCTCTTACTTTAAACTTCTGACATCTTGTCTTAAACACCCCTACCGTGGAAAAGAGTTCTTATTTTATCCTGCCTTCCCCTCTATAACTTTATCTATAGACAAGCTCTATGTTTGGATTACAAAAACTTGCCCTTTGAGAATTCTTAAATTACTGTTCAATAATTTGAAATATTAAAAAAAAATTTTTTATTGAATTTTCAAATGGTTACAGAAGGGAAAAAAAACATTATCAACCCTTCCCCCTTCCCCTTAACCCCTCCCCCCCTAACATATCCCTGTGGAAAGAGAAAAAACAGAGAAAAAAAGAAAGGATGCCTGGATATTGGAAGATCCCCACATGCTCCACGGAGTTCATATAGCTTTAATATGTATATTTATTTCTTTCCCCAAATAACCAATAATTTTATCTTCGGAGCACCTATATATTTAATCCTATCTTTTGTAAATAAGGGCGCCAAATTTTCAGAAATATTTCATATTTATCTCTTAAATTATAAGTAATTTTTTCAGATGGAATGCAGCTAAAAGCTATATCTATTTTCATTTTCTTAATGTATGTTAAAATTCTTTTTCTTTTCACCGGTCCATTAAGCCCATTAACATTAAAACTTTAAAAATTCAGTAAATTAGTCATTATTTTTAACAGGGTTACTCCAGTCTATAGTAATACCTAACTTTTCAACTTTCGTAGTACCTTGGGGAATCTTTTTAAAATTCTCCGTGTTGCTATGTGTCTCCCCCCCCCCCCCCCCAATTGTCCAGGCAAAGAAAGAAAGATTAAAGAAAAGTAGATTACAAAGGAAAAAAACAAAATACCCCCCTACTAATGTTGTGAATAAAAAAAACACAACATTACCCCCCTCCATTGTACAGGTCATGGCAATCACCGTGATTACACACGTGAATCCCGTAGCAATCGATCCGAGGTTCCCCCAGCTCCCCCGTAACGTAAAAAATTATATATAAGAGAAGAAAAAATAATATCACTACTCTCAATTAATATTTCTCAAATTTTTACCTTTCTCCCCCTGTATCATATAATTAAGAATATATTTAAATATTCTTTTGTCCTTAATCATCCATCACCTCCATTCACTGTCCCTGTCTTCATTTTAATCCGTTTCACTTTTAAATCTTCGGCTGTGGTTAGCGAATATTTGGGAGTTCTTGTTCAAATTCTTCCACATCCCGATAATCAGTAAAAGATCTTCTTTTTCCGTCATCCAAAAAAATTATCAGGGTTGCCGGGTGACGCATTATAAATTTATAACCCTTTTCCCATACAACTTTTTTCGCTGGGTTAAATTCCTTCTTTCTCTTCAAAAGGTCATAACTTATATCAGGATAGAAAAGAACTGTTTTCCCTTCTATCATCAATGGCCCATTTCTCTTTCTGGCACGTTGGACAGCCGCCTTCAGGATCTTTTCTTTATCTTGATATCTTAAGCATTTTATCAAGATTGATCGTGGGTTTTGATCAACTTGAGGTCTTGATCTTAAGGCTCCGTGAGTCCTTTCAATTTCAATTAACTGGGTTCCTTCTTCCACTTCCAAAATTTCCGGAATCCATTTTTGAAAAAAATTTATTGGATCCTCTCCCTCTATACTTTCTTTAAGTCCAACAATCTTAATATTATTTTGTCTACTAAAATTTTCAAATACATCCATTTTTTCCAACAACCATTTCCTTTCTGATGTCCAGGCAGAAATATTATCTTCTATTTTATTCACTCTATCAATGGTGTCTCCCATTGTTTCTTTCAAGTTTTTAATTTTCTTGTCCACTTTGTCCTGTCTTTTCATCATTTTATCAAACATAATCTTCAATATTTTTAATATCTTTTTTATTACTTTTAATGCTTTTAATTCATGCATTATTTGCACCAAAGATTTTTTTATGTCTCCAATATCACCTCCAACCTCTTCCTGTTGCTCTTCTTTGTTTGTCTCTTCATCTTCGTCTGATTTATCCAGAGAATCTGGTTCCACTTCATATTCATTTTCACTTTCAGTTCTGATCATAGCTGGGAATTGTAGTTTGGGTTGCTCGTGTTTGCGCATGCCCCTTCCTTCACGCATGCGCAATTCCTGTTGCTCTTTTTTTTTTGGAAACGGTTGATGTTGCCGCAGTTTCCTGTTCTGTATCGCCAGAGGTAAAATGCACTTGAGCCCGAGGCTCTTTCATGGGGGCCAGCCTTGATTCTTTTCCAACTTGTGTTGTCTTCAAAGTAGTAGTTTTCTTCTGTTTCTGTTTAGGAGACATATCTTAAGACAATCCTGAGTAGTTTATAAGTAACTTTTAAAAAGTATTTCCTAACTTTTCTTCACTTAAACATTATTTTACTGTTTTTTTACGGGAGAGCTGAATTTCTACGTCTCGATCCTACGTCATCATGTGACATCCCCAATAATTTGAAATATTGAATAAAATTTGCTCTCACAGAATTTATGTGAAAAGAAAATTCAATATTAATTAACCTTTTGTAAGTTCTCTTTCTTGATGCATGTGTGCAGATGATGAGGCCTCAGGTTACAGAAATTCATGTTCTAGAAATGCAACCATCCTGAAAAGCAGGGTTTCCTGTGCCTCTATCAGTTTACACCTGTTGTTGCGTGAATGAAGTCATGAGAGAAAAGTGCTTGGAGATAAGAAGCAGCTTCTTTATTCGACAAAACAAGGACAGCGGGCATCATATGGAGACACTTCCGGTCAAAAGGTCGAGCTGGCTCAAAGTGGGGCTCATTGTTCTGTGGTGACCCACCTCCCAGCACACTCGAACCGACTCACGAAGTGGCGCGTGCCGGCATCGAGGCCGGCCCCAAAAAGGGCGCCAGGCTTTCTTCACCAGCAAGGGGAAAAGCCCGCGCGCGGAACACGACTGTGAATTCCTACAGCATTCCTGCCCAGGGAGGGCGGGAACAGGAAGGCTTTAAAGCGAGGCCGCAAAGTTTGAATAAATCCCTTTTGCAACTGCAGCTCACTGACTGCGTGTCGTTATTTCAGCGCTGCGTGTAGCACACCGCTACAATTGGTGATCCCGACGGCCCAAATGATATTTGGACCGGAGATGAACGACACCGCATCTGTTCATGCAGTTTCATTAAAACTGCCAAGCTTCTGGACGCTACGACCTCACCTATGGTTCCAGCAAGCAGAGGCCCAATTCCACATTTGGCAGATAACCTCGGATGCCATATGTTACTACTACGTGGTGAGCTCCCTCGACCAGGAGACAGCTGCCCAGGTTGAGGAGTTCATACAGTCGCCCCTGGAGGATGGCAAATACACAGAATTCAAAGCCTTGCTCTTAAGGACTTTTGGACTCTCATGGCGTGAGTGAGCTGCCCGCTTACTGCATCTGGCTGATTTGGGAGACAGGCCACCGTTGGCTTTGATGAACGAGATGCTGTCCCTGGCCGAAGGACACAAGCCCTGCCTCATGTTTGAGCAGGCATTCCTGCAGCAGCTGCCCGAGGACATACGCCTGCTGCTGTCCGACGCGGATTTCAGCGACCCCCGGAAGGTGGCGGCCCGGGCAGACTTGCTTTGTAAAGCCAAGAAGGAGAGTGGGGTGCCCGTTGCACCGATCACCAAGCCACGGTCCCAGCAGCAGACCAGACCAGGCCCGGCGGCAGAGCCCACTAACCCCAGAGGCAGGAGTGAGGAGACCAACGAACAATGGTGCTTCTACCACCAGCGGTGGGGCGCAGAAGCCCGCCGTTGTCGCCCGCCCTGCCAGTTCCCGAGAAACGCCAGGGCCAGCCGCCACTGATGGCTACGGTGGCTGGCCATCGGGATAACCTCCTGTACGTCTGGGACAAGCAGTCGGAACGCCACTTTTTGGTCGACACTGGAGACAAGATCAGCGTCTTACTTCCGACGAGTTACGACACCCGCAGCAGGGCACCGGGTCCCCCCCTGAGGAGCACGAACGGCAGCACAGTAAGGACCTACAGCACCCGTACAGTGTGGCTACAGTTCGGCTCCAGCCGGTTCACATGGGACTTCACACTGGCCGCCGTAGCCCAACCGCTCTTGGGAGCGGATTTTTTGCGGGCTCACAGCCTGCTGGTCAACCTGCCAAGGCAGAGACTGGTCCACGCCGAGACCTTTCAGATGTTCTCTCTGGGTGAAGCCCAGTTGCCAGCCCCACACCTCGACTCCATTACGCTGTCCGACAACAACTTCACTAGAGTCCTGGCGGATTTCCCATCGGTTCTGGCACCGCAGTTCATGGCAGCCATGCCCAGACACGGAGTACGGCCCCACATCCCAACCCAGGGACCACCCCTCCACACCCGTGCTCGGCGGCTTCCCCCGGACAAGCTCTGACTGGCGAAGGAGGATTTCAAGAGGATGGAGGAATTGGGGATCATCCGGCGGTCTGACAGCCCATGGGCCTCCCCCCTGCACTTGGTGCCCAAAGCGACAGGGGGCTGGAGACCATGCGGTGATTACCGCAGGCTGAACAAGGCTACCACACCGGACCGCTACCCTGTGCCGCACATTCAGGACTTTGCAGAAAACCTGCACGGCGCACGGATCTTCTCCAAGGTAGATCTCGTCCGGGGATACCATCAAATCCCGATGCATCCTGACGACGTCCCCAAAACGGCACTCATCACCCCATTCGCCTTTTCGAGTACCTCCGCATGCCATTCAGCCTAAAGAATGCCGCACAGACGTTTCAGCGGTTAATGGACGCGGTGGGACGCGACCTGGACTTCACTTTCATCTATTTGGATGACATCCTCATAGCCAGCAGTAGTCGTCAGGAGCATCTGTCCCACCTCCGTCAACTCTACGCCCGACTGAGTGAATACGGTCTGACAATCAACCCGGCCAAATGCCAGTTCGGGCTCAACACCATCGACTTCCCGGGCCACAGGATTACTAACGACGGGGCAACCCCTCTGCCCGCCAAAGTAGTCGCCACTTCCCCCGACCCAACACAATCAAAGGCCTGCAGGAACTCATGCGTATGGTGAATTTCTACCACCACTTCCTCCCCTCAGCAGCCCGAATCATGCACCCCCCGTTCGCCCTGATGTCAGGTAAGGGCAAGGACATTACCTGGGACGAGGAGTCCGCAGCCACTTTTGTTAAAACCAAAGAAGCCTCGGCAAACGCCGCAATGCTAGTGCACCCCAGAACGGACGTCCCTACCGCCCTCACAGTGGACACATCCAACACGGCAGTCGGTGGGGTGCTGGAACAACTCATCGAGGGTCGTTGGTGTTGTGGCTTTTCGTGCCTCACAAATGACCAGGAGACGCAGAAAATTCTTCAAGAAGGGTTAAACTTTAATTTGCAAATCAAAGCTGAGACAGTCATTGAGCTAGTCGCTGATTGCCCACCGATCCTTGGACACAGCATTTTTTATATCAATCTCCTGGTCCAGTTTCACACATACCACATGTACATCCCATTGACTTAATCATGTTCTAATCCTCTTAGCTACCTTTCATTAACATTCTTAATATTTCATTCTCCTGCTAAATTGGGTAAATTGGGTACAAATAGCAAACTCAGAACTGACCAATGTTCTAATCTACATCTCTTTAGCGACCTTTAACACACCATTATCTTCTACTTTCCTAGGATTTCATTTTGGATACATGCATAGCAAGCTGACTACATAGTTTTGGTTACACAGCAAATAATACAACTTTTATACTCCATAATATTTTTATACTCCAATATATCCCCCCTTTAAGACTCAGAGAGAAAGAAGACTAAGAGTCTGCGCACAAAAGCCCCAATAAACTCAAGCATTTATTCCCAAATCGCGGTTTAAACTATAATTTTCTGCGTCAAGATCTCAAAGTATTCTCTCCCTGTTACCCTGGGCCGCTGAGCCAAAAACCTGTCCCTTTGTACCTGAGACAGGGAAAAAGACTCAGAAGCCCTTACAATCTACTCCCACACTGTCATTTTGCTCTTGTTCATCCTGCAGGTGTTGTAGGCTGTAACGATACATTTTCGGTGTTTCTTTCTCCACTAAGCTTGCTTCAGTAATTGCCACGAGCATCGGAAATTGTTTGGTTGCAGCATGCACTACAAGAGATTTGAGACAAGGAAGAAAACAGCACAGCACAAACGCACAGCTCAACAATATAATACTGACAGTTATTGCTATTTTAGTCAGCCATGCTCCCCATCCTCCGAGTCTACTTTCTAACCAATCAAAAAATTGATGTCCGTTTGCATTCTGTTTGACCTCCGTTCACAGATTCTTTAATTTATTCATTGCTCTGGTGAAAGACCCTTCTGGGATGGTATTGTTCGGTATGAAAGTGCAGCATTGTTCTCCAAACATTACACACACACCCCCTTTTTCTGCCAAAAGCCAATCCATTACCTGTCTGTTTTGCCACACCATCCTGCTAGTTGCATCCAGCTGTTGCCCTAAGGCCTCACAAATGACCAGGAGACCCAGAAGATTCTTCAAGAAGGGTTAAACTTTAATTTGCAAATCAAAGCTGAGACAGTCATTGAGCTAGTCGCTGATTCCTTCGGACACAGCATTTTTTATATCAATCTCCTGGTCCAGTTTCACACGTACCACATGTATATCCCACTGACTTAATCATGTTCTAATCTACGTCTCTTAGCTACCTTTCATTAACATTCTTAATATTTCATTCTCCTGCTAAATTGGGTACATGGGTAAATTGGGTACAAATAGCAAACTCAGAACTGACCAATGTTCTAATCTACATCTCTTTAGCGACCTTTAACACACCATTATCTTCTACATTCCTAGGATTTCATTTTGGATACATGCATAGCAAGCTGACTACATAGTTTTGGTTACACAGCAAATAATACAACTTTTATACTCCATAATATTTTTATACTCCAATACTGGCAACCCCTGACATTCTTCAGCAAACACCTACAACCACCCGAGCTTAAATACAGTGCTTTCAACCGGGAACTGTTGGCGCTCTACCTGGCAATCCAGCATTCCAGGAATTTCTTAGAAGGTAGGCCCTTCACCGTGTTCTCGGACCACAAACCGCTTACCTTTGTGTTCACGAAAGCATCTGATCCCTGGTCGTCCCGCCAGCAGCAACATCTGTCCTACATCTCTGAATACACGACGGATGTCCAGCATGTCTCAGGAAAGGACAATGTCATGACGGACGCCCTCTCCCGCCCTAACATCCAAGCCCTGGCCCAGGGGGTAGACTATGAAGCGCTGGCGGAGGCACAGCAGGCAGATGAGGAGGTCCCTAGTTACAGAACTGCAGTCTCCGGTTTCCCCGTAGGCCCAGGTTAGAGGAACCTACTCTGTGACGTAACCACCGGCCAACCCCGCCCCGTTGTCCTGGCAGCCTGGCGGCGGCGCGTTTTCAACTCCATTCACAACTTAGCCCACCCCTCCATCAGGTCAACCGTCCGGATGGTAGCCAACAGGTTCATTTGGCACGGACTCCACAAGCAGGTCAGTGAATGGGCCAACACGTGCATGCACTGCCAAACAGCCAAGGTGCAGCGGCACACCAAAGACCTGCTGCAGCAGTTCCACCCCACCCGCCGGCGTTTCAGCCACATTCATGTGGATATCGTGGGCCCCCTGCCAGTGTTGCGAGGAGCACGGCACCTCCTGACTATCGTAGACCGGTTCACAAGATGGCCAGAGGCGGTCCCGCTCACCGACACCACCTCCAAATCTTGCGCCCGAGCTCTGATTGCCACCTGGGTATCTCGCTTTGGTGTACCGGCCCACATTACCTCTGACAGAGGTGCCCAGTTCACCTCTAGCCTGTGGTCAGCTATGGCCAGCCTTTTGGGGACTCAGCTGCACCACACAACTGCCTACCACCCACAGTCGAACGGGCTAGTGGAGCGTTTCCACTGTCACCTGAAGTCGGCTCTCATGGCCCACCTCAAAGGGCCTAACTGGGTGGATGAGCTCCCCTGGGTCCTGCTCGGAATCTGCACAGTGCCCAAAGAGGATCTTCACACCTCGTTGCCCGAGTTGGTGTACGGCGCACCCCTGGTCGTCCCAGGAGAGTTCATACCAGCCCCAAGGGGGCAAGAGGAAGAACCCACAGCAGTCCTGGGCAGTCTACGCAAGAGGCTCGGTAACCTGGCCCTCATACCCACTTTGCAGCAATGGCAGAACCCGGCCTGCGTACCCAAAGACCTGCAGAACTGTAAGTTTGTTTTTGTACGACGGGGCGGACATCGGGCACCGCTACAGCGGCCCTACAAGGGGCCGTATACAGTGATCAGAAACAACGGGTCCACATTCATTCTGGATATTGGGGGGAAAGAGGAGGTTTTCACGGTGGACCGACTCAAACCAGCCCATGTGGACGGCGCAGCCGGTCAAGGTTCAGGCACCACAGCGCAGAGGCAGACCTCCCAAACAGGGACTGACCCAGACTGTGGACATTGGGGGGTGTATCACCGGTTCTGGGGGGGTGGTTATGTGGCGACCCACTTCCCAGCACACTCAAACCGGCTCACAAAGTGGCGCGCGCCGGCATTGAGGCCGGTCCCAAAGAGGGCGCCAAGCCTGCTTCACCAGCAAGGGGAAAAGCCCGCGTGCGGGACAGGACTGTGAATATGCGCCCCCTACAGCATTCCCACCCGGGGAGGGTGGGAACAGGAAGGCTTTAAAGCGAGGCCGCGAAGTTTGAATAAATCTCTTTTGCAACTGCAGCTCACCGACTGCATGTCGTTATTTCAGCGCTGTGTGTAGCACACCGCTACAATTCCATATTTACAATGTATCTACAATGCTTTCTTTGAACTACACACAAACTTCCCAATTCACACCCACACCACAGACCTCCAAATAAATTCTAATCAGCATTGTCTGGTGTGGGATTCACAGGTATTAGGAACACATTGTTCAGAGCTGTACTCCAAATTATAACCTATAATTTACACTCAGACCCGAAGACTGGTGGCTGAGTCATTTAATAAACATAAATGTGCTAAACCTAAAAGTCACCCTAACAACACCCTCATCCTCCTCCACTCCAGAAACAACAATCATAACCTCTCCTTACAAATGAAATGCTCCTCTCCAGGTATTCTGATAAACCCCTACTGCACTCTTTTCTGTGCAATTCAGTCCTTCCTCTAGTGTGGCCAGAGCTACAAACCATATTTCAAATGCGTCCTAAGCAATGTTTCATGAAGTTGAAATGTAATAAAGGCAAGCGCACCTTATGCCTTCTTCACCAGCCTCCTACTATTCTCCCCCTTCGAGGGGTAATGGACATGTGACCCAGGAGCACTTAGTTTGTCAACACTCATTTGCTGCATAAGTAGGAATTGGAATTGGTTTATTATTGTCACGTGATACAATGAAAAGGTTTGCCTTGCACACTGAGCACACAGGTCAGGTCATCACACATTGCATTCGGGCAGTAAAAGGCAAAACAGTAACAATGCAGAATAAAGTGTAACAGCCACAGAGAAAATGCAGAGCAGGTAAACAATCCACGTTGAGGTAGATTGTGAGGTCAAGAGTCCAACTTATCATAATAGGGAACTATTCAATTGTCTTGGAACAAGGCCTTGAGCCTAGTTGTATGTGCTTTAAGGCTTTTGTATCTTCTGCCTAATGGGAGAGGGGAGATACAAAATGTATCATGTCCCACTAAAGCATCTGTTATAGCTCCGCCCGACTTTCTATCTCATCTATATCATGTTTTTGCCTTAGATAACTCTCTTTGCTATCAGAAAGTTTACTAATTCAGCAAATTTACAAATTATGCTTCCCACCTTTGCATCAAAGTCATACTATAAGACATGCATTAATGGTCTTAGCAACAAACCTTGTGGTACATCACTAGTCACACACATCCAGTGAGGATTACCTTCCATTACCACTTTCTGCTTCCAATTATTATGCTACATTTGGATCCACTTGGGCAGATTGACAGCTGCAGTTTCTATTATGAGTGCAGACATTGGAATTATAATGGAATATATGACACAATAGTATAATAAAAGTATTCGTGGGTTCCAATTTACAGGAAGTTCCAGAAAGCACTTTTTAAAGATTTTGTAAAAGGAAATTAAAATTTAGGTCAATTGCACATAAATTGAATTGGAATGAAGAAGGGTTTCAGAGAAGTTCTTGTTGGAAAATGCCTCAAGGAGGAAGAAAATTATGTGTGCTGGCAATCACTGTATTTGTTAAAGTTGAAGATATTGAAACAGAGATTGTCAATGAGTAAATAGTGCTGCACTGATTAAAGCAGAAGACAAATGAACTTAGATCAGAAGCATAAAATTGCAAGAAAGTTAGTAGATGAAGTGGATGGGTAAAACTCTGATAGAGTAAAATCATTCCTTTTGGACTAAAAAATGACATATCTCTACATTATTTAAGTTCTGCAAAGCGAGAAACATGCAGATGAAAAATAAATTGGAGGATCCAAATAGGTCAATAATAAAATAAAACTAAAAAGTTAATGGATATTAAACTATGTTTGTAAATGGGGAGAGAATTCAAAGTTCTGAGATGCAACGGGACTTGGGAGTCCTCGTGCAGGATACCCTTAAGGTTAACCTCCAGGTTGAGTCAGTGGTGAAGAAGGTGAATGCAATGTTGGCATTCGTTTCTAGAGGAATAGAGTATAGGAGCAGGGATGTGATGCTGAGGCTCTATAAGGCACTAGTAAGACCTCACTTGGAATACTGTGTGCAGTTTTGGGCTCCTTATTTAAGAAAGGATGTGCTGACATCGGAGAGGGTTCAGAGAAGATTCATGAGAATGATTCCGGGAATGAGAGGGTTAATGTATGAGGAACATTTGATCGCTCTGCCTCATAGAAACAAATGTTGAAAGGCATGGACAGAGTGGATGTGACCAAGTTGTTTCCCCATGGTGGGGGAGTCTAATATGAGAGGACATGACTTGAGGATTGCAGGGCGCCCATTCAGAACAGAGATGCGAAGAAATTTTTTTAACCAGAGGGTGATGAATCTGTGGAATTTGTTGCCACGGGCGGCAGTGGAGGCCAAGTCATTGGGTGTATTTAAGGCAGAGATTGATAGTTATCTGAGTAGTCAGGGCATCAAAGGTTATGATGAGAAGGCGGGGGAGTGGGACTAAAGGGGAGATTGGATCAGCTCATGATAAAATGGCGGAGCAGACTCGATGGGCCAAAGGGCCGACCTGCTCCTTTGTCTTCTGGTCTTATGGAGATTTTGCTGCTGCTATACAAAGCCTTGGTTATACCACAACTTGTGAATTGTGTGTGTCCTCTGTCATGAGCCGTAGGCTTTGGAAGCACTGGGGCAGAGATCAACTCGTGGCTTTGTCAGTAACGACCCGGTTTTGTGGAAATTGAGTAACAAAACTTGGGGCCACTGAATTCGTCTCATGGCAGGATAGGCTTTTCAGAGTGTGTGAATGAAAACGGGAACGATCAAGGCCTCAGAATCTGTAAATGGAGGAGTGGGGGTGTGGTGTTTGTGACAGTTTACTGCAGGGGTTTGGAGGCAACAGGTAGAGGCAGAAGTTCGTGGATGGAAATGGAGAACAGGATGAGGATCAGATGTCAAGAAGTCCGGAAGCTGCAAAGAACATTAAGAGGAAATGGTGGAACAGGCCCCTCTGGAGGCCTAACTCACACATTTATGTTACTAAGTGCTATCATGTGTATCCGATTTTACAGGCAGGAAATAACTGCTTATGGAAGACATCAAATACTAAGTAGATATTGCTAACTTCCAAATGCAGAAACTTTTGCTCCCAAACAAAAATGTTTTCTTTAAGACATCTATTTCTCTTCCTTCCCCAAGCTCCTTCATTTTCAAGGAGTCTACTCACCGGGAGCAGATGCCTCACCCCTCGTGACTGTTCTGCGCATCTAAGGATCAGCAAGTATCATTGAGTCTTCTGAACAAAGGGTAAACAGGTGGAAACAATTGGCAGCAGGGGGAGGAAAGTTGGCAGCAGTATTAAGGGTTAATTAGAATCAAACCATCCTCAGGCACAGAGGGTCCAGTGCTTCGGTGTGGGCTGTTGAATGGGTGGAATTTCCATTTCTGGACTAGTGCCAGAACATCTGAGGAACATAAAGGGAATGCGATAGGAGAATGTAATTCTCTGTAATAAATTTCAAAGGGCGATAAGGAAATGAAGGCTATCCAATGAAGATTACTCACTCACAGAGGAGAATGTCTAGAGAATAATAAACAGAAAGGAAGTAGCCGGTGAGCCTGTACAGAGGGTGAAGGGGTCCCTGCATTTATTGATGTGATGGCACAGTAACTACACATAGTCCTGACTGTACTCAGGAAAAATTCACTAGCACTTTTACATTAAATTTGCCTGGTTAATTATATAAAAATGCAGGTCCCTAGGAAAGTCGTGTCTTCTTATTTAGGTATTGTATGAGTCTTTTGAACACAGTTTTCAATTCAAATGTGCTCACTGAATGTGAAAATAATAACATCCTCCTTTCCTGCTTAAAGCATTAATGTTGTTATCAATAAAGATGGCTAATCAGCCACTCCAGTTCCAATCCATGTGCATGAATCATTCCCACTAAACACCTGGCTTGAATGCCTGTGCAGGTCCTAAACCAACAGACATCCACTTCTCATTACATGAGCACTCTCCGGGAAGATTGAGAGCAGAAATTAGATCCCTGGTTCATTTATACCCCTCCCCAACTGAGTGACACAGAATATTGTCTGGTACTGAACATTCGTGTGACCTGAGAGCAGGGGTTAGACGAGGGAAATTGCCAATATGTGTTGTCCGGTGCCATACCAGAAGACCAAAAGCATAAGACTTAAGAGAAGTATTGGGCTATTTGGCCCATCAAGTCTGCTCCACCATTCCATCATGGCTGATTTATTATTCCTCTTAAAACCATTCTCCAGCCTTCTCCCTATAACCTTAGAGGGCCTGACTAATCAGGAACTTATCAACCTCTGAGTTAACTATATCCAATGACTGGGCTTCCATACCTATGTGTGGTAATAAATTCCACAGATATACTACCTTCTAGCTAAAGAAGTTCCCCCTCATCTGAAGAGGAGCCATGTCCTTTTCTGAAGGCATGTCCTTCTATTCTTTTTTTTGTAATTTATTTTTATTGAAGTTCATCAAACTAACATTTCCATAAGATGTATTTCAGACATTGTACATATACATCACAAATCTCCACAAAGTATTTATCTGGGGTATACGCTTATAGAAAAGAGTGGAAAGAAAAAACAAGCAAAAGGAAAGAACTATGTACAAGTAGGCAGTGATCTTTTTTTTTAACATCAAGTTCATTGATTTGTGAGAATAAAATCAGGCCTATGAGGCATTATGTAGTTAAACCATTTTTCCCAGTATGAATTAAATTGTTCCAGTTTATGACTAACAGATGCTGTTATCTTCTCCTTTTTGTAAATGTCCATTGTAATTTCCACCCATGTATTTAAAGTTGGGCTCCCCTGTGATAACCATTTCCAAGTAAGAGTCTTTTTACCAGCCACCAACAGTATATTCATTAAATATTTATCTCTTTTCAACCATTCTTGAGGTATATACCCAAAATATATGGTCTCACTCTCCAAGGGTATTTCACATTTGAAGATGTCTTGTAGGGTATTGTGTATCCCCATCCAATAGTTTTTGATAACAGGGCAGTCCCAAAAAATATGATAACGATTTGCATTTTGATTTCCACAATTTCTCCAGCAAACAGGGAGGTTACTATCATAATGGGATTTCTGAGAGGGTGTAATAAAATATCTTATCAAGTTTTTCCATCCAAACTCCCTCCATTTCTGTGAATTGGTACACTTCCATTGATATCTCCATATTGTTGTCCATTCTTCCTCAGATATAATTATCCCTCCTTCCTTCTCCCATTTCGTTTTAATGTATGAAGTCGAATGTGTTTTAAGATTTGACAATCCCTTATACATGCTTGAAATGATTCTACTACCATTATCTGAATTATATGCTTTTCTAAAGAGCTCTATCAAGCATGTATTTGCCTTGGTTACATTTTTAAGTGTCTTATTAACATACTGTTGCATCTGTAAATACCGATAAAAATCTTGTTTTTCTAGTAAGTGTTTCTCTTTAAGCATTTCAAAACTGAACAGTGTTCCTTCTTTCATTATGTTGCAAAGAACTGTTATTCCTTTAGCTGTCCAGTCCTTAAATCTAGCTTCCAATTTATTTGGTGTAAAATCAGTCATATGCACACCATTTAAGAATTGCAATATTTCCCTCTAGATTATATTCTTTTATAGTAGTTTTCCATATTTTAAGAGTCGATTTCACCCATGGGTTATCAATAGTATTTATGTACCTTTGCAGGTTGTTATCAGCCAAAATTGCTTGTATGGAGATGGGAAGTACCCGCTCCTCAATGTTTTTCCATTGATCGTCATATGATGGGTTGCACCAACATATCACAGCTCTCAACTGTGCTGCAAAATAATAATCTCTAAGAGAAGGCAAGCCCCATCCCCCCTTTTCCTTTGCTAATTGCAAAGTTTTGTGACGGACACTAGGCCTTTTACCCCCTGCCAAATATACCTTGATAGCATCTTGTTCCATTCATTGAATTGATTTTGATTAATCTCTATTGGTAGGGTCTGAAAGAGATCTAACAGTCTGGGCAGTATATTCATTTTAATCGACTCAATCCTTGAACTGAGACTGAAAAAAGGAATCAGGTTCCATCTTGCCACATCTTCCTTAGTTTTTTTATATAGAGGCTGATAATTACATTCTGATAATTTTGCCAAATCTTTTGGCATAATGATGCCCAGATATTTGAAAGACTCTGTGTGCCATGCCCAGGGGTATTGACTTTCAATTTCTCTTGGTGGGCTATAGTAATATGAAAGTAATTGGGTTTTATCTATGTTGATCTTGCATCCTGATAATTGACCATATTGTTCAAAGGATTGCATCAAATTAGGTAAAGAGTATGTTGGTTGCCCTAGATAAATCAAAATGTCATCCGCATAACAAACCAATTTATGCTCTGTCCCTTTAATAGTAATTCTCCTGATATCTTCATTTTGTCTGATGTATTGAGCTAATGGTTCCAGATATAGCGCGAAGAGTAGTGGTGACCATGCACAACTCTGTCTCATTCCCCTTTCTAGGGTAAGACTATTTGATAAATATCCATTGATCTTAACCCTAGCAGTAGGATTGTCATATAGTGTCTGTATAGTTTTAATAATTGTGTCTTGGAAACCAAATCTATGTAAAACTCTGTAAAGAAAATTCCAATTAACCGAATCAAATGCTTTTTCAGTGTCCACGCTTATCACTATTGCTTCGATTTTATTTTTTTGTATATGATACATAATGTGAAGTGTCCTTCGTATATTGTCTTGTGTCTGGCTTTGTCGTATAAAACCTGTCTGATCATTACGTATCAGTATGGGTAGAAACTCCTCTAACCGTTTGGCCATGATGGAGGTAAATAACCTATAATCTACATTAAGAACGGATATTGGTCTAAATGACCCACATTCCATTTTATCTTTGCCTTCTTTCGGTATAGCTGAGATTATCGCTTCCTTCCAATTGGGTGGCATTTGTGCCTTTTTTAGAGCCCAGTTCAGTGTGGGGAGTAAAACAGGAATTAACTCATTTTTTAATTCTTTGTACCACCCTGCTGTATACCCATCTGATCCTGGTGACTTGCTTAATTTAAGCCTACTAATTGCAGCTTTTAATTCAACTTCAGTTATGTCAGCAGTCATCCTTCTATTTTGTTCTTCGCTTAAAGTGGGTAACTCTAGAGAATTCAAGAAGGTTTCAATTTGGGTTATGCTTCCCCCTGGAACTTTGGAATATAGTGTTTTGTAAAACACTTCAAAAGCTTCTTGAATTTCACTTAGCTTATTTTTTATCATTTTCGTTCTTGGGTCCCTAATTCTATGAATTGTATTTTCTGCTGCTTTTTTTTTCAGTTTCCACGCCAGTATTTTCATAGATTTCAATCCACTTTCATAAAGTCTCTGTTTCAGAAACATTAAGTTTTTCCTGATTTCTTGCATAGCCAAATTATTTATTTCATTCCTAATTCTTTTAATTTCCCCTAATGTATCCTGTGCCAAATTCAATTTGTGTTTTTTTCTCTAGTTCCTTCAGTCTATTTTGTAATTCCTCTAATGTTTTATTCCTTATTTTTTTCTTATATGAAGATATGGCTATAATTTTCCCTCTTAAGGCCGCCTTCAGAGTATCCCATAAAATGGGAGGTGAAACCTCTCCATTATCATTAAATTCTAAGTAGAGACCAATTTCTTTTCTAATTTGTTCCTTAAAGTACGGATCATTGAGTCGACTTGAATTTAGTTTCCAAATAGTATTCTTTGGTTGTTGGTCAAAATCAACAGATAAATATATGGGTGCATGGTCACTTACATCTATTGTCCCAATTCCACAGGTGTTTATTTTGTCTTTGTCTTTTCCAAATGTTATGAAATAGTCTATTCTTGTATATACAGAATGTGCAGCAGAATAATGAGTGTAATCCCTTCTGTCAGGGAGAAGGTCCCTCCATATATCAATTAAACCAACATCCTCAAAAAGTGTATTAACTTTCTTATGTAAAGATTTTGTTTCATAGGTTTTTCTATTGGAAGAGTCTAAGTTTGGTTGTAAATTTAAATTTAAATTGTAAATTTAAGTCTCCCCCACATATCAGGAGACCTTCTGTTTCTGTTACCACAATATCAGTAATTTTCTGAAAGAAACCAATATCACTTCCCAGGGGTGCGTATATATTCAGTACAGTAACTGAATTGCTGTCTATATTCCGCCTTACCAGAATATATCTGCATTCTTTATCTCCCATTTCAAATATTTTTTCAAAATTTAGCTTACTTGAGATAAGAATAGCAACTCCTCTCCTATGTCCTGATTTATATGAGGAGAAAAACAGATTAGTGAAGCCCATTCTCTTTAGTTTTTTATGCTCATTATCACTTAAATGAGTTTCCTGTAAATATACTACATGAGCTTGTTCTTTTTTCATTTTGGATAAAATTCTCTTACATTTGATTGGATTTAATAGCCCATTTACATTAAAAGAAATGAATTTTACCTTGTCCTTACCCATCTGTATTTATCGTTGAATTTAGAATAAAACTTAATCGATCTACTCCCTGAACAAATAAGAACCAAGAAACCCAAATAACTTTAGCTAACTTTAAAAATGTTGAGAAGCTAAACAGAAGCAAAAATACACGGTGATATACCTATCTCGAGAAATACTTAGTATAATGTGGATTTTATATTACGTAGTTGTTATTCTTTATTCGCTCACTTACTCATTTTTCCCCACCAAAATGAGAATATATATATATGTATATGTGTGCATATATGTGTGTGTGTGCTTCTGTTTAGCTTCTCAACATTTTTAAAGTTAGCTAAACCTTATGGCTGTTCTGAAAGGGGTGAAGACTGTCTTTGGGAAACTCCAGGTCTCTTCCTGATATGTATCTCTCGGCTTCCTCCCATCTCCTGCCTTCTCATTTCTCGCACTATTTCCCAAGCCGAGCGAGACAATTCCTCAGCCAGGCTTTCTTTCGTTTTGGTCATGCTGACGGGCAACCCTCTGGCCTTCATGTCTGTAGTCGCCTCTTCCACTGTCTGGTACAACTGCGTCCCATTAGCAGGGTACGGAGTTTGAAATCTAATCTTATTTTGCTTTAGTACTCGCTTCACTTCGGAGTATTCTTTGCGTTTCTGGAGGACCACGGTGGTGGGGGGGGGGGGTAATCTTGGTCGAAATATATTAATTTATCCTCTAAAAACATTCTCTTCTTACCCCAGGCCCTTCATAGAATCTCCGCCTTGGTGCTGTACCGAAGGAATTTAATTATAATTGATCGTGGCTTTCTATCCTGGGTAGGTTTTGGGACTAGCGCACGGTGCATTCTCTCAATTTCTAGCTTCATAGCTGGGGGAAGATCCAACGCGTCCCACAGTAATTTTCCGACAAGCTCAGTCATAGACTGATATGACTTTCTGCACCTTCGGGAACGTTGTAGATTCTGATATTTTTCTGCCGTGATGTTCCCTCCAGCTCAAGCATTTACCTTCTTGGTGATGTATGATTTTTATTGTCTTGCTCAGTATCCGTTCCACGTTTTGAACGTGATCTTCCACCTTCTCAATGCAAGTCTCTGCCACCGCTATTTTTTGATTAACGCTGGGGAGCTCTGCCTTAATATCACAGAGCTACAGCTCTATATCTTTCTGGACCTCCATTATTTCTTTCGTGATTTTGAACATATTCGCTGCTTTGTCTGAACGAGGCCCGGTGCCCGCCTCGCTCGCACGCGGTCGGGTCGGAGAGCCGCTCGCTGCACTCCTCTCGGTCGCAGGCTCCGCAGTGTCGCTCTTTTTATTTCCGTTCTTTTTCCCCATTCTTGCCCCTCTTTTCAGTTCAAATATTTTTTGAAACATACTATATTTGACGGGTTATTGGGGCTTAATACGCGTTTTTCCGGAGGAGCGAGTGACTTAAGCTGCCATTCTGGACGATGACATCACCAGAAACCCCATGTTCTTCTATTCTGAGGCTGTGCCCTCTTGTCCTAGACTCCCTCACTATACAAACCATCTTGTCCATGTCCACTCTATCTAGGCCTTACAATATTTGATATTCACCACTGACCTCTTGATTTCAACCTGGATTAGATGGGCCAAATGGCCTGTTTTTGTGCTGTATGTCTTTTATGACTCTGTGACTCTTGAGCCATGATGGGAACCCAGTGAAAGAAGGAGATCATTCAGAAAGCCACAGAGAGCGCTAGACTTTAATGACATGTGAAAAAATTCAAAATGGCACCAACACAGTTTACTGACTGTAGCTGAATCACATTTTTATGATACATTTGGTATGGCATTAGTTGACAGACAGGGAAGATTGATAAAACGGTGTGCAAAGTGCTGAATCAGAAATGACATATTTAAAATCCAGGCTTTATCAAACCTGGTTTGACTCCTTTCAGCAATTTTTGCCACATAAACACAAAAAACTGAAAGTGACAGAGCATCACGTCATTGAAAAATGACTGCCGGAGGGCAGAGGTCCTTTGGAGTTCTTTGAGTCTAAGCTGAACACACTTACATGGCAAAGTAAAAGAATTATATTAACCAGGCTCTGATGTTGGTCCTGCGCTATGGACAATGAATGCAGCCTTTGACAGCTGCCAGTTATCTACATTATAGCTAAGGTGGTTCCTCTGTTCTGTTTGATACATTTTCAGTAGAGTTGAACTCCCACCCTGAGACCTGAACAAACTTAAGCTGTCATTGCAGGCAGTAGTGAGGAAGAACTGAATAGACTGAATGAAACTCAGTGGATTCACCATAACTCTGAGCAAACTACAGACTCAATGAAAAATACTCTACAATTCATGTTCTCAGTATGATTTATTCTTATTTGCACAATTTATCTTCTTTTGCACATTGGCTATTTGTCAGTCTTTATTTATCTGTAGTTTTCATAAATTCTATTGTATTTCTTTATTTTTCTATAAATCCCTGCATTCAAATGGTCTCCCTCCCTCAATGCTGTTGGAGGACAGTGCCGAGGTTCTGGGTCTGTAGTTTGTGGATTGGACTGTAGTTTATATTATGATGTGTTCCTTTTTTCTGGTTGCTCCTTTTTCTAAGACATAAGACATAAGAGAAATAGGCCACTTGACCCATCGAGTCTGCTCCACCATTCAACCATGGCTGATCCATTTTTCCCAACCTCAGCCCCACTCCCCAGCCTTCTCCCCGTAACCTATCAAGCTATGACTTAAATACACGTTAAATAAACGACTTGGCCTCCACAGCTGCCTGTGATAACAATTCCACAAATTCACCACCCTTTGGCTAAAGAAATCTCTCCGCATCTCTGTTTTGAAACGGCGCCCCTCTATCCTGAGGCTGTGCCCTCTTGTCCTAGACTCTCCCACCAAGGGAAAATTCCTTTCCATGTCTACTCTGTCTAGCCGTTCAACATTCAAAGGGTTTCAATGAGATTCCCCCCTCATCCTTCTGAATTCCAGCGAGTACAGACCCAGAGCCTTCAAATGTGCCTCGTATAATAACCCTTTCATTCCTAGAATCCTCCTTGTGAACCTCCTCTGAACCCTCTCCAATGCCAGCACATCTTTTCTTCGATGAGAAGCCCAAAACTGTTCACAGTACTCAAGCTAAGGCCTCACCAGTGCCTTATAAAGCCTCAGCTCTTGTATTCTAGACCCGTTGAAATGAAAGCTAACATTGCATTTGCTTTCCTCACCATCAATTCAACCTGCAAGTTAACCCTTAGGGTGTTCTGCACAAGGACTCCCAAGTCCCTTTTGCATCTCAGATGTTTGGATTTTCTCCCTGTTCAGAAACTATTATTGAAACAATAAAAAATCATATCATCAACAATCAACAGTGTATTCAAAAGATGGTGATATTTATGTCATGGGGCAAATGTTATGTTTGGAAAGAATAGCAATTCTTCGAGGAGAAATGAAGTATCTGAGTCACATTGTGTTGCATGGGGAAGACATTAGATGATGCACGGAAAAAATAATCAATTATGCAGGGTACAGAAAAACTGCTATAAACAATATTTGACAGGTTGTCTGTTAAAAAAGGAAAGCTAGAAGAGTCAGCTAAAGTCACAGAATGTGATGTTGTGTCACCTAGACCACTAAATGAAGTAAGATGGCTGTGAAGGCATTTTGTCGTTACTGCTTTAATGAGGAATTACAAAGTTTTGATCCAGTGTTGCAAAGGGCAAGTTAATAAATGTAACGATCCAATCAGTAACTGTGGCCCGAAGATTTTGATCAATCCGCCATATCAAGGGGCATTAACTGTCCTTATCGATGTTTTAGAAGATCCAGCATCTCTGTAAATTCCCTCAGAAACACTGTTTGAATTCAATTGAAGCACTGTGTTATGCAAAAGCAAAAAAAAAATAACAACTTAGAGTTACAGTATATTGGTGATACCATTTATTGGAGTGACAATGTGAAGAATCTACTTGGATCTATAAATTCTTGCTGTTGATCCTGCTTCTGTTACTCGATTCATTCAATGTGTGTGTAATCACTTGGATAACTGATTTTCTGAAGATGAGTTAAGCTTTTGACCCTGTTGCTATTGCAAATGCAAACAATTTTGAATTTGGAAAAGAAAATGTTGTATCCTCAGCTATACTCAGCTACTATTACAAACTTTGACAAAAGCGTTGCCTCAAAAGTATCGCAGCAATACTGTGATTTCAAATTTGTAATTTCTGAGAAAGTTAAGTGGGGTTCAATTAAAACACTCACTGATATGTTGAACTACATGCTTAGAAATGAATCATTTGAAGAGCTATCAATTCTTGCTGACATTGTTGGAACATTTCAAGCTTGTAGTGCTGACTGCGAACGTGGATTCAGTCTGATGAATGCAATCAAATGTAAATCCAGAAACAGACCAGAAGTGGAACACTTGGATGATCTAATGAGGATTAAGAAGTATCTTTCATCTGGATACAAAGTTAATTTGGACAGTGTTTATAGGAAATGGATTTGTGATAAAGACAGACACGAAAGAGTTTACAAAATGTGAAAGATTTTCTTTGTTCTACTGTTGTATTTCATTAACCCTTCAATTAATAAATAAAATCAAAGGAACATGATTGTTCAATTTTCACTCCAAATAATCATAATATGCATATTACAAAAGAAAGTTCAAGTGCCGCACAGATTTCAGGCCATGTAAACATTTCCAGCTTTAAGAAATGGTTGGTCCATGCAGCTGCAAAATAAGTTAGAGGGAACTTTAGACATGAGTGGAAACTTCTTCACTCAGAGAGTGGTGAGAGCATGGAACAAGCTGCCAACGGAAGTGGTGGGTGTGGATTTGATTTCAATATTTAAGAAAAATTTGGATAGGTACATCGATGGGAGGGGTATGCAGGGCTATGGTCCAGATACAGGTCGATGGGATGAGGCAGAATAATAGATTGACTTAGACTGGACTGGGTGGGCTGAAGGGCCTGTTTTTGTGCTGTAGTGGTCTATGACTCTACATCTATATATGTACTTTGAAAATAAATTTATTTTGAATTTAGTCAGAGACACAGTCATTTACAACACTGTTCAAAGCTGACCTGGCCAATGTTATTTTAATTAGTATTGCCAAAGGAAACAGACCATATTGTTGGAGAACTCCGCAAAGGGCTGAGTGAAATCCTGGTGCATATCTCCACAGACAAAGGGGAGGTTCTCAATATCTTGGTGGGTATAACACTGGATAAATCCCCAGGATAAGTTGGGATTTATTGCTGGCTAGTACAGGAGGCAAGGGAAAAAACTGCTGGGGTTCTGTCTGAGATTTTTAAATTTTTGGTAGATACAGGTGGGATACCGGATGACCGGAGAGCCAGAAACATATTCTCGCTTTTCAAGAAAGGCAGCATATGAAAGGTTAGTAGGTATAGTCCTGTGAGCCTAACATCAGTGAAAAGGAAGATATTGAAAAGATTCTGAGGGCGAGGATTAATCATCATTGATCACCAGTTAGAGATGATTCTTCCTCAGGAATCTGTTGTGCTTATGATTTGCTGCAGAAACTCTTCTGCTTATGATTTTCTTCCAGAATTTCACGTGTTTATGGCTTTCTCAAGACCAGATCCTACCTGGCCAATTTGATTGAATTCTTTGAAGATGTAACAGAAGTAACAATGTGGGCAGAGTAGTAGATGAGATTTACATGGATTTCAGTAAAGCCTTTGATAAGATCATCTTGGCGTTAGGGATCATTCTGAAGTCACAGCATTATAGATTACATAATTATACATGAGAACTAGTCTTGGAGAAATAAAACCTATACACAATTTAACTTCCAACTGATACTTCGTGGCTAGTGAAAAAATTTTCTGATTCTGTCCCATTTAAACTACAGAGAGTGCATGAATGTTCCTGCTTGTAGTACATTGATAAAGGTCTGTCCCTGGAGTTCAGAACAGGTCTGTTTTGTCACTTAATCAAAAGTTAAAGGGGAAGAGATTTAGAGGAGATATGAGCGGGACCTTCTTCCCCCAGTGAGTGGTGAGTACTTGGAATGCACTGATTGAGAGAATGGTTGAAGATGGTTCACTGACCGGATTCAATGTATTTAGCACTTAAATCTCTTGGGCAAGAGTGAAACAATAAAAGAATCTAAAGATGGATCCAGATGAGGTATAGATGGATCAGAACTAATCGGTGGGGGGGGGGGGGGGGTGTTATCTTGCTGTTTAGGAACCCTGCTGTGTACCAAGACAGTGGCAGCTGTAAGTTGTGGAGATGAATGGATGAACTCCTCTGTAAATCAGACCTGGGAATCTGTCAGCTACAAGTAGCTAAGGTCAACCTTATGCAGAAAATTTGCAATTATACTCCACTCATTGCATTCCTCTGAAGAATTGACATCGTTGTCATGAAGAGGAGTTTCTGCACTTACCTACATAATAAGCATCATTGCGTCTCTAGACCTGAACTCTTGATTGTTTCACTTTCCACAGATGCTACCTGACTTTTTTTCCCAGTATTTTGTTTATTTTTTCTGATTTGCAGCATCTGCATTTTTTCATATAATGTAAGACTTTCTCCAATGTTTGTATTAGAGAGTTAAAACTGACTAGAAAAGTGTAATTTAAACAGAGCTGCCACATCAGTTTTTAAAAAGCTCAAAGCCATGTGAAAATGAAAGTCAACCTTGACTCACGAATAAATCTGAGATAGTAGTTTGCGTGGCTGGTCCCCACTCAAGAGACTTGAATACTTCATCTAGGCTGGCACATCAATAAAGTACTGTCAGAATACTCCACTGTCAGAGGTGTTATATCAAAGCTGCCTTTTAAAGTGGGTGCTTAATTTTAAGGTATTTGAAGGAAAATATGGGGGGATTCAGAGGTAAGTATTTTTTACAGTGAGAGTGGTAGGTGAGTGGAATTCCCTGTCAAGGGTAGTGGTAGAGGCAGATAGCTTAGGTACATTGAAGAAACTTTTAGATAGCCACATGAATGAATGAAAACTGGAGGTTTATGCAGGACAGAAGGGTAGGTTATAAGGTCACTATAAAACCGTAGGCTGTACAGTGCTAATAGTGTTTTATGTTCTATGTTCTCAGCTAAATGGTAAAGAGCATAGAACAGTACAATAAAGGATGTCTATGCCGACCATGATGCCAGTCACATCGTTTCCATCCCTCCATTCCCTGTCCATTCATATGCCTCTGAATTGTTACTATTGTGTCAGCTTCTGTCACTTCACTTAGCAATGTGTTCTATACCTGTACCATGTTCTGGAATGCACTGCTAAGCAACGTGATAGAGAAAAAAAAACTTGGCTCGCATATCCTCTTTATACATTCCCTCTCTCATCTTAGAGCTATGCCCTCTGGAATTTGGTATTTTCCACCCTGGGAAAAAAGACTATGACCCTCTACATTACCTATGCCTCTCATACTTCTGTATACTGCTCTGATGCTCTGATGCTCCAGAGAATACAATCCTAGTTTGTCCAAACTTTCCTTATTGCAAGTACTCTCTAATCAGACAGCAACCTGACAACCTCCTTTGTACCCTTTCCACAGTTTACTTTACATCCTCCTGCAATGTGGTAACCAATTTTGTCCCTTAAAATCATTTGCTCTAAGTATATCTGTAGAAGCCCTTGGGATTCTCCTACACCTTGTCTGCTGGAACAACCCCCATGCCTTCTTTTAGCCCCCCCTTATTTCCTTCTTAAGTGTTCTCTTTCATTTCTTATACTCCTCATGTACTTCATTTGATTCTACCTGTTATACCTTCTATGCACCTCCTTTCTTTCCTTAACCAGGGCCTCAATATCTCCCAAAATCCAAGATTCCCTAACCCTGTTATCTTTGCCTTTTATTCTGACAGGAACACACAAACTCTGTACTCTCCAAACTTCATTTTTGGAGGCATCCCACTTACCAAGTACACTTTTGCCAGAAAACAGCCTGTCCCACTCCACACTTGCCAGATCCTTTCTAATACCATCAAAATTGGCCATTCTCAAATTTAGGATCTCAACCTGAGGACCTATCCTTCTCCTTCTCCGTGATTACTATCCTTCTCCGTGATTACCTTGAAACTAATGGCATTATATCACTAAAAGCGAAGTGTTCCCGTACACAAACTTCAATCATCATTTCCTAATAGGAGACCTAGTGTCACACTCTCTCTAGTTAGGACCCCTCTGTACTAATTAAGGAAACATCCCTGAAAGCATTTGACACATTTATCTCATTCAAACCTGTTACAGCATGGGAGTCCCAGTCAATCTGTTGAAAGTTAAAATCACCTATGATCACAGCCTTGTTTCTTGTGATCTTTTCACAGATTTACTCCTCTAAATCCTGTGGACTGTTGAGTGGTCTATAATATAATTCCATTAACATGGTCAACCCTTTCTTATTTCTCAGTTCCTCACTAGATGAGCTCTCCGGTCTGTCCTGTATGAACACTCCAGTGACATTTCCCCTGACCAGTACTGCCACCCTTCCACCTTTAATTGCTCCTTCTCTGTCATGTACAGTATAAAATGTGGCATGTGGCCAAGTGGTCATGGCGTCAGTCTAGTGATCTGAAGGTCACTGGTTCGAGCCACAGCTGAGGCAGCATGTGTGTCCTTGAGCAAGGCACTTAAACACACATTACTCTGCGACGACACCGGTGCCAAGCTGTGTGGGTCCTAATGACCTTCCCTTGGACAACATCGGTGGCACGGAGAGGGGAGACTTGCAGCATGGGCAACTGCCGGTCTTCCATACAACCTTGCCCAGGCCTCAGTCATCATCAGAAGTCGACGGATAGCCGAAGAAGAAAAAAAGACTTTATAAAACAACCAAGCCCTGGAACATTGAGCTGCCAGTCCAGCCCCTCCTGCAACCAAGTCTACAATGTCATCATTTCATGAAATATACATAACTCAGAAATTAGTCCCAACCTTTTGATTCCTCACTTTGTACAATACTGTGCAAAAAGTCTTGGGCACATGTAAAAACATACTATGAAGTGAAGGTACTTTCAAAAGTAATGAAATGAAAAGTTTCTAAAAAATTACTATAAAGATTAGTAAAATAAATTAAATCAATATTTGGTGTAACTCCCCTTTGCCTTTAAAACTGCATCAATTCTCTCAGGTACACTGTTATGCAGTTTTATAAGAAAATCAGCTGGTAAGTTGTTCCAAGTATCTTAAAGAACTTGCTACAGTTCATCTGCAGACTTTGGCCGTCTTGCTTGCTTCTGTCTCTCCAGGTAATCCCAGACAGCCTCGATGATGTTGAGATCAAACCTTTGTGGAGGCCGTACCATCTGAGACCATATAAAATTCTAGGATGCCTAAGACTTTTGTACTGTATTGAATGTAGGCTTGACAGCATTTTTCCACACAATCAATCCATTATTTGCTCTGGCACTCTGGTTCCCTCCCCCCTGCAATTCTAGTTTAACCCCAGCACCACCCCCCCCCCCATCACCACCCAGCAATAGAAAACCTTCCTGCAAGGCTATTAATCCCCCTCCAATTCACGTGCAAACTGTCCCTTCTGTACAGATCCCACCTTCCCTGGAAGGGAGCCTAATGATCCAAAAACCGTATGCCCTTCCGACTGCACCATCTTCTTCTCCACATGTCCAACCGTATGCCCTTCCGTCTGCACCATCTTCCTGTCCACTTGTCAAACTGTATGATCTTCCTAATTCTGGCCTCACTAGCACGTGGCATGTGTAGCAAGCCTGAGATCACAACGTTGGAGGTCCAGTTCTTTAACTTAGCACCTCACTCCCTGAACTCACTTTGCAGGACCTCATCACCCCTGCTGATCATGTCATCAGTACCAACGTGGACCATTACCTCTGGCTGCTCACCCTCCCACTTCCGGATGCTGTGGACTCAACACGAGGTGTCCCTGACCCTGGAACCTGGGAGGCAACGTACCATCTGGGAATCACGTTCTCATCCACTGAACCTCCTCTCTGTTTCCCTAAGCAATGAATCCCTTATCACTACTGCTCACCTCTTCTCCTCCCCCCTTCCCTTCTGAGCCACACAGCCAGAGACCTGACCACTGCAGCTTTCCTCTGCTAGGTTGTTACCATACTCACCCCCCTAATGACACACCAGTTATTGAGAGTATTGAGGGGAAAACCAACAGGGGTACTCTATACTGGCTGCCTATCCCCCTTCCTGACAGTCACCCAGTTACATCTCCTGCAACCTGGGTATATCTACCTCCCTCTATGCCCTGTCGATCAACTTCTCGACCTCCCAAATGATCCAGAGTTCATCCAGTTCTGGCTCCAGTTTCCGATTGTGGATTGTTAGGAGCTGCAGCTAGATGCACTTCCTGCAGATGTCATCGACTGGAGGCCTCCCTGCCTGCTGATACCCCACAAGAGGAACATTCCAGTATCCTGTCTGGTATCCCCAGTGCTCTGACTGAAATAAGAACAGAAAATAAGAGAAGTACTCAGCAGATCAGTTGTTTTTCTTGGCTGGGGTGGAATTTCAATTCTTAAACTGGGGTTTTATAGGAAAGTAATCGAGTAAACTTGAAATTTGCAGGGGAACTGCAGATTTGTTCAGCTCTCGCATGTACAATGGCAGAAGACAAAGGAAACCAGTGACAGCAAAAACAGAGATTCAAAGATTCAAAATGCATTTATTATCAAAGTCTGTCTCTCGAAAAATATGTTCGGCAAACCTGATCATTTCAGCGAGAAACCAGTATGTGATTCCCTTCCCCCACCTCCCCATGGGAGCACTGAAGTCAGAATCAGATCATGGCGTGATTTTCAACCTGCTCACCTTTTGGCCTTGGCCTTGGAGAGCGGAGTCCCGGCATGTCTAATCCACCCTGAATGTTACAACTTATTAGCTCTTAGTAAATCCTCAAACAACTTACTTAAAATAACTCTGCTGCTAACTACATACATCAATTATCTTCTCATCTAAAAACGTCAATTGATAACATTACTAATTCCATCCAAATATTCGAGAGAACGAATGCGGCCACTTAGCACAACAGTATTGGTGCATATGTGCCGATGCTAATTGATAAGAAGGAAAGGGTTTATATTTATCTGGTATTTTACTGTATCCTGAGGACATCACAAAGCACATTACAGTACTGGAATTACTTTTGAAGTGCTGTCATGGTTATTATGCTGGCAAAATACAGCAGTCAATTTGCATAAAAACTCTCTATGAATTGCAGATGAGTACAAGTTGGGATAAATTGCAGGCTGAGAGACAGTATTACCCAGTCCACCAGCAGAGCCGACCGCTAATCACAACTGTACCCAGACATAAAATGCTCTTTAAAAGCTACCGGTCATAATGGCCAGCTTATTCCCGTCTCTCTTAATTTACACAAGGTAATAATATACGCAAAATGCATCTAATTAAAACACCAGTGCTCATCATTGTATTGTGAAATCTGAGTGGTGTCAATAATGAACAGATTTAGCAAAGTCAGAGCTCAGCTTGCTGCTACAATACTCTTGTATGGCCTGACTCTGCCATTAAGAGGATGGAATAGATTGTTTTCTTTAAACAATTCGTGCTGGATCTGAATACCACTGGGAAAGCCGGTGTTTAATATCGCTGCTGAATTGTCCTAAGCTCCAGGCTTTGCAGGGTGTTTCGAAAGGCCATTAAGGGCCAATTTATATCGGGCACCACCGTAGATACAGTTCAGGACATTGGAGTTCAGAATTCACCCTAGCATCCTCTGTGTGGGGTCAGTACGTTCTGCCCGTGACCACGTGGGTTTCCTCCTGGTGCTCCAGTTTCCTCCCGCGGTCCAAAGACGCACTGGTTGGGAGGTTACTTGGTCATTGTAAATTGTCCTGTGATTAGGTGTGGGTTTAATTGGGAGGTGGAGCTTGAAGGGCTGGAAGGGCAAATTCTATGTTGTAACTCTAAATAAATAAATAAATAAATAGATAGATAGATAGATAGATAGATAGATAGATAGATAGATAGATAGATAGATAGATAGATAGATAGATAGATAGATAGATAGATAGATAGATAGATAGGTAGATAGATAAACCTGGAGTTACCTATGGGTCAGACCAAGTTAGAATGGCAGGTTTCCTTCCCTAATTAGACATGGAATCATTGAGTCATAGAACACTATAGCACAGAAGCAAACCCTTTGCCCCATCTAGTCCAAGCTAAATTATTTTTCTGCCTAGTCCCATCAACTTGCACCTGGACCACAGCCTTCCATACCCCTCCCATCCACCTGCCTATCCAAATTTTCCTCAAATGTTGAAATTGGACTCACATCCACCTATTCCTCTGGCAGCTCATTCCACATTCTCTCCACCCTCTGAGTGAAGAAGTTCCCCCTCAAATGTTTCACCTTTCACCTTTAATCCATGACCTCAAGTTACACTCAACCTCAGTGGAAATAGATGACACGATAGGGTTTTTAATGACAACGCAATGGTTTCACAGTTACCATTACCAAAACTAGCATTTTTTTTGCAGTTTAACATCGTTACTCATTTAATTAGTTAGTTAATTCCTTGGAGTGAACATTACCAATAACCTGTCCTGGTCGAACAATGATGATGTTACAGAAAGAAAGGTCACCAACGCATCTACTTCCTCAGGAGGCTAAAGAAAGTTGCTATATCCCTGTCGACCATTGCTAATTTTTGTTGGTGAACCATAAAAAGCATCCAATCTAGGTTCATAAACATTTCGTGGCAAATGCTCTGCATGTGACAGACAAGAAACTGCAGAGATGTGGACACGTCTTAGCACCCTCAAAAACCAGCCTCCCCTCCATGGACTCTGTCTGCACTTCTCGCTGCCTCAGTAAAGCAGCCAACTTAATCGAAGACCACACCCACCCTGGACAATCTTTCTTCTCCCCTCTCCCATTGGGCAGAAGATACAAAAGCTGGAGAGGCTGTGTCATCAGGCTTAAGGACAGCTTCTATCCCACTGTTGTCAGACTCTTGAAAAGAGCTCTTGTAGAATAAGATGGACTCTTGACCTCACAATCTACTTAAGTGTGAACTTGCACTTTATCGCTTTGTGTGCTTTCTCAGTGGCTTTTACACTTTATTCTGCATTGTTATAGATCTACCTTATTCGACCTCAATGTGTAATGCTTTTGATCTGTACAAACAGTATGCACGACGAGCTTTTCTTGGTGCAGGTGACAATAATAGACCAATACTTTAATTTAGCTTCGTCGTGGACGGTCCAAGACCTGGCTGCAGAAGAAGGAGCATTGGACGTGAGGCTAGCAATCCCATCCCATAAAAACCCAGAGCTAGAGAAACGCCAACGGAAGCTCCGAAGACCTCATCCCTGGGAGAACGATCTTCACTTGTGAAGTTGTGTGGTGAAAATGGAAGCCGTACAGCCAATCAACCCACAGGACAGAGGACTCCGGCAAGCTGCTCTTGGTGGCCTATGCCCCACTTGGGTCGATGGGCTAAGAAGAAAAAGAAGTTCTCCTGATGGTGCGGTGAGATGTAAATTCATGTTTCTTCATCAAAATTACTGGGCGCCTAGTCCAGCGACCTTTATTTACTGCAGTAAAGCACATTAAACCACAATTTGTCAAGATAATGCACAATCTATGATTTACTTTCATGTCTATTTTATGATAGGGATGTTCAAATTTTCTTGAGAATATCCCAGAATTTCAATTTGTTTTCACCGAGGATGCTTTGAGTTACTGAGTCTAAGGTCATAAGATCATAACACACAGGAGCAGAATTAGGGCATTCAGCCCATTGATTCTGGTCCACCATTCTATCATTGCTGTCCCTGGATCCCACTCCATCCCATACACCTGACTTCTCGCCATATCCTCTGATGCCCTTGACCAATTAGGGAACGATCAATCTCTGCCTTAAACATACACACGGACTTGATCTCCATCACAGTCTGTGGCAGAGCATTCCACAGATTTATTACTCTCTGGCTAGCATCGAAACGTGTGGGGAGTCAGGCACAAGATCACAAGATCAATCCATTGCCCCAACTCGCTGATCACCCGGCCTAAATCCAGATAACTCCAGAGTGGTGCCGGACACAATCTGACCACAGGAACCTGGCTTCTTGAGCACTAAGCAAGGCCCAGCACAATGACAAGGCTTCACTCAGTGCAACTGATTGTTTGCGTAAACACAGTGATACCGATCGACGAGGATGTGCCTCCAGGCTCATTGACTGTCAAACCTGTCAGTGATATTAAATATTTGTGAATGGCTTTAACATTCGGGGAATGTTAAACATTCGAGGCTCCTAGCGGGGAGAGAGGGGGACCCGACAGGGGGAGAGAGTGGGGCTCCTAGCAGGGAGAGAAGGGGACCCGACAGGGGGAGAGAGTGGGGCTCCTAGCAGGGAGAGAGGGGGACCCGACAGGGGGAGAGAGTGGGGGCTCCTAGCAGGGAGAGAGGGGGACCGGGCAGGGGGACAAAGTGGGGCTTCTAGCAGGGAGAGAGGGGGACCCAACAGGGGGAGAGAGTGGGAGCTCCTAGCAGGGAGAGAGGGAGACCGGGCAGGGGGGGCTCCTAGCAGGGAGAGAGGGGGACCGGGCAGGGGGGGCTCCTAGCAGGGAGAGAGGGGGACTGGGCAGGGGGACAAAATGGGGCTCCTAGCAGGGAGAGAGGGGGTCCGGGCAGGGAGGGGGAGGGGGACCTGGGAGAGGTTTTTGCCTGTTTTGCTTGGGAAGCGGTTGTTCAGGAGCAAAATTTTGCTGTACATCTACCTGTTGGCTGGGGTGGGTGCCCTTTGAGTTGGTCTGCCTTAGAGAGATCTTTAGTGGGGGATGTATGGGGCAGTATGTGAGTTCAAAGAAGACAGAAATGTATAGCTTTTGGTGATCTCTTTTGCATCTGGGTGTGTGAGGTCGATTCTGGACTTACTGCAGGGTTCCGGATCACCAGTCTTGAATGGCACCAAAACAAGGCACACTGGCTCCCGCCTGCCAGCTCCAGTTACCAGGATCCAGCTCGCCCTTTCTGTGCGGCGTCTACGGACCGTGCGAAGTTTCCACGTTCTCCCCCTACTGCCATGTGGGTTTCCTCCAGGTGTTCCAGTTCCCTCCCACACGCCAAAGATGAGTTGGGCGGGAGGCTGATTGCCCAGTGAAAACTGTTCCAGGTGTGTAGCTGAGAACATGGGGAGCTGAGATGACAGGGAGATCTAGCTGAGGCAAGGATTGCTCTGTGAGCTAGCATAGATTGTATGGGGTAAATGGCCTCATTCTATGTTGTAAGAAAATATGGATAAATGGATAATCTGTCCTTATCCCCAGCTCATTATTTTAATGAACTTTATCAGGCTTAATCTGATAAAAGACTCCTGTGCAGCTCTTCTAGTCCTGTCGTCATTATGTCTTGCAGTTTGTCTAACTACACTGCTCTTTTGCTTCAGCTGCTACACTTTATCGTACTAGCTCAATGCACTGCCTAATGAATTGATCTGTATGGATGGTATGCAAGACAAGTTTTTCACTGTGACAATAATAAACCAATTCCAATTCCAGAGTAAAGAAAATGTCTGTGTAACCTATCCCTGCAATTCATCCACGTCTTCCTTTGCATAATTCTTTGTTAATTTATTTTTCACATGGACATTTCCATTAGACATGCCTAGCAGTAGTAACACGATGGTTGTACCCCCCACCTTGTCCGAACGAGGAAGCCAGTAGCCTACATGCCTGGTGTCGTGGTGGCATTGTAGGTTTTCACAAATAAAATGGTAGAGGCGTTTTAAGTTGTAACAACTCCCTTACTGTCAACCAAACACAGAATATAAAACGCAGTAAAAAACTTCACGTTGTTACATCATCACGTCAGACCAACCTCTCAAGGTGAACTCCAAGTCAATGTCAGCAGTCGTGAGTTATGCATGTATTACCACCCTCTACATTACCCTACGCCATAAAGTTCTGGCAGCGTATAGGAGGGTATGTAGAAAGATACAGAGCTTGTGGCACCTGGTACAGATTTCGACAAACGGCTTGATATTGCAAGGGCTTCTGCCCCACCCTGACTTTCACATGGCTAAAAGTGAATGGCTGCACCAACCTTCTTCATCATTGACCATTCCAGCCAACAAAATCAAAGGGATAAATACTTCTGCCAGTTTACTAATGACGATGGGGGGAAGAGCATTTGCTGTGTGTAGTGACATTTAACCAAAGCAATCCTTCCCCAAGGCCTTCTTTGAAAAGGAGATGGTTGAGAACAATTAATTCTCAAAGCAGTGGAAATCTTTGTTCTTTTCTCCCTACGGCTCCCATGAATTACAGGACAAGTTGCTCATGGAGCATTGTATACACTTCTACTAAGCCATTTATCTGAGATTTCCTCTAAGTGAGGGCAAAGAAATTAACCCTCACAAGATTAGACCTATCCTGTAACATATATTCCAAGAAGTACACTCAGTGGCCACTATATTAGGTACCTTCTGTACCTAATAAAGTGGCCACTGAATGTGTTTTTATAATCTTCTGCTGCTGTAGTCCATCCGCTTCAAGGTTCGATATGTTGTGTGTTCAGAGATGCTCTTCTGAGCACCACTGTTGCAATGCATAGTTGAACCAGTCTGGCCATTCTCCTCCGACCTCTCTCAGTAACAAGATGATCTTGCCCACAGAACTGCCACTCACTGGATTTTTTTCTTGTGTTTAACACACAGTTCTCTGAAACTCTAGAGACCATGAAGTGTGAAAACCCCAGGAGATCAAGCAGTTTCTAAAGTACTCAAACCATCCCGTTTGGCACCAACAATCATTCCACGGTCAAAGTCACTCAGGTCACATTGCTTCCCCATCCTGATGCTTGGTCTGAACAACAACTGAACCTCTTGACCATGTCTGTATGTTTTCCTGTATTAAGTTCCTGCCACTCAATTGGCTGATTAGCTATTTGCATTAATGAGCAGTAATCTCTCATTATTTTCAGAGAAAGCTAGCAAATTCTTCTCCAGGGTACTAATCGACATTTATCACACACTTAATATTGCTAAAAGAAAAACCTGGAGAGTGTAATATTGCTGTCTGTGTGAGCTTACTGTGCACAAATTGGTTGTCATTGGGACTTCAAGGAAGAGATAGAAGAGGAGGCAAGGAGATGAAATCCTTTATTGCTTCTTTCCTTCCCTCAAGGAATTTGCTACAAATGACGGTTCAAACTATTTAACATCGACGATGAATATATTTTACCTGGAAGTAGCATGTTGGAATCATTGATGGAGTCACAAGAGATGCTGCTGATGTTGGGAACCCAGAGCAACATACAAAATGCTGGAGAAACTCAGCAGGTCAGGCAGCATCTATGGAGGGAAATGGACAGTCAGGTTGAGACCCTTCCTTCTGAACTGAACCAGACCTGATGAAGGGTCTCAACCCAAAATGTCGGCTGACTATTTCCCTCCATAGGTGCTGCAGGAAATCATCAAAATGAAGTCTCTTATTAAATGCTGAATTCAACCTTGACATTTTGCTGCTTTTTAGGGGAATCTAATGCTCCAACAGCAGTGCTACAGCAAATCTACTTATTTAGTCTAATATTGTTTTTTCATCAAAAAGAGATGTTCCACCTCTGACACAGAGAATATCTACAATCCAGTGTTTCCCTCAAACATACACAGTACTCTACAAAAGCCTTAGGCACATACACATGGCTCTGGTGCCTTAGACCTTTCCACAGTATTGTAATAATATAACGTGCTGTGCTGTAATGCTGTTGCAAAAAAAAAAATTCATGACACGTGAGCAATGATAAACCTGATTCCGAGATGGGTCTCTAAGGTGGATGGGGAGTGGGAAGGGGGTAGAGAGAGGGGAATCACTGAGAAGAGAGAGGGAAGCACCGGAGGATAAACCAATTGTTTGGAATCAAATGACCTTGCCTGGTGTCTCAGGCAAGGTGTGTCAGCACCCCTGTCCCTAGCACCCATTCTCTGCCACCTGTCCCACACCCCTCCCATGGCGCTCCACGCTCACCATTCCCAACATCCTTTGTTTGCTCCCGCCAGATTTACAAACTTGCTTCTCTGCTTTACATTGACAAATACAGTGCTGTGCAAAGATCTCAGGCACCCTAGGTACACACATGCACACGTACACATGTGTATGTGCGTGTTTCTAAATCTTTTACACAGCTTGAAACAAAACATCAGTTTTAACTTTGATCCCTGTTTCTCCTTCCACAGATGTTGCCTGAGTTGCTGCTTTAATTTAACATACTAGCATCTGCAGTACTTCAGTTTCGGAACCTGACTCTGTTGCTGGGTTAGCTTCAGCTGCTACTTCAGACCAGTGTTTTCACACTGACTTCACATTACCCAGAAAGCTGTTTGCATATCACCGTAAGTGCCAGATGCAATGAAGTTCCTTCCTCACATGGAGCTCACGAAGTCAGCCACACACGTGGTAATAGTAAATACAACATTGACATCCCAGCGCAGAACAACAGAATGGAGGGAAGTGGGAAAGAATGGTGCCAAGGTGGTAGCACAGCCTGAAGAAGAGAAAAAAGTAATGCTTCAGGTCTATTTGGTGGTGGGGTGGAGATATGTCTGCACCAAAGGAGGTGTGAGGTGCTCCTTGTTAACAGTTGTTAACAGTTGTTACCCTTGGGTAAGGTGTAGCACTTGCTTAGCCCCACCCAACCGATCAGGGTGATGTGAAGCAGGTGGTGGATGGTCATTTGAGCAGCTGGTGCCGATCACATCCTGGTTCTGCAACCACTGACACCAGGCAGACAATCTCTGAAGAGTATCGGTAATGGCCAGGGTCACCCGTCTTGTGAAGACACTGCCCAGGAGAAGGCAATGGCAAACCACTTCTGTAGAAAAATTTGCCAAGAGCAATCATGGCCATGGAAAGACCATGATCACCCTTGTCATATGACACAGCACAAACAAACAAACAAACAGCGTCAACAACAGAATAACAAGAGATGAAGCATTAAGAGACCAAGTTTCACATCACTGGGAAAAGGAGATGAGAGAGGTGATTGGTTCAGAAGTCTGGAAGAGTACGGATATCGAGGCTCCTGGTGCTCTGTGTCTTCCTCAGAAGGTAGAAGAGAGAAAAGGGCAACACACCACAAAATGCTGGAGGAACTCAGCAGGTTAGGCAGTGTCTATAGGGAAATGGACAGGGTGGCATGGTTACAGCGTTAGTGATTACAAATCGGGGTTCGATACCCACCGCTATCTGTAAGGAGTTCATACATTCTCTCTGTCACCACTTGGGTTTCTTCCTGGTGCTCTGATTGCCTCCCATGTTCCAAAATACAGGTGGATTAGTGTTCAAGAGTTCTGATCAAACTGACCCTAGCAGGCAGCCCCCAGGACAATCCTTGGACTGTGTTGGTCAATGGCACGAAACGACACACTTCACTGTATGTTTCGATGTACATGCAACAAATAAAGCTAATCTTTAAAAAGATATATTTAAAATGAACAACATCTCTCGAGGGAAATGAATGGTCGATATTTTGGGCTGAAATCCTTCATTAGGACCAGAAAGGAAGAAGGCAAAAGGGGAAGAGGAGCAAGAAGCTGGAAGAACATAGAACATAGAGTAGTACAGCACAGTACAGGCCCTTCGGCCCACAATGTTGTGCGGACCCTCAAACCCTGCCTGCCATATAACACCCCACCTTAAATTCCTCCATATACCTGTCTAGTAGTCTCTTAAACTTCACTAGTGTGTCTGCCTCCACCACTGACTCAGGCAGTGCATTCCACGCACCAACTACTCTCTGAGTGAAAAACCTTCCTCTAATATCCCCCTTGAACTTCCCTCCCCTTACCTTAAAGCCATGTCCTCTTGTATTGAGCAGTGGTGCCCTGGGGAAGAGGCGCTGGCTGTCCACTCTGTCTATTCCTCTTAATATCTTGTACACCTCAATCATGTCTCCTCTCATCCTCCTTCTCTCCAAAGAGTAAAGCCCTAGCTCCCTTAATCTCTGATCATAATGCACACTCTCTAAACCAGGCAGCATCCTGGTAAATCTCCTCTGTACCCTTTCCAATGCTTCCACATCCTTCCTATAGTGAGGCGACCAGAACTGGACACAGTACTCCAAGTGTGGCCTAACCAGAGTTTTATAGAGTTGCATCATTACATCGCGTCTCTTAAACTCTCCCTCGACTTATGAAAGCTAACACCCCATAAGCTTTCTTAACTACCCTATCTACCTGTGAGACAACTTTCAGGGATCTGTGGACACGTACCCCCAGATCTCTCTGCTCCTCCACACTATCAAGTATCCTGCCATTTACTTTGTACTCTGCCTTGGAGTTTGTCCTTCCAAAGTGTACCACCTCACACTTCTCCGGGTTGAACTCCATCTGCCACTTCTCAGCCCACTTCTGCATCCTATCAATGTCTCTCTGCAATCTTCGACAGTCCTCAACACTATCCACAACACCACCAACCTTTGTGTCGTCTGCAAACTTGCCAACCCACCCTTTCTACCCCCACATCCAGGTAGTTAATAAAAATCACAAAAAGTAGAGGTCCCAGAACAGATCCTTGTGGGACACCACAAGTCACAACCCTCCAATCTGAATGTACTCCCTCCACCATGACCCTCTGCCTTCTGCAGGCAAGCCAATTCTGAATCCACCTGGCCAAACTTCCCTGGATCCCATACCTTCTGACTTTCTGAATAAGCCTACCATGTGGAACCTTGTCAAATGCCTTACTAAAATCCATGTAGATCACATCCACTGCACTACCCTCATCTATATGCCTGGTCACCTCCTCAAAGAATCCCATCAGGCTTGTTAGGCATGATCTGCCCTTCACAAAGCCATGCTGACTGTCCCTGATCAGACTATGATTCTCTAAATGCCCATAGATCCTATCTCTAAGAATCGTTTCCAACAGCTTTCCCACCACAGATGTAGGGCTCACTGGTCTGTAATTACCTGGACTATCCCTACTACCTTTTTTGAACAAGGGGACAACATTTGCCTCCCTCCAATCCCCCGGTACCATTCCCGTGGACAACGAGGACATAAAGATCCTAGCCAGAGGTTCAGCAATCTCTTCCCTTGCCTCGTTGAGCAGCCTGGGGAATATTCCGTCAGGCCCCTGGGACTTATCTGTCCTAATGTATTTTAACAACTCCAACACCTCCAGCCCCTTAATATAAACATGCTCCAGAACATCAACCTCACTCATATTGTCCTCACCATCATCAAGTTCCCTCTCAGTGGTGAATACCGAAGAGAAGTATTCATTGAGGACCTCGCTCACTTCCACAGCCTCCCGGCACATCTTCCCACCTTTATCTCTAATCGGTCCTACCTTCACTCCTGTCGTCCTTTTGTTCTTCACATAATTGAAGAATGCCTTGGGGTTTTCCTTTATCCTACTCGCCAAGGCCTTCTCATGCCCCCTTCTTGCTCTCCTCAGCCCCTTCTTAAGCTCCTTTCTTGCTACCCTACATTCCTCAATAGACCCATCTGATCCTTGCTTCCTAAACCTCATGTATGCTGCCTTCTTCCACCTGACTAGATTTTCCACTTCACTTGTCACCCATGGTTCTTTCACCCTACCATTCTTTATCTTCCTCACCAGGACAAATTTATCCCTAACATCCTGCAAGAGATCCTTAAACATCGACCACATGTTCATAGTACATTTCCCTGAAAAAATATCATCCCAGTTCACACCCACAAGTTCTAGCCTTATAGCCTCATAATTTGCCCTTCCCCAATTAAAAATTTTCCTGTCCTCTCTGATTCTATCTTTTTCCACGATAATGCTAAAGGTCAGGGAGCAGTGATCACTGTCCCCCAGATGCTCACCCACTGACAGATCTGTGACCTGACCCGGTTTGTTATCTCATACTAGATCTAGTATGGCATTCCCCCTAGGTGGCCTGTCAGCATACTGTGACAGGAACCCATCCTGGACACACTTAACAAACTCTGCCCCATCTAAACCCTTGGAACTAATCAAGTGCCAATCAATATTAGGGAAGTTAAAGTCACCCATGATAACAACCCTGTTATTTTTGCACCTTTCCAAAATCTGTCTCCCAATCTGCTCCTCGGTATCTCTGCTGCTACCAGGGGGTCTATAGAATACCCCCAGTAGAGTAACTGCTCCCTTCCTGTTCCTGACTTCCACCCATACTGACTCAAAAGAGGATCCTGCCACATTACCCACCCTTTCTGCAGCTGTAATAGTATCCCTGACCAGTAACACCACCCCTCCTCCCCTTTCCCCCCCCCTCTATCATTTTTAAAGCACTGAAATCCAGGAATATTGAGAATCCATTCCTGCTTCGGTGCCAGCCAAGTCTCTGTAATGGCCACTACATCATAATTCCATGTATGTATCCAAGCTCTCAGTTCATCACCTTTGTTCCTGATGCTTCTTGTATTGAAGTACACACACTTTAGCCCTTCTACCTTACTACCTTCACACCCTTTATTCTGCTGCTCTTTCCTCAAAGCCTCTCTATATGTTAGATCTGGCTTTACTCCATGCACTTCTTTCACTGCTCTATCGCTTCGGGTCCCATCCCCATTGCAAATTAGTTTAAACCCTCCCGAACCATGCTAGCAAATCTACCAGCAAGGATATTGCTCCCCCTCGAGTTCCGGTGCAACCCATCCGATCTGTACAGGTCCCACCTTCCCCAGAAGAGATCCCAATGGTCCAAGAAGAAGACAGATGACTGTTGGAGAGGAGAGGTATGACGCTAGGGTGTGTGGGGGGGGGGGGGGGTGATGATGTAAGAAGCTGGATGGTGATAGGTGGAGGAGACAGAGGGCTAAAGAAGAAGGAATCTAATAGATTACAGTAGACCCTTGAATAAAGGAAAGGAGTGGGGAAATGCAGGAAGGAGTGATGATGGACAGGCCATGGGGCAGAGGGGAATGAGATCAGGTAAAGAAGCCAGGGGGGAAAGGGAAAACAGAGGGGTGAAAACAGAGAGTAGTGATTACTGGAAGTTAGAGAACGTTGATGCCATCAGACAGGAGACTACCAAAACAGAATGTGACGTGTTACTCTTCTGCTATGCAAATAATCTCAATGTGGTGATGCACAGGCACGTAGGTGTGGAAAGGGGAAGTGGGATTAAAATGGCTGACTGCTAGGTGCTCCTTGCTTTTGTAAGAGGCAGAGTGATGTTGCACATCAACGCGGTTCCCCCATTCTGCACTAGGTCCCTTCGACATCGAAGGGGCCATGGCGGTATGATCAAAAACCAGGCATTTGCGGGTGTTCTGTGTTGCTATCCGACAGGGAACAAGGAAAAGTTCTGTATCTCCAAATCAGTTTATGCTAGGCTCAACTCAAATCTGAGTGTTGTTTGCTTTTCCTCTGTGGAGGAGCTGCTAAACAAAGACGCAGCCGCATCAGGAAGGGTAAGGGGTTAACCTTCTGCAGTTGTGTTTCTCTCTGATGAATCTAAGCTGGATTTGAATTCAATTATACAGGAATATTTAATTAAAATTGAATTTTGCATCTTCAGGCACCCTGGGGGCAAACGGCGACAGCGCATAAAGAATCAGTGATCAGCAATTCAAAAGGCAAACTTGCAAAGGCGTTCACTCAAACCCACAGATAAGTCAGGCTGGCTCCTTACGTGTTTTCCTGAAGTGGAAGGTTAGGGAACAGGAAAGTGACATCAGCACCGAAACTATGCCAACTTTCATTCAAAGGCATTAGTACTGCTGAATCCATGTTCAGACAGACTGTGTGTGTGTGTGTGTGTGTGTGTGTGTGTGTGTGTGTATTTGCATTTCTGAGTGTATGAGTTTGTGCCCGTGTGTGTGTGTCTGCATTTCTGTGTGTTTATGTTTGTGTTTCTCTGTGTGTGTGTGTGTATGCATTTCTCTGTGTGTTTGTATGTGAGTATCTGTGTGTATGCACGTGTGTGTGTTTCTCTGTGTGTGTGTATGTGTATATGTGTGTGTGTGTGTGTGATTGATGCACCATCAATAACTCACTCTGAGACGTAAAGGCGAGATATCGGCTTTTATTGACTGGAAGAAGGAACAAGCAGTGAGTGACCACCATACTACATCCTGGAGGCCGGGCTCAGGCCTTGATCGCCTTTATACAGGGGTCTGTGGGAGGAGCCACAGGAGCAGTCAGCAGGGGGCGTGTCCAGACAGGCACATGTAGTTCACCACAGTGATATATTTATTTAGCGACAGAGTGCAGAACAGGCCCTTCCAGCCCAAGGATCCCAACAACCCATCTATTTAACCCAAGGCTAATCACAAGACAATTTACAATGACCAATTAATCTACACAGTTCGTCTTTGAACTGTGGGAGGAACCCTGAGTGCCTGGAGGAAACAGCGTCACACTAACTGCTCGCTACTGTTGACGAAATTTAGCTAAGTAATTTCAAGAGCAGCAGATAGACAATCCATGATCCAGTGAAAACTTCCAATAGCGGATCTTTCTTATGAAACGATTCAGTTTTGTGAAGACACCTATGCTGTAAAAAAAGATACTATTTTTCAAATTGTTTAAAGGATTTTCATCAGCTCTGTAAACTTGAAAATTTAACATTTATTACGAATCAACCTATTGAACACCACAGAAGGAGCCATTTGGCCCATCAAACTCCTGCCTGCTCCTCGTTGAAGGTTCCACCAGCCGCCTCCCTACTCTTTACTTCGTAAAGTATTGTCCCCTGTGGGCCTATCCAGAAAGCTGTGACTGGTGTGAGTCCCACAACATATCAGCTCTCACACAGAACATTTCCCTCACATATTTAGGGTGAACGCTACAGCTGATTTTGTCAGAGAAAGTTAATCAAAAACTAAGAGTGCACAGATTTACAGTGAGAGGGGAAAGATTTAAACTGAACCTGTGGGGCAAGGACTTCCACACAGAGATTGGTGCATGCACTGTATGAGTTGCTAGAGGAAGTGGCTGAAGCAGGTACAATAACAACATTAAGGGCATTTAGACTGGGACACGGATAAGAAAATCTCGGAGGGATGTGTATCAAAAGCACACAAGTACATGTAACTTAGATAGTCATTGTGATCAGCGTGGATCAGTTGGGCCAAGGGGCCTGTTTGTGTGTTCTATGATTCTGCAGCTCATTCCACTGGTGTTTCTCGGTCAAAAGCATAATTTGTGCTCACAACTATAAGGTAGTGGGTTCGGCCCACTGCATCAGGGTAAAGCCCGCCCAACCATTGAGCACACCTACATGAAACGCTGTCGTAGGAAGCAGCACCCATCATCAGAGATCCTCATGGCCCTGGCCATGCTCTTTTCTCGCTGCTGCCATCAGGTAGAAGGTACAGGAGCCTTAGGACTCACACCATTGGGGTGAAGAACAGTTACTACCCCTCAACCATCAGGGTCTTGAACAAAATGGAGTAGCTACTCTCACCTGCCCATCCAATCAGATGTTCCCACAACCAATGGTCTCACTTTAAGGACTCTTTATCTCATTATCTCATGTTCTCCTTATTTATTGCTATTTATTTATACTTGCATTTGCCTAGTTTGTTATCTTCTGCACCCTGGTTGATCTTACATTGATCCTGTTACAGTTACTATTCTATACATTTGCTGAGTATGCACAAGGTTATATATGGTGATATCTATAGTATGTACCGATAATAAAATTTGCTTTACTTTTGCAATGGAGTAAATTCTCTTCCTGCTTTGTGCACTTGAAATGAACGCTTGTCACCTCCTCATACTCTTTAACAATGGATATCCCTTTAGTTGAGGAAAAGTTCAAAATTGTTCTTTAATCCTCTCTCCCAAGTGGGAACATCAATGGAAAGCCAAAGAGCTTCAGCGATAATCCTGTGTATTGTGAGCCAAAGACTAAACACAGACCTTAAAGGGTTAATCAGTGATTACTAACTCCTTGACTGGAAGTGGATTTCACTGATCAGACTGTGCCAACTTCCCTAGAGTCAGCAGGCACTCTTCAGCAAAGCAGCAAATGCAAGATTGGCATTTAAGAATTAAATCAATGATCTAGTTATGCCTTGGAAATAATTTGATGCATCACTTAAACTTGCCCATGATTCCATTTTACATTTTTCAAACTAATTTATACAGTGCAAATTGAAAATGGTGTAAAAGCACATGGACCTCCCCAAACTATATACATTAACATGCCTGTTGCTAATCTGTAGGATTTTGAGAACTAATCATAAAAAAAAGTTGCAAATCCTCAGTCTCTTGCATATTGCAAAGATACTCTTCAAGATTCAGGATTGTTTATTGTCATTTCCAGTACACAAGTATATAGGAGAATGAAATAATTGTTTCTCCCAATCCAATGCCGCACAAAATATGCAATAAGGTAAAGAACACAGTAATAAAAGAACACGATAAATATAAACAGTGCAAAACCTGAAAGTTGATCTGGAAGAAGTCATGAGGAAGAAAAAGCTGGAGAGAAGTGCAGTGAATACTGAACAGGAGGCTGAAGAGACTGCGGGAGCAGTGCAGGCCACGTGTTTCCGTTTGGAGAAGATCAAACAGCAGCTACCGATCGCAGAAATGAGGAAGAATACAGATTCGATGGATGATGTGCTGGATGTGTGGTACATGCCGCCTTTTGCAGACTTTCCCTCGATTGAGGAAGAGACCTTTGGCCCTTCTCCCATTGAGTCAGGTGTAGCAGGGAGGGTTAGCTGTGTGCAGTGTGGAGCATGAGTGAGAGGTTGAGAGAGGAGTTGGTAGTGGGCCCAAGGTATCCCCAGTTGTGTCTGAGCCTGAAGGGTTTTGTGAGGGGGTACGGAGGTCTCAGAAGGGTTAGGGAACTCCCAGATAGTTGGCCTAAGTAGCACCTGAGGAACAGGGTGTGAGGTTTACTGTGTGGGGAGGAGATGTCACTGTTTGTGCTCGGGTTACGGTGTGTTGGCAGGAAAGGTGGCGAGTTATTTAATAGTCATGAGGACATGACTTTTATTTGGTGGGGGGAAGAGTATAAGGGGGTTTCTTCTTTTTTCTTTGTTACTGTGTATGTAATCAAAAGGGCTTTGTTTGGTTAACTAGCAGGAATGCTCCTTTGTTGCGAGAGAGTGCTGGAAGCTTGTTTGGGTTAAAATTTACTGATAACAAGAATGGTATTCCTTTGTAAGCCAAATGGGGATTAATGTTCTTTCTTCTGAGTCTGTAAGCTTTTGTTGACCGGCTTTTGGGCAGATCGGTGCGAGGGGGTGAGAGAGAGAGGACGCAATGCTGTAAGCTGGGCGAGGAACGGACCCCAAGCGGGGGTCCGAGGCCAGGAGGTACTCCGAGGAGGGGGGATGAAGCTAGATGTGCTTGGTTGACCACTCGGAGGGTCCTGAGCTGCGAGTCGAGGAGTTCGGAGGGGATCGAATGGTGGCCAGAAGACTTCGGTGATTGTGCACGAAGTGGTTTGGACTTTGATAAGTTTGGCACCTTTTCTTTATTTTTTCTCTTCATATATACTGTATCATTATTAATCACTTAGTTATAGTAACCTTTATAAATTGTACTCATTTAATCGCATATGGTGTGCTGTCTGTTTTTGGGCGAGGCGGGGACATCACACAGCATCCACACCAGCTGATTACCCAGTTTGGTGTGGCCAAAGGCTGCTCTCCCTAGACGAGAACGAGCTGAGCGAGCCGGAGGCGACCCAGGGGGTTACATATAAAACAGCTCATATCCATAGATTCCCCCAAGAAGACCACAATCTTGTTGTGGTTCGAAGGCTTGTGTGCCTCAGTGACCCAGAGAGCTATGCTGACTGCAGCCAGGGCTTTATGACTTGGCTCTTGGTAGGGCTACCCATTCCAAACAGGTCAAAGGTTAGAGGCCAGACTTAGAGTGGCCCACTGGTCCTCCAGGTTCGGGGGTTCAGCTCAGGGCCAACAACCCTGATGGGTAAAACAAAATTTTTACAGAAACAGCAGCGAAGAATCCTTCTACATCTGGGTGTGATGGTATTCCTGAGTCTCCACCTGGGACTTGCATGACTGACAGTGGTGAAAACCGAGAGGAAGCTCCTGACATGATGAAGGAAGCCCTCTCCGCCAGAGAGGGAAAACCGTCATTGTTGCCCTAAATGCTAGTGGTGTAACAGGCAGTAACACGCATATACATAAAGACTGTCCATAAAGTGACAACAGGCGCAGGAGTGTCTGTACATATAAAATGACTAACAGGAAATGATAAAACAGAGGTAGAGAGGGAGGTGTGGAGGGATGGGTTAGTGGATGGAGGCACTGATCTGCCTTACTGCTTGGAGAAAGTAACTATTTTTGAGTCTAGTGGGCGTTACATGGATGCTACATAGCCTCCTCCATAATGGGAAGGAACAAACAGTCCGTAAGCAGGTTGGGTGTGAGCCTTCACGATGTTACTGCCCCTTTTCTGGCACCTTACTGGATGTATGTCCTTTACAGCAGATTGGCTGGTGCCGATGATGCCCCGGGCAGTTTTGATTACCCATCATAAAGCCTTTCTGTCCACCGCAGTGCAGTTTCTGTACCAAGCAGTGATGCAGCTTGCTAGGATGCTCTCTACTGAGAATCTGTGGGACGACGTGAGAATGGATGTGCGTACTCCAACTCGTCATTGGTGATGTTTCCTGACTATACAGCATTTGTTGTGGCACCGTGAGAGATTGTGTAAGGTGTGCTTCCCCCAGGAGTTTGCCACTTATTGCAGTTTCCACTCCCGTGTTGCCAATATAAGGAGGGGTGTAAGCTCTCCTGAAGTCAGTAACCATCTCCTCTCAAAAAATGCTGGTGGAACACAGCAGGCCAGGCAGCATCTATAAAGAGAAGCACTGTCGACATTTCGGGCCTGACGAAGGGTCCCGTTTGTCCAGCATCTGCAGATTTCCTCGTGTAACCATCTCCTCTGACATTGAGGAAGAGGTTATTTGCCAGGCACCAGGCCTCGAGCTCCTCCACCTCCTCTCTGTAGACCATCTCATCGTTGTAGGTGATGAGACCCAGCACTGCCATGTCATGGGCGAACGTGACCACGTGATTACTCAGGTGCTTGGCCGTGCAGTCATGTGTGAGTGAGCACTGGGTACAGCAGTGGGCTCAGCAAACACATTTTAATGTCTTTAATTTTTTTTGCTTAAAAATTGAACATGGAACAATACTACATCACAGAAACAGGCCCTTTGGCCCACTATGTTGTGCCAAACTAATCCCTTCTGCCTATATGAAGCGTCCACATCCATGTCCGTACCTAATAGACCCTTAAGCACACACCTCATATCCACCTGCACCAGTGGTGAGGCACCCAGCACTCTCTGCATTAAAAAAAACAGCCCTGCACCTCTCCTCTGGGAGCATTCCAACTGGGAAAAAAGATACTGACAGTCTATTCTGTCTATGCCGCTCATAACCTTATAAACCTCTATCAGATCAACCCTCACCCTCTGCCACTCCAGAGAAAATAAAGACACAAGTTTTCCAGTCATCTTGTAGTAGATACATACTCTAATCCAGGCAGATCCTGGTAAATGTCCTCTGCAGCCTGTCCAAAGCCAAGACATCCTTGCTATAATGATGCAACCAGAACTGAATGTGTTCTCCAGATGTGACCTGCAGTTCTCCAGAGTTTTATAAAGCTACAACAAAACTTCCTGACATGTGAACATAATTCAGAATCAGAATCAAATTCAGTTTTATCTTCACTGACGCATGTTGTGAGATTTGCATTTGCAGCAGCAGTACAGTGCGAGACATATAAAATTACTATGAGTTACAATGAAGAAGTAAATGTTGCAGAAAGGGGTGATGCTCATGGGTTCATTGACTGTTCAGAAATCTGATAGCGGAGGAGAAGAAGCTGTTCCTAAGATGTCCAGTGTAGGTCCTCTGGCTCCCGTACATCCTCCCTGATGGTAGTAATGAGGAAGAGGACTTGACCAGGATGGCAAAGGTTCTTAATGATGAATGCTGCCTCCCCGAGCACAGCCTTTCAAAGATGTCCTTGTTGGAGGGGGGCTTTTAGCCATGATGCAATCCCCTGTAGCTTTTTCTGATCCTGGGCGTTGATGCCTCCGTACCAGATGATGATGCATCCAGTCAGAATGCTCTCCACGGTACATCTGCAGAAATCTGCAAGAGATTTAACAACCTTTAGAGCTCGTATAACTTTCCTTAATTAATAAAGGCAAGCATGCCATATGCCTTCCTTACCGCTTTCTTTGCGCTGAAGGATCTTCTAAAAGACTGCAAACTGGCTATACTTTAAAACTCTTTCTACAATACTAGAGTAATACCGGAATCATTAACAATGGAGGGAAAGTAACCCTGAGGTTGTGTAGGAAGCTAGCACAGGGCCGCCACACTGAATCCTCAAATCTTTGACTATTGTTGTGGAAAAGTTACCCCACTCTGTGCTCCTTTGGTAGCTCCTCAAAGTTATGTTTTTTGCTGACGTTTTAAAACCTGTAACTTGTTCTGGGGTATGATTCTACAGGCTCACAATCTTGTTTCTAAAGCTAGACAGTAGGTGCCAGGAAACATATTGAGTGTGGGGGAAGGGTGTCATAGTCACAGTCAATTCTGACTTCAAACAAACAGCAGACATGTACATTCCCCAGCTGGGTAGTTATCAGGAACAGGAGCACCCTTGATTACCACTACCAGGCTAACAACAATGAAGTATACTGCAGCGGGCCTGCCATTTCCCTGGCCAAGATCTGCTAACAGCACAAAGACCGGGAACTGAGCCTGGGACCCTCCCGATCTGGACAAGTCAAAATGCACCAGGCACAGACCCTTCAAAGGAGACCATTGTTTTTATCTCTCATTGCTGGGATTACTGAGGCTGACGTCAACCTCACCCACAACATTTCCAATCTTGTCTGCATCCAAACGTCATGTTCTGATACGAGAGCTTTAAATCACATAACTCACTGTCTACACTATCCTGGACATGCCTTTAACTCTAGTGCTTGGAATCTCATACTTCTCTTAACAATAGAAAGCTACAGCAAAAGGCTGTGCATTTTAACACATTTGACTGGACTGTGTGTGCGCGCTGATGTGAGCATGCATGTGTACATATATGCGGACATCCTAGTGAACGAGAAGCTCTAAACATGTGTGTGTGTGTGTGCGTGTGCGTGTGCGTGTGCGTGCGTGTGAGAGTGAGCCTACTTGTGGCATGTCCAGGTCTCTTATTTTCTCTTGTATGGGTGGGTCTCATTATGTGAGGGCATTCTTAATGTGGAGAATGAAAGAGATTTCTGTGTGAAGAGTGAGTGGGTGGGATCTCTGCGTAAGTGAGGGTGTAGTGGGGGTTGTGGCGTCTTTTAATATCATGGCACCGAAGGGGAGGATTATCAGCATTGCTGCAAGAATCTTTTTAATGAACTAAAGTTGATCTGATACTTAAAGAACTTGTGAAAGCTAATACTTGCAACAAAGAGATAGATAAGAAAATATTTGCATCCGCTATTGAAGTATGTGTCTAACGTTATTTACTGGCATTGATAGATGTTGTAAATGACCAAAAATCAAAAAGTAAAAACAGTGGATTCTGGTTAATTGGGCCATCGGTTAATCGCTGCAGCCACTAATTTGGAACAACTCTTAAAGCACAAAAACTGATCAAGAAAATAGCTAGGATTCCTTTCCTTTATATGGGACACTATGCTGCTCAATTGGGACAGGAAGCTGTTACCGAAGGGTTTCTAACTAGCTTCCATCATGTGTACTTGTGTGGCTGTTAGGTACTACACTGTGCTGAGAGTGAGCAGTTTTTAAATAGTGTCAGTCGCACGTACTTGTGTTATCCATTTGGACCAAAAGACGCTGATTCAAAAAACAGTGATTTTTGAAAATTTTGTGCCAAGGAATTCATGGTTGGATTATGACACTAGTTCATGCAGGAAGGAAATAAAAGTAGTCCATTATCTGCATCAGGAGTCTGCAATGATTTTGTTCATTTACAACCAATCAAAAGAACATAGCAGCATACACTGGATACATACCTCTCTCGATAACTGTTAGGAACCAATATACAGTTTTATAGTACTGTAGTAGTATTGGTAGTGTTCTAATTTGTTTTCTATTTCATTTAAATGCCTAACTTTTTACTCAGTTTGTCTCTTTTAGTCTAACAGGAGGGGGAGGGGGTCATCACATCCCCAGCTATAGGTTGACTCATTACAGAGCCTAATGGCCGAGGGTAAGAGTGACCTCATATAGCGCTCTTTGGAGCAGCACAGCTGTCTTAGTCTATTACTAAAAATGCTCCTCTGTTCAGCCAAGGTGGCACGCAGAGGGTGAGAAACATTGTCCAGAATTTCCAGGATTTTCTGTCGGGTCCTTTGTTCTACCACAGCCTCCAGTGTGTCCAGCTTGACGCCTATAACAGAGCCAGCCTTTCTAATCAGCTTATTGAGCCTGTTGGCGTCACCCATGTTGGTGGCATTGCCCCAGCACACCACCGCATAGAAGATTATATTGGCAACAACAGACTGGTAGAACATGTGAAGGAGGGGTCTGCATACTCCAAAGGACCTCAATCTCCTCAGGAGGTAGAGGCAACTCTGGCCCTTCTTGTGTTGATGCTCCACTCAAGTCTCTCGTCCAACTGTACCCCTGGATACTTGCAGGTCCTCATTACATCCATGTCCTCACCATCAATAGTAACAGGGAGCAGTGCAGGCTTTAGTCTTCCTGAAGTCCATCACCATCTCCTTTGTCTTACTGATGTTGAGCTGTAGATGATTCAGCTTGCATCAGTTGACAAGGAAACATTAGTAAGTAAAACAGCCTTGAAAACAAGGGAAGATGCTTTATAAAGGTAAGAACTGTCCCAAGGATCGTCACAGAGGCAGGACCTGCAAGTTCATTCTTGATATGAGAGTCACTTGCTGCCCCACCCCTGGTCGCCTCAAACCAACCAATCAATTGAGGTTCAAGAGGATTGTGGGTATGTAAGTGGATCTGTAATCTAAGTGTTTTGGATAATTTTTGGAGACCTGAGCTGAAATTCTAATTAAATAGTGAATTCCGTTTCTTTGAATAAACTTTGGACACAATGATTAGTTTTAGCAATGGTAACCATGAAGTTGCTCAGTTGTTATAAAAATTACAAAAGCAATTTTCTATCCACTCTGGCCCATCTGTGACTCCAAATAGACAGCAGTGAGCTTCATATTCCTCTGAAACTGGCCAGGTAAAGGGAATTAGTGATAACCAATACTCCCAGTGCCTACTTTATAAGGTACTTCGTGTACCTAATAAAGTGGTCAGTGAGTGCGTGTTTGTGGTCTCCTGCTGCCGTAGCCAATTTACTTCAAGGTTCTATGCGTTGTGTATTCAGAGATCCTCTTCTGCACATCACTATTCTAACACTTTCAGTTACTGTCATCTTCCTGTCAGCTTGAAGCTGTCTGGCCATTCCCCTCTGAGCTTAACAAGACATTATCACCCACAGTACTGCAGCTCACTAAATGCTTTTTTATTTTTGTTTTTGCACCATTCTAGAAACCATTGTGTGTGAAAATCTCACAAGAAAAGCAGTTTCTGGGATCCTGTATTCTAATCACCCTTCCTGGCACCTTTCCATGGCCAAAGTCACTTCAATCACATTTCTTCCCCACTCCGATGTTTGGTCAGAACAACAGCTGAACCTCTTGACCACGTCTGCATGTTTTTATACATTGAGTTACTGCCACATGATTGGCTGATTAGACATTTCTATTAATGCACAGGTGTACTTGGTAAAGTAGCCACTGACTGTGAGTGCTGTCTTTGCCATTTTCAATAGCCATGGAACTGAGAGGAATGTTGCACCTTTCAAGGAGATTTTGAATCTTTTTTTCTTTGTTTTCTTGCTCACCTCTTTCTGCAACAAAGCTCAGAACAGTCTCTTTAGATACTTTGGAGTTGGACTATAGGAAGGAATTAGCTGACCATTCTACATCAACAGTGTGGTATCCAGCAATGGTATTGCCTTTGCAAGCATCAAGAGCTTCAAGTTCCTAAGTGTGAACATCATCAGTAGCTGGTCCTGGTCTAATAATATTGACCTCATGGCCAAGAAAGCTCACCAATACCTCTACTTCCTCAGGAAGTGAGGAAATTTGACTTGTCCCCATCGACTTTTACCAATTTTTATTGATGCACCTTAGAAAGCTTTCTGCCTGGGTGCACAATGGCTTGGAATGGCAACTCCTCTGCACATGATTGCAGTAAACTGCAGAGAGTTGTAGACACAGCTCTGCACATCATGGAAACCAACCTTTCCTCTGTGGACAGCACACACAAAATGCTGGAGGAACTCAGCAAGTCAGGCAGCATCTGTGGACCTCTTCGACTGTTTATCTGCGAGGGCCATCAGAGATATCTTCAGCAAGATCTTCAAGAAGGGAATATCCAACTGTGTTAACTACAGAGGGATATTCCTGCTGTGCATCATTGGGAAAGTTGTTGCCAGGGTCCTCTTCATCTAACTCCTCATCATTTCTGAAGAACTGCTCCCAGAATTAAAGGATCCTTTTCTGGTTGGCTGCCAGTGACTAGTGGGGTTCCACGGGGGTCTGTGTTGCAACCACTTTTTTTTATGCTGTATATAATTGATTTGGATGATGGATTAGATGGCTTTGTTGCCAAGTTTGCAGATGATACAAAGATTGGTGGAGGTGCAGGTAGTGTTGAGGAAACAGGTAGGATGCAGAAGGACTTAGTTTAGCAGAATGGGCAAAAAAGTGACAAATGAAATACAATTTTGGAAAATGCATGGACATGCACTTTGGTAGTAGAAGTAAACGTGTGGACTATTTTCTAATTAAAATCCAAGAATTTGAGATGCAGAGGGACTTTGGAGTCCTTGTGCAGAACACTCTGAAGGTTAACTTACAGGTTAAGTCAGTGGTGAGGAAGGCAAATGCCATGTTAGCATTCATTTCACGAGGTCTAGAATACAAGAGCAGGGATGTGATGCTGAGGCTTTATAAGGCACTGGTGAGGCTTCACCTTGAGTATTGTGAACAGTTTTGGGCCTCTCATCTTAGAAAAGATGTGCTGGCATTGGAAAAGTTCCAGAGGAGGGTTACAAGGATGATTCCAGGAATGAAAGGGTTATCATACAAGGAACATTTGATGGCCCTGGTCTGTACTCACTGGAATTCAGAAGGGTGAGGGGGGAATCTCATTGAATGCATTTGAATGTTGAAAGGCCTAGGCAGAGTAGATGAGGTAAGGATGTTTCCCATGGTGGGAGAGTCTAGGACAAGAGGGCACAGCCTCAGGATAGAAGGGCGCCCTTTCAAAACAGAGATGCGGAAATTTCTTTAGCCAAAGGGTGGTGAATTTGTGGAATTTGTTGCCACATGCAGCTGTGGAGGCCAGGTCATTGGGTGTATTTAAGGCAGAGATTGGTAGGTTCTTGATTGGACATGGCATCAAAGGTTACGGGGAGAAGGCCGGGAACTGAGGTTGAGGAGAAGATAATAAAATGGATCAACCATGATTAAATGGTGGAGCAGACTCGATGGGCCAGGTGGCCTAATTTTGCTCCTATTTCTTATGGTCTAATCACAGAATGATTCCTTCCAACTAGGAGCACAGTAGCTGTGATCTTCATTGTGTAACAACTCCAGAAAGTGGCCTTGTTCAACCTGACTAAATCCTTTGCATTAAACACCAAAAAGGTTTTGGCTTCTCAAATATTTGGTTTTGATATCTAGAATAGTGGGTCCGTTATCTCAAATATTTGCTATGTTTAGATTTTTATTCAAGTTATGGTATATAGCTAGGCTGCCTAAGACCTTTGCACAGTACTGTAAATTTTGTCTTTCCAGTTACCAAATAACACTAAGTACTACTGAGCTAATACAAAGCTATGTACTCGTATTTCTGTTTCCCAACAACATTCCTACTTTAGCCAATATACGGTTCTGTGCAAGAGCCTTAGTCACTCTCGTTATATATATATGCCTAAGACTTTTGCTCAGTACTGTAGATCCATTCTCAAACAAAAGATTGTTTTGAATGCTGTTGCTTGCTTTTATTGTTGGGTGATTTGTGATTTTTTTCTCTTTGCCCACCGGATGTTTGTCTTTTTACTTTAATTGGGTTCTCTCATGTTTCTTGCTTTGTGGCTGCCTGTAAGTGGGCAAACCTCAAGTTTGTATAATTTATACATTCTTTGAAAATATATTGATCTGAAAACTGTCTAAAATTCACTACAAACCTGACACTCTAATATTAAAAGGAAAATCTTTCTGCAAAATCTATTTGATAAATACTTCCTCTAAATTGAATATTGCATAATTATAACAATGGCTAAATTGGAATAAAAGGTGTTACATTTTCACAGAGAGTAAATAAAATTCTCCTTCATTTAACAGTCACTGTTACCACAACCTTTAACACACATTATGTTTATGGCTTCCTCTGTAATAGAGAGGCCATTTAGCAAGCACTCAGAACCATCTCCCTTGCATAATAATATATTTTACAGAACTGTGCAGAAGTCTTAGGAGTGTATATATATATCTAGAGTGTTTAAGACCTTTGCACAGAACTGAATATTGGTTAAAATAGGGAGGTGGCTGGGAAACAGAAAGACGAGTGCATTACTTGTTACTTCGTAACCGGAAAGACATAAAATACAGTACTGTTCAAAAGTCTTAGGCACCCTAGCTATATTAATTTATGTTAAATTAATATTTATATTAATTTATATGTTGGTTAAAAGACTTTTGCACAGTATTTGCATATAATAATCATGAAAAGCTTCAGTTCATATTTTTATAAACTTCAATTTTCTGTGATATTTATAAGAGCAGCTGGCCAGTTTTGTAATATATTCTATGGATTATGCCTGTCTGAATGAATCCATAATATTACCAATAAGCATTACCCGTGGACATAAATCTGTGAGAGATCAAAATAACGAACTCCAACACTCTCCACGATCTCAGGGTGTGAATTCAAAAGGGAGTGAATTGCCTATAGCGGTTTTGGCCAAGTTCCAGTTTCAAGATAAGATGACGAGAGGGGAGTGTCGACTCCGAAGTGAGTGTGGTGCAGGACTGGTACTCCCAGCTCCTTTTCAGTACATGTTGTTTTCTTAAACTGAACTCTGAAGCTGTACACATTTTGATTTTCTGTTCCACTTGCGGGGGTCTGGGTGCAGGTCAGTTCCTTTGATTGGAAGATTTAATTCAGCTTCTTCTCCTGGCAAGGTTGGAGTCATATCTGATTTCAGACACATACAAAAGAAAAAGTTCGACATATTATCAATCATTTCGCTTTTGGCACTTGGTTTCTTGCCAGCTCACAGGAGCCTGCCATTAAAAATAAGGTGAATATTTCGTACTCTCTTGGCTTAATTCAGATTTATGAAAGTGAATTGAAACCATTAGTACATTGGCCAGCAGCTCCTTAAATGGTGAGGGAGGACAGACAGGATGCCGAGGAGAAACAGCTCTCTGGTCAACACCAGAGTCAAGTACTGACACCCTCTGAACACATCCCTGCCAAGGGCAGCACAAGAGCCATTCCAACTGAATCTGGTGACTCCTTCACTAATACCATGGAAAGCAAACACAGGTCGGACAGCCTGTGAATAGATGCAGCTTCTTACTCTCCACCTCATCCAGATTGTCAGATATCAGGTAACCCCATAGGAGCAGCCTTAACACAATGTAAAATGTACCCACATCTGTCTCTGTGACTCTGGGAGCAGATGCCAGATTTTAATTCTGTAGAGAAATAACACCAACCTTTGTGCAATGCCCTAAATGGGGATGAACACCCATACTTTAGCTATTCCCGAGACACATTAGTTCGATCTTTTACCTTCTCTTCTGGTCAATTATATCAGCAAGCCTTCCACCTCTCCTGCTTTCTCTGAACTGATTGACCTCTCAACAAGAGATGTTGCCAGAGGCAGCTACACTCGATGGCCAATATTGATTATGAGCTTTGACAGTGCTAACTACATACTCAATGATCAAAGAATACATTTTGCATGTGTTAAGTCTGCTTCAGTGGGGTCATTTGACGTCGAGCAAAGGGCTCGATCGAGCCAAATTTTTTAAAAATTGTGTTAGATTAAGCCCTTTGCAAGATATCAAAAATGAATATTTTAAAAATCACCGAGCAATATGCAGAGGTGGGGGCTCTTTCTGATTCTCTCTTTTGAACCCTGTGTATTAGGGTCATATCCTGCTGCTGTTTCTATTAAGTACTAGTAAGTAAAACTTACATATGGGGAAGGACAAAGTCATGGTAAAAATAAGTATTTCCATTCCAAGTTCCAAAGAGAATCACAATCAAGGAATCAAACATTTTAAAACCCCTGAATTTCACTCGATTAGGAATTTTGGGAGAATAAAATATGCAAGGGCAGAATTAGTGTAAGCGAGCAAGCCAACTGTGTTTATTGTTATTAGCATACAGACTGAGTGTATAAATGCCTTGAAAAATAGCTTTTTGCAGCAATAACACACTACTTTACAAACACAATTTTTTTTTCGAGAGAGATGGGTGCCAGGAACCCTCTGCCAGGGTAGAGACAAGTATAGAGTCATAAGAAGGTACACTGCAGAAATAGGCCCCTTGGCCCAAATAGTCCATGCAGAAACCATTTAAGCTGCCTTTGATGGAGACATTGAAGTGATTCTTAGACATGCACATGAACAGAGAATGGATGGATATTGACTTGTATAGACAGAAAGTGCTAGTTTAGTCAGGCCTTTAATTACTAGTGTAGTTAGTCTGGCACAATATTGTAGGCTGAGGGGCCTGTTCCTGTGCTGTAATTTAGATTACGATCTAAATTGCATAAACTTACATGAACATAACTTATACCAAATATACACAACAAAATACTGTAGGTACTTGTACAAATAGGTGATAGACTCTCCCACAATAGGAAACATCTTATCCACATCCACTCTATCAAGGCCTTTCACCATTTTATTTTGTTTCAACGAGGTCGCCCCTCATTTTTCTGAATTCTAGTGAATACAGGCCCAGCGTCATCAAATGTTCTTCATATGACAAGCTATTCAATCCTGGAATCATTTTTGTGAACCTCCTTTGAGAACTCTCTCCAGTTTCAGCACAACCTTTCTGAGATAAGGGGCCCAAAACTGCTCACTATCCTTCAAGTGAGGCTTCGCCAGTGCTTTATAAAGTCTCAACTTTCATCAGGACTCAGGAGTATTTTTAAATAGTTTTGTGTTCAGAGGGAAAAATCAAAAACTACAGATGCTAGAAATCTAAAATGTAAGAGAAAAATGCTGGAAGTACTCATGAAGTCAGGTTGTATCTGTGCAAAGAGAAACTTAAGTCGATATTTCATTCAATATCAGTCTTCCATCTGTGATTTTAATTCAGCTTGATTCCCATCCTGACCACCTCACCAACTCCCCTGTTATTCTTTCTGCCCCTCACTGGGAGTGGAGTAAGTGTCCAGACTGATGCGCTGGTTGCAACTTCATGTTCTGCTTCTCACAGCACTCACGTTCTTTTGTCTCACTCATTGCTCCTTACAGCTTATTTGCCCACGGCCAGCCCCATTTCACCTAAACAGAGACAGCCATCATACCTTGCGCCACCCCCCTGCAGCCTCACGTGCCTGTTTTGTCTCCTTTTCAATTCTGAGGAAGCATGCCCATCCCGAGACGTTAATGCAAGAGATTCTGCAATCTTGAGAGACCCACACAAAGTTCTGGAGGAAATCAGCAGGTCAGGCGTCATGTATGGAGAGAAATAAACAGGCCAAGACCCATTCGTGGAGCATTGTCAGAGTCTGGGCCTGAAATGGCAACGGTTTATTCCTCTCGATAGGTACTGCCTGACCTGCTGAGTTCCTCCAGAAATTTGTGTGTATTGCCTGAGGTATTATTTCTGTGTCTGTGAGGACTGATCTTCTGAGTATTCCAAGCAGATACGTAGAGGGAGAGAGAGTTTGAAATAAGCAGACAGGGTTAAGTCAGCACACTTTGCGTGCCACTGTCCCGAGGAGACATTAGGTGCACATAATTAGACACGTGGCAAGGACCACCAAAAGGAAGCTAGGTTTTAATGGAGCGGCCATTGTGTGAGTGGGCCTGTGTTGGAGTGGGGAGTTGAGGCTTCGGCGAGGGGGAGCGAAGGTCATAGGTGTGTTTTTTTGTTATTTATTCTTTATTTCTTTCTTATTGCACATTTAGAGCAGTGGTAATACCAGACAAGATACTGGAATGCTCTTCTTGTAGTTGTGGGAAGGCAGAGAGGCCTCCAGGGTTGTGATCCCAGGATTGCTACCCTTGCCACCTGCCAGTGAGACCAGAAATAGGAAGATCATACAATTTAACACATGAACACAGAGAAAGTACAGCAGGGAGGGCTTCAGATTTTTGGATCATTGGGCTCTCTTCCAGGGTAGGTTGGACCTGTAAAGAGGGACAGTTTGCACCAGAACTGGAGGGGGCTAATATCCTAATAGGAAGGCTTGCTAGTGCTGTGGGTAGCGGTTAGGGGTTTAGACTAGCATTGTAGGGGGATTGCAACCAAGGTGCTAGAACATTTAGTGGAGAGGTTATGGAGAAAAATGTTGTTTTGCTTAGATACAAAGTCAGGAATCGGTCATGATGGGACCAGTATTCTGAGATGCGTGTATTTCAATGCAAGGAGTAATGTAGGAAAGGTGCATGAGCTTAGGACACGTGGAACTATGGCATTGCAGCCATGAGTGTGGCATTACTACTTGGGAAAAATATCACAACTGTACATAGTCAGTACAGACTGAAGAACTTGTCTAGTGAGGCTTTGTGGGTAGAACTATGGAATAAGAAAGGTATTACCAAATTAATGGGATTATGTTATAGACCACCCAACAGACAATCCAATGAGATTTAGAGGAGAAAATTTGTAGAGAGGTCACAGACTGCTGCAAGAAACATAAGGTTGTGATAGAAGGTGATTTTAGCTTGGCACATATTGACTGGGACTGCTATACTATAAAAGAGCTGGATAAGATGGGAGTAGTGTTCAAGAAAGTTTCCTTAATCAGTACATTGAAGTCCCAACTAGAGAGAAAGTGTGATACTGGATCTCCTTTTAGGGAATGTGACAGGACAGATGACAGAAGCTTGTGAAAGGGAATACCTTGCACCTAGTAATCATGATGACATTAGTTTCAAGATATTAATGGAAAAGGGTAGGTTTGGTCCTTAGATTGGCATACTAAATTCGAGAAAGGTCAATTTTGATGGTATCAGAAAAGATCTGACAAATGTGGATTGGAACAGGCTGTTTTCTGTCAAAGTTGGAGGTTTACAAAAGTGATATTTTGAGAGTACAGCACTTATATGTTCCTTTCAGAATAAACACCAATGATAACAGGTCTAGGGAACCTCGGTTTTGAGAGATATTGAGGCATAGCAGGAGGTGCGTAGCAGGTAGGAACAAATGAGGTACTTGAGGAGTATAAGAAATGCAGGAGAACACTTAAGAAGGAAGTCAGGAGGGCTCTAACAGACAAGGCTCTAACAGACAAGGTGAATCAGAATTCCAAGGGCTTCTGTGGATATATTAAAGAGAAAAAGAATAGCAAGGGACAAAATTGGTCCTCTGGAAGATCTGAGTGGTCCTGAAAACATGGACAGATCCGAAATGGATTTTTTTTGAATCTGTATTTACTTGGGAGATGGGGTCTATTTATAGAGTCTATAAATGTGAGGCAATGCAGCAACGAGGTCGTGGACCCTATCCAGTTTACAGAGCTGGAGGTGTTTTGCTGTCCGAAGCACCTGTTTCTATGCTGTGGTGTTTGATGACTCTATGACTCTACTTCCAGCATTTCCGCTTCTTCTTTCGCAGTTTAGTGGGATTTTGTGCTTATACACACACTCCTGAGAATTAACACACAGTCTCAGCAAGTTTTTTTCTGGTTTTGGTTTACTACTGTCACATGTACCACGATACAGTGAAAAACTTGTCTGCACACTGTTCATACAGATTCAGTGCACTGAGGTAGAACATGGTGAAACAGTAACAGAATGCAGAATTAAGCATAAAAGCTACAGAGGAAGTGTAGTGTTAAACAATAATGTGCAAGGCCATAATGAGGTAGATTGAGAGGTCAAGAGTCAATGGTACATTGGCCTTTATCCTAGGAGGATTTGACTTCAAGACTAGAGAGATGTTGCTCCTATTACCACACCATTTCAAATACTCTGTACAATCAGGTCTTTGAACCTGGTGATATTCTTTCAATTGACAAAATGCAGCGAAGGTTCACTCGGTTCATTTTTAGGACACCGGGTTTGATTTTTGAGGAGAAATCGACCTACCTGAGTTTACATGAATGAGATATGATCTCATTGAACAGTAGAAAATTGTCAGGATAAATATTGGTCGAATGTTTCTTTGGGACACCTGAAACCAGTTTTCAGAGTGTCAAATATGGGCTTGGCTACTTAAGACAATCTGAGAAGAAATTTCTTCACCCAGAGACTGGTGACCCTACAGAATATTCAACCCAAAAGGATATGAGGTTCAGTCACTGAGTGAATTCAGCACAATGATAGATATGGGGTAAATTGGCTTGTGAAAGGTACTGAATGGCCTACTCCTGCTTCAATTTCATACTTCAATTTTAGCTTTAAAGTACTTCGGGACAACACAGGAATATGAAATACGAAATGTGAAATGAAATCTTGCTCTATTTGTGGGGGTACAAAACATGACCTGCAGTTGAGGTGAGCATTGGGCCAAGAAGACTTTAATCAAGTTCAAAGATCAAAGATCCAAGTACAGTCAGCCCTCCTTATCCACGAGATCCGCACGTGCGAATTCAACCAATTGTGAATCGAGAAAACCCAGAAGTGCTCTTCCAGCACTTGTTGTTCAGGCATTACAGACTTTTTTTTCTTGTCATTATTCCCTAAACCAGGGGTCAGCAACCTTTACCACTGAAAGAGCCACTTGGACCCGTTTCCCACAGAAAAGAAAACACTGGGAGCCGCAAAACCCGTTTGACATTTAAAATGAAATAACACTGCATACAACGTTTTGTTTTGCCTTTATGCTATGTATAAACAAACTATAATGTGTTGCATTTATGAAATTGATGAGCTCCTGCAGAGAAAACGAAATTACATTTCTGCATGCAACAAAAACATTTTGAACTCCGAAAATAAGATGTTGGGTTGAAGGTTACTTTTAAGTAAAATACTCAACGTCTATTTGAGTCCTTCTTGTGTTTATGAAAAACGCTAAACTTAAATTTGCCGCCAGCAGCAAACCAAAAATAACGTCAGCCAGCTGTCAACCTGAAAAATAAAAGGACTATTTCACTGAACAATGAAAACATAAGAATATACGTAAAATAATAGGCAATTAAAATATTTATCATACTTGGTCAGGTTGACTCACACCTGACAATGCAGTCGTATTCGGTAGGGATGGATCGATGCTTAGGGGAGTGACCGGGAAGGATAATGTGTTTTTTTCCTCTCTGAACTCACAGAAGCGTTTCCCAAACGATGTTTGCATTGCGATGATTGCAGAATGTAAATACTCCGAATTTATCATGTCGTGACCTTGTTTGAACTCTCTCAAATTGGGGAAGTGAGACAATGTGCCTTTCTGTAAATCTCTGGCAAGCACTGTCAACTTGCGCTCGAATGCCAAAACATCCTCCAACATGTGTAGGGCTGTAAGTCCTTACCCCTGAAGAGCTGTTTTCAGTGTGTTCAGGTGCGCTGTCATGTCTACCATGAAGTGTAGCTTTTCCAGCCACTCTGGCTGTTCCAGCTCAGGAAAGGTGAGCCCTTTGCTGCCCAGGAAAGTTTTCACTTCTTCCAGACACGCGACAAAGCATTTCAGCACCTTCCGTCTGGACAGCCAGTGATAAAAACACGTTGTAGCGGTGTGCTCACGCAGTCAGTAAACTGCAGTCGAATAACTTTATTCGAACTAAACAGCCTTGCTTTTAAGCCTCCCTCGACCCAGCCCCCATGGACGCAGATGCTGCAAAAGACGCGTACTCACAAACCCCCGTAGGCTATCTCCCTTAGCCGGAATGCTGGCTAATTGTGAGCCGTTTCGGATGTGCCAGGAAATGTGTCGCCACACTTAGATTGTACAAGATCACCATAATCTTCAAATTTAGAATTACATTTCAAAAGCTAACAAACTAACATAAAATACATTTTAATTAAATACTGACCAATTATTTCCCAAAGCCACAGGGAGCCGCAGCACAGAGGTGAAAGAGCCACAAATGGCTCCGGAGCCGCGGGTTGCCGACCCCCGCCCTAAACAATGCAGTATAACAACTATTAGTAATAATTGTAGCTTTCATCGGGGCAGGGCCTTTCTCACCTTATCCTTTAAAATTGTTCCAATTGTCGACCGACTGTAGCCTTACGCTTTTCCATTGACCGATGGCATTTCACCTCTTTCCGGTCACTTTATTATTTCCACTTTGTTTTCAATCGTGATCGTGATTATTTTCGTGCACACAAACACTGCGGATTCAGAGCTGCACCACCGGGTCCTAATGTCCTCCGCACTGAGACACAGGTTGAATAACAGACTTGAGCATCCACATTTTTTGGTATCCACGAGGGGTCCTAGAACCAATCCCTCGCGGATAAGGAGGGCCGAATGTACGTACATGTCACCATATACTACCCCGAGTTTCATTTTCTTGAGGCATTCACAGTAAATACGAGGAACCACAATAGAATCAATAAAAAAACTGCACACAGCAAAGACAGATCATCAACCAATGTGCAAAAGTCAACAAATAGTGCAAATGCAATAAGAAATAAAACAAAATAATAATAATAAATAAATAATCCATATTGAGAATATGACTTGTGGAGTGTTTGAAATTGAATCCATAGTTTCTAGAATCTGGTCAGTTCTGGGTGAGTGAATCTATCCCCTCTGGTTCAAGATCTTGATGGTTCAGGGGTAATTACCGTTCCTGAACCTCGTGGTGTACCTCCTTGCAGTAGCAAGAAGAGAGCATGGCCAGGATAGTGGGGGCCCTTGATAATAGATGCTGCTTTCCTGCAAAAGCTCTCCTTGTGTTCAATGATGAAAAGAGCTTAATTCTTGGTGCATTTCTGGTGTTATCCCATGAGGAAGGAGTTTCATGGCATTTGTCGGCGGAGAAAAGAAGCTGGGATTACCTTTACTTTCCAGAGAAATCATCTTAGGAAGCTTATTACTTAGAACATCAAGGGTGGATTTGCTTTAAAGACAGCTCTACTAACACAGTGAGTCTTTTGTATAGAACTTGAATTTTCAAGGCACTATAAAGAAGATATTGCACTGAAGTGCACAAGGTCATTTCATTACTGAGTTAAACATCATTACGTTTCAATAAACTATGGGCAAAAAGGTTGGTTTGAATTTAGATCAAACATGTATTGTTTGTAATCCACTTAATGTATCCTTGCTCTGCTACATTCAATGTGTACAGCTAAATACGTTTCCTTCAGTACAATGCTGTCATGTCTGTGCCATTAATCACAATCAGGTGTTGAACTGGAGACTTCAAAACTCAGAGAGCAGGAGCTGAGAGATCCACTTCATCTAGGCGAGGGAATCAAGAAACGGATGCACAGGCTTTAGGCATATGGGGTCCGCCATTTTTAAGATTGAATTTAAGAGAAATTTCTTTAGTCAGAGGACTGTAAATCTTTGAATTTCTTTGGGGTATGGATGGTCAACTAATGCATCACCAGATTAAGCTCAATATATTTTTGGTTGAAGTCCAAACTTCAGGTAGAAGCCTAAAGGCCAAAGACCAAAGTCCGCAAGTCTGGAGGTACAGGCCCAAAGGTCGAGACATCGGGGTTGGCTTGTCCAGAGGTCAGGGGCCCAATGTCTGTATGTTTGCGAGTCCAGACCAGGGATTGGAGGCCTGTAGGTGGCCTGTCCTGGGGATGGAGGCTTACCTGTGTGTGCGAGTCAGTGGGGAAGGGATTCGTTTTGATATTGCTTTCCTGTTTTATTTAGTTGGTGTTATTGTTATTGCTGATTGTATTGATCTACTGCACATTGTGGGCATGCTATGTAACTTCGATAACTTCAAAACATTAAGTCTGAAAGTCGGAGAGTCTGAAATACGAGTCTTAGTTTGTTCTTTACTTTAAGCAAGGAGCGCAGATATCAAGCAGTAGCGTTGTGACGTATGCTGTTCATGTATTTTTACATATGACCATAATGAGTGCTTAATCAATGATCTATTTACAATATTACTGAAATATTAAATATACAAAATACAACACTATGGGTGGCGACACTTGTGGGCTGGAACCAGCACATCTTCAGGTTGTGTTGGTGTTACCGTGAATAACGCATTTTACTGTACTTTTCAATGTACTTGTGATAAATTAATCTGAATGTGGATCTGAATCTGAATTTAAGGAAATTAAAGGAAATGGGGTTTGAGTTGAATAAGGCAAAGAATCACGATCTTATTGAGTGTCACTATATTGCTTCCATTTCTTTTGTTTTTACTGAAATTCCACAATTCTTTCCTCCATTGCTGTGGTCACAACAGATCGCATTCGATTGATAACAACATGAAGGTACGTAAATATAGAAGGGAAAATTCTGAAACAATACAGGCTGCATCCTTGGGGAGAGAAACAGAGTTAGTGCTTCAGATCAATGATTTTTTTCCCAGAAGTTGGAAATAAAACAGGATTAAGGATACAGAGAACTCCAAGAGGACCACAACCATGTCGTAGGCTTTTGGGGTTTGCGTGCCTCAATGAACTGGACAGCTATATTGGCTGGAGTCAGGGCTTTGTGCTTTGGCTCTTGGTGAGGTCACCCAAGCCAAACAGGTCAAAGGGTAGGGGCCAGACTGAGAGTGGTCTTCCAGTCCTCCAGGTTCGGGGATTGATCTCAGAGGTAACAACCCCGACTGGGCAAAAACTGTCATGAAGACACCAATTCGGAATCCTTCTACATCTGCGCACGATGAGTCTCCACCTGGGACTTGCACGACTGAAAACCAGGCTACTGACACAAGAAAGGAAGCCCTGAGCACCACCAGAGATAGAGGACCTTTATCGCTGCCCTAAACGTCAGCAGCATAACGGGAGGTGGCTAGGTATGGTTACAGAGAAGGAGGAAGGGACAGAACGAATAGAGGTTTATAATGGAACAGAGGCCAGGAGCGGTGGTTCATTTGCTTATTATTTGCCATGTTGTATGATGCGGGCAATCATGACCATAATTGTTCTTGGCAAATTTTTCTATAGAAGTAGTTTGCCATTCCCTTCTTCTGAGGAGTGCCTTTACAAGACAGGTGACCTCAGCCATTATCACTTCTCTTCAGAGATTGTCTGTCTGGCATCCATGATCACATAACCAGGACTTATGATGCACCAGCTTCTCATGTGACCATCCCCCACCTGCTCTCAAGGCTTCAAGTAACCCTGATCGGGGAACTAGGCAGGTGCCAAACCTTGCCCAAGTGTGACCTGCAAACTAGCAGAGGGAAGGAGGGCCTTACCCCTCCTTTGGTAGAAACCTGTCTCCACCCCACCCCCCAAGTGGTGGTAATGTTGGCTACTGGTGGGCAGTGAAGGTTAGGTGTACGCAAGAGGTGGAATGAAATCTGAGATACAGGAAAAGGAGGAAGGGGAGAAATAAATTCTGAGCAACAAGATTGGAATGCTTGATTTCCTGAGTTTGATAAATTCATTGTTGAATCCTAAAGGCTGTAATGTGCTAAGACAGATGATAAGATGCTTTTCAACAAGCACTTCACTGGAACAGTGGAGGAAGTCAAAGACAGAGATATCAGAGAGACATACAGATGAAAACGGACCCTTTGGCCCAAGTCATCCATTCTGACTAGGAGGTCTTTCTTTGTTCATCCCTTAGTGGATGGAGACTTAGTGGAAAGTGACTTGGACCTGGAAGCTGAGGGTCATCATTACAGGCAGAAAGGAGACCAACGTTCTCCACCATAGGGGAGATTACATTGTGAGCACTGAATGGATTATACTTACTTAGAAGTACAGGTTACTTCACTTAGAGCAGGGGTTTCCAACCTGGGGTCCATGGCCCGCTTGCTTAATGACATAAAAAAGGTTAGAGTATCTGAGTATCTGACTTAGAGTATCTGAGTCTCTGGATTGTGAAGGAAGGATAGGCTTTGCAGCTTTTGCAAATGCATAAGAGGAGGCCATGAGAGGGGGAGTAGGTTTTCAAGAATCTGAAGGCATAGTCACCCTACTGGAATTATTGAGCAAGTACAGGCTACAAACACAATTAACTGCACCACCTATTATTACAAGTTGATTCAGTATCCTCAAACTTGCTTTGGTTGTTCAGGTGAAATAATATTTATCATGTCCTGTCCTCTTTGTAAAGAAGAAAGTTAACATGTGTTGGTAATATTGAACAAGGAACAACTTAACTCCTGTCTTTGCAAATTATTTACTCTCTCAGCACTCGTGGATTTACACCATAATGTGAGTCAATCACTGGGCTGTTGTTTCTGTGTACTCTGAGACCATAAATAGCATAAGAGAAAATCTCAAGCTTAGACACAGTATGTGCAATAGGCCAACTTAATTCTTTGGTTATTGAGATTTACTGAGACTCGGGGACATGTTCAGAAATATAAGTCTAATTGTTCTTGGAATAATAAAGGAAGCCTGCTCTATTGGAATCGTCAAGATTCAAATTCAGGATTGTTTATTGTCATTCTTCAGTGCACAAGTACAAAGGCAAAGCAAGTGATTGTTACTCTGAATCTGATGTAGCACAAAAAAAAGCACAGCAAGCATTACTGGACCTCATCTTTTTTCCAGTCCTGATGAAGGGTCTCTGCCCGAAATGTCAACTGCTTTTCTATAGATGCTGCCTGGCCTGCTGAGTTCCTCCAGCACTTTGTGTGTGTTGCTTGGATTTCCAGCATCTGCTGATCATCTGGGGTTTGCAGTAAGTATTAACCTTATATAAGTAAGATTTGCTTAAAAACATAGACTGATTGTATATATATGAAGTGACGCTAGGTACAGGAGTATCTGAACATAAGGTGTCTTTGGCCTAGAAATGATAAAGTGACAAGTGACTCTTGGCAAGAGGAACTCTTGCAGGTAGCAGCAGGGCAGATGAAAATGCTATAGCTTAGTGACTGTGTCAGTGATGGCACAAGGTGCTTTTCCTTGGCCCTGTGTTGAAGAACAGGTTTGCTCTCCCAACGTCCTGACCAACATCTGATAGATGGTCAGGCTCTGGTTAGAACCTCACTACTATTTACAGTTCACCATTCTGTGCAAATTGTCCTTCACATTGTTCACTGTGAACACATTTTAAAAGTAAATAATTGGGCCTAGGATGCACTGAAGTGTCCTGAGACTGAGAATAATAGCATATAAACGCAAGTACTTTATTAGCTTTCCGTTTGTTTGGCCCCAAATCTGTTCATATTGAATAGCACATTGTAAGAGGCACGTATCTACTTTCTGCCTGCCTGTATTGTATTTTGCATTGTGTGTTTATTATGAGTGATTTGTCACATTGAAATTTACTTTGAAATTTGAACTTTTGAGCAGGAGGTAGGTCAGAGGAATGATCTTTTTTTATTGACTGCTTAGTTCTGTTTAAATATGTTGAATGCTAACACTTAAAACATTTAAATATGCTTGAGCTGCCTATTTTGTTATATCACTAGTTTTAGTTTTATTAGTATTTTATAGTTACAAGATCACTTTTGCTGGCTTCTTAACAAAGGATTGAACACACTTCCTTCGACTTAAAGCTTTGTTATTGTGGAGTGCATCATACAGTCTCAAGCACCTCTTCCCCCCCCACCCCCAACCACCACCACCCCGTGCTTAGTCTCAGAGCAGTTTTGGTTTGTCTTAAAGTAACCACTACAGAGCATTTTATAACGATTTGATTAACTATTTATTCGCAACTAACACAATGGGGCACTTAACCTGATTGTGGAAATCGTATATAGGATCAAGGTCGGCTCAACTTGATTTTCCCTGTGCATTTACATATATTGGGAATTTGCTGTGCTGTGTTTGTCAGGGCGTGACATACAACATAAAACAATATTCAACAACTAGAAGGAATGAAGAATCATTAAGGACCCCATCACCCAGGGCATATCCTCTTCTCATCACCACCGACAGGAAGAAGGCACTCACTCAACAATTCAGGAACAGCTTCTTCCCTTCCACCATCCAATTTCTGAATGGCCATCGAACCCATGAACACTACCTCACTACTTTTGATTTCTGCTTTAGCATGACTTATGTGTTAAAATAGTTGTTGTGATGCATCCAGTGTGGTAGTGTAGTGGGTAGTGCATGTCACTCTCACTTTCAGCTTCCAATGCTGGCTAGCAGTCTTGCGAAAGGGCGAGCTGAATGTGTCAGTCTCTCCCTGCCAGTACACGGCCTCTCCAACAGCAAGCCTCATGCAGTGCCTTCTCGCTGGTGACACATGGCAACTGAATTTCTTTCGGACTCGGGCTGAGCTACAGAGGACGGGGAGGAGGTCTGGCCCCTGCACACGTAGCACACAGGCCCATCAGTGTATGGAACATCCCCTGGTGCTCGTGAACCAGATCCCCAGCTAAGGGTAAATAGCCCCACTGCCCTGTGGGCAGCCTTGGGAGAGACAAAGGCCACAGGAGCAAACTCAGACAACAAATCCAGAATGGAGCCCCTGAGACGGCTGGATGTCATTTAACATCCTTCCAGCAGCTCCTGCAGCCAAGCTGGTGCCAAACGTATTGCTTCATAAGCTTTCCTTTAGACTACACTGGTGAGGCCGAGAGGGGGTTCATGATGACTGGGCCTCTCAGGATCTCTATAACTTCTGCCCAGGCTTGAATGATGATAATGATCATCGCCCATTGTCCTTCGAGACAGACAGATGCCAACTACAGGGCATCTTTTTTCATTTCACTAATATATATATTCATACAGTAATTCTCACTTTTTTCTCTATTATGTATTTCATTATACTGCTGCACAAAGTTAACAAATTTCATGACATGTGCCAATAATATTAAACCTGATTTTGATTCTGATTATATAGGAAAAAAAGTTAGAGGTTAAAGTCTGAATATGGAATAAAATGTGCATAAATATGTAAATACCAGCATATCTTTACAATATAAATAGCATTATAAAAGGTGGTTTAAAGTGTTTACAGTGCAGTGTGGTGACTGAGATAATAGATAGTATTGTGGTGGGGGGGAGAGTGCTATCTCGAATGGTTGATCAGATTAACTGCCTGGGGAAAGAAACTTTTAAGATGGTGTGAAGATTTTGTTTTAAAAGCCCTGTAGCATTTTTCAGAAGGGAGCTTTTGGAAAAGACAGGTTGCAGGGTGGGTAGTGTTTGCAATGATTTTTTTTCTGCCTGCTCCCTTGTCCTGGACACTACTGCAGTGAGGGTGGACAGCAGCCACTAACCTTCCCTGCTGGCTTGGTAGTTCACTTTGGTTTTTGTACCTTGTAAGAGGATGCAGCACCAAGCCAGATATTAACAGCTGATGTGGGGGTTCAGCCATTACTGATAAATAATGTAACAGACAAAATAATGTAAGTAATTTCAATGCCTTTAACCATGTAATTCTGACTCAGAGTACACACATTGTAAAAGCTGTATCAGAATGAATTCAGATTCAGAATTCAATTTTTTTTAAAATACCTTGCTAGGAAATGTCAGAACTGCAGCCTGGGCCACTGACTTTCAAATAACCTCCAGAAGGACAGTGTAATACACCAGCCGATGAATCATTTTCATGCTTTAATTGTGCAGCTTACTTTCCTGCTGTCTCTCAGAACAGAACAAGCTTAGGATAATCAAGTAGTTGCAGACATCGTTATAAAACCACAAACTGAGCAGGACATTCCTCTGTAATTTACAGCAAATTGTTCTCTTCCAGAATTGCAAAGGAGCCTTATTTTTCTCTATGAATATCATTTGACACTGCCCGTAAAGACTGGTTATACCTCTTGGGATTGCGTTCAATGAGGAACACAAGGACCCACGCAGAATGAGAATGGCCTCAGATTTGTGGAGAGGATCATTACCGTTGGGTTCATGCACTGAGGGATCCCAAACTAAATTAAATTGCACGCTGAATCCTCATTCACCACTTAATTCTGCAGGAGCCTGAGCTGGAGTTTCTATACTGGCAGAGTATATGGGACCTTCTCTATTGGAAAATCTTTTTAATAAATGATTTACTCTTTGCTGTGCTGCTGTGAGTTTTCAACAAATTCTGCCCTGCAGAATTTAGATGAAAACAGTTAGAATATTCGTTAAATTTTTCCACTGAGGTTAGGTGTGACGACAACCAGAGGTCATGGGTTAAATGTGAAAGGGGAAAAGTTTAAGGGGAACATGAAAGGAAACCTCTTCACTTAGAGGGTCCTGAGAGTGTAGAATGAGCTGCCAGCAGAAGTGGTGCATGCGAGCTCGATTTCAATGTATAAGAGAAGTTTGGGTAGGAGGGGTATGGAGGGCTATGATCCCAGTGCTGGTTGATGGGAGTCAGCAGTTTAAATGGTTTCAGCATTGACTAGATGGACAGAAGGGTCAGTTTCTGTACTGCACTTCTCTATGACTCTAGGTTTGTCAGAGTAATTTCAGTTTGGCACAACATTGAGGACCAAAGAACCTGTGGTGTGCCATGAGGTTCTATGTAATATTCACTTTATAAGGAACTGCAAATCTTCTTTAATTGTGAAGTGTGCAAAAGGAATTTGACCCTAAAGGTGAAATAACAGTGAAGACCGAGAGTTGCCCAAAGGACACCAGTAAGGTCTGTAAGAGCACAGCGTTCCTGCGAGCATATACAGAGAAAAGGGAAATCCATGCATCATTCCTATGTAGGATCGCCAACACTTTATCCTGGAGTATCCAGGAATTGAAGATTAAGGTTGGGGTCTCAATTGGAACCATCTTGAAATTAATTGTTTGCTTATTTATTTTTTTTTAAATCTCTTTTTCAAATCATATGCCTCCATTTGATAGGGTTAGAGACCGTCAACAGAGAATGCATCCAAGCTGAATTGCCATTTCTACCTGCAGGGTCAGATAATCTTGGCGTTCAGCATTGCTCACACAGTATGCTGGTTGGGAAAACAGAAAGATGGTTTCCTATCAACTAAATCTGGCCATTGAGCACATTGACATGGAGCACTGCCAGAAGAAAGCAGCACCCATTGCTGGAATCCACTTTTAGTAGAGAGCATAGAAAGAATGGATTCTGAAGGTGAGAAACCAGGTGTGAGTAAAGACTAAGCTACCAGTAATCCATATCAGCAGCTTGTGATCCCTGTTCCACTTAGGTGTACCAAGAGTTGGGGTTCTTACTAAAGTTTTGAATGATGAAGTTCACCTGAAGTCACTTAAAATTCTCCATTTGTTACATCGAAACATACAGTGAAATGCATCGTTTCAATTGCCAACATTGACTTAACTCTGGCACAAATTTACCAAATAAGTATAACCAACCTTTGATGGTAGTTAAAGAAAAGATCAATGATTAGATTTATTTTTCAGATGTGCATCAAAACATACAGTGAAAAGCGTCATTTGCAGCAACGGCCAACGCAGTGCGAGGGTGTGCTGGGGGCAGTTTGCAAGTATTGTCACGCTTCTGGCATCAGCATGGCATGCCCATAACTTCCTAATCTGTACATCTTTGGAATGTGAGAGGAAACCAGACTACTTGGAGCAAACCCACACATGTACCTTACAATGTCAAGATATCCAGAGTTCAGGATGTTTCTGCTTCCTTTTTGCCTTCATTAACTCTTAGCCTAATATTTCTTGATATCAAAGGTAAGACTGATAAAACATCTCTAAAAGCTTTAATTTTTTTTATTGAGATACAGTGCAGAATAGGGGCTTCTGCTCTTTGAGCCACACCGCCCAGCGGCCCATCTGATTAACCCTGGCTTAATCACAAGATAATTTACAATGACCAATTAACTTCCTAACTGGTACATCTTTGAACCGTGGGAGGAAACCGGAGCACCTGGAGGAAACCCACGCGGTCATGGGAAGAATGTACAAACTCCTTACAGGCAGCAGCGGGAATTGAACCCATTTGCTGGTACTGCAAAATGTTGCTCTAACCACTACACTACAGTGCTGTCCCATTGTTATATAACCATATAATAATTATAGCATGGAAACAGGGCATCTCGGCCCTTCTAGTCCATGCCGAACGCTTACTCTCAGCTAGTCCCACCAACCTGCACTCAGCCCATAACCCTCTATTCCTTTCCTGTCCATATACCTATCCAATTTTACTTTAAATGACAATACTGAACCTGCCTCTACCACTTCTACTGGAAGCTCGTTTCACACAGCTACCACTCTCTGAGTAAAGAAATTCCCCCTCTCATGTTACTCATAAACTTTTAAACATTTTAAACTTTTAAACTATAGTTACAGTATAAATCTATAATAATTTATGATAATCTAGTATTGATTTATTTATATTAAATCTGTATCATATATATAAAAAGCATAGATATAGCATTAATGGCAAGACTCTTGGCAGTGTGGAGGATCAGAGGGATCTTGGGGTCTGAGTCCATAGGATGCTCAAAGCTGCTACGCAGAATGACACTGTAGTTAAGAAGGCATACGGTGTATTGGCCTTCATCGATCGTGGGGCCGAGTTTAGGAGCTGAGAGATAATGATTGCAGCTAAATAAGTCCCTGGTCAGACCCCACTTAGAGTACTGTGCTCAGTTCTGGTCACCTCACCACAGGAAGGATGTGGAAACCATAGAAAGGGTGCAGAGGAGATTTACAAGGATGTTGCCTGGATTGGGGAGCATGCCTCATGAGAATAGGTTGAGTGAAATCGGCCTTTTCTCCTTGGAGCGATGGAGGATGAGAGGTGACCTGATAGAGGTGTAGAAGATAATGAGAAGCATTGATCATGTGGATAGTCAGAAGTTTTTCCCAGGGCTGAAATGGCTAGCATGAGAGGGCACAGTTTTAAGGTGCTTGGAAGTAAGTACAGAGGAGATGTCGGGGTAAGTTTTTTTTTTAAAAACGCAGAGAGAGGTGAGTGCGTGGAATGGGCTGCCAGCGACAGTGGTGGAGGCGGATATGATAGGGTCTTTTAAGAGACTCCTGGATGGATACATGGAGCTTAGAAAAATAGAGGGCTATGGGTAAAGCCTAGGTCGTTCTAAGGTAAGGACATGTTCGGCACAGCTTTGTGGGCCGAAGGGCCTGTATTGTGCTGTAGGTTTTCTGTGTTTCTATATTCCTAAACCAGTGCCACAAAATGCCTCAAAACCAATTCCCTGTCCCATTGCTTTCACCTGATCTCACTAGCTGATACTTTAAGTGACAGAATGTTCTGGGTAAATATTTGTTGTTTATCCACTGGACTATTTTGTTTACTTGATGCCTGAAGTCTTTGTGTGCAGAAAAGTGAGCACAGATTTCGTTGAATTGCACAGAGTCAGTCTTACTTTCCTATATTTCTTCACAAGGCAGTAAATTCCAGCTATTTTAATTCAAGAATGTTTAACATGCGACGTGTACAAACGAGGCCACTTCTTGTGCTCCGCCTGGCTCAAAACAAAAGCCCCTGCTTACGTACAGCAAACAACCACAGAACGATGTCTGCTTGCACATTTTTGGCAGGTTTCTGCGAGACGGATTTACAGTGCTGTGGGAAATTTGAAGCTGTGTCCCTGCTCTCTACCCAAGGTATCATTCAGCTGGGCTTTAAATCGGAACCAAAGGAGGACTGACATGAGAATACCCGCTGAAACGGGCCAGCATTGTTAAAAGGAGCCTGTCTGATCAACACCTCCACCACCACTACATACACATCAGTCACTCCTCTCCTCATCCCCTCAGGACACTTCACCCCCCTGTGCTCTGCCACTTTACGCTTGCACTCCACACCTCAGACCCACACGGACCCAGCCACTGTCCTACTGTGATTTCAAATGCCCTGCTGCTGCCTCGAGCAGTTCCTCCTGTCAGGAATCACTTTGTCACTTTATCATTTCCTGTCAGAGTCACCTTATGTTCAGGTACGCCTGCACTTAGCATCACATTATGTATGCACAATCAGAATATGTACATTAACTAATCGTATGTTTATTTATTTGCTAAGCGATGCAGCATGAAACAGGCCTTCCTGGCCCAGTGAGCCACACTGCCCAGCAGACCACCTATTTAACCCTAGTCTAATCGCAGGCCGATTTACAACAACCAATTAACTTACTGACTGTTATGGCTTTGGATTGTGGGAGTCCTTACAGATGGACGCACAGGGTCCTTACAGATGGCACCAGAATTGAACTCCAAACTCTGATGCCTCGTATTGTAATAGGGTTGTACTGTTACACTACCACAGCACCCCATGTATACATGGCCACACTTAACAGTTACTTGTGCATTGGGCTTTATAGGGTTGCTTATATATTGATTTACATCCATCAGCAAAGATCCTCACCACCCAGGCCATGTTCTTTTCTCACTGCTGCCAACAGATAGAAGGTACAAGAGTCTCAAGACTCGCACCACCAGGCCCAAGAACAGTTCCCACCCTTTAACCATCAGGCCCTTGAACAAAAAGAGAATAACTGCACTCATTTAAGGACACTTTTATCTTGTTATTTCATGCTCATTATTTATTGCTGTTTACTTATATCTGTATTTGCATAGATCATTGTCCATTGGTTACACTTACTGTTCTATAGATTTGCTAAGTATGCCCACAGCAAATGAATGTATGTGGTGACATTTATGTACTCTGATAATAAATTTTACTTTGAACTTTGATTATATTTATATATTATTTATTTTATTGAGATACAGTGCAAAATTGGCCCTTCCAGTCCTTCGAGCTGTGCTGCCCAGCAACCCCCAATTTAACCCTGGCCTAATCATACAACAATTTACAATGACTAATTAACCACTGGTACGTCCTTGGATTATGGAGCACCCAGAGGAAACCCGGGTCAACAAATTCTTCCCTCCCGCAGATGCTGCTCGACTTGCTGAGCTCCTCGAGAAGATTGTTTGGAATTCCTGAAGTGTTCCATGACACTTATGAATTGACAGGAAAGAAGTTAATGTAGAATTGGATGAAGTAAATGTCGGGTCCTGAAGGAGGGTCTTGGCCCGAAACGTCGACTACTTATGGCTGTTCTTCGAGGCTGCCTGACCTGCTGAGTTCCTCCAGCATTTTGTGAAGGTAGGATTTGAGCTTTTATTTGGTCTTCTTGACACTTCACTTTAGAAAAAGCAGTGCAATTAATAGTAGCTCGACAATTTTAGAGGTTCCCCATAAGGAAAAATGTGAAGTGCTCAGCCGCACATGGAACAGCATTTATTGACGTTTGCAGTAAGGCGTACAAACGTACGTATACATGTCTATATGTGTGATGTTAAAGGGTGCAGCCTTTCTTATTCTTGTGGCTAAGAATTTTCCAGTACTCAATGCACCTCATCACCATGGCAACTAGAATTAAAAGAATTTAATTGACTTGCTGTGCTGTCAATCGATAAAGCTCCAGTTTACTGTTTGTTTGGCTCACTGGAAAAGATAGGATGTCAAGAGTAACTCAAGCCTGTTAAGTGGCTTTGACCGAGGACCTTTGCTCTAGGGACTGTGGTCCAACAATAGTGTTCCTCCACTCTGTACCTAATCCATATCTGAGCAAAAAAAAAGCTAGGTAGTAGCTCCAATTTGTTCACTTCACACTCAAGCTTTTTATTTGACATATCAGTCATGACTGGCCTCAGTCCGCTACTAAACACCAGAAGGAAATATCAGTCTTTCCACCTGAAGTCTCACACCAACCTTAAAGACTGGGAAGGCAGGAAGAAAATACGTGCTGTATATCGGATTTCACCATCTATTGATGTGCTAAACATGTGCTGCATCTTGCCCGAGCGCCTACCTGGACCTCTTTAAAAACTGGTTGTTAAAGTTGGACGTAAGCTCATTAAAAGCAGCACTGTGGTATTTGGCACCTCGGTGTTTTAGACCGAGGTCTGTACAATGTCAGCTACTGTGTCAAAGCCGAGAAGCAACTGGGAGCTTAAAGAAATCTCCCCGCAGCAGCCACACTGCAAGTCGTTGGCTGATCAAGGAGCCAGTAATCACTGCAGGCAGGACGTTAATAATTTTAAATTTGGCTATGATCAGTAGAAGGTGCACTACTGATTAGTTCTGACCACAGGACACGGAGTCTGTGAGGTTCTGTGTCCGAGATTTCAGTGGACAGCACTCGGACTCGGACTCAGACACCGTCTGGTATGGATCCTCCAGCACACAGGATTACAAGAACCAGCCAGTTCTATCACTGGGACAACACTCCACACCATCAAGGACATCTTCAAGAAGGCTGCATCCATCATTAAAGACCCTCACCAATCCTGGACATGCCCCCTTCCCATTACTACCATCAGGGAGAAGGTACAGGAGCCTGAAGACCCACATTCAACAGAAACTTCCATCAAGTTTCTCAGTAGCCCACAAACCCATGAATACGATTTCATTATTTGCATTTTGTACTATTTATTTATTTTGAAACCCAAGTCTTGCACTGTACTGCTGCCAAAAAACAACAAATGTCATGATATAAGTCAGTGATAATAAACTCGGTTCTGATGCTGATGTGACAGTACTGACTATATAATTATAATTCCTGAATTCTGGGAACTTTGTCCACAGTTCTTTTGTAAATGAACAGAAAAGGTCATGAGACTTCTGCAAAACTCTCCAATTCTTGTCAGCATTAGAGGAACAGATAGCTGTGTGATATGTAACATCATCGAAGTGCGACGCCAAGCAAATGTCACCCATGCTCACTGTTCCCTTTTAGCTGTGTGAGTGTGCGGCCATGCAGCGCCTGAAATGCCCCCATGAACAGAAACTTTTTTGCTGCACAACTGGAATTTCTTTTATGTTACATTAATATAATTTGGAAATCTATGATAATGTAATTGTGGAGTACCTTGTAATTGATTATGTGTTCATGAATATAATCCATAAATTTTCCAACTAATAAACATACCTCAGCCTTTACTTTGAAACATTTTGGAGCTTCAACACATTAATATTATCAGTGTTTCAAGTTATAACACTGTTACAAATTGTAACAATAAACACAGAATGGAAGTCAGTAGCTCATTGTTAATACAGGCAGCCCCCAGGTTATGAACGAGTTCCATTCCGGAGTCCATCTAAGTCAGATTTGTACGCAAGTCAGAACAGGGACATCCAGTATTATTTAGCATCAGTTAGTCAAATGTCTGTTTTAGTATATGGTATATATTTTACCATTCTATGCATATAAAACACTTAAGAAATGTATGTATTTCAATAATTAAACCACTGCATTGCTTAGTAATAATTGTAGCTTTCGTTGGGGCAGGGCCTTTCACATGCTCCATTATTCTCACTTTAACCTTTACCTGTATCTTTTAAAGTTGTTCCGATCGTTGACCGACTGTAGCCTAACGATTTTCCAATGACCAACGGCGTTTCACCTCTTTCCAATCGCTTTATTATTACCACTTTATTTTCAATCACATTGTTTTCTGTCAACGGAACAGAAAACTGCGATTTCATGTTCTATCGCTGAGCAGCAGTGAACTGTCTGATTGGCCTGTCAGAGTTCTCTTTGGGGAGTAGTTGACTTTATCAGCATTTCTGATCTGGCTATTGTTCACAATCGCACTTAATAAAAAAAAATAGAGCAGTGGCCGCAGGCGGTAGGTTCTCTGCTCCCCTGGGTCCTAAAGTCCACCCGCACTGAGACAGGTTAACTGGGATAAGTTGGGGCGATGCTGACAGGAAAAGGGAGGGGGGTGGTCAGGATGAATCTTGCTAAGAAATATTTAAGCCAAATACAAAGTTACTCACTCAACACAGTGTTAACATCAACGACTTAAAATGGCGGACAGCATTCTCCTCCCTCCATTCATAAGTACAAGTTGTCCGTAAGTCAGTCGTTCGTAACTCGGGGACTGCCTGTAAACCACTGACCCGCTGAACACAGACACCGTCCAGTCAAAACATTTTATTTTTGCCATTGTGCCTGTCAGTTGTTTGACTGGCCTACATTGTTTACCTGTGTTGTAAGTTATGGCTTGTATTTGTTTGATGTTCACATTGCAAAAAAAAACAATTAAAGGGCCACACAGTTTTCAGACTATGTAGAAGTTTCCTGATCAGAGCAATGGTTGGTCCATACAGCTGTTAAAGAAAATGAATGAATGTTGGGATCTGTGCTAAAGAAAACTACAGTATGTCTGGAAGTGCCCGTGTTATTATCTACTTTGTAAATAGGCACTAAGAAACCAGCATATGACCAATAATCAGATTAGGTGTGTGGAAACTCACTTTAAGCATGAATTATCACAGCAAAAACAGGTAGAGTTAGTACCAAGTACCGAGGTATTTAAGGACATAAGCTAGCAGCACTATTCTCTACTCAGCCTTGGAGCACCTAGACAACAGCAATACTTATATCAGATTGTCTCGATGGCTATCATTCGGTGGCAGTTACTGGGATGAAATGATTTAGAGAGTTTGGTCATTCTTGCCAGAGTAAGGACCCGGACCCCCCTCCACTTTGCCTACTGCCACAATAGGTCTACAACAGATACAACCTCACTGACACTCCACTTGGCCTTGCATCACCTGGAGAACAGCAATATTTGCTGTTTATTGATTATAGCTCAGTGTTCAACACCATCATCCCCACAGTTCTTATTGGCAAGCTTCAAAACATGAGCTGATGTACTTCCCTCTGCAACTGGATCCTTTACTCCCTCATTGGGACACTACAGTCTGTGCGGATCAGAAATGACACCTTTTTGCTGATAATCCACACGACAGCTAGTCCAGAATGCATGCTTAGCCCACAGCGCTACTCACTCTACATGACTAGTATAGTGGTTGGCACGACCCCATTACAGCTCAGGATGTCAGAGTTCATAGTTCATTCTGATGTTTTCTGTAAGAAGTTTGAAAATTCTTCCTGTGAGTGCATGGGTTTCCTCCCAGTGCTCTGGTTTCCTCCCAAGTCCCAAAGATGTACTAGTTAGCAGGTTAATTGGTCATTGTAAATTGTCCTGTGATTAGGCTAGAAGTTGCTCGGCGGTGTGGCTTGCTGGGCCTGACAGGCCTGTACCATACTGTATCTCTAAAAAAAATGCTTTAAGTGACTGTGTGGCTAGGCACAGCTCAAACAGCATCCATCAATTCGCCAGTGACACCACTGTTGTTGGCAGAATCTCAGATGGTGTTGAAGAGGCATCCAAGAGTGAGATAGATCGGCTGGCTGAGCGGTGTCCCGGCAACAACCTTGCACTCGACGTCAATAAAAACAAGGAATTGGTTGTGGTCTTCAGTAAGGGGAAGTTGGGAAAACACATGCTATCCGTAATGAGGGGTCAGCTGGGAAAGGATGAATAGCTTCAGTTTCCCGGGATTCAACATCTCAGGGTCCAATTATTGATGCAACATTAAGAAAACAATGCCAGTGTCTATACTTCATTAATAAAACTCATTCTTATTCTGAGCATTTTCAAACCATCTTCCCAGTCCAGTCAAAATAACTGATGCTACATATTGCAATAGTTACAACTCATGCAGAGGAGTATCCATGACTGTTTCAGAGGTGGGTTCAGAGGTTGCTCTTAAGAAGGGAGGAGGACCAGAAGGTTTATGGAGAATGTTACTGAATATTGAGACCAGCTGACTACATGGGGATTTGCCACATTAGAGATTAAGCAGACTGGACTCAACCTCTCTCAATTTCAGAAGAATGAGAGCCGATACCAATCATTGACAGAGTAAATGACAGATGTTTCTCCTGGCAACTGTGCCTGGAACCATAATTCACTCACAGAGATAGGATGAGAAGCGATTTCTTTACCCAGAGGGTGGTGAATCTCGAATTCTCCACACCTCAGATACACAGAGTTCAATAATTGATGCTTTCAAGGCAGATATCAATAGTATTTTTGGAATATTAGAAGAATCAGGGCACGATGCAGGAAAGAGTCATTGGTAAAAGATCAGTGTGATGGTATTCAATCGTTGAATGGGTTTGAAAGGGAAATAGCCAACACCTGACTCCACCTTATGTCGGGACTGCACCTGTTTGAAGGGGAAATGGCCAACACCTGACTCTACACTATGACGGGTCTGTACCTGTTTGAAGGGGAAATGGCCAACACCTGACTCTACATTATGTCGGGTCTGTACCTGTTTGAAGGGGAAATGGCCAACACCTGACTCTACATTATGTCGGGTCTGTACCTGTTTGAAGGGGAAATGGCCAACACCTGACTCTACATTATGTCGGGTCTGTACCTGTTTGAAGGCAGTGAGTGAACAATCGGTAAGCAAGCCTAAGATCAAACTTTTGAAGCCTTAGAACTCTTTCCCAAAACTAGGTGGTGCATGGGAACACTGCCACAGGCAGGTTCCTCTTCATCCCATCTTGGAAATACTTTGCAGTCTCCTTCATAATGGGCAGCATGGCGGCACAACAGCAGCGACTCTGCTGCTTAGTCCCTGCCGCTCCCTGTAAGGAGTTTGTACGTCCACCCCATGACCGCATGGGTTTCCTCCTGGCGTTCTGATTTCTTCCCCAATCCCAAAGATGGGCGGGCTAATTGGTCACATGCATGTAAATGGGCAGCGCAGGCTCAATTGGAAAGGCCTGTCACTGACAGACAGATAGATAATTAGGTAATTAATTAATTGTTGGCTCTGATTCCTGGGACTTCTTACTTGACCACCAGCATTGTGGTAGCACCTTCACCAGAGAGACGCAGACAAGATGGATCGTCAAACCTGCTTCCCATGGTATGGGTATCAGAAACAAATGAGCGTAGGTTTAAGGTGAGAGGAAAGTGCTTTAAAGAGGATCAAACGGGTAAGTATTTCACACAGAGATTAGTTGACATCTGGGACTCACTGGTGGAGGAGGTGGTGGAATCAGACACAATTTACAATGTTTACAAGATAGTGGAACAGTTACTTAATTGGCAAGGCTTGGAAGGATATGGTTCTAGTGAGGGCAAATGGGTTTAGTGAAGTGGACAAAAGAGCATGGAAGTGATGGAGCGAAGGGCCTGTTTCTGGGCGGTATCAGTCTATGACTGTATAACTGTAGCAGCAGCTCGGGGAAGTATCTCACCAGTTAAACATGTGGAATAAAGCCTCACCTTCCCAGCAATGGCCTGATGTCATAAATGACCCGAACCAAAAAAAAAACAATTCTGAGTGAATCGTTATTTTGCTCGTTGACTGCTGCCGCAGGTTTGATTGACTCTGGTAAATTTGTAAGATTTAAAAGTGACCGCGACTGCTGGCGTACGTGGGCTCCGATTAGTGCCGGGCCACTCGCGGAATGAAGAAGCTTGCATTTAAATAGAGCCCTGGATTCTGCAGCCAATCATAATCGTTGGGCAGCAAACAGATTTGGAATGGCAAGAAGAACAAATGCACTTGAGCCGAGCATTTCGAGCATTTACATTTATTGTTCCAACTTGAACTGTCTCCCACCCACTAATTGGAATTGGCTTATTATTGCACCGAGATACAGTGAAAAACTTTTCTTGCATTCTGTTAATACAGATCAGACCATTACACAGTGCATTGAGGTAAAACAATAGCAATGCAAAATAAAGTGTAACAGTGCAGGTAAACAGTAAGGTGCAAGATCATAAATAGGGAGATAATGAGGTCAAGAGTCCATTTTTGTGAATGAGGGAACCATTTAATAGTCTTAAAACAGTAGGGTAGAAGCTGTCCTTAAATTTTGCGGTACATGCTTTCAGACTTTTGTATCTTGTGCCTGATGGAAGAGGGGAGAAGATAGAATGACTGGGATGGGTGGGGTCTTTGATAATGCTGGCTGCTTTACTGAGACATTTACTATTAATTCTCACTGTTCTGATTTGCTCCAGGCACAATAAATACTAAAGATATGTGAATGGTTGTCCCAAAGACTGGCACTTCATTACAAGTTTTTATCTGGTACTGAAAATTTCTATTGGATCTTTCTATTCAATGGTGAGGGAGTGAATATCTGAAAGGCTTCATATCTTATCTCCATGACCTGCTTGATATCCAGTTCTGGGGCCAATACTCAGAGGTTGGCAAAGTCCAGAGGGCAAAGCCAAAGGTCAAAGTTCGGAGCTCGGTGAGCCAGGAGGTAGAGGCCCAGAGGCCGTGTCTGCAAGTCTGGGCCAGGGACTGGAGGTTGGAGGTCCAATGCCTGCAAGTTTGAGAGTCCAGACCGAAAGACTGGAGGCCCGGAGATGGTCTGATCTGGGGTTAGAGGCCGGTCTGTGTGTGTGAGGGGTGTGGGAGTGGGAGGGCAGGAAAGCAGCTTGTTTTGCTGTCGTTACCTTGTTTTGTTCTGTTGCCTCTGCCACTTGTGTTGTCCTGCTGGGCATGCTATGTTGGCACTGGAGTCTGTGGCGGCACTTGTGTCCTGTCCCAGCACTTCCTGGGTTGTTAACGAAAACAAAGTAACTATTTGTTTTCATGTTCATGTGATAAGTAAATCAAAATCTGAATTTTGGTGCAAAGCTGAGGAGAAAAATTTTATAATTCCATATTTAGCTTCAACTGATCAGAAACCAATTACAGAAGAACTGAAAACTGATATATACAGAGTGTGCTCCATAACAAAATAATGGCTTCTCATTTTCATGAACAAAGGGTTGTGGAAGGGAACTGTTTGCATTCTTTCATTAGTATTTCAAACGTATCTAATTCTATCTTGGCCCCTGACTGCTCTGCATGATGTGAGCTAGCAGTTCTAATACTGAAGGAATTCACGTTCATACGGGGCAGGTGGAGGGAAGACAGGTTTCCACTTTTTTTTTGACAAAAGAAAATTGGCCTCTTTGCAAGTCATTAAAGTGATGAACATTTGACACTAGCCTGAAGGAATCTCCATATCAGGAGCATCTCCCACCAACACCAGTCTCATATCTCTGGAAATATTAATCCCCAAACAATGTTTCCATTATTTTCACTGCCCTCTGCTTTATCACATGTGGACTTTGCACTAAGATCCATTTCCAATCAAATTTATCATCTCTAAGTCCTCTGTTACCTGGACAATCCAATATTTTCAGTTTTATCTCTCACATATTTAGTAACAATCTGATTAGCACTCAGTGATTAGTATTAGCATTAGATTTCGTTACCAGTGGGCAGAATGGTAACGTGGTGGTCAGTGAAATTACTGTAAGATTAGGGACCGTTTCTCACTGCTGCCTGTGAGGAAATTGTAACCACATGGGTTTCCTCTGACTGTACCAGTTTCTCCCACATTCCAAACCATGAGGTTATGGTTAGTGAGTTGTGGGCATGCTGTGTTGGCACCAGAAATGTGGTGTCACTTGTGGGCTGCCCCGAGCGCAATCCTCACTGATTTGGTTTGGCACCAGACAACGCACTTGACTGTACCACTGTAGCCTTAAGATTTGTGACATGGGTAAATCTTGTCCAGGGTCTGTGGGGGAGTGATTTTCAGCTGCTGTTAAACACGGCCATCATGCCATTAAAACCATTGCTGAAGAAAAGGGTCCAAATGGGTGTGGCTGCATTCCTCAGTTACAAAGGCAGAGTTACGCATCTTAGTGAAACAGGTGAAAATGCAAAATATGACCATGATGCAGATCACTGCTAGTCATAATGGCTGTGTGGAAGACTTGAATCAATTTGGTGGTTACAAGCCAAACAATCAAGCCAGGATGTTATTTGACCACCTTAACAATGTCCTCCTGAAACTATACACAAACATAAACTGACAAACAACCAATAAGCTGGTCTTTTTTGTGTGTAGTTTTTCATTCATTCTGTTGTATTTCTTTGTTCTACTATGAATGCCTGCAAGAAAAGAATCTCAGGTGATACACACACACCACGCTGGAGAAACTCAGCAGGTCGAGCAGCATCCGTGGAAACAAGCAGTCAATGTTTCGGGGCGAGAAACGTAGTCCTGACGAAGGGTCTCAGCCTGAAACGTTGACTGCTCATTTCCACAGATGCTGCCTGACCTGCTGAGTTCCTCCAGCCTGTTGTGAGTGTTGCTTTGACCCCAGCATCTGCAGTGTACTTTGTGTTATATATAGAGTATGTACTTTAAAAGTAAATTTACTTTGAACTTTGAACCTCTGGCAGCAAGGCGCTCTCAACTGAATGGACTCCGTCATACTGCATTTAATACCTCCTTTGTAAGGTCTGGATCAAGGTTGCATCAAAGTTACAAAGATGAAAACTTCTGCTTGGTAATCAGGATGGGGAACCTTGACTAACTTCTCCTCACTGTCAAGAAGATCTTCATCTATCAAAGACTGCTGGATTCAGCAAATTCTTGTATACCTCCAACCCTGCTTTGGAATGCTGGACACACTATTAAATCAGAGTCCGAACACGAATGAATCAGTCAATTTAGTTTATAGCTTTTAAAATAAGCCAGCCTGACCTCTGTTTTCTCAGCTATTCAGAGGACAATATATCAAGGAATGGAATTGGGATGTGTAGTGTACCTCCAGAGAATTTATAAAGGAAATGGCTCATCTGGTGAAAAATAGAAGGTATTCAATTTTGCAAAACGTTAAGAAATTCTTTGCAATATCAATTTTAATTTCTGCAGATTTTGATGCGACCATAATCTGAGTTTTGCAAACAGTTTTAATTTTTGATGCACTCTTACGTTTCCAAATACTTTCAAGATATTGCATTGACATCTTTAATTCACTGGGGCAGCTCAGTAACGTAGTGTTTAAACGTAATGCTGTTTTAGAGCGAGTGAACCATGTCCAATACCCGCTGGTGACTGTAAGGAGTTTGTATGTTCTTTAGGACTACATGAGTTTCCTCTGGGTGCTCCAGTCACTTCCCACACTCCAAAGACACATAGGTTGGTAGGTTAATCGGTCACATGGGCATAATAATAATAATAATAATTATTATTATGTTATCATTATCAAAATATATAATAAAAACACCAACAAATTCAAGATGATAAATGAAGAAAATGCCAAGAGAAACTAGAATCAATTCATCACATTATAGGATCCTGCAGCGGTTTAACTCAATCTGATTACCTACACAGGCACAATCAAGTGATGAACATCATTCATCAACATTTTGCTTTAAAATATAAACTCGGAGAAGAATCCATATCTTACTATAAATACAACCCTGATCTCGATTTATTTTCAGAATCCCACAAATTATATTACAGATAGGACTATCCATACTAACCATCCAGATATAATATTAGAGGTTAAACAAGCAAGAATGTTATAGATATGTCCATTCCAAACCCACACAACATACAGAAATCAATAAGTGAAAAATACCAGAAATATGCTGAATTGAAAGAGGAAATTGAAAGACTTTGGAACATGAACAGGGTATACATTGTCCCAATAGTAATGTCTACATCGGATATCATCCCAAAGTCACTACATAATAGCATTAAACAATTATGCCTACATTGCAATATTTATGTATATCTTCAGAAAGCCACCCTATTAAACACTAGAGTAATCTGAAAGTTCCTAGTAATTGAGAAATGAGTGTGCTTGGCTATGCCCATACCTTCGGTTTTACCAGCTTGAGCTGAGAAAATATAAATTAATAATAAGGCACAATCTTGTTGGGCTGGAACGGCCTGTTACCCTGCTATATCTCTAAGTTAAAAAATGCTATTGGCGTAACTACATTTTGTTGGTGACACCTCTGCATTTGCTGTACACCAGCAAATGGCTTTATAGTATTCATTTCTGGTCACCTCACTACAGGTAGGATGTGGACACTATAGAAAGACTGCAGAAGAGATTTACAATGTCCAATGTATTATGGTCTTTACTTATTGATTTAGAGATACAGCACGGAACAGGGCCTAATGGCCCACTAACACATATCACCCAGCAACCCACCTGTTTAACCCTAGAACAAAACAGGACAATTTATAATGTCTTTCTAACCGATGCATCTCTGGAATGTGGGCGGAAACCTGAGCATGTAGAGAAAACCATTGCAGTTACGGGGAGAACGTACAAGCTGGATTGGAGAGTATGCCCCGTGAGAATAGGTTGAGTGAGCTTGGCCTTTTCTCCTTGGAGCAACAGAGGGCGAGAGGTGATCTGATAGAGATGTATAAGATGATGAGAGGCATTGATTGTGTGGATAGCCAGAGGCTTTTTCCCAGGGCTAAAAGGCTGACATAAGGGGGCATAGTTTTAAGGTGCTTGAAAGCAGATACAAGGGGAATGTCAGAGGTAAGTTTTTCCACACAGAGAGTGATGGGTGGGTGCATGGAATGCACTGCCAGTGATGGTGGTAGAGGCGGATACAATAGGGTCTTTTAAGAGACGCTTAGATAGGTACATGGAACAGAAAAATAGAGAAAAGTAATGAAATTCCAGGCAGTTTGTAGAGTAGGTTACATGGTTGGCACAACTTTGTGGGCCAAAGGGCCTGTAATGGGCTGTAGATTTCTAAGTTCTATGCTCTAGTTTGGGTAGTCTTGAGTTTATGAAATGTGTTCAGCTGCAACACAGGAAGAAGGATCTACATGTGAAAGCTCATCATCCCACAAAGACCAGCAGAACACCACGGTAATGTAGTGGTTAACGTGACACTATTATAGCTTGGGTCATCAGAGCTTGGAGTTCAATGAAGGAGCTTGTACGTTCTCCCTGTGACCGGGATGGTTTCCTCTGCATCCTCAGGTTTCCGCCCACATTCCAGAAATGTATTGGTTAGAAGGTCAATTGGTCATTGCAATTTGTCCTGTTTTGTTCTAAGGTTAAACGGGTAGGTTGCTGGGTGGCATGTCTCAGTGGCCCATTAGGGCTTGTTCTATGCTGTATCTCTAAATTAATAAGTAAAGACCATAAGACATTGAAGCAGAAGTAGGCCATTCAGCCCATCAAGTCTGCTCCACCATTTCATCATGGCTGATCCATTTCCTCCTCAAACCCATTCTCCTGCCTTCTCCCCACTGTAAAGAGGTGACATTATGATTTAGGCAGTGGCACATGATAGAGGAAGCAGCCGATCATTAAGTCTGATCAGGTAAAGATTTCCACTTCTTTTATAGTTTAATAGTTTAACATAAATTGAACTTGATGACTGGTAGTGAGATTAGTATTCTTTAATTAAGAGGGATGACTAGGACTTTAATTTAATCCTGTCTACAAGATTACATTCCAAGTCAAGGGATGCTTTCTTTTAATTTAAAGAGAACTTCTGCCTGGTGGGATATTTCTTAAGAGGTGTTTTTTTTTTAAAGAGAAGAATTTGGCAGGGGAGCTCAGTTCTATGTGTCATGTGACCTCCAATACATGTGAATTCCCACGTGGTACTAAATTCTTCACAGACGGCGGCAGAAATCCAACCTCAATCACTGATTGCAGGTGTTGTAAAGCATTGTGCTAACCTCTATGTCGGGGTGCCGCCCGCACCAAGTGCGGAGACTCAGCAGCAAGGAGAATGGACAGGCAAATCCGTGGCTGTGGACGTGAATCCAGGATGGCGTATTGCCTCCCTGGTGCCATGGTTAAGGACATTCCAAGATATTTGTAGGACTCTAAAGGGAGACGGTGAACAGTCAAAAGTCATGGGTGCCAACAACAGAGGCAACTGAGAGATGAGGAACTGAATTTATGGAGCTGGGTTTCAGATACATTTCAATTGCGGCCTCATGATTACTTTCAGTACCACATGCTAGTGAGTTCAAGAACTGGAGGATAGTTCAGGTGAATGCATGGTTGAAGAGGTGGTGGAGGAAGGCTTCAGACTTGTGAATCACTGAGAAAGTTTCTGGGGAAGCCAGAACCTGTACAAACTGGCTGGGATGCACCCGAACTGGATAAGACCCAGCATCCTTATGGGGGTTGGAAGGGAAATGTTGCCAAAGATTATCAGGGAGAGTTTAAGTTAATATACGAACTACTGGAAGAACTCAGCAGGCCGGACAGTATCAGTGGAAAGAAATGTGTTATGTTTTGTAACTTCAGAACATTAAACTAATTCAAAGGAAGACAACGGAGTCTGAAATGAGTCGAACATGGTGTTTACTTTAAGCAAGACTGCATCTATCATGTGGTAGCATGATGACATATGCTATTTATGTATTTTTACATGTAAAGGGGATTTCTTTTTTTTTCTTCGTTACTGTGTATGTAATCAAAATGGCTTCTTTGTTCTGTTAAAAGCAGGAATGCTTCTTTGTTGCGAGAGAGATCTGGAAGCTTGTTTGGGTTAAAATTTACTGATAACGAGAATTGTATTCCTTTGTAAACCAATTGGGATTAATGTTGTTCTTTCTTCTGAGTCTGTAAGCTATTGTTGGCGGGCTTTTGGGGAGATCGGTGCGAGGGGTTGAGAGAGAGAGAGGACACGATGCTGTAAACTGGGCGAGGAATGGACCCCAAGGAGGGGTCCAAGACCAGGAGGTACCCCGAGGAGAGGATCGAATGGTGGCCAGAAGACTTCAGTAACTGAGCTCCAACAGTTGTGCACGAAGTGGTTTGGACTTTGATAAGTTTGGCGCCTTTACATATAACCCATACTCTGTATATTTCAATGAACAAGAATATATACACACATACACACACACATACACACACAAGATTACACAAATATTAAATACACAACAAAATGGACAGTCAATGTCTCAGGTCAAAACCCTCATCCAGTCCAGTTTCCATCTCCAGGGTTTTTAAACTAATTTGTCTCGGGAACGGGCTACAGTTACGGAGCGAGGAAATCTCGGTCCCTGGGCACATGCGAAACTCGATTGTTTCACTGTAACACAATTGTTTCACTGTAACACAGAGACCCATAAGTGAAGCAGATGAATCGAGGATGGTGATTAACTTACGGGAATATGATATATGATGTCGCTAGCACAGAAATGTGAGTCAAAGCTGGGCAGGATCGACAATTCAACATTCCAGGGTATAGTGTGTTCAGCCAGCACAAAGAAATCTCAAAAAGGAGGTGGTATTACAATATTAATCGAGGAATCCATTACTACAGTAAGGAGGAATGATATTCTAGAAGGTTCTTCAAATCAGGCTTTATGGATGGCAGTTTAAAAACAAAATGGGGCCACACTACAACCTCCAAGCAGCAGGAGATGGGAGTCATGGACTGGTAAGCAAATCACAGGGAAGCTAAAAACAATAGGATAAGGACAGTAGGGTATTTCAAGTTCCTTAACCAGGATCAATCTAGTGTAAAAGGTGGAATTGTTAAAGCGAATTTAGGGCAGCTTTTTTAAAAAGGCTGGTGGCGTAGTGGCATCAATGCTGGACTTTGAAGCGAAGATCTCCCGAACTCAAATCCGCTTGCACATTTTCCATTAGTGCTGCGTTGAGCGTTGGCCTCATAAAAATAAGAAAGCCTGCTAAAAAAAAAACACACCGTCATGATGGCGTCCCGATGTCTCCACTCAGAGTTAAGGGCTTTCTTCTTGATTTTTAAACAAGTAATTAACACTGGAGATACAGCACAGACAGGCTCAACCAGCAACCCGCCTCTTTAACACAAGCCTGATCACAGGACAATTTACTCTCTGCTCTACTGCCCGTTGAGCGCTGGCTTTTAGGTCAGCAGTGAAGGTCCTCTATCTCTGGTAGCATTCAGTACCTCGGTTTTCACTACTGTCAGTCATGTGGAGACTTAGGAATACCACCACACTCAGATGTAGAAGGATTCTTCATCGCTGTTTCCGTAAAAGTTTAGCTTTACCAGTCAGGGTTGTTAGTTCTGAGCTGAATCCCCGAAATTGGAGGACCGGTGTACCATTCTCAGTCTGGCCTCTACCCTTTGACCTGTTTGGTATGGGTGACTCTACCATGAGCCAAAGCATAGAGCCCTGACTCCAGCCAATATAGCTCTCCGGGTCATTGAGGCACGCAAGCCTCCAAACCCATATGACAAGGTTGTAGTCCTCTTGGAAGAGGACAGTTTACAATGACCTATTAAACTGCTAACCAGTTAATCTTTGGACTGTGGGAAGAAACTGGAGCACCTGGAAGAAACCCATTCATTCAGGGGGAAGATTGTGCAGTACTAATTCCTTGAATAAGGCGTCAGAATTGAAATCTGAATGTGGGAATGCCCTGAGCTGTAATATAATTCACTAACCTCTATGCTACTGTGGTGCCCTGATCTAAGTTTTGTGAATATAGTTGGGGAAACCTGTGATCGTCAAGGTTACTCAGAGGGTGACAAAGTCCAGAGGGCAAAGTCGAAGGCCAAAGTCCAATTGTAAAAAGCCAGAAAAGTTGAAGACCAAAATCAGCAAGTTTGGAGATAGAGGGCAAGTTTGGGCCAGAGACTGGTGGGTAGAAGCTCAATGTCGGTGAGCTTTGAGGTCCAGGAGGTGGCTTGTGCTATGGTTGGAAAAGGGTTGGAAATGGGCTGGTTTTGCTGCTGTTGTTCTGTTGACTCGCTGCTTGTGTTGTTGAGTATTATTGTGTGTTATGTTTTTGTGTTGAACATGCTACGTCGGTGCCAGAGTGATGGTGACACTGGCTCCAGAACATCGTGCAAGACAGTCTCCTCTCTACGAAACTCTGTCTATACATCTCACTACCTCAGCAAAACAGCCAGTGTGTACCCCACCCACCCTGACATTCTCCCTTCTCCCATCAGACAGAAGACACAGAAGCCTAAAAGCATGTACCTCTAAGCTCAAGGATAGATTCACCCCGCTGTTATAAGGCTCTCTCATATGACAAAATGGACTCTCCACCTCACAATCTACCTGATCATGATCTTGCGTCTTATTGTTTACCTGCACTGAACCCTCTCTGTGACTGTTACACTTTATTCTGCATTGCAATCGTTTTACCTTGTTCTACAAGAATGTGTAATGATCTGATCTGTATGAACAGTATGCAAGAAAGGCTTTCACTGTATATCAGTACATCTGTTCATCCATTTTGTGTCATATGACATCGGTGATCATGGTCAATGACCAGGATTGTTCTTCAAAAAATTTTCCAAAAAGGTGGCTATCCATCGCCTTCTCCTGGGCAGTGTCTTTACAAGACAGGTGACCCCAACCATTATCAATACACTTCTGAGATTGTCTGCCTGGTGTCAGTGGTTGCATAACCAGAAATTGTGATCTGCACCAGCTGCTCATACCTGCTCCCATGACTTCATGCAACCCTGTTCATGGAGAGGGAGGACTAAGCAGGTGCTACACCTTGCCCAGGAGTGACCTGCTGACTAGCGGAGGGAAGGAGCACCTTACACCTCCTTTGATAGGGACACATCTCCACCTCACTACCCTGTATCTCAGTATGGATCACAATAATAAACCAATTCCAACTGGAGCCAATTAAATGGCTCAGCACTTATAGCTCTCTGGGGTAGACTGTTCCAATCAATCACAGCCGTCTAGGAAATATATTTCTCCATTTCATAACCTTAAATGGGTATCCATTGTTCTGGCACTATACTTCCTAGTTCTAGACACCTCTTGGAGAAGAATGCCCTCACAGCATCTACCCTGTCAAGACCTCTCAACCTTTCATGCATCTCTCTTCTGCTGTCTCACTCTCCAATTTTTCACAAAACAGAACCTTTGACCTTCATGTGAAGAGGGACAAATCCAGCCCACCTGTCTGGGAAGCTGATCTCCATCCCGCTACTGAAAAGCGGAAGATAAAGACGCTGGAGAACTGAAATAAGAACAGAAAATGCTGGAAGCACTTAGCATCGCTTTCTCCATGGATGCTGCCCGAGTTGCTGAGTGTTTCCAACATTTTCTGTTTTTATTCCTCATGTCCTGTTGATTTTTGTCTCAATACAGTAGATGTAGAAAATAACCTTTTTTATTATTGTATTATAGACTTGACCTTTGTATAATATAAGGTGGGGTATAGGGGTCAACTGTGTATGGGAGTGTGCCCGTGGATCTGTGGATGCATTTTGCATGTGTTGCTCCAGATTTCCAGTATCTGCATGATCTCTTGTGTTTACATAAGATTGTCCATTGCTTTGGAATAGCCAACATAACAAGCAATCGCTGGAGGAACTCAGCAGGTCAGGCACCATCTGTGGGGAGAAATGGACGGTCAACGTTTTGGGTCAAGACTTTTCATCTGATAGAGGGGAGATGGCCAGCATGGTAAGGTGGAGAGAAGGGGAAGTGTAGGAGCTGGCAGCCAGGTGAAGAGTGGTGGGAATAATGAAACTGGTGGATGGAAGTGACAAAGGGCTACAGATAATGGAATTTGATAGGAGAGGAAGGTGGAGCATGGAATAAAAGGGGAGAGATGGGCAGATCGGATGGGAGTCAAGTGGGACAAGAGCCAATGGGGAAGTGCGCTGAGTTTCTCCTACATTTTGTGTGCGTTGCTCCAGATCCAATACCTATAGTTTTCTGTATCTCCAGCTTCAAACTGAAACAGATTAGGACCAAGATACAAGTTAAGAGGATACCTAGATTTACTTCAACAACACTGAGATGTCCATGAAGAATTCTCCCCACTCTTGACTTCACCAGGGATGAATCTCACTCTGTGTAGGTGGTTCCTCCCAGCCTCTGTCTGTGGGGCAACACCAACGAGAAGCAGCTGATGTTTCCATTGGTGTGGAATTGCTTACCTTTGAATTATTAAGAATTGAGAGTCCGAAATCTCCCAATCATCACACTTCATGAAGAAACAACATTAAACTGTGTGTGGGTTTAGAGGGCGATGGGAATTCCGTGGATTTGTTTTGGGCTCCACTGGACAATTAGTGCCACCTCTCGGCAAGATGATATAATTAGCAAGCAGGAAGTGCTGGGAAAACACAGCATCTCTGGAGACACTGATTAGGGTAACGTCTCTCATGACTTGTACCTCCTCAGATGCTGCCTGACCAGCTGAGTTCCTCCAGCATTTTGTGTGTGTTGCTCTGGATTCCCAGTATCAGCAAAATCCCTTGTGTTTATAATCCCATCCGGCATTCTGTATTTTAATTCTCATCTGCCAGGGTGATTCTGGTTCCAACGTCTGCAGCCTCTTTTATCCACAGATTTTAGAAAATTTTTTTTCATTCCATAGAAAGAAAGCAAAATAACTCCATTACTTTGATAAGGTTCCTGGAGATGTTTCATTATATTGTAACACACACAAAATGCTGGAAGAACTCAGTAGGCCAGGCAGCATCTATGGAAAAGAGTAAACAGTCGAAGATTCGGGCCGACCCTTCGTCAGCACTGCATATATTGGTTGATTGGTTGTCCATTGTATCCACCAATGACAGCCAGCAATACTTCTAGATGACATGGACCCATGTGGGAGAGTTTTGAAGTAGAAAAGCCATTGCATTGGGGCAGTTCCAATCTCTCGACCTCAGAAGTCTGGATCCAGCGGTACAAGTAATCGTCACAACTTGACGATTGCAGTGGATGACCGTGACTTCTGTGCTTTGTCATGCCCTTTGCTCTGTGAAGCATTGCAGCTACACCGTCCTGCTCATTGCATCTCACCACTGGTTTCATGCACCCAGTCTGCCAGAGCTGACTTTGCATGCCCCTATCTCACCAGGGTATGAAACCCACCGGCTATCCTCACCTGTTTTAACCCACCTGTAAAAGCAGTATACTAGGGTGTGGCTGCTGTCACACGCAAACAGCTCTTAGGAGCCATAGGTGACAGCTGAGTGTCTGGTGAGGTCCAAAGGTGAGTGATCTCTTCATTATATTGAAGATATTTTATAAATGCAAGCTGGTGTAAACATATCCCAAGCCCTTTGTATATCGTACTATAATTTGCATCTATATAATACCTGTCACTGAATTTTAATATATCTTTCAATGAATGAACTTCTGTTAAGATGTGGTCAGTGCTGTGTGGCAGTAATTACAACAATCAAATCATTCCCAGCCATCTCCCACAAACAACAATGGGATAACAATATGAACATCTGTTTCCATGACATTGATTTTCAATAAATATTAGCCAGGACACCAGGGAGAACTTCACTGCTTTTCTATTTTCTCAGACCAGGGGATATCTTGCAGCAACCAGTAAAACAGTCAAATCCTCAATTCAACGTCTTGCCTCTCTGGTACCGCACCACCACCACCCCACTGCTGCTCAGGCCTTTGTGTTCACACCGAAGCCCCTGGGGCCGGATTTGATCTCATACTCATCTGACACAAAGGCTATGGCTGACACCGCAGAGGATTGAACATAAAGCCATGTGAATTCCCCATACTGTATGTTAAATTAAAAGGCAAAGCAGCCTGCTTCTGTAAACATGCAAAATAAGCACATCTTTTTCATCACAACTTCTGCCACTTTTAATAGGATCCTACCACCAAATACATCTTTACCTCCTCCCCACCACCACTCATTGCTTTCCACAGGGATTGATCTCCATGATGCCCTCGTCCATTCGTCCCACCCCAGTAATCTCCCTCCTGGCACTGACATCCCAGCAAGTGGAACACACCACACATTCACCCCCGCCCTCAACATCATTTAGGACCCCAAACAGTCCTTCCAGGTAAGGCAACATTTCACCTGCAAGTCTGTCAGTGTCACTCACTGTGTCTGGTGCTCCCAGTGTAGCTTTCTCCACATCAGTAAGACCCAACTTAGACTGTGTGAGGCTTTGTCGAGCATCTTTGCTCCATCTGCAACAGGCAGGATTTCCTGATGGCCAACCATTTTAATTCCACTTGCTGGACACTACCATCAGCTGATCTAGATTAGGCAATTAACTACACAATTCTCAATTCTTAATTCTCAATTAATCAAAGCTTGCACTTCATTATCTCCACATGAACATCAATGTTGATCCCCCAAGCCATCAATTTAAAACTTGAACTTTGCTGTTCCCTAAGTACCAATATTCCCTCAGACCACTTCTCTAATATATAGCACTGAAACAGAGGAACTCCCATTGGCCAAACGATTCATCCTACTTTTCCCAGCCCCTGGCATGGGGTGTTCTTCCTTGCAATAGTTAGTCTTCAGAGTTCTCACTGCTTTGCATTCAAAGCTGCTCGTTCTTATACTCTTCCCTTATTAGGTTAAATTGTTGTGTTTCAATTGGCCTACCTGGCTGACGTGTGTCATCTGGGACACAATATTTTGATAGACAGACTGCACAGGTTCAGTGTGAAGGGTCTTAGACACGATTAAGTCATTCGGGTTAGTAATGCCATCAGGTGAGTGCAGTACAATGTTCTCCATTAGGGTTATCTGTTGGTGTCCTCTGGTGGCTGCAGAGGCCACTCTGGGATGTTAGAGTGGGTTCCCCTACTGGAGAATGCCTGTGCGTGACTTTGTTTAACATGGAGAGGCTGACACACGGGCAGCCACCACACAGTCCTTGACAGAACAGGGTCAGGATCCAAGACAATTGGGCATCCCTCATTGCTGCACCCTTCCTCTGCCTTCACCACCTTCACTGCCTCCATCTTTTGCCAGCTCCGCCATTGAGGTTGGATCGCACTTTGTCTGCATCCTCCCCTTTGACCTGTGGTGAACTATGTGCCTGTCGGGACACGCCCCTGCTGACTGCTCCTGTGGCTCCTCCCACAGGCCCCTGTATAAAGGCGATCTGAGGCCTGACGCTCGGCCTCAGTCTCCAGGACATAGTATGATGGACACTCACTCCTGGTTCCTTCTTCCAGTCAATAAAAGCCGATATCTCGCCTTACGTCTCAGTGTGAGTTATTGATGGTGCATCATGACCTTAGCGCCATGGGTGATTTTACCAGCAGCCCAACTCCAGACAGCATTGTTCTCAGGATTTCAAGAACTCACAAGCCTCTCTATTACAACAAAAAGACAAAAAGAGAGTCCTGGAGCTATAAAGCACAGAAGTGAATCCATCGGCCCACAAGGTCTATGCTGACCTTTCCGCTGAGAGGCATTGATTGTGTGGATAGCCAGCGGCATTTGCCCAGGGCTGAAATGGCTAACACGATGGGTCATAGTTTTAAGGTGCTTGGAAATAGGTACAAGCAGGATTTCAGGGGTAAGTTTTTCACACAGAGAGTGGTGGATGTGTGAAATGCACTGTTAGCGATGGTGGTGGAGACAGATACAATAGGGTCTTTTAAGGGACTCTTAGATAGGCACATGGAGCTTAGAAAAACAGAGGGCTATGTGGTAAATCTAGGCAGTTTCTAGAGTAGGTTACACGGTCGACACAACACTGTGGGCTGAAGGGCCTGTAATGTGCTGTAGATTCCTATGTTTCTGTGTTTTAATATTGATCTGAACAATGGACAATACTCTGCATTCTACATAGCTGCTTTATTTTGTACACAAGTTTGCAGTGGCAAGCTTACAACCAGAACAAATGACAATTTAACAGCACTTTCACGTAAAATTTAAATGTTGCTGTTGCTTGTGTGTTCTGTTTTGGTGTTCTCTATGTTGTTCTGCTAAAGGCGGTGGGCATGCTATGTTGGCACCGGAATATATGGCAGCACTTGCGGGCTGCCCCCAGAACATTATTAGGTTGTGTTGGTTGTTAGGCACTTGACACATTTCACCCTCTGTTCTGGTGTACGTGCACACATACACATGGCTTGAAGCGCCAGAAAGGCCTACTCAACGCTGTATCGCAAAATAAAATAAAATATACAAACATCAATTGCAGTTCATTGTCCCTGCACAAAGGAGTTCATCAAACACATGAGAACAGTGCAATAAAATTCTGCTTTTCATCTTAATTGCAGTGCTGTAATACTTTTACAGAGTTCTTTGTTCAATTTAAGCTTAACAAGAATCCACGTGGTTTTTGCCTCAAGCAAATATCCTCATAATCAGCTGGAAGCAAAACAAGTGCACCTAATGGACAGAAACTTATGTCAGTGTTTTCACAGAAGTGTCTGCAGTGGATTAGTTAGACTGGGTCACAGGGCAGCCAAGGTCCAGGCAGCCAAATTAATATCACTCAATCAGCAGAAATATCGATATCTCTATGCAATCCATCTGCTGGACTTATTTAAGTGAAAAACAACCTTACCCAGTCGGTTTCTGCCTTAATCTGGTGGAGTTTAAACGATAAGATATGGATTTGTGCAAGAAACAAGTCTAACTATGAAGTACAATGAAGTAATTTCTTAAATTAACATAATTCTCACTCTTTGTGTGTTGCTCACTTCTGAAATATTCTCCCTCAACAATCCCACTGTTCTTGCAGCTAACAACTGCATCTTGCTTATTCTGTTTGGGTAGCTTCTAACTTGACAGCGTAAACATTAATTTCTCCCACCGCTCCCCTCTCTCTCCTTTTCCATACTCCATTCCAGCTTCCCTCTCACCTCTTCGCTTCTCCTCACCATCCTATCACCTGCCTCTGATACCCCTCCACCTTCCCTTTCTCCCATGGTCCACTCTCCTCTCCTATCAGATTCCTTCTTCTTCAGCCTTTCATCCTTTTCCACCTATCACATCCCAGCTTCTCACTTCATCTTCCCTCCCCCCACCCACCCACCTTAAGCATATCCAGTAATGAAAAACCATAGACGTGAGGTGGTAATCCTGTTTCTACCCGGGAAGCTGCCTGGCTACCTGGGCATTTCCAGCAGTTTCTGCCATCTTTCACATTACTTACACACTTTTGCTTTTAGATATATAGTCTTCCTCTCATCATACTGAAATAGCCCCGACCGAAGTCACATATGGCATGAGCATATCAACAATAAAATGTCCATCGCGGTGACCTGGCTCCCTGCGTCCTGCCCATCCTTTCTGCAGTTCACTAAGATGGATTAAATCCCAGTAGATGTTTCTCCTTCCAGCTCAGAACAATCTCTCCTACGTTAGGAACCAGGATACTAATCAAGAACCTATCAACCTCTATTATAAATATCCAAAGACTTCGTCTCCACAGCCATCTGCGGCAATGAGTTCTACAGATTCACCACCCTCCGGCTGCAGAAACTCTGTCTCATCTCTGTTCTAAATGGACATCCTTATATTCTGAGGCTGTACCCTCTGGTCCTATCCCACTATGGGAAACATCCTTTCCATGTCCACTCCTTTGAGGCCTTGGCCTGGTATGGACGCACCAATGCTGAGAAACGGAAGGGCCTACGGAAAGTGGTGGATACAACCCCATCCATCACAGGCAAAGTCCTCCGCTCCATTAAGCAAATTTATGTGGAGCATTGCAACAACACAGAATCATCCGTCATTAAGGATCCCCCACCATCCAGGCTATGCTCTATTCTCACTACTACCGTCAGGCAAGAGGTACAGAAGCCTTAGGCCCCACTTCACCCGGTTCAGGAACAGTTATTACTTTACAACCATCAGGCTCCTGCACTAGAGTCGATAACTTCACTCACCTTATCTCTGAATGGGTTCGACAACCTGTAGATACTTTTAAGGACTCTTTACAACTTTTCTCAGTACTATTTTTTTATTTGTACAATTTGCCTTCTTTTGCACATTTGTTGTTTGTTAATCTTTGCTTATGCATAGTTTTTCATAAAGTCTATTGCATTTCTTTATTTTTCCTTTAAATGCCTGCTAGAAAATAAATCTCAAGGAATATGGTAGCATACTGTATATGTACTTTGATACTAAAATTTACCTTGAACTTTGAACTCATCAAACATTGCCTCAGAATTTTGTTGCCTCATTTGACATTCAGCTGACCTTCTAACTCTAAACCTCTCTCACCAGAGAGGGAGCCTGGTCCCCGTTGTAGCACAGTATGCCGCCCCCTTGCTTCAATCCAGAATTCATCCTTCACCATCTACAAACAGCACCCCACTCTGAAATCCGCTGGAATTATTCTATCCTCACTGTGCACTTGACCACTAAAACATTCTACATTGTCTTCTACAAGAAGCAGGCGATCTGTGACTAGCATAAAGACGTGGGGGAATAAAGCAGATAAAAAGGAAAGCATGAGAAACTGGAAGTCCATCACCATGCCAAGGAGAAGACAGAAGAGTGGGAACAGGGCAGAAGCCCCCTCAGCAGGATACTATAATGAAGGGTCTCCACAGAAAGAACCGGCCAACCAATAAAATCAACACAAACTTCTCACATCACCTGCAAGCTGATACACAGGCAATGTTTAAGATATGGTCTTTTCTTTTTAAGCAACATGCACAAAATGCTGGAGGAACTCAGCATTATCAGGCAACATCTATGGAAAGGAATCAACAGTTGCCATTTCAGGCCGAGACCCATCATCGGGTCTGGAAAGGAAGGGGGCAGATGCCAGAATAAGAAGATGGGGAGGGGGGGAGTGAAGGAAGTACCAGCTGGCAGATGATAGGTGAAGCCAGGTGAGGGGGAAGGTGGTTGAGTGGGGGGTGGGGTGAAGAGAGAAGCTGGGAGCTGATAGGTGGAAAAGGGGCTGAAGAAGAAGGAATCTAATAGGAGAGGACAGTGGACCATGGAGGAAAGGGAAGGAGGAGGGGAACCACGGGGAGGAAATGGGCAGGTGAGAAGGGGTGAGAGGACAGCAAGAATGGGGAATAGAAAAAGAGAGAAGGAGGGTGAGTGGAGACGTTAGAGAAATCAATGTTCATGCTGTCAGGTTGGAGGCTACCCAGATAGAATATGAAAGTGCTCTTATTTTTTTAATCTCGTTTATTAAAGTCCTCTCACAAGGATATCTCAAATATCCCAAATAAGTTCACAGCCCAAAGCACAAGAGGTGATAGAAAGTGGCTTAAACTTTAAACTTCTGTTTATCGGTGTAAAACAAAAGTGGGGCGATGAAATGTGCCTGACACGAAACTGATGTTATTCACATCCTCAGGCATGTCTGGCTGAACAATAATTACTTCAGGTTTAAAGCATCCACTGTGTTTCTCCCTTGCCCTGATGATTGATAAACTCAGCACAGACTACAGCGATCAGATCAGATAAACACTGAGTACCGATCGCTGTGAAATTAACATTCAAGTCACTCTCCTTTCAAAGCAGGTGTAGAACCACAGCTATAATTTTAGATTTAGTAGGTTGGATAGCAGAGAATATCAGTTATGTTTGGCTTTATTTCCCATAGGCTGTCTGGTTGAGGGAAGTTGCAAGTGGAGACTTTTCAATTATCAAGTCAAGGATCAAGAATCAACCTTATTTGCCATATACTGTTCACTTATATGTATTGGAATTTGCTCACAGCAACATTCAACAAATATTATGAATAAAATATGTAAAAAATAAAGTTAGAGGATAAAGTACAGATATGGAATAAAGTGTACATAAATAGTAAAATGTATTTACCATGTAAAAAGCAGTTTAAAATGTTTACAGTACGATGCAAATATCCTCATCTCCTGTGGTTTCAGATTGTCTAATGATCATTCAGAAGTACAAAGAAAGAGGCTTCTGCACTGACCCTACTCAAGGTGTTTGGTTGGGACTCCTCATGAATCTAACTTGGTTTTTACAAAGCTTTTTCAGTGTCGGAGTCACGTAGCTGAAGGTTAAATGTGCCTGCTCACAGAAGGCTTGCAGAGTCTCTGAAATGATTGGGTGCCAGGCAGTAAAGCCTCAGGGAGTTTACACAGATAAGAAAGGTCTGGGGTCTGTGCTGATTTAACTAATCTCAAGCAGAGATGCTGCAAGTTTATCAGAGTTTGTGGATTACAGAGAGAAAATCAATCTAGAAATTACAGCCCTAATTACGACTGGCCCGCCATATCAGACATGTTATGGCCTAATCCATCACGGGTAAAGCCCTCCCCACTGTTGAGCACATCTACATGGAGCACTGTTGCAGGAAAGTATCATCCATCATCAAGGACCCCCACCACACAGGTCATGCTCTCTTCTCACTGCTGCCTTCAGGGAGAAGGTACAGGAGCCTCAGAACTCACGTCACCAGATTCAGGAACAGTTATCACCCCTCAATCATCAGGGTCTTGAACCAGTTGGGATAACTTCACTCAAATTTTATTCACTCCATCACTGAACTGTTCCCTCAACCTATGGACTCACTTTCAAGGACTCATCATCTCATGTTCTCAGTATTTATTGCTTATTCATTAATTAATTATTATTATTTTGTTTTCTTTTTGTATTTGCACAGTTCATTGTCTTTTGCACATTGGTTGATTGTCCATACTGTTGGGGTGACCTTTCATTGTATTTACCGTGAATGCCTGCAAGAAAATGAATTTCTGGGTTATATATGGTGACATATATGTACTTTGATAATAAATTTACTTTGAACTGTGAACATCAGGGTCTTTTTACTCTTGCACTTTCTTAACTCTACCCACAAGGATTCTACATCTTCCAATCCTATTTCTCCTCTGTCTCAGGATTTGATTTCATTTTTTACCAAATGACCACACAAGAGGACATGAGTTGAGAGTTAAGGGGCAAAAGTTTAGGGGTAACACGAGGGGGAACTTCTTTACTCAGAGAGTGGTAGCTGTGTGGAACAAGCTTCCAGTAGAAGTGATTTTGTCATTTGAAAAATTGGATAGGTATATGGACAGGAAAGGACTGGAGGGTTATGGGCTGAGTGCAGGTCGATGGGACTAAGTGAGAGTAAGCGTACGGCACGGATTAGAAGGGCCAAGATGGCCTGTTTCTGTGCTGTAATTGTTATATGGTTATATGTTATATGATTGACCCCCCCCCACCCTTCTGTCCACCTGCCTATTCTTTCAATACAATGTGTATGTTTAGATGTTAAGTTCCGAACTATGATCTTCTTTCAGCCACGTTCTGATGCCCAGAATGTCACACCTGCCAATCTCTAACTGTACAAGAAGATCATCTGCCTTATTTTCTTTACTGTGTTCATTTAAATATAACACCTTCAGTCTTGTATTCATCACGCTTTTGTTTTGCCCCTTTCTACCTATGCCATTGGTGCTGCTTACCCTCTTTCTTGAGATTATTCTGCAACCACTTGGAGACATCCTTGGAGGCATCAAATCATGCTGGTGTCTCTTTTACAGCCACAGAATCTCCCATCCTTCCCCCTAACTATCGAGTCTCGTATCACTACCGCTCTAGCTCACTTTACCCTTCCCTGTTGAGCCTCATAGCCGGCCACAGTGCCAGTGGCAGGCATAGCTCTCCCCAAATTGGTCATCACCCTCAGCAGATTGGTAGACTGGATTCAAGCCTGGCTTGGCAGAGAGTCATAGAGGAGGGGTGTTATTCGGACTGGAACTCTGTGATCACTGATGTTACACAGTGTGGGAACCACTGTTGTTCGTGATGTACATAAGTGAGATGGATGAAAATACAGGTGGGATGAACAGGTTTGCAGATGACACAAATATTTGATAGACTTGTGGACAGTGAGGAAGGTGATCAAAGATTTTCGCAGCATATAGCCCAGATCAAAACATGGGCCAAAAACTTGCAAGTGGTGTATAATCTGGACAAGGGTGGGGTGAAGTGTAAGAGGTCACATGTGAGAGGAAAGTCTGTTGAATTAGGGTGTAGAATTGATTCTTCTTGTTGCTTAATTCTCCTATGAATAATAAACTCTTCTTGGGCATCTAGCCAGGCACAGATATTGATTATAACTAATGTTTCAATCACAAACTTTGCCATCTTCATCAGAGATGATGCCTAGTCTGGTGGTATTTATAACCCCCCCAGTCCATCCCTCCTGATTGGTTAGTTCTCATCCAATCAGGTTACCATTCTCCCACCTTGTTTACAATCAAATTCCAGTTCTTACTTAGAGCGAGACATTCATCTTTGTTAAAATTCTTTTCCTCTAGTTTTATTTCAATGGCTTCCTTTACCAGGCAGTCCCAAAACCAATTGGCACTGCACAGTGGTTTTGTCCCATTGAAGTCAATCCTATGGCCATTGCAAACGTCATGTTCTGCTACCGCCAATTTCTCCGAATGGATACACCTCCTGTGCTCCCTGATGCAGGTTCCCACTGTGCATCCCATCAGTTTGAAATATACTGTTCTACATTCAATAGATCCCTTTTCTCCTACGATTGCTTGCATTCTTACATAATCACCTACATGCATGTTATTGTCCAGTGATGATTCCAGTACTTACAGTACAGTTGTTTCTATACATTTCTAAAAGTTTCTTAGTTTTCTATAGCAGGTGTCATGCCTGGTTATTGGCAGTGTCATGCCAATAAATCTGGCTATATTACTGGTTAATTGTTATCACTGGAACTTTGATACTTATGGTCTGAGCAGGAAGCAAACACGGCTGCTTTTCTCTTTGTCTTTTCTTTGTTCTCTTGGCCCCCCCTTTCTTTGTTCTTCATTCTTGTTGCACTTAATTAAAAAGCAATAACTTTTATCCGTCATTCTTGACTTCTGAAGAACCATACGATCACAGAAGTATCAGTATCCAACAGTACACAGTAAATGACAGCATGTACTGTGATTTGCACCTTGGTCCTGGAGGAATGATGCTTCATTTAGCTCTATACATGTGTGTGGTTGAATGACAACTAAACTTGTTGAACTTGAACTTCAAAGCAGGAGCACTGAGGCACAGATCCAAAACCATACTCATGTATGCTGATGTCACACATGACAATCTAAGGTACTGATGGATCAGCATATAGGACAGAGTTTGAAAATCTGGCTGAGTGGTGCCATAACAACCACCTCTTAGTCAATGTCAGCAAGACCAAAGAGCTGGATATTGACTTCAGAAGGAGGAAACCAGAGGTCCATGAGGCCAGTCCTCATTGGAGGATCAGAGGTGGAGAGAGCCAGCAACTTTATACTCCTTGGTGTTATTATTTTGGAGGACAAACCATATAAGTGCAATTACAAATAAAGCACAGCAACACCTCTACTTCCTTAGGAGGCTGCGAAGATATGGCAGGATACCTAAAAGTTTGACAAACTTTTATTGATATAGTGGAGTGTATATTGACTGGCTGTATCATAGCCTGGTATGGAAACGCCAATGCCTTTGAATGGAATATCCTAAAAAAAACTAGTGGATACAGCCCTGTCCATCACAGGTAAAGCCCTCCCCACTACTGAGCACATCTACATGAATCATTGTCATAGGAAAGCAACATCCATCATCAGGGACCCCCACCACACAGCTCATACTCTCTTCTCGATGCTACCATCAGGGAGAAGGTATAGGAGCCTCAGGAGTCACAGTCCTGATCATTTTTTCCCTGGTTTCCTCTAATTTCCTTTGATTGTGCCACGGTTCCGACTGTTAATTTCCCAATTGTTTCTAATTTTCTTTAATGACAGCACACCTGGTTTCCATCAGGATCTGCAATATAAGAACCCTGGCGTTACACACCCTAGTTGCCAGACCGGTGGTCTTTTTCCTCTGTGATAACTAACGTTTCCCGACTGCTTAGAACCACTTGTTCTGAGTTTAGCTCCAGTTTCAAGGTTTACCTATGAGACTCCGTCTCTCTGAGTCAAGGCTCCGTATCAAAATCCCTCCTGTTTGCTGTTTGGCGTTTACGCCAGTGTAAGCATCCAAACTCAATCTCCGTGCCTGTGTCCTACACTTGGGTTCGCCTCATTCACCACGTTCCATTGCAACATCAGGACTCCCACCACCGGGTTCAGGAACAGTTATTACCCCTCAGCCATCAGGTGCTTGATAACTTCACTCAACTTCAATCGGCCCATCACTAAGATGTTCTCAGAACCTATGGACTTGTAAACTGTTAGCTAGTCAATTGAAGAATGCTTTGGTTAAACGTCAAATCACTAAGATTGGTCAGCAGAATGGGAATCTGACAGTTAATCATGATGAGATAAATAAGGCATTTCAAGACTTCTATACCTCCCTGTATCAAACTGAATTTCCTCAAGATCATAATACCATGTCTGATTTTCTTGGGAAATTAAATTTTCCAAGATTATCATCTGATGATCTTTTGATATTGGATACTCCTATTACAGATGTAGAAATTAAAGGGGCTATTTCCTCAATGAATTCTGGGAAAGCACCGGGTCCAGATGGTTATACAGTTGAAATTTTTAAATTTTTTTCCGCTACTCTTTCCCTTTGGTTAGGTAAGGTTTTTGAGGAAGCCATTAGATTGGGGAATTTGCCACAATCTTTTTATAGAGCTTCCATTTCTCTAATATTGAAGAAAGATAAAGACCCTACTAACTGTGCTTCCTATAGACCTATATCTTTATTGAATGTAGACTCCAAGATTTTTTCCAAGTTACTGGCATCTAGATTGGAGAAGGTATTACCCAAAATTATTTCAGATGATCAAACCGGTTTTATTAAAAATCGTTATTCTTTTTTTAACATTAGGAGATTGTTGAATATTGTTTATACTCCCTCACATGACACTTCAGAATGCGTGATTTCATTAGATGCATTTACAGATTAGACATTTTTAAGTTCTGTACTCCCTACGTTTCCAAATTTTGTGCCTTCAGATATTTTGGAGAGTTTATTTGAATTAGACCCTTTTCAAAAAGGGCTTATTTCAAAACTGTATAATATAATTATGAAGATACGTTCAGAGCCTCTTTATAAGACTAAAAAGGATTGGCAAAGAGAGCTTAGTCTTAGTATTTCTGGTGAGAATTGGGATAGAATTCTTCAATTAGTTAATACATCATCGTTATGTGCCAAACATTCATTAATACAATTTAAGGTCGTACATAGGGCCCATATGTCCAAGGATAAATTAGCTCATTTTTACTCTCATATTAGTCCTATTTGTGATAGATCTCATTCTGAAATTGCGTCTTTAACTCATATGTTTTGGTCTTGTTCATTTTTGGAGAAATATTGGAAAGATATTTTTGATATTATTTCTGCGGTTTTGAATATTGATTTACAACCTCATCCTATTACCGCAATTTTTGGTTTACCAATGTCAGACTCACTGCATTTATCTTCTTCTGCCCGTCGAATGATTGCATTTCTAACTCTGATGGCTAGAAGATCTATATTGTTGAATTGGAAGGAAATTAATCCTCCCACTGTATTTAATTTGTTCTCTCAAACTATGTTATGTTTAAATTTAGAAAAAATTAGAAGTGGTACTTTTGAGACTTCTATTAAATTTGAAAAGTTATGGAGACCATTTATTCAACATTTTCATATGATGTAATATGACCCTGTGCCAAGTTCATTTGATTTCCCAGCTTTTAGCTTATGTATGTTGAGAGGACCGGAAGTGAATACTTATTTTTGTGAGATATTATAAACAGCTCCCTTTTTTTTCTCTCTCTCTTTTTTTTGCTTCTTTTTTCTTCTATATTAGTTATTAGTTATTAAATTAGATTAGCTAGTTTTGCATTATATATATATTTTTTTTATTTTTTTTTCTTTCTTTTTTGTTTTCTTTATATCATATATTATGAAATATTTAGACTTACCATGTTCATACATATATTTTATGGCTTATGTCTTGGTAAACTCATTTATATTGTAACTATTATGTATGTTTTTTTTTTCATATGTAATGGAATTTGATGGTTGGTAATTTCTTTATCAATATATCATTTGTATTCTGTCCATATTACTAATATTAATAAAAATATTTAGAAAGAACCTATGGACTCACTTTCAAGGATTCTTCATCTTGCGTTCTCAATATTTATTGCTTATTTATGTATTATTTATTTTTTTCTTTTTGTATTTGCATGAATCTCAGCGTTGCATATTTAGGATGCAAGCTGATAGGTGACTGAAAATGGCAACATACAGTATGGAGAGAGGGTGATAAAGAAGATCTACTGCCTAGCTGCTTTTGTTAGTTAGGATGTTGAGTATAAAAGTCATGAAGTCATGATGCAGCTACACAGAGCTTTGGTTAGGTCACATTCGGAGTTCTGATCTGGAAAAGGATATAGAAGCTTTGGAGAAGATGCGGAAGAGGTTCAGCAGCATAAGAGAGTATTAGCTCCAATAAGGAGAGGTTGATCTCACTTGGATTGATTCCTCTGGAGGCCAGGGAACAACCCGATAGAGGTTTATACAATGATAGAGTAGATATTTGGAGTCTTTTCCCCTCGATGGAAATGTCAAATACCAGAAAGCAAGAAATCAAGGTAAGAAGGGTCAAGTTAAAAGTGAGATAATGAGGCAAGTTATTATTTTACACTGAGAGTGGTCAATGCTGGGAACATTTTGTCCAGGGAATGAGGTACAATAGTGAAGTATACAAGGTAGGGAATAGAGGATAAAACCATATGCCGGCAGATGGAATTAGCTTGGAATTATGGTTGAAAATGGCATTGTAGACTGAAGGACGCTTTCCTGTTCTGTGCTGTTCTATGTTCTATGTTCCAGGTATCCTGGCAACTGCTTCAGATCAGTAACAACAGCTCAGTCAGGGTAGAGTCTAGAGCAGGGGTGGGCAAACTTTTTGACTTGTGGGCCACAAAGGGTTCTAAAATTTGACAGGGGGGCCGGACCAGGAGCAGATGGACGGAGTGTTTTGGTAATACACCTCATAAGAGAAAATAAAATATCATGGCATATGTAGAAAACATGTGCTTTAATTTCAATTGAAAATGAACAAATGCATTACAACAAAATATCTGTCTTTGAAGTCCCATGGTATTTAGCTATTTATTGAAATGACTTTTAAAACACTGAAAATTAAATGAATAAAATACAGCTTTTTTTAATAGTAACAGTTATTATTTTAAAGCACTGAAAATTCTGTTATCCTTCAAGATATTATCATCATCATTCTCCTCCTGACTGTCTTTATTTCAAAAACGGTAGGAGATGCAGGTCTACTTGTCCTGCTCCTTCTTATTCGATTGTCCCCTGTGCCAAAACTCAACAACGACCAGCACAAGGACAGAACAGTGACAGCGCGCCAGTATGCCGAGCGCGTTATTTGATCTGGAGCGCATTTTTTATTTTGAGAACGTACGTGCACCTGCGCACTACTCATGTCCATCACTTAACAGAAATGACATGTAACATGTAAGGCTTATTGAAAAAAATATTTTCAAATGCATTTTTTACATAACACAACGAAGAAACTTATTTTTAATTTCAGTGGGAACAGTGTTGTTGGTCTTCCTTTTTAGCCAGCGCATCAAAGTCTGGATTTAGTTTTGTTGTGGCGATTCTCAGGATGGATCTGAGGTGTTGGTCAGTTAACTTGGATCTGTGGCTGGCTTTGTTGATGTTCATGACGCTGAACGCCTGTTCACACAAATAGGTCGAGCCGAACAAAGAGTAAAGCGCAAATGTGGAGTAATACGCTGCACCTCAACAAAGGTCAATGTATATAGAGTGCGTCATCTATTGGGAAAACGCCAGAATTGCGGGGAAAAAACGTTTACAAGGTTTATTAATATAATTTCATCAAGTTCTGCGGGCCGGATTAAAAAGCTTAACGGGCTGCATATGGCCCCTGGGCCGTAGTTTGCCCATGCCTGGTCTAGAGTCTAGCACCATCCTGAATGCAAGAAAACAGCGTCAAAAGAAAATCAAAACTTAAACGCATTTCAAAATGTCTCAGCTCCCATGTAATCAATAGGAACAATGGCTTAGAAAAAGAAGGAAGGAGAAAGAAAGCTTTGAGTGTTCTATTCACTGGTTTTACAGTGGTTCCTAAAGTTGTTTCTATCCCTGTAATGGAAACTCATCAAATTCTGCTACTGCAGCTACTCCAAACTAAACAAGTGTGGTTAAATGTTTCCTAATGCTACATCATCACAAAATCAATACACCCAATCAATAATTTTCAATTTAATTTTGTCCATGCAATATCTAGGAATGCATCGGAGCAAAAGACATTATTTTTCAATGATTCAAATTTTAATGTAAATTCCTCACATCTCACTAGTAATCAGTGCATTGGAGTTGTAAATTCGGGCATTCTTGACACAGAAGGTGACCTCGCCGAACTGTATGAAGTTCTGTTCATCGTATGGATCTGAAGTGGCTTCAGTCATCCACATTTAGTAATGACTGGTCCAGTACTGAAAGCAGAGCTCAAAGTTGCAAGATACTCTGCATTTTTTTCCCTCTGGAATCAGAATCTGAATCTGGTTTTTTTATTACTGATTCATATGATGTGAAACTTTGTTTTGCAGTGGCAGTACAGTGCAGAAATAAATAAATTACTATAAATTACAAATTAAGTAAATTGTGCAAAAGACCATCGTTATACCTACCGTTCAGTCCCTAGACCACAGTTTGGGAAATCTGACTGTCCTCCTACTAGAGGCTGAAGAGCAAGACTCTAGCGGTAAGGACAACAAACGTGGTCTCGGAGGGCAGAGGAGTGGCTATGGTACCGCGTTGAGTCAGAGGACAGGGCTCTGCTCTGGGGCTCACCAGAGGACCTGAACGAATACACCATAGTAGTACCGGACTTTATAACAACAGTCGTAGACAAGTGTTTCCTCAAATATTCATTCAGACTCTTCTCCAACCAGAAGCTCTGGATGAACCATGAGATCTACAATCAGCTGATTGCCAGATCGGTGGCATTTAGTTCTGGCAGCAAGAGGTCCAGGTACGACCTCTGGAAAGGCAACTTACGAGCAAAGTGGCAATCCCAGACCATATATGAACCACTGATGGATGCTCAACATCTGTGCAAATCTTGAATCGTATCTTCTCCTTCAAAGTGAAACTGAGTGACATAGGTGACAAAAGTGTTTTGCCCTCAGATGAGATCAGTGCCTTTTATGTCTGCTATGATCGTCAAAGCATGGAGGAGCTTTCACAAACTCACACAATTTCCAATGACCAACATGAGAGCACCATTCAGGAGGGCAAACCCATGGAAAGCATCCAGCACAGATAGGGTATATGGTTGAATACCAAAGACCTGTACTAATCAACTGGCTAGAGTGTTCATAGATATTTTTAAAATCTTGCTTTGGCAATCTGAGATACCCACCTGCTTTAAGCAGGCTTCAATTATACTGGTACCTAAGAAGAATATGGTAACCTGCCTCAACAGCTATCATCCATTAGCAATTACGTCCACTGTGATAAAGTGTTTTGAGAGGTTGGTGATGAAAGACGTCAACTCCTGCCTGAGAAGTGACTTGGATCTGCTCTAGTTTGCCTGTCGGCACAATAGATCCACAGCAGATGCCATTTCATTGGCTCTTCACTCAAACCTGAAACACTGGACAGTGAAGATGCATGCATCAGGATGCCATTCATTGACTGCATCTTGACTACTATCATCTCCTCTAAACTAATCAATAAGCTTCAAGACCTACTAGGTCTCAATACCCTCTGGTGCAACTGGATCCTTGACAACCTCACTCACTCTCAGATCCTGTCAGTTCAGATTGGAACTTCATAATCTCCGTCGGCACAGGTGCACCACAAGGCTGTGTGCTTATCACCCTGTTCTACTTACTTTATACTTATGATGGGGTGGTAAGGACAGCCCCAATCCCATAATTAAGTCTGCTGTCGTTGGCCATATCAAAGCTGGTGATGAATCAGCATATAGGAGGGAGATTGAAAATCTATCTGAGTGGAGCCACAACAACAACCTCTCACTCATTGTCCATTAAACCAAAGAGCTGATTGTTGACTACAGGAGGAGGGAACCAGACGTCCATGAGCCAGTCCTGATCGGAGGATTGGAAGTGGAGAGGGCCAGAAACTTTAAATCCTTCGGTGTTGTCATTCCAGAGGATCGGTCCTGGGTCCAGCATGTAAGTGCAACTACAAAGACAGCACAGCAGCATCTCCACTTCTTAAAAGTTTGCAACAATTCGACATGTCATCTAAAACTCTGACAAACTTCTATAGACACATGGTGGTGAGAATATTGACTGGCTGGTATGGAAACACCAATGCACTTGAACAGAAAATCCAATACAAATCCATCACGGGTAAAGCCCACACCACCACTGAGCACATCTACATGGAGTGCTGTTGCAGGAAAGCAGCATTATCATGAAGAACCCCCACCATCCAGGCCATGCTCTCATCCCTCTGCTGCCAACAGGAAGGAGGTACAGGAGCCTCAGGACCCACACCACCAGGTTCAGAAACAGTTATAACCTTCAACCATCTGCTCTTGAACCAGAGGGGATAGCTTCACTCACCCCGTCACTGAACTGTTAACACCAACTATGAACTTCCTTTCAAAGACTCTTCATCTCATATTCTCGATATTTATTGCTTATTTATTTACTTAGTTTATTATTGTTTTCTTTTTTTGTATTTGCACAGTTAACATCCTTTTGCACATTGGTGTTTGCCCATCTTGTTGGATACATTCTTTAATTAATTCTACTGCATTTATTCATATTCAATGTGGATGCCTGCAAGAAAATGAATCTCATAGCTATATATGATGGCATATATGTACTTTGATAATAAATGTACTCGAAGCTTCTTTAGTTGTCCATTGATGAGACACTTGCCCTTTGGTGATATGGAGTATTTCAGAGTTGAATGTGATGACAACTCAACAGCCAGGCCCTATTTTGTCCAAATTCCATTAACTGTACAAGGCACCTATTAAGTGATACTTTTGAAACGGAGGCCAGATTTACTCATATCAGATTCCACAGCTCTACTTTGACAAACAATACATTTATCTTCCAACCCTCAATCATGAGCTTTAATGGTGGTTTGGTCATGGACTCATTATTGTGCCAAAGACCAAACAATTTACATGGACCCCTGCCACAAGAAAGCAACATCAAGGACATTCATCATCCAGGCTGTGCTCTCTTCTTGCTACTACCATCATGTAGGAGGTACAGGAACCCTAAGTCCTACTCCATCAGGTTCAGGAACAGTCATTACTCTACAACTATCAGACTCTTGAACCAGCATGGATAACTTCACTCATATCAACAAAGAACTGATTGCACAACTTATAAAACTCACTTTGAAGGATTCCACAACTCACATTCTTACTTTTTTATTTGCACAATTTCTCTTTTCTTGCTCATTGCCTGTTTGTTTATTCTCTTGAAAATGCCTACAAGAAAATGAATCTCAAGGTAACATATGGTGACATATATGTATTTTGATAATAAATTTACTTCGACTTTTGTTTTGCTTGTTTATTGCAAGCTACAATAAAACCAGGTGTAAATTTATCTTCTAAGTATTTTGGGAAAGTGCTAAAATGATGGGAACGAGGGAATGGTGGAAATATGCCCACCTGGACACGAGTTTGCTCTTAGGTAAACAGATTAAAACTATTATTGAAAATAACATTTTGAGAGCGTTTATTGATGTTCCTTCATACTATGAATTTTTTATTGAAAAGTCGAAACTGTGAACTATTGCACAATACATTACTAATGGAATAAATCTTTTATTGACTTTTTTCTTATTGATCTAAAACTGAGAGTGGGAAACATTTTTAAACCAGTAAAGATTTTTTTTAAACTCTAAAATCTTCAGAAAGGGCAAACAAGATATACATGAATCTATGACTCTACGACATTGGTATGCCTTATATTCTGGTTTACAATAGGTACTATGTATCACACAAGCTGTTACTGCGACGAGTGCATTTCAGAAATACTTCATGCCTGTTTGAAGTGTTTGGGCTGACCAGAAACTGGGCAAGGTGCCTGTTTGACTTTCATTACAAAAATCTTTCAACCTGAGATTAATGAGTAACAATCGGCTGAGTTATCTGCTAAAGAAAGCTTAAAACCTCTACCACCAGGTAATCACAAGGTAAGGCTACAAATGAGTCACCTCCATTCATTTTGTTGAACGGTTTTAGCATGGACTAGGAACACTTTTTGAGAGTGAAATGCTGGTCACTGTCACCAGAACAACTGAACGAGAAGAAATGATAAAAACAGCACTCTTGATGCAGGATTTCAACCTGAATTGTCAATAATTCCTTTCATCCCACAGTTGTTGCTCGACCTGCTGAGTTCCTCCAGTGGACTGTTTTGTTGGGCCATATTCCAGCTTTTGCAGTCTTTTATGTGTCATAGAAACATATAAAATAGCTGCAGGAGTAGGCCATTTGGCCCTTCGAGCCTGCACCGCCATTCAGTATGATCATGGCTGATCATCCAACTCAGAACCCTGTACCTGCTTTCTCTCCATACCCCCGATCCCTTTAGCCACATGAACCATATCTAACTTCCTCTTAAATATAGCCAATGAACCGGCCTCAACTGTTTCCTGTGGCAGAGAATTCCACAGATTCACCACTCTCTGGGTGAAGAAGTTTTTCCTCATCTCGGTCCTAAAAGGCTTCCCCTTTATCCTTAAACTGTGACCCCTCGTTCTGGACTTCCCCAACATCAGAAACAATCTTCCTGCATCTAGCCTGTCCAATCCCTTTAGAATTTTATACGTTTCAATAAGATCCCCCCTCAATCTTCTAAATTCCAGTGAGAATAAGCCTAGTCGATCCAGTCTTTCTTCATATGAAAGTCCTGCCATCCCAGGAATCAATCTGGTGAACCTTCTCTGTACTCCCTCTATGGCAAGAATGTCTTTCCTCAGATTAGGGGACAAAAACTGCATACAATATTCTAGGTGCAGTCTCACCAAGGCCTTGTACAACTGCAGTAGAACCTCCCTGCTCCTGTACTCAAATTCTTTTGCTATGAATGCCAACATACCATTTGCCTTTTTCACCACCTGCTGTATCTGCATGCTCACCTTCAATGACTGGTGTACAATGAAACCCAGGTCTCGTTGCATCTCCCCTTTTCCTAATTGGACACCGTTCAGATAATAATCTGTTTTCCTGTTCTTGCAACCAAAGTGGATAACCTCACATTTATCCACATTAAATTGCATCTGCCATGAATTTGCCCACTCACCTAACCTATCCAAGTCACCCTGCATCCTCTTAGCATCCTCCTCACAGCTAATACTGCTGCCCAGCTTCGTGTCATCCGCAAACTTGGAGATGCTGCATTTAATTCCCTTGTCTAAATCATTTATATTGTAAACTACTGGGGTCCCACCACTGAGCCTTGCGGTACCCCACTAGTCACTGCCTGCCATTCTGAAAAGGTCCCATTTACTCCCACTCTTTGCTTCCTGTCTGCCAACCAATTCTCTATCCACATCAATACCATACCCCCAATACTGTGTGCTTTAAATTTGCATACTAATCTCCTGTGTGGGACCTTGTCAAAAGCCTTTTGAAAATCTAAATATACCACATCCACTGGCTCTCCCCTATCCACTCTACTAGTTACATCTTCAAAAAATTCTATAAGATTCATCAGACATGATTTTCCTTTCACAAATCCATGCTGACTTTGTCCGATGATTTCACCTCTTTCCAAATATGCTGTTATCACAACTTTGATAACTGACTCTAGCATTTTCCCCACCACCGATGTCAGACTAACTGGTCTATAATTCCTTGGATTCTCCCTCCCTCCTTTTTTAAAAAGTGGGGTTACATTAACCACCCTCCAATCCTCAGGAACTAATCCAGAATCTAAGGAGTTTTGAAAAATTATCACTAATGCATCCACTATTTCTTGGGCTACTTCCTTAAGCACTCTGGGATGCAGACCATCTGGCCCTGGGGATTTATCTGCCTTTAATCCCTTCAATTTACCTAACACCACTTCCCTACTAACATGTATTTCCCTCAGTTCCTCCATCTCACTAGACCCTCGGTCCCTTACTATTTCTAGAAGATTATTTATGTCCTCCTTACTGAAGACAGAACCGAAGTAGCTATTCAATTGATCTGCCATGTCCTTGTTCCCTATGATCAATTCACCTGTTTCTGTCTGCAAGGGACCTACATTTGTCTTGACCAATCTTTTTCTTTTCACGTATCTATAAAAGCTTTTACAGTCAGTTTTTATATTCCCTGCCAGCTTTCTCTCATAATCTTTTTTCCCTTTCCTAATTAAGCCCTTTGTCCTCCTCTGCTGGTCTCTGAATTTCTCCCAATCCTCAGGTGTGCTGCTTTTTTTTTGCTAATTTATGTTTCTTCTTTGGACTTGATACTGTCCCTAATTTCCCTTGTCAGCCATAGGTGCACTGCCTTCCCTGGTTTATTCTTTTGCCAAACTGGGATGAATTGTTGTAGTTCATCCATGCGATCTTTAAATGCTTGCCATTGCATATCCACCGTCAACCCTTGAAGTATCATTTGCCAATTTATCTCAGCTAATTCACGTCTCATACCTTCAAAGTTACCCTTCTTTAAGTTCAGAACCTTTGTTTCTGAATTAACTATGTCACTCTCCATTTTAATGAAGAATTCCACCATATTATGGTCACTCTTACCCAAGGGGCCTCGCACGACATGATTGCTAACTAACCCTTCCTCATTGCTCAATACCCAATCTAGAATGGCCTGCTCTCTAGTTGGTTCCTTGCCATGTTGGTTCAGAAAACCATCCCGCATACATTCCAAGAAATCCTCTTCCTCAGCACCCTTACCAATTTGGTTCACCCAGTCTATATGTAGATTGAAGTCACCCATTATAACTACTGTTCTTTTATTGCACGTATTTCTAATTTCCTGTTTAATGCCATCCCCAACCTCACTACTACTGTTAGGTGGCCTGTACACAACTCCCACCAATGTTTTCTGCCCCTTAGTGTTATGCAGCTCTACCCATATCGATTCCACATCCTCCAGGCTAATGTCCTTCCTTTCTATTGAGTTAATCTCCTCTCTAACCAGCAATGCTACCCCACTTCCTTTTCTTTCCTGTCTATCCCTCCTGAATATTGAATATCCCTGGATGTTGAGCTCCTATCCTTGGTCACCCTGGAGCCATGTCTCTGTGATCCCAAATATATCATATTCATTAATAACTATCTGCACATTCAATTCATCCACTTTGTTACGAATGCTCCTCGCATTGACCCACAAAGCCTTCAGGCTTGTTTTTACAACACTCTTAGCCCTTATACAATTATGTTGAAAAGTGGCTCTTTTTGCTTTTTGCCCTGGATTTGCCTGCCTGCCACTTTTACTTCTCACCTTACTACTTTTTGCTTCTACCCTCATTTTACACCCCTCTGTCTCTCTGCACTTGTTCCCATCCCCCTGCCACATTAGTTTAAAGCCTCCTGAACAGCAGTAGCAAACATTCCCCCTAGGACATTGGTTCCAGTCCAGCCCAGGTGCAGACCGTCCTGTTTATACTGGTCCCACCTCCCCCAGAACTGGTTCCAATGCCCCAGAAATTTGAATCCCTCCCCCTTGCACCATTTTTCAAGCCACGTATTCATCTGAAATATCCTCCTATTTCTAATCTGACTAGCACGTGGCACTGGTAGTAATCCAGAGATTATTAACTTTGTGGTCCTACTTTTTAGTTTATCTCCTAATTCCCTAAATTCACCTTGTCGGACCTCATCCCATTTTTTTACCTATATCGTTGGTACCTATGTGCACCACGACCACTGGCTGTTCACCCTCCCATTCCAGAATGTCCTGCAGCTGCTCAGAGACATCCTTGACCCTTGCACCAGGGAGGCAACATACCATCCTGGAGTCTCGTCTGTGGTCGCAGAAATGCCTATCTATTCCCCTTACAATCGAATCCCCTATCACTATAGCTCTCCCACTCCTTTTCCTTCCCTCCTGTGCTGCAGAGCCACCCATGATGCAATGAACTCGGCTGCTGCTGCCTTCCCCTGATGAGACATCTCCCCCAACAGTATCCAAAACAGTACATCTGTTTAGGAGGGAGATTACCCCAGGGGACTCCTGCACTACCTACCTACTGCTACGCTGTCTAGTGGCCACCCCTTCCCTTTCTGCCTGTGTAGCCTATACCTGCGGTGTGGCCAACTCACTGAATGTGCTATTCACAACTTTCTCAGCATCGCGGATGCTCCAGTATGAATCCAATCACAGCTCCAGACGCTCAATGAGATCTGCCAGAAGCTGCAGTTGGACACACTTCCTGCACACATAGTCGTCAGAGACACTGGAAGTATCCCTGATTTCCCACATGCTGCAGGATGAACAAACCACAGGGCCAATCTCAGCTGCCATGACCTACCCAATACTTGCCTCAACTTTTGAAACTTTCTCCTTTGAAAGGAACTTATCCAGCCTGAGAATAACTAGCAACATGAATTAATATTGTGCCTTTAGTGGAGAGAGATTTTTATTTTATATAGAGATTTAGCACAGTAACAGGCCCTACCGGCCCTATGAGCCCGCGCTGTCCAGTAACCAAGTAACCTATTCACCCACACATCTTTGGAATGTGGGAGGAAATGGGGCACCCGGAGGAAATCCACATGGTCACGGGGAGAACGTCCAAGTGCCACCCCAAAAAGCCAAACACTTTAGCACAGTATTTCTCAGCCACAGATGATGGAAATGATCCTTAACAGTATAGTCTTTGATCTATCTAACTGGATTGTCTGTCTAAGGATATTAATCCGTAAGGAGATTGTGAAAAATGTCACCAAAATTAGGGCCTTTGAACCACTCAGCCCCAGCAGTCTGGGTGCTGTCCAAGGGGAGTCTGTGCATTCTCTCTGTGACACGTAAGTTTTCAGCTCAAAGATGCGCTGCTAGTTTAATAGGGCACCATTGATTTGCCCCTGGTAGGTGGATGGTGAGAGAACTGTGTGGATGTAAAATGAGGAATGAAATTGGAAGTTACTATAGGATTCTAGAAGGTGAGGATGAAAACATGTCTTCTCTTGTCAGAGTGAGGAATGAGGTAAGAGTCAGAGCTGCTGGAGAGATAGGAAGCTCTGTCTTTTTTTTAATTAATTTGTTGATCAGATGTGGGCATCACTGGCACACTTGTATTTCTTGCCCATCTGGTCGGTTGGTGGAGCAGTGAGATCGGCGCCAGGCTCGAGAACGGAGGTTCTCTCCATCCGTGCCGGGTTGATGTCGAGCTCCCAACTCGACCTCGTAAAAAAAAACCCACTGCGACCTCCAGTTTAAATTCCCACATGGAATATTGTGGAGGATCAAATACCCAAACCCAAACCCAATCCCTTACTGCCATAGAAGAACTCAGGAGACTATGAAGTCAAGCACACTAGTGGCCTAAAGTCTACAGTCGGTCTATTTGGGTAAGAACGGCAGATTTCCCTCCCTGAATGACTTTAGTGAACCAGATGGATTTTAAAATAAAATTCAAAGTTCAGAGTAAATGTACTATCAAAGTCCATATATGTCACCATATACAACCCTGAGATTTGTTTTCTTATGGGCATTCACAGTAAGTACAAAGAAACTAAATAAAGCACATCATAAAAGGCTAATAAGTTCAAGATGATAAATACAGAAAATGCCAGAATCAATCCATCACATTACAGAACCCCTGCAGCAGTTTAACTCAATCTGATTACTTACACAGGCACAATCAAATGACAAACATCATTCACAAAATCTTGTTTTAAAATACAAACCATTAAAGACACCAACCTTACTATAAATACAAGCTTGATCCAGCTTTAGAGACAGAGTCCTACAAATTATATTACAACTGATCTATTATTACAGATAGGGCAATCATTAATAAACAAGCAAGAACAACTTACTTAATAGATATAGCCATTCCAAACATTTAACTTACGGACATCAAGGTGAGAAACACCAGAAATATGCTGAATTAAAAGAGGAAATTGAAAGACTATGAAACATGAACAAGGTATACGTTGTCCTAATAGTAATATCCACAACTGGTATCTTCCCAAAGCATTAAACAATTAGGCCTACACAGCAATATTTATGTAAATCTCCAGAAAGCTACAATACTAAAATAGTGCGAAGTTCCTAGCAATTGAGAAATGAGTCTGTTTGGCTATGTCCATACCTCAAGTGTTACCAGCATGAGCTGAGACAAGATAAAAATAATAATAAATAAGTAATGAATATTGAGAACGTGAGATGAAGAGTCCTTGAAAGTGAGTCCATAGGCATGTTCAGTTTTCAGTTGAATGAAGTTATCCTCTTTGTTCAAGAGCCTGATGATTGAGGGGGTAATAATTTGTCCTGAACTAGGTGGTGTGGGTTCCAAGGCTCCTGTGCCTCCTTCCCGATGGCAGAAGTGAAAAGAAGCATAGCCCGGGTGGTGAGGGGCCTTGATGCTTTCCTGCAACAGCGCTCCGAGTAGATGTGCTCACTGGTGGGGTGGGCTTTACTCGTGACGGCCTGAGCTCAAGGGCAGGTTTGTACTCCTATTGTTGAGACTAATTTTTTTTAAATGAAAAGTTATTTTCATTTCAGCTCCCCAACTGCCATGGCGGGATTCAAGCCCACGGCTCTGAAGTAGTGGACCAGAAGTACTATACAAAGTAAAATTGTGAAGTTAACGTCATTCAGACAAAACCACCTTGGGGTGTTGACCTGATCTGAATGCTGCTGAATAACAAAACACCAGGTTGTTCTGTGTTCGGTAAGCACAATGAGTTAGAGCCAATGGCAAATGTGGCAGAATCCCAGATACCGAGAGGAAAAAACTGGACTAGCTCTTCTTTCCAAATCAGTAAGAGTAAATCAGGAGTGTTGTACCGTCTCCCTTCACCAAAAGCACCAGTCCACATCCCTTGACTGAGTATATTAACTTTCTCAGCCTTGTCCTTTTGACAGGGGTGTCATACACACAGCTGTAAGGATGACAGGCGCATGTAACATATAAACACAAGAGATTCTGCAGATGCTGAAAACCCAGAGCAACACACACAAAATGCTGGAGGAACTCAGCTGGTCAGGCAGCGTCTATAAAATGAACAAACAGATGACGTTTCAGGCTGAAAACCTTCTTCAGGATTGGAAAGGAAGCCACCAGAATAAAAAGACATGGTTGGGGGGGGCGGGGGGAGGGTAAGGGGAAGGAGGACAGCTAGAAGGTGATAGGGAAGCCAGGTGAGAGAAAAGGTAAAGGGCCAGAGAGGAAGGAACCTGATAGGAGAGGAGAGTGGACCATTGGAGAAAGGGAAGGAGTGAGGTGATAGGCAGGTGAGAAGAGGTGAGAGGCCAGATGGGGAATATAAGAGGGGAGGAGGAGGGAAGTTTTTTTAAACCAGAAGGAGAAATTGATATTCATGCCATCCAGACGGAGGATACCCAGGCAGAATATAAGGTGTTGCTTTTCCACCCTGAGGGTGGCCTCATCGTGGCACAGAAGGAAGCCATGAACTGACACATCAGATTGGGAATGTGAATCGGAATTAAAATGTCTGGCTACCAGGAAGTTCTGCTTTAGGCAAAGTATCCCTCCAGGACCAAAAACAGAGAGCTGCTGTTTACTCATTAACCTTAGTAAGCATACAAAGGTGAAGTTCAAAATGGATTCTAGTGACAGGGGACGAGGAGAATCGGATTTATTCATCCTTTCCTGTACCCACCTATTAAGCTTGAAAGGACATTCTGAAGAAATAGAACAAAGTGAAAATAAAACGCATTACCTTCTAAATCACACCAAAACTTCCTTTTTGGGCGAGATGTTAAATCAATGTACTGAATAGTGCCTCAGGTGAAGGTAACGAATTCCTTTTATGAAGAGTGCAGATTGCTCTGTCATTTCCCTGGCCAACATAATCTCAGCAACCAATTTGACCAAAAGCAGAGCATCAGACCATTTATTTCTTATTGTTTCAATGTCCATTTATTTCATTGTCACAAAAACAAAGGAGCTGGTTGTGGATTACAGGAGGAATGGAGACGGGCTAGACCATACTGACATCAATGATCTGGGGTTGAGAGGGTGAACAGCTTTAAGTTCCTCAGCATAAACATCACCGAGGACCTCATGTGGTCACACCAACTGTGTGAAGAAGACAGACAGACATACTTTGTTGATCCCGAGGGAAACTGGGTTTCGTTACAGTTGCACCAACCAAGAATAGTGAAGAAATCTAGCAATATAAAACCATAAATAATTAAATAATAATAAGTTAATCATGCCAAGTGGAAATAAGTCCAGGACCAGCCTATTGGCTCAGGGTGTCTGACACTCCAAGGGAGGAGTTGTAAAGATTGATGGCCACAGACAGAAATGACTTCCTATGACGCTCAGCGTTGCATCTCAGTGGAATGAGTCTCTGGCTGAACAGGGCCACTTTCACCTCAGACGGTTGAGGAAGTTTGGTATGGGCCCCTAAATCCTGAGAACTTTCTACAGGGGCACAATTGAGAGCATCCTGACTGGCTGCATCACTGCCTGGTATGAGAACTGTACCTCCCTTAATCACAGGACTCTGCAGAGAGTGGTGCGGCATCTGTAGTTGTAAACCTCCCATGATTCAGGACATTTACAAAGACAGGTGTGAAAAAGGGCCCAAGGGATCATTGGGAACACCAGTCATCCCAACCACAAACTATTCCAGTTGCTACCATCTGGGAAACGGTACCACAGCATCAAAGCCAGGACCAACAGGCTCCAGGACAGCTTCTTCCACCAGACCATCAGACTGATTAACTCGTGCTGTTTTGAGTGTCCTTCTATGTTACATTGACTGTTCTATTTATTATAGATTATTATAAATTACTATGATTGCACATTGCACATTTAAGTGGAGACATAATGTAAAGATTTTTACTTCTTATGTATATGATGAATAAACAAAATAAAGTCAATTCAATTCAACTCTGTGGAAATTATTTGTCGTGTTTGTCTACATATCAGGCTCTGTTGTACAAGAATAATTCATTGATTACGAAATGCTTTCTACTTAGCTGATAAACTGCTAATATCAACACTAGTTCCTGATTTCTAAATTATTTTGTTGATCACAATTTATAAGGCATGTTAACAGTGGAAAATTAACTTTTCAGAAAATTCTTACATAATATAATGATCGTGAAGTTAATGAATAATTGGAAAGGCACTTCAAATTAAATGTTTTAATTGCAATGGAAATTGCTGTCTATAATCTTTAGTGTGTTTTTTATTATTTATTCAGGAATCAGCTTTGCCTTTGAGGAGGTGGTGGTGCGCAGCCTTAAACTTTCACAGTTCATCCGGGGAACGCATTCCAATAACACTTGCATCATGCACCAGGGTGTTCTCTTCACAAACCTGATGAGATAACCATAGGCTTTGGCCAGGAGCAGATATTGCCAGGTGGTGCCCAACCTTCACAGAGTGTTTTGACCCTAAACCACTACACTCTCCAGCTGGTGGGTCAGCAGTGGTGGCCAAGGCACTGCCCATCTGCTCCTGACTTCCAGCTCAACTCCTCTCGCCTGCTCCATATCCAGCAAGAGGCTTTAATAAGTAGGTTCCAAAGCTCAAAGGAAATTCATTATCAAAGCATGTGTATGTTACCATATACCTCCCTGAGAAACATTTACTCGCAGGTATTTAAACCTGCGATAATAAAGAAAAATAAAGGGAAAAACTGTGCAAATACTGAGACCATGAATTGTAAAGAGTCCTTGAAAAATGAGTTGGTAGATTGTGGAATCAGTTTAGAGCTGTGGTGACCGAAGGTATCCACACTGATCCAGGAGCCTAACAGTTGTAGGGTAATAACTATTCCTGAACCTGGTGGCGTGGACCTCAGGTTTCTGTTCTTCCTGCCCGATGGTGGTAGTGAGAAGAAGACACAATCTCGTTGGAGGGGGTCATTGATAATGGATGCTGTTTTCTTGTGGTAATCACCAACTTCATCAAGAACAAAGAAGAGCCGTAGATTACAAGTTTCTGCCAATTGAGTGATATCTGTTCTCGGCCTAGGTCTGATGGCACTGGATGTGGTAGGAAGATCGCTGTCAGCCTTATAGCACCCATGGCTACAATCACCCACACACAGGAAAGGACAGTGGACACTCGCTTTGGCAGTAGGACTAGTGCTGGGTCTTTGACGGAATATCACTCATGATGGACAGGCTCTCAAACAGGCCCAGCAATGCAATCCACATTTGGCTACAACTCTTCCGCATCAATATCAGTATCAGTGTCCTAATCAATGGGTGAGTAACAGAAGGTTTCCATTTTGCAAGACATTTGACAATCTCCCACACGAAGAACTGCACCCTACTACAACTGGAAATTTACCAATACAAAAATATTCACTTTGTACTTGATGACCCGATAAGGTGCAGTGACACATGAGGCAGAAGGCCGATGGCAGCAGAGAGATGTAGTCAGTGGCTGCTGCCTTCTGTCCACACTGCCGAAGAACTTTTTGAGCGTGGATTGGCCTCTCCGGCCATCTGTGTACCACAGACCAGTTCCTGCCCCTACAAATCGCAGATGACTAGAGTGATTCTTATCGATGCACAGTGGATGGACAAAGTGTGTGCCTGCAAGTAGTTTTCAGTGTGAATACATGTGCTTGTAATAGACTTGACTGTGACTTTGACTTTGATTCCTAACCCTGGTTAAATATTCAGTTTATTTTTCAATAATTATTTCATTCCTTTTAAGGAGCATTCACAACTAGTCCCCAAGGATTAATTCCTGACCTTGATATCTTTATTGTTCATCAATATCTGATCTAAAGCTGCCAGGTATTGCTCAATTGAATGTTAATGCCAATCACACACTGTCACCAACCATTAATTTATCTAAATCAGCCTGCCACTTATTGATTTTGTGCAAGTCATCATACTGTTGAATTTAAGAGTAGTTAGTTTATGCACTACTAATGGAATTTCTCATGGCTACCATCAGGCAGGAGATAGGAAGCCCAAGATCCCACACCCATCGGGTTCAAGAACAGCTACTTCCCTTCAGCCACATGGTTCTTGAATTGACCTGCACAAATCTAATTATCTCCCTAGTAAAGCAATACTTCCAGCACTTTGTACAACAATGGGCTTTGTTTCGATTTGCTCCAACTGTGCTCTTTCTTGTAAAAGTTGGGTATAATTACTGTTTCTCTTGTGAACGTTGCATATCGGGGATGCTGCTGCAAGTACAATTTTCACTGCACCTATGCATGACTTTGACTTCGAAATGCTGAGAGAGAAAAAATTAGCCCAGTGTAATTCAACCTTAAATCTTCAAGTGGAAGCCTGAACACCATAAAGCTTACCCTTTGTAAAATATGTAAAATATTAAAAGTGATGTCTGGCCTGCTGCTAGCTAATCTTTAGTTCTGTCTCATCTCCCCTCTGTGGCAATTCTTTTTCCTGCAGCAAAAGTCTCTGTGGTCCACCTACCTGAGGTTGTCAATTACTTATTTATTGAGACACAGCCCGGAATAGACCGTTCCAGTAACTGTTGATTGAACCCGTCTAATCATGAGACAATTTACAATGACCAATTAACCTGCCAATCAGTATGTCTTTGGGCTGGAGGAGGAAAACACCAGGTGGAAATCTACACAGTCATGGAGAGAACGTATAAACCCCTTACAGGCAGCGGTGGGAATTGAACCTGAGACACCTGTACTGTAAGGCATTGCGCTAAGCGCTATGCTGCTGTGCTGCCCGTTGGAGGAATGATTTAACTAAATGGTAAAATGAATTGACAATTTTATATTTTAAATTAAAATAGAAAGCATGGGAGGTACTCAACAGGTCAGACAGCATTTGTGAAGAGAGAAGTAGAGGTCACAGGTTAAGGACCTTTTTTGTCTCATACTTATGACATCACAGAAGGAGGTCATTTGGGTCATTGTGTTCTGGGGTAGCATCCCTTATCATGAAAGCTAATACCACACCATGGAATCTTTTTCCTGCACCTGAGGGATAGCATCTTACTGAAAACTCACACCCCCTCCAGGCTGTTCAGCACTTCCTTGGTGCTCTGCATGAGGATTGGTAGTTACACGGGCTAATGTTCAAAAGTCACACGGACTACAGAAGCATGCTTTAGAACAATTCATTTAGATTCAGATTTATTTATTTCCTACACATCAAAACATACAGGGAAATGTGTTGTTTGCATCAACAGCCAACACAGTCCGAATTTGTGCTGGGGGCAGCGCGCAAGTGTCACAACACATTCTGGAGCCAACATTACCTGCCTACAATGGTCAGCACAATGACAAAAGCAACAACGAATCAACTCAAGATAAAAACTGCTTTCCCTCCCTCCCACCTGCCCACCCACTTACACACAGAGACAGGCCTCCAACACCAGGCCAACCTCACAGATATCAGGCCTCCAAACTCAAAACCATGGCCCAGACTCATTGACTTGCAGACATTGGCCTTCTGACTTCCAGACAAGCTAACCCAGGGGTTTTGACCATGGCCGCTACCGCCACACTCACCAACTTCAGTCTTCGAACTTCGGGCTTTACCTCTCGACTTCAACCTTCAGCTTTGCTCTCCAGGCTTTGCTGACATCTGGTTATCGACCCCAAGACTCACCGATCACAGGTTTGATGCTTATGCCTCGACTTCCAGACTCACAAGGACCTCTGACCCAGTGATTTGGTGGAGTAGTCACCAGCTGTAATGACCCTCTGACCTGGTCTCCTCAACACCTGCCAACCTGACCACCAGGACTGCAGAGCACTCTGATCCGGACTCCGACCACCAGATCCTGCCCTGACCCTTCAATTACTGCCCCGATTCCTAACCTAACTCCTAACTCCCTGCCTTGTCCCTAAAACTAAAAATTGTCACTGTTGTACAGTATACAATTACACTAACGTTTCAATTCTGAGGAGAGGCAGTCAGGCTGGGTTTGATATCCTCGGAGCAGAAGAGGCTGAACAGCAACATGATAGAGCAAAGCAGAACAGTGAGAAGAAAAGATAGGGTAACGTTCTCCATGGCAGACATGTTTATGACCAGAAAGCATAAGATTAAGAAGTTTAGAGAGGATTTGAGGGAGGTTTTTTTCCCAACGTAGAGAATGGGTGCAGTGTGTTACACACTGCCTGTGAGGGACTGGAGGGAGGTTTTTGTTCATTGCTCTCAGAGGGAGGAGCCCGCGTTTGACCAGGCTCTTTCCCCCTCTCGCTTGCTGCTCCCGGAGGAAGGTGGCTCGATTCTGCTGGAGGATGGTGCAGGGTCTTGGGGCTCGGGCAAGGTTTAATCGACGCGGTTTGTGGATTGGACTCTGCTGTTCACGTTATGATGTGCTTCTGGTTCTGGTTACTTCTTTTATTGTTGCTATTTTTATTGCGGGGCAGACCAGCTCTGCAGCCTGCAGTCAACAAAAACCACAGCGCTAAATTGAACTGAACTAAACTAAGCCGAACATTCCTAGACTGTTTCAAGAACCCTGTGGCTCGGTGTTTTACATTCTGTGTGCTTTTCACTCAATTTTTGCCATTTGTGCAATTTGTTTTTTCTTTGCACGTTGAGTGTTTGATGCTTTTCTTTGAACCGGTTCCGTGGTGTTACTTTGTTTCGTGGCTGTCGGTGGGAAGACAAATCTCGGGCTTGTACACTGCAGATATTTTGCTAATAAATGTGCTTTGAATCTTTTTGAATATTTGAATCTGGATGAGCACGTGAATTGCCAAGGCAAGAGTAGACGATGGGCCAATGGTTAACTTATAGAGGACCTGATGGTCAGCATGGACATGCTGGACAGGGGACCTGCTTGCCTGCTCTAAGGCTCTATGTCAAGGGTTCCCAACCTTTTTTATGCCATGAAGCCTTACCAGTAACCGAAGGGTCATGGACCCCAGATTGGGAACCCCTGCTTTATATCATTCATTTGCAGATTGTAGTTAAACAAACACATAGACTCTTGAGTAGGTATGTAGAGCTGAGAAAAATAGAGGGCAATGCGGTAGGGGAATTCTAGGCCGTTTCTAGTATAGGTTGCATGGTTGGCAGGACACTGTGGGCTGAAGGGACTGCAATGTGCTGAACATTTCTATGTTCTTGGTTCAATAACCAAGATACCTTTAGATACAGCGTATCAGAGAATTACATCAAACCACAGGGATGCCAAACCATATTAGTAGGAATGAGATCAGAGTACCTGAAGTTTGGTCAAAGTGATAGATTCCTGAGAGCTTCTTCAAAGAGGAAACAGGAAAACCCTCAGGGAGGGAATTCCACCACTTGGTAGCTGACGACAGCCAAAATGGAAATTAATTAAACTCAGAGATCAAAATGCTGAAACAGAGGAAGGGAGGAAGAGACTGGAAGAGATTACAAAGATAAGGAGGGGTAAGATCATAGGAAGTATTTGAAAATAGAGACACAATCCTGGTGCCGGGTCTGGAGCCTCCAGAGATGCTCCTCAGTTTGCCAAGCTCCTCCAGAAATCGTTTCTTGCTGCAGGAGATTTAAACACACGGATGGCAACATTGTACAGGCTCTAGGACTGAAGCACAGAGCTGCTTGATCCAAATGGAGACAAATCCTGTACCGTGGCCACACGTCAAGCAAGGTTGCCAGCCCATTCATGACTACTAAGCAGGCTATCCCTAGGTAATGAATCCCATTTTTTTACATAAGTTAATTTTGTGCAGAACGCTACAAACAGCCAAATGTCCCTTTCCTGGTGTTCACCTGGTGGAGAATCTCACCTGGTCCCTCAACACCAGCTCCATAGCAAAGAAAGCTTGGCAGCGTCTCTACTTTCTGCAAAGGCTGAGGAAAGTCCATCTCCCACCCCCCATACCCTCATCACATTCTACAGGGGCTGTATTGAGAGCATCCTGAGCAGCTGCATCACTGCCTGGTTCAGAAATTGCACCATCTTGGATCGCAAGACCCTGCAGTGGATAGTGAGGTCAGCTGAGAAGATCATCAGGGTCTCTCTTCCCACCATCACGGACATTTACACTACACGCTGCATCCGCAAAGGACCCCATGCATCCCTCATACAATCTCTTCTCCCTCCTGCCGTCTGGGAAAAGGCTCCGAAGCATTCGGGCTCTCACGACCAGACTATGTAACAGTTTCTTCCCCCAAGCTATCAGACTCCTCAACACCCAGAGCCTGGCCTGACACCTTACTGCCCTATTGTCCTGTTTATTATTTATTGTAATGCCTGCACTGTTTTTGTGAACTTTACAGCCCTATGTAGGTCTGTAGTCTAGTGTAATTTTCTCTGTGTTGTTTTTTTTAAGTAGTTCAGTCTAGTTTTTGTACTGTGTCATGTAACACCATGGTCCTAAATAACATTGTCTCATTTTTACTGTGTACTGTACCAGCAGTTATGGTCGAAATGACAATAAAAGTGACTTGACTTGACTTGAAATGGTAACCATATGCCCAAAGCATTGCAATGAATGGCATTAAAAGCATACTGGGAATTAAAGATTACTGAAATTACTAAATTTACTAGAAGGAATTGATTGTGGACTTCAGAAGGAGAACACACACCAATCTTCATTGAGGGGTCAGTGGAGGAAAGGGAGAGCAACTTCAAGTTGTTGGGTGTCACCATCTCGGAGGATCTGTCCCAGACACAGGACATGCCAGAAGCTCTATATCATTAGGAGATTTGGTGTCGCCAAAGAATCTTGCAAACTTCTACGGCTGGAGAGCTGGCTACTTCATAACCTAGTATAGAGGTTCCACTTTAAAGGATCACAAGTGGTGCTGATTTGTGTTGGAGTGGCTAGATGATTATAAGACTATGCCACAGAGTTAAATAAATGTTTAATGAACATATTGCAGACTAGTGCAAATCCATAGGTCTATGAAGGTGGCAACACAAATGGATTTTAATTGGAGTGCAGAGTTTAAATTTGGAAAGTCCATCATGGGCACAACCATTCCCGCCGTTGAGGACATCTTCAAGGGGCAGTACCTCAAGAGGTGATGTCCATCATTAAAGACCATCACCACTCAGGACATCCCTCTTCTCACTACTACCATTGGGGAGGAGGTACAGGAGTATGAAGACCCATATTCAGTGATATTTGAACAGCTTCTTTCCCTCTGACAACAGATTTCTGAATGGTCCATGAACCCTTGAACCTCGTTATTCCATTATCTGAACTATTTATTTACTTTTGTAATTTACAGTAACTTAATGTTTTAAATTTATTTACTGCGATACAGCACGGAACGGGCCCTTCCAGCTAGCCCCGATTTAACCCTAGCCTAATCACAGGACAATTTACAATGACCAATTAACCTACTAACCAATACGTTACGTCTTTACGTGAGAGGAAACCGGAGCACCTGGAGGAAACCCATGCAGTCACGGAGAGTTACAGGCAGTGGCGGGAATTGAACCTGGTTCGCCTGCTCTGTAACGCTTTATGCTAACCACAGCACTATTTAATATTTGGGCAATGTATTGCTGCTCTACAATTCTACTCAATTTGTTTAATTGTCATTCTTGAATACAGCCAAATGAGACAGAGTTACTCCAGGGCCAAGACACAAAGCATAATACCAACAGTCACACAGCACAGAGCACACATAGCACATGCAAGATAGCAAGCACATAAAGATATCAGTAAGATACAGGCAGACAAAACAAAATAGTCCAGACCCACGCCATGAACACTGCAGAAATCTGCACACAAAGCACAATACAGCTTGTCTTCTGCCAAGCGAACACTGGGGGGCAGCACTGACCCCAGCCTGGACACGACATATTTCACATCCTACGTGTAGGGTTCTTAACACTATTACCTGTAAAACTGCTAATGAAATGGCTTCTCTGTAGTGTTAGTAATGAGATGGCTTTTCTATAATGTTAATTGCTGAGGTAATGGGTTTTCTGTAGCAGCATGTTTGGGTTATGATTTGTGATAATGGGACTTCTATCCAATGGGAGAGCTGTTATTCTTTCTTGTCTTAAAGCTGTTAGTTTGCGTGGGTTCTGGAATCTTCGGAGCAGAGAGGCAAAGAGGAAGGACGTGCAGGAAGCGGTCTGGTTGACCACCATGGTTGGTCCCAGGCCGAGGGTTGAGGAGCTCGGAGGAGATATCGAATGCTGGAGAGTGTACCCTGTTCTTGAGATCCAACGATTTTGTGCATGAACTGATAAACTCTGATAGTGTGGCGCCTTACTTTTTACACTTTTGTATTTGTATTTGTTTCTCTATTAACCTCCTAGTTCCAGTAAAATTATAAAGAGTAATCATTTATTTGCATATTGTGTACTTTCTGATACTTTATGTTGTGAGTGTGTACTGGAGTGCATCACACCGTATCTACACCAACCCGATTACAGAGTTGGCAGGGTCGGTGTCAGTTTACCCTAGACGAACAGGAGTCAATTGGGGCACAGTCACTACATATAAATCAGCAATAATTGTTAGTGATAAACAGAGTAATAAGTGGAAAATTTCTTAAGTGCATTTATTTTAATGCTAGGAGCATTGTAAGAAAGGTGGATGAGCTTACAGCATGGATTGATACCTGGAAATATGAGGTTGTAGCTATTAGTGAAATGTGGTTGCAGGAGGGGTGCAATTGGCAACTAAATATTCCTGGATTTCATTGCTTCAGGTGTGATAGAATCAGAGGGACAAGAGGGGGAGGTGTTGCATTGCTTGTCAAGAAAATATTACATCGGTGCTTTGGCAGGATACATTAGAGGGCTCATCTAGGGAGGCTATTTGGGTGGAATTGAGGAATGGGAAAGGTGTATTGACACTTACAGGGGTGTATTATAGACCACCTAATAGGGAGCGAGAATTGGAGGAGCAAGTTTGTAAGGAGATAGCAGATATTTGTAGTAAACACAAGGTTGTGATTGTGGGAGATTTTAATTTTCCACACATAGACTGGGAAGCCCGTACTGTAAAAGGGCTGGATGGTTTGGAGTTTGTAAAATGTGTGCAGGATAGATTTTTGCACCAATACATAGAGGTACCAACTAGAGAAGGGGCAGTGTTGGATCTCCTGTTAGGGAATGAAATAGGTCAGGTGACGGAGGTATGTGTTGGGGAGCACTTGGGGTCCAGTGATCACAATGCCATTAGTTTCAATATAATTATGGAGAAGGAATAGGTCTGGACCCAGGGTTGAGATTTTTGATTGGAGGAAGGCTAACTTTGAGGAGATGTGAAAGGATTTAGAAGGAGTGGATTGGGATAATTTGTTTTATGGGAAGGATGTAATAGAGAAATGGAGGTCATTCAAAAGGTGAAATTCTGAGGGTACAGAATCTTCATGTTCCCGTTGGGTTGAAAGGAAAGGTTAAAAGTTTGAGAGAACCATGGTTTTCAAGGGATATCAGAAACTTGGTTTGGAAAAAGAGAGATATCTACAATAAATATAGGCAGCATGGAATAAATGAGGTGCTGGAAAAGCTGAAAGAAGATACAAGGTTGTTTTTGCAAGTGAGGTGAAAATAAATCCAAAGGGGTTCTACAGTTATATTAATAGCAAAAGGATAGTGAGGGAGAAAATTGGTCCATTAGAGAATCAGAGTGGACAGCTATGTGTGGAGCCAAAAGAGATGGGGGAGATTTTGAACAATTTCTTTTCTTCGGTATTCACTAAGGAGAAGGATATTGAATTGCGTAAGGTAAGGGAAACAAGTAGGGAAGTTATGGAAACTATGATGATTAAAGAAGAGGAAGTACTGGCGCTTTTAAGGAATATAAAAGTGGATAAGTCTCCAGATCCTGACAGGATATTCCCTAGGACCTTGAGGGAAGTTGGTGTAGAAATAGCAGGGGCTCTGACAGAAATATTTCAAGTGTCATTAGAAACGGGGATGGTGCCGGAGGATTGGCATATTGTTCATGTTGTTCCATTGTTTAAAAAGGGTTCTAAGATTAAACCTAGCAATTATCGGCCTGTAAGTTTGAGGTCAGTGGTGGGTAAATTAATGGAAAGTATTCTTAGAGATGGCATATATAATTATCTGGATAGACAGGGTCTGATTAGGAACAGTCAACATGGATTTGTGCATAGAAGGTCATGTTTGACAAATCTTATTGAATTTTTTGAAGAGGTTACTAGGAAAGTTGACGAGGGTAAAGCAATGGATGTTGTCTATATGGACTTCAGTAAGGCCTTTGACAAGGTTCCACACGGAAGGTTAGTTAGGAAGGTTCAATCGTTAGGTATTAATATTGAAGTAGTGAAATTGATTCAACAGTGGCTGGATGGGAGATGCCAGAGAGCAGTGGTGGATAACTGTTTGTCAGGTTGGAGGCCGGTGACTAGTGGTGTGCCTCAGAGATCTATACTGGGTCCAATGTTGTTTGTCATATACATTAATGATCTGGATGATGGGATGGTAAATTGGATTAGTAAGTATGCAGATGATACTAAGATAGGTGGTGTTGTGGATAATGAAGTAGCTTTTCAAAGCTTGCAGAGAGATTTAGGCTAGTTAGAAGAGTGGGCTGAAAGATAGCAGATGGAGTTTAATGAAGTGTGAGGTGCTGCATTTTGGTAAGTAATCAAAATAGGACACACATGGTAAATGGTAGGGCATTGAAGAATGCAGTAGAACAGAGTGATCTAGGAATAATGGTGCATAGTTCCCTGAAGGTGGAATCTCATGTGGATAGGGTGGTGAAGGAAGCTTTTGGTATGCTGGCCTTTATAAATCAGACACTGAGTATAGGAGCTGGGATGTAATGTTAAAATTGTACAAGGCATTGGTAAGGCCGTATTTAGAGTATTGTGTATAGTTCTGATCACTGAATTATAGGAAAGATGTCAACAAAATAGAGAGTACAGAGAAGATTTACTAGAATTTACTAGAATTTACTGGGTTTCAGCACCTAAGTTACAGAGAAAGGTTGAACAAGTTAGGTCTTTATTCTTTGGAGCATAGAAGGAGCATAGAAGGTTGAAGGGGGACTTGATAGAGGTATTTAAAATTATGAGAGGGGTAGATAGAGTTGACGTGGATAGGCTTTTTCCATTGAGAGTAGGGGAGATTCAAACAAGAGGACATGAGTTGAGAGTTAAGGTGCAAAAGTTTAGGGGTAACACGAGGGGGAACTTCTTTACTCAGAGTAAAGTACTCCAGTAGAAGTGGTAGAGGCAGGTTCGGTATTGTCATTTAAGGTAAAATTGGATAGGTATATGGACAGGAAAGGAATGGAGGGTTATGGGCTGAGTGCGGCCAGTGGGACTAGTTAAGATTAAGCGTTCGGCACGGATTAGAAGGGCCGAGATGGCCTGTTTCCGTGCTGTAATTGTTATATGGTTATAATAATCTGATTCAGATTCTGAAGTGGAGACTGTCAGGATACTAGAGCAATAACCAAGAGAGGAAACTGCTGTCCATAGGAATGGATGTATTTGTGTATCTCAAACACTTACGTTTAATTTTATAGAAGTTCTTTCACGTTCAGCATTTGTCTCAAGGGAATGGTCTCTAGATGTAAAAACAATTCTTTATTTTGAGATTAAAAAATTCAAAGCAACTCCAAGTATGGCTCAGCAGTAACTAATGCATTTAATCCAGCCACCCCTTGCTGAGCTAATTACCTGTGTGTGGTCAATCTTCCACTGTCTGTCTCCCTGCAGAGAAAGTTGTTATTCTTTTTTTGTGTGGTTATTGTTTACCTCCTCAAAGCCAGCACACCGGGAGAGTACAACCAGAGGCCACTCTGTGAAGCAGGAGGTTGCAAAACCAGGTGCTGCCCTCAGGGTGAAGGGTGGATTGCACAAGACAAACAGCAGCGCAGAATTTAGCATCTTGAACATGAGCAGCTGGGAATGATTGACGCCTCCTTTAGCACCTGCAAACTGCAGGAGGTGAACAAGAAAAGCAGGAATCTCTCGCAGTTCAGACAATCCTTGCTCTTTATCCCAGAGAACGCCAGCTGGAGACCTCCTGACTTCCCACGTGTCGCCTGACCACGTTAGGAATACAGGTCTCAGAAAGGAAAGATGAGGGAGATACAAAAAGGAAGGCAGAATATTTCTAGACGCAAGAGATCCTGCAGATGCCGGAAATCTTGCGAAGCGCACACAAGCTGCTGGAGGAACTCAGCAGGACAGGCAGCATCTATGGAGGGGGACGCTGTGGGCCAAAATCCTTCATCGGGACTGGAAAGGAAGAGAGCAGAAGCCAGAATAAGTAAATGAGGAGGAGGGAGAGGTAGGAGTTAGCAGATGATAGGTGAGATCAGGTGAGGAGTGAAGTAGATGGGGGAAGGCCCTCTCATGGGCTCAGAAGAACTTTGCAATACCTTCCTGAAGCATGGTTACTGCTGTCATTTGGGAACTAAGACTAATTAGTAACCACCGGAGATGTTAAACCAAAGTCTTGCCTATCCTCTCATATGGATGTAAAAGATCACATGGCCCTTGTCCTTCTTATTGGTGAAGTTTGTGTGGGTCCAGTTGGACCAGCCTTGGCAATCGGCTGCTGTGTGTTTTGTGGGTGGTGCCTCCTATAGCCACAACGTGTCTGTGGCGTGGTGTGGGAGAAAAGGAATGGACAAGGTTTCAGGGCAATGTTTCACCTGCATCAGAAATGAGAGTGGAAGAGGTGAGGCAAAGTTTACAATGAGTCTTAGAGATGGTGGAAGGATTCAGAGAGTCACTTAGAGCATGTTGTCTAACTCCTGTTATAAATGTATGGGGCTGTTTGAGTGAGCTTCCATTTACTGATAACCATGTGATATTGATACTCTCTCTCTCTCTCTCTCTCTCTTCCCCCCACTCTCTCTCTATCCCTCTCTCTCTCTCTCTCTCTCTCTCTCTCTCTCTCTCTCTCTCTCTCTCTTTCTCCCCCCCCCCATCCATCTTTCAGTCCCAATAAATGCTATCAACCTGAAACATCGCCTCTCCATTTCACTTATAGCAGGGGTTCAAAGTAAATTTGATTATCAGAGTACATATATGTTACCATGTACAGCCCTGAGATTATTAGTCAGCAAATCTATATAATAGTAACTTCAACAGTATCAATGAAAGATCAAATAAAGCATAGAAGACGCCAAACTGTGAAAATGCAAATATAAATAAATAGCAATAAATAACAAGATAAGGAGTCCTTAAAATGAGATCTTTGGTTGAGGGAACATCTCGATAGGCGAGTGTAGTTATCCTCTTTTAGAAAACCTACATCACAATACAGGCCCTTTGGCCCACAAAGTTGTGCTGGACATATCCCTACCTTAGAAATTACTAGGCTTACCTATAGCCCTCTATTTTTCTAAGCTCCACATACCTATCTAAAAGTCTCTTAAAAGACCCTATCGTATCAGCCTCCACTACTGTTGCCGGCAGCCCATTCCATGCACTCACCACTCTCTGAGTAAAAAACTTACCCCTGACATCTCCTCTGTACCTACTCCCCAGCACCTTAAACCTGTGTCCTCTTGTGGCAACCATTTCAGCCCTGGGAAAAAGCCTCTGACTATCCACACGATCAATGCTTCTCTTCATCTTATACACATATTTTGTTCAAGAGCCTGATAGTGGAGGGGTGGTAGCTGTTCTTGAACCTGGTGGTGCGAGTCCTGAGGCTCCTGTACCTTCTACCTGATGGCAGCAGTGAAAAAAGAGCATGGCCTGGGTGGTGAGGATCTTTAATACTGGACGCTGCTTTTCTATGACTGTGTTCATGTAGACGTGCTCAATGGTTGGGAGGGCTCAACCCATGATGTACTGGGCTGAATCCATTACCTTTTTGTAGGATTTTCTGCTCAAAGGCATTGGTGTTCCCATTCTAGGCTGTGATGCAGCCAGTCAATACACACTCCACTACACGTCTACAGAAGTTTGCCAAAGTTTTTGATGTCATGCCGAATCTCCACAGACTCCTAAGGAAGTAGAGGCACTGTCGTGCTTTCTTTGAAATTACAATTATATGGTGGGTCCAGTACAGGTCCACTGAGATAGTAACACTCAGAAATTTAGATGTACTGAACCCTCTCTACCTCTGATCCTCTGATGAGGACCAGCTCATAGACCTAACTTTCTTTATGCTATGGAGCCTTACCATTAACTGAGGGCTCCAGGTTGGGAACCCCTGCTCTATAGAAACCTCTTAGCTCCTCCAGTATCCTGTGTATTGCTCCAGTTTCTAGCATCTGCCTCATGTTGATCATGAATACCTGGTAGTGCCATTGAAAGTCAAGTTGATGGGATTAGGTCTATCCTGTTCAGTCATCCCCGCCACCACTTGTCAGACAGGAACGTCACTTGCATTTTATCTGCTGAAGCCTGAATTTTGCCCTGTTATCAGAGGATTTGTGAATGGAACAGTACGTCGTGCAGTTAGCAGCGAAGGGAGATTTTAGAATAAATGTGAGCCACAATAAAACAATAGAACAGAAAGCTAACTGGGAGCATGAATTCTCAGTCACGTGAAGCTGTTAAGATAATGCTGTTACAGTGCCAGCAATCAGCGATTGGGGATCACTTCTGTAGGCAGTTTGTACGCCCTCCCTGTGACACATGTGTTTCCTCCGGGTGCTTCCTCTCACTTTCCAAAGATGTACGGGTTTAAAGTTAGTGAGCTTTGGGTATGCTATGTTGGTGTCAAAGGTGCAGCCAAACTTGTGGGCTGCCCCAGCACATATTCAGACTCTGACACAAATGACGCATTTCACTGTATGTTTCGATGCTTCTGTGTGCACACAATTTTTTATCTAATTTTTTATGATCTGCTATCAGGAAATTATTGAATTCTGCTTCCAAGATTTGGGTCAACTAGCTTCACACTCAGTAGGACGTGCAGGTGCTGAATTGAGCGGGGAAGAGGCAACGGTGTTATGGATTTAAAAAGTAAATTGACCAGGAATAGAAAAGTTTTGCACTGTTAGTTTTTTTAATGAATAAAGCTTTTCTCTGATGAAGCAAAAGGTCTACAGTATGAACTAAGAGTGTGGGAATTATTTGGCACACATTTTCAAAGCCATTTGTGAAGTTTTGATGTGCAGATTCAAGTCACATCTGTACCACAATAATCAAGTGAAAATGATAAATTGGCCCTGAGGGGCCTTGGAACACCCTGAGGTGCAGTGAGTCACTTCATGAGCAAGAAGCTACTTTTCACACAAAGCAGGTCCTCTGTAAGGGATTGTAAACAGACACATTCCTTGACTGTAATTCCGAAGCTTCTGATTGTAGGTAGAAAGGGGACAGGTGGATGTGTGAATGTGCACTTGAGAGTTTCCATGGTGCGTGTTTGAGAACGTAAGAGGTGTGTGCATGTGGAGATGTTTCTGGCGGTGTGTATTTGTGTGTGTAACGAGAGACAGTTGTGTTGATATCAAGTATGTCATGGAGAAGTACAGCACAGAAACAGGCCCTTTGGCCTATCCAGTCCGTGCTGAAACCGTTTAAACTGCCTACTCCCATCAACCTGCACAAATAAGCCTCCAGTGCTCGTGAGAAGGTTTGTCTAGTCTTTCTTTATAGTTTGTACTCCCTAATCCCAACAATACCTTTCTCAAAGTTCAAACTACATTTATTATCAAAATATGTATACATTATACAACCTTGAGATTTGTCTCCTAACAGGCAGTTACAAAACAAAGAGACCCAAAAGAACCTATTTAAAAAGATCAGGAAACACCCAATGCACAGGGAGAGGGAAAAACACAAATCGTGCAAGCTATTAGCATTCAGAATGAAAGTGAGTCCACAGACACGAAGCCCAGAGCAGGCACAGCCTTGGCCTCAATTCAGGGCAAAGCTGAGTACCGCTCTAAAACCTCCACGTGCTTTCTGTAACGTGATAGTCAGAACTGCACCTAATACTCTAAGTTAGGGGTTCTCAACCTGGGATCCAAAGACCCCTTTCTTAATGGTATTGGTCCACGGCATTAAAATGTTTGAGAACCCCTGCATGTTGTCTCATAAGTGCTGCAACATATCTTCCCGACTTTTAAGTTCAGCTCTCGAACTAAAAACCCACTTGTGTTCAGGGAGCTATGGATTTGCACTAGTCTGCAATATGCTAATTAAATGTTTATTTAACCCGGTGGCATAAATAAACATCTTATAAACCTCCAGCGGCTCTAACACAAATCAGCACCCCACAGCTAGCACTGTACACACTACAACTCTGGAATGTACGGAAAAGGCCAAGGAGGAAATCCCTTTACCTTTGAAGAAAGCCTGGTCTGCCTCCCACAGGGAGACAAACTAATGCCAGCGTTATGAAGGATCGATATCTCTAGGCGAGGTTAAAGCAAGGAAAGCCAGTTCTAATGAATGCCCCTCCTAACAAAACATCTGAGTATGACCTTATCATAACCAACACTTGTCTGGAGAGATGAGTGCAAGGGACCACACAGATCCTCAGGGGAATGTGGCCAATCCAGTCGTCATCTAAAGCAGGGGGCAACGAGGCACCTGCAATACCTTTGACGCAAAAGAGGATGAAGAAGAGATTTATGAGGATGTTGCCTGGGTGAGGAAAAGGTTGGCCATGCTGGATCGTTATTCTTCAGAGCGTAGGAGAATGAGGGATGACACACAGAAGTTTATAAAATCATGAGCAGTATGAAAAAGTCATAGCTCTCCCCCCCCAGGCTTGGAGATTCCAAAACGAGATGACACAGATAAAAGATGAGAGGGGCAGGACTCAAAAGAGACTCAAAAGGAAACTATTTTACACAGAGGGCAATGAGAACTTCTTAAGTTACCCGAGGAATTGGTTGAAGTGACTACAGTTACGACATTTAATAGGCACTTGCATAGATACATGGAAGGTTATGGGCCCAACAAGGGGTTATGGGATCAGCTGGGAGGATGCTGTGGCTGGCATGGACTAGCTGGGCTGAAGGGCCTATTTCGGTGCTGCAGTACCTCATGGTTCTGTGACCCTCTCCAGTGACGGACATCAGTAACTCAACAATGCCTACCCACTTGTGGCAATAGCCGAAAGATTTCCACAAAAGGTCAATATGAAAGGTTTCATGAGCCCCACAAATAGAGGCTGAAATGCAACGGGTGGATCCCTTATGGAAACTGCCACCCCTACCCATCATGGGACATAGGAGCCAGTGAAAAACAGAAGGTCAATTTGCAGGTGCAACAGGCTAACAAGAAGCCAAGTGGAGTGTTGCCCTTCATTGCGAGTGCTACAGGGATTGAATTTAAGAGCAGGAGGTTATACAGGGCAATGTTGAGGCCATACTTGGAGAACTCTGTGTAGTTCTGATCTCCTTACTTGAGCTAAGAAACATTGGCTTTGGAGGAGATTCAACAGGGACTCCAGAGATGTGGGGTTAGCTGCTAGGAGAGATTGAGTTACCAGGGACTACACGTACTGCAATTCAGAATAACAAGAGGGATAGAGATCAGGAGAAACTGCTTTTCCCAGAGAGTAGTGAAGCCATGGAATTCAGTGTCCAGAGAAGGAGTAGAGGCTACATCATTAAATATATTTAAGACTCATTTAGGTAGATTTTCATAGTTCAAAGTACATTTATTATCAAAGTATGCTCGATAGTTTCATTTAATATCCGAGAATGTATACAAGATATAGCCCGAAATTCTTACTCTCCACATACATCCTCGAAACAGAAGAAAAAACCCCAGAGAATTAAAGACAGGGGAGAAAACGTAAGGACCCCAGAGCTCCCTACCTCCTCCCACGCACAAGTAAAAGCACGCAGCATCAACCCTCCCCCACTTATTCTCAAAGAAAGCATCGGCATTCCTAAGCAACAGCAAAGCCCCCCAAAGAGAGACCATGGTCTACAGTCCATCAAAAATTAACTGTTTTCTCTAACATTTTGACATCCCATAGGCTCAGTCTCTCTCACTAGCAAGGGAATAGCAGATATCGTTCCTTCCACAGCGAGAGGGGAGACAGTCACTGTTTCGATGTTAGTCAGTCTGAAGTGTTGCTTTTGATTTTGAGTTCCCCAACGCAAGAATCAGCAGCAAACTCTCACTCACCATCCAGAGAGAGAGAGAGAGAGAGTGATTGGTCGCTGAGTATAGAGGCCTCCAACAGCTGTTCTCGCTGTCTTCCATGTTCCAGCTCCTGCTACGATTCACTCTGTGACTCCGGTGAGAATTCGTGTCCACAAGGCCGCATCCCAAAGGCACCCGACTTCAGGCCAAAGCAGGACATATTGAAAACACAGTTGATCAGCAAGCTCCAAGAACGGGAACACACCACCATGCAGAACCATAGTTTGAGTGGCACTGTAGATCAAAGACCCCACATGACCCCAGCCACCATGAAAAGGAAGAGGAAGAATTTGACAGAATCGCTGATGGGCTGGAGAAGTCACCCTCCGTAGCCACCTTTACCTCTGCCCCAGTATACATTATATAACCTTGAGATTGTCTCCTTACAGGCAGCCACAAATCAAGAATCCCAAAAGAACCCATTAAAAAAAAGGACCACCAAGCACCCAATGTGCAGAGAGAGAAAAAAGCAAATTGTGTAAACAGCAAAAGTGCATCCTCAGACACGAAGCCTGGAGCAGCCAGAGGAGGCCCACAGCCTCAGCCTCAGTTCAAGACATTGCAGGGTCCACAGACACAAGGCCCAGAGCAGCCCAAGCAGGCCACGTAGGAGGGGAATTAAGAGTTATGGTGAAAAGGCAGGCAGATGGAGTGAGTCCCCAGGAAAATCAGCCCTAATCTTATTGAATAGTGGAGGAGGCGCGACAGGCTGGATGGCCTATTCCAGTGCTTATTTATTATGTCACATGATCCGGGCCTACAGAAGGATTTGCTGAGAGATTTGCTGCTGCCAACTTTACAAGTGGATGTTGGCTGGTCACTCAGTCCAGTGATCTGAGTCAGGATGGGATGGACAAGGGGAGGATTTCAATGGGTGGAAGAGATGCACAATCAGAAAGGACTACAGGCATCACTATTCCGTCTGCACTTCCTAGGTTTAGTTCGATTCAACACATACAAGGTTTTGATGAGTGAGCTACGCATTTGGGATCCTTTCAGCTCAGTATAGTGTATATTATTTCACCATCTCAGGGGGCTCGGCCTGTAACGCTGGCAGCCTGAATCATCTATTGTCTTGCAGGACTCCCGTCACCAGTTGCCTCCCCTTCCAAGCTCACTAACCAGGACTTGTGGAATGGGTGCTGGCTGGCTATACACTAACCCAGACCCATCTCCGGTAAAAGTCAGCACCACCCCCTGGGGAATATGTGGAGGCTGTCAGTCAACAGAGTGAAGTCAGTAAGTACTCCGGCTGCAATTAAATGAAGCGACCATTGGTTCTAAACAAAGGAGCGTTAACAAAGTGTGGTTTTTTACAATTTTCACCATGATTGACAACGTTTGAAATATAAGGACTGAATACTTGGACAGAGGGAAGTGAGAGCAGGATTATTCAGGAAGGCAATTCTTTTCATAAAAGAGCCTGAACAACATAACAGGGACTAGTAGGTGAAGTCGTTCTCAGGTTAATCCCACCAGGCTGGCGATCAGTGTCATGAATTGTGCCCAGGGAGCACTCACCGGGCCACAGCACCCAGGGGTTCTACTGGAAAGAACTGGGCTTTAAAGGGAGTAAGATATAAATTGAAAATGGAACTGGTTTGCAGCAGACAAGTAGGGCTGCAGGCTGCAAATCGTGCTAACAATTCATTCTTCATTTTAATTAATTTAGTAATCATAGCATGGTGATTAACATTTGAGTCATGCAGAGATAATGTCTCTCCAGTTCGCTGCCAGGCCACGGTACTTAACACTGGTTTTATCAGCTCTCTGCCCATCGATGGGCAGATTCCTCATGGTAATCAACACCCTTGCCCCTCCTCATTCTCTACCATCTCCACGGGGAGTCAGTGGCTCTACGAGATGAAGGATCTTCAGCCTAATGTTGGTATGTTTCTCTTTCCACAGATGCTGGCTGGGTGCTTCCAGCATTTCCTGTTCTTTGCCTCTGCAATCCTGTTGGATTCCACCTTCCCCTTTCATAGGAAACAGGCAAGGGCTTATTTTTCTCTGTTTCTCTGAGGTGCAGCAGGAATTACCAGCTCAAAAAAATGGTGCATTTCAAAGGTGTGCCTTACTGTGATTTTGTGTCCTGGGTGTTGACGGCGGAGGGCCCAGAGCTCACAAATGAAATTCAGTGGGAGCTTCAGGCCCAGATTGGATGGAGGGGTTCACCACAGAGAAAAATGGACAGGTGAGACATAAAGGACACAGCCCAGAAACAAGCCCTTCAGCCCACTATGTCTATGCTGACCTTTTAGCCCATCTAAACTAATCCCACTTACCCACATTAATCCATACCCTTCCATGCCTTGCCTATGTATATGCCTCTTAAAAGCTATAATTGAGTCTGATTCCAGCACCTCACCTGGCAGCACATTCCAGGTATCAAACATCGTTTATAAAAAATATATATATTAATTCTTTTTTTTTTGTTTATTCATTTGGGGATGTGGGCATCACCAGCTAAGCCACCATTTATTGCCCATCCCTAGTTGCCCTTAAGAAGGTGGTGTTGAGCTGCCTTCTTGAACCCTGCAGTCCCTGAGGTGTAGGTACACCCTTTTAAATCTCCTCTAAAACTCCTTCCTATGTCTTAAACCAATGCCCTCTTGTCTTTGATAGCCCGGACCATGGGAAAATTATTTTGACTGTACTTTATCTATGTATCTATCTCTCTCCCTGTCTCTATCTACTCCCATTCTTCTTTTTCTTTGTTACTGCATATGTTAATCAAAATGGCTTCTTTGTTTTGTTAAAAGTAGGAATGCTTCTTTATTGCAAGAGAGTGCTGGAAGCTTGTTTGGGTTAAAATTTACTGATAACGAGAACTGTATTCCTTTGTTAACCAATTGGGATTAATGTTGTTCTTTCTTCTGAGTCTGTAAGCTATTGTTGGCGGGCTTTTGGGAAGATCAGCATGAGGGGGTGAGAGAGAGAGGACGCGATGCTGTAAATTGGGCGAGGAACAGACCCCAAGCCGGGGTCCGAGGCCAGGAGGTACCCCGAGGAGAGGAGACGAAGATAGATGTGCTTGGTTGATCACTTCGAGTGGTCCTGAGCTGCGAGTCGAGGAGTTCGGAGGGGATCGAATGGTGGTCAGAAGACTTCAGTAATTGAGCTCCAATGGTTGTGCACGAAGTGGTTTGGACTTTGATAAGTTTGGCACCTTTTCTGTATTTTCTTATCCTTCATATATACTGTATCGTTATTAATCACTTAGTTATAGTAATCTTTATAAATTGTTATCAGTTAATCACATATGGTGTCCTGTCTGTTTTAGGGCGAGGTGGGGACATCACACAGCATCCACACCAGCTGATTACCCAGTTTGGTGGGGCCGAAGCCTGCTCCCTCTAGACGAGAACGAGCTGAGCGAGCCTGAGACGACACAGTGGGGTGCATATATATATATAAAAAATTTTATTATTGATACAGATAAAGTAGATAAAATTATAATATTATATGCTTTCATATAATGAGGGGAGTGGTGACACAGTAGCATAGCAGCAGGCATTAACACTATTATAGAGCCAGTGACCTAGGTTGAATTCCTGCTGTTGCTCTCGGTGAGGAGTCTGCATATTCTCCCCATGACCGCGTGGATTTCCTACGTGCGCCCCGGTCTTCGGCCCACTTTCCAAAGACGTATGGGTTAGTCGGTAAATCAGTCAGGTGGGCATGATTGAGTGGGTGCGGAAGGGCCTGTTACTGTGCCCTATCTCTAAATAAACAGAAGTAAACAGAAAATAAATCACATGCTACCACCGTGTCAGCCGCTCAGCTTCCTTTGCTCCAGGGAAAATAAGCCAGGCCTATCCAATCGCTCTGCATAACCAAAGCAAACTCCAGTCCATGGAGTGGGCTGAAGTCCTGAGTGAGGGGATGGATCTTCTTGGATATTCATTGGACAAAATGCATACGTGGTAAACTATGTATATCTGTCTGGACACGCCCCTCTGCTGACTGCTCCAGTGACTCCTCCCACAGACCCCGGTATAAAGGTGATTGGGGCACTGCTCCTCCCTCAGTCTTCGACATGTCGTGCTCCCTTTTCACTGTTAATAAAAGCCTATCGTTCACTTCCAGTCTCCTAGAGTTATTGATGGTGCATCAGTGTAATTGTCGGAACTGATGGGTGAACACTACACTGCGGCTGGGATTTTTATGTTTTAATTTATTTTTTTGAGATACGGCTCAGAGTAGGCCTTCCTGGCTCTTCCCAGCAATCCCCCATTTTCACCCTAGCCTAATCACTAGACAATTTACAATGACCAATTAACCTACCAACCAGTGTGTCTTTGGTCTCTGGGAGGAAACTGGAGCACCCGGAGGAAACCCACGTGGTCATGGAGAGAATATACATACAGGCAGCGGCAGGAATTGAACCCTGGTCACCTGTTCTGCTATTTATCACATAGTGTGACAGGACCACCACCAGATAAACTGGATCTCAGGCTCCAGGCATGCCTGTCATTGGACAACTAACTTAATTTTATCTGCACAGAGGTCTGTGGTTCCTTCAAATGCATGAGCTGTTATTTATTTTCTACCCTACACACCTGCCCTCACAATCTTTCCAGCATCATAATTTCAACCCATTTTACCATTGATTTCACCCTTCCCTCCCCACCAATTGCCCTGACCTCCACCAACGTCCTTATGCCACAGATCCCCCTAGCTCCCATTACCCCAACTGTTGCACTCTGTAACTTCAAAAAATTAAACTTGTTCAAGAGGAAGACACTAGAGTTCAAAATGTTAGTCTAACTCTGTGTTTACTTTAAGCAAGGCACACACCTGTCATGAGGTAGCATTATGACACATGCAATTCACGTATTTTTACATATAACCATAAAGAATTTATAAACAACAAATAATACTGAATTAAACAATATACTTACAAGATTATTCAAACATAACTGAAATATTAAATACACAACACCAAGCATCAGCCTCAAAACCAAAATAAAAAAGAGCTGATCGTTGAATTCAGAAAGAAGGCGGTGCACATACTCCTGTCTATATCTATAGCGTTGAGGTTAAGAGCTTCATGTTTCTAGGAGTGAGCATCACAAATAGCCTGTCCAGGTCCAAACATGCAGCCATCCTGGCCAGAAAGCTCACCAACACCCCTACTTCCTCAGGAGGCCCCCATCAATCCTCACTGATTGTATCAATGTGCCATAGAAAGCATTCTATCTGGATGCATGATGACCTGGCATGGCAACTCCTCTACATGGGACCACAAGAAACTGCAGAGAGTTGTGGACACAGCTCAGGATGTCTTGGAAAGCAGCCTCCCTTCCATAGAGTCGGTCTACACTTCCTGCTGCCTCAGTGAAGCAGCCAACGTAATCAAAGACCCTCCCCTCCCCAGACATTCTCTCTTCTCCCTTACCCTATCAAGCAGAAAACACAAAAGTCTGAAAGCATATACCACCAGACTCAGGGACAGCTTCTATCCCACTGTTGTAAGACTCCTGAATGGACTTCTTGCACAATAAAATGACTCTCTCACAATCTACTTTGTTAAGATCTTGCACATTATTTATTTTACCTGCTCCGCACTGTTACGCTTTATTGTGCATTGTTATTGCTTTACTTTGTTCTATCTCAATGCACAATGCACTGTAATGAAGGCCAGACAAGACGCGGTTTCACTCTGTCTCAGTACATGTAATAGTAGTAAACCAATTCCAATTCAGATACACCCTATTTCACCCCTACTGTTTCACCAAGTGCTAACCTCCCAGCCAGCTGAATCTCCTCCAGTCTGACTCTCGGTCCCGACTGCCCACCCAAGCTTAATCAGATCTTCGTTGACATCAGATGACACAGAGTCACCTCAGCACGGAAAGTGGCTGCCCTTCCCACAGAGTCCACGCACCCATCAAGTGCCCTTTGTCAGCAATCCCGCAGTCATCCCATTTTACCCCCAACGGCTCCTCAAAAGTTCAGCTATTAACTCACATTCCGGGGGCAACCTAGAGCAGACAATCACTCTACTGTTGGGTTACTGTCTAAGCTGTTAATTTTCTTGTAGTTCAACTTTCTTTTTGCTTACATATATTACGTAATCACTTGTTTATATGTAACTGTTCAGTAAATATTCAGTAATTGTGGTACAGCTAATTCTGTATTTTTCTAGAAGTTTCCCTACAATCCTACGTCATGCCACTGAAACATAGGTTAATTTTTATTATTGGAATGTACTTTATCAATGCAGTCTGAGCCAGTATTTCATATAATATTATCACAATGGCTTTGTTCTTTTCCTTTCTTTGATGTCCTCTGTTCTATCACTACCTCAGAGTAAATTGGTTACTGTTACGAACGCTGCTAAAACAGTAATAACAAGATTTACATCTCATTCTTGACATCTGAAGAATTTTCTAGATCAAAACATTTCCAGATGCAACACTACCAACCCACACACTTTTAGATGTTAACAGCGGAAAGAAATCCACAGAGACAGAGTCAGATGCCAGGATTGAACCACTGTCAACGGATCTGTGAGGCGGCAGTATCACTAGCGGCACTACTCTGTCACTACTAAGGTGGCCTTCCAATCCGTTGAGTCTATGCCAGTTCCCTTCAGCCCCGCACCCCTAATTTCCTTGCAACATTTTCTCTCCCATGTGCCTCTGTAGATTCTAAATGCTTCTACAGATGCACAGTGGGGAGTGTCCTGTGGTTGTGTCACAGCTGGTGTGGAAACACCAATGCCCAGCAATGGAAACATCTACAGAAAGTGGTGGATCATCACAAGCAATGCACTCCCCACCACTGAGCACATTTACAAGGAGTGCAGCCACAAGGTAACAGCATCCATCATCAAGGACCCCCCAACATCCAGGTAATGCTTTCTTCTGGCCTCTACCATTGTGTAGGAGGTAGAGGACCTTTAGGTCCCATACCACCAGATTCAGGAAAAGTTATTACCCTACAGCCACCATGTTCCTAATCACCTGGATGTCTTCATTCACCTCAAATCTGAACTGATTCCACAATCTACAGGCTCCCTTTCAAGGACTCTACAACTCATGTCCTCAGTAATATTTACTTTTTATTTGCACAATTTGACTTCTTTTGCACATTAGTTGCTTTTCAGTCTTTACTTATATATCATTTAAAAAAATTGTATTGTATTTCTTTATTTTCCTCTAAGTTGTGTCAGGTACCTCAAAGTAGTATCTGGTGACATATACGTCACCAGATAATAAATTTATTTTGACTTTGACGTGACTTTGGCCTATCAACTTCCCCTGCTTCTCCCACCACCCGTCTACATTCCAGGCAACTTGCAGCAGCCAATTAGCGCGAATTTGGGATGTGGGAGGAAACAGAGATCTGAGGGGAACCCACGTAGTCACAGGGAGAACTCCACATGGACAGCACCGGAAGTCAGGATTGAACCTTTGCAGCAGATGCGTTAACTGCTGTGCCACGTCCTGATAAACACCCTCCACACGGACTGGATCCCCTAACCCTTGGCCTGGTACCTACAAGATAATGAGAAGCATTGGATAAATAGTTATCAACTTTCCCTCAACTTTGCATATGATTGAAATCTTGAGCATCAATATCATCATTATGTCGTGATGCATAACGTGGGTGACCATGTTCTTGACTGTGATTGTTCTTGGCAAATTTTTCTACAGAAGTGGTTTGCCATTGCCTTCTTATGGGCAGTGTATTTTCAAGATGGATGACCCCAGTCATTTTCAATACTCTTCAGAGGTTGCCTGGCACATAATCAAGACTTGTGATATGCACCATCTGCTCCCAGGGCTTCATATGACCCTGATCGGGGGTGGGGGTGACCTACACCTTGCCTAAGGGTGAACTGCAGAGTTGTGGAGGGAAGGAGCACCTTACACCTCCTTTGGTAGAGACGCTTCACCACCCTGCTACCCAGAAATCCTGAGCAACACACACAAAATACTGGGGGGATCTCAGCAGGTCAGGCAGCATCTACGGAGGGAAATGACGAAGGATCTCAGAACGAAATACTGATTGTTCATTTCCTTTCATAAATTCTGTCTGACCTGCTAAGACCTCTAAGCATTCTGTGTGTACTCCCCCGTGCGAAGGTGTGCAGGACCAGAGCATACACGTTTAAAGGGAAGAACTTTTTCACCTAGAGAAAAGCCTGGAACACACTGCTCAAGAGGTTAATGGAGCCAGGTACTCTCACAGTATTAAGAATCATCTGTATGAGCATTGTAATTGCCAGGAGAATGAAGACTATAGACCAAATGCTAGTAAATAGGGTGAATATAGATAAGCACATGATAGCACAGACATTTTGGACCGAATGGCCTGTTTCTGCACTGTATGACTCTATGTTAGTTCATTCCACGGTGCAAAAGTAAAAGCATGAACTGAAGGTTTCCAGAACTACTGAAGCCAATGACTGAAGTGATTGTTAGGGCATATTCTGGAGTCAGGCTATACAGCAAATATTAATTTCACCAGCAACCAATCTTCAGATTTGAATGTGAATCGCAGATTGAATTTAAAAAACAGCTCGGAACAATTAGACCTCAGATGCCTGCGTATGCAAGCGGCCTCAAGTCAGTGGAGAGTAATGTTCACTTTGGGTATCTGGAGAGTGGGTGCGAAGAAGGAGGTGTGTGAAAACTATATGAAATTCAAAGGAAGCTCTGTAGATACTGTTACAACACGCACCCAACCACACCAGCATCTGGCGTTTAGATACTTTAACTCTTCGGAGTATGGATAGCTGGCGTACCTCTTTAAAGGTTCAGGACCTGCTAATTTGGGCACCGAGTATTTAAAAAGCACCTGAACCGAGGTTCAGTGCTCAATCGTAACTAGAGATACCATCTAGCGTTTCGCTTTTGCTCCATTCTCGTTCCAGCATTATACCATGTGTTGATTCCGAGACTTCCGGTAAGATGGTGATTGCTTAACTGCTCCGAACTTTTGTTCCGTTACTGTCGCTATCTTTGCACTAAATGTCTCCATTTTTTAAACCTTAGTTAGGAACTTTATTTGGTTTCTTTTACTTGCCTGTGAACACATCTACCTTACAATGTCTAACAAGAGTTCTAAATCCAGGAGAAAGGAAGTTCCGGCTCTGTCGGATGAGACCCTCGCTGTGCTGGGACAATACCGTGATGATATTTTAAAGGAATTTAAAACCGCTTTCAAACAGCTGGAAGCCAAACTGGATCGGATCAACGAAGGTGGATGAACATGCTGAATACCATGTGTTGATTCCAGCCTCAGATATTCCAGCACTTGGGTCCAAATCACCCTCGTCAAAGTCTCTTGTCATAGATACGTTGTAACTATAGAATTGTCCTGATGTTACCTTTGATCTTTAGCATATAAAAATGTCATGTAATACTGGATCTGGCAGACCACTTCTTCCAAGAGTGTCTCGAATAGTTGCTCGTGTTGCTGAATAAACTTCTTAACCACTAGCTTTAATGACTCTCCACCGACTTTGTTCGTGCCACAACAGTGGTTATCGCTGCAGACTCCACACCACACATTCCACACTGATCAATAACCCCTTTGCCACATTTTGCCACATCTTACTCCCAGAGGTGGAGAGGAAATTGAAAGGGCCAGGTTTCAATCAAGCAGAGATCCTACCCTCCCTCCCTAGCTAGCTCTCTTCACTTTGTGAGTGCATAGCGCAGAAACTGATCCAGAATCAGTAAATTTAAACACCCTGCTGGATGTAACCAGTTCATTCTCAAAAAGGAAAGCATCAGTCTTTACCACATCAAATTCAGGACACGCACTGTCTTGGCCCACAATTAGGACTCAAGTGCAGATTCAAATTAACATAGTTATTTTGTCTCTTCATTAGTATTGGGCTTGTTCTAGTAACATAATCCCCTAATCCTATCAAAAATGACTGCCTACCTGCATTTTGTCTCCCAGTTCTATTCCCTCTGCAGGTTCTGTCGGGAGGCCTCCTACATGACCCACTCTTAATCCCTAAGAGAGTGGCAAACAGGAAGAGTTTTCTACATTCCTCTTCATTGGAATGCAGAACGTAGAAGATTGAAAGGAGATATGATGGAGGTATACAAAGTTGTGAAGGGTATAGATAGGATAAGTGTAAGTAGTTTTTTTTCACTGAGGTTGGGTGGAACTACAACCAGAGGTCATGGGTTAAGAGTGAAAGGTGAAAAGTTTAAGAGACGTTTGGACAGTTACATAGATGGTAGGGCCATGGAGGGCTATGGTCTCAGTTTTGCATGAACTAGATGGGCCAAAGGGTCTGTTACTTTTCTACTGTACTTTTCTATAACTGTGACTCTGTGCAGGAATGGAACTGTCATATCCTTCCTGCAAGGATGGCCCACAAATCTCAACCAATTAATGTACCAGAACCAAAACACGTGGAATCTGGAATACAGATCATGAGGGCCCTGTCAGAGTTGTTTCTCCTCCCAATCCTTTCCTTCACGTAGTCTGTCTCCCTCTTCCTTAGCTTTCTTTCGTATCTCCAGTACACTTTCAATGGGTTGAATGACTTGCTCAGATTCAGCAGATTTCTACAAATTTTCTACCAAAATGACACATCCTTCAAGACCTCCTCAGAAACAAGAGAAAGTCTGCAGAGGCTGGAAATCAGAGCAACGTACACAAAATGCTGGAGGAACTCAGCAGGCCAGGCAGCATCTATGGAAAAGAGTACAGTTGACATTTTGGGCTGGAACCCTTCATTGGGACTGGAAAAAAAAGACGAGGAGTCAGAGTAAGAAGGTGGGGAAGGGGAGGGAGAAACACAAGGTGATAGGTGAAACCAGGAAGGGGAGGGGTGCAGTAAAGAGCTGGGAAGTTGATTGGTGAAAGAGATACAGGGCTGGAGAAGAGGGAATCTTATAAGAGAGGACAGAAGGCCATGGAAGAAAGAAAACGGGGAAGAGCACCAGAGGGAGGTGATATGCAGGTAAGGAGATAAGGTGAGAGAGGGAAAGGGGAATAGGGAATGGTGAGGTGGGGGGGGGGGGGTTGAGCATTACCAGAAGTTCAAGAAATCAATGTTCAAGCCATCAGGTTGGAGGCTATCCAAACAGAATATAAGGTGTTGCTCCTCCAACCTGAGTGTGGCCTCATTGTGACAGTAGATGAGGCCATGAACTGACATGTTGGAATGGGATTGGGAAGTAGAATTAAAATGGGTAGCCACTGGGAGATCCCACTTTTTCTGGTAGGTGCTCAACAAAGCAGTCTCCCAATCTACGTCAGGTCTCACTGGTATACAGGAGGCCACAAGTGTCTCCTCACCTGGAAGAGTTTGGGGCTCCGAATGGTAGTGAGGGTGCAGGTGTAGGGGCAGGTGTAGCACTTGTTCCGCTTGCAAGGTTAAGTGCCAGGAGGGAGATCAGTAGAGAGGGACGAATGGACAAGGGAGTCACGTAGGGAACGATCCCTGCGGAAAGCAGAGAGTGGGAGGGTGGGGGGGGGGGGGAGGGAAAGATGGGCTCGGTGGTGGGATCCTGCTGGAGGTGGCGGAAGTTACGGAGACTTATGTGCTAGTCGCAGATTTTGTTTCGAACTAGCTGGATGCAGCTCTGATGGGTATTTACTTTCCAGGGCCCACGGGGCTTATCGCTAACCTCCAGCACAGCAGTACAACCTTTAGAATCGGAGTCATTAAACACTGCAGAACAGAAACAGGCCCTTTGGCCCATCTAGCCATGGCAAACTATTAATCTGCTTCATTCCATCCATGTACCTATTCAAATAACTCTTAAATATTGAAATTGACCACTTGCACTGGCAACTCGTTCCACAATCTCACCACCCTCTCTGTGAAGAAACCCCCTTCATGTTCCTCTTAAACCATTTCACCTTTCACCCTTAGCCCATGACCTCAGCTGTAGTCTTATCCAACCTCAGTGGGAAAAGTCTGCTTGCATTTACCCTATCTATACCCCTCATAATTTTGTATATCTCTATCAAATCTCCCCTCAATCTTTTACATTCTTGAGAAACTTTCCGGGGCACAAAGTTGTTCTTGCCAAAGTGAAGCTTCCAACCAATATTCCTTGCTCAGCCTCTTGTTGTTAATAAGTGCCCAATGATTTAATCACGAGAAATACTTTGGCCAAATTAAACATTGCATTCACCGGGCCTGATGAATGCAATTGAAAATCTTCTCATGCTGGTAACATCAATTTGAGGCAAAAGATTATAAATGGTAGAAAGCAGTTAAGATTGGCATAAACATGAGATGGCAGGAAGTTGAACTCGAGATCATTCTGCGGCCTTTAGTTTCTGCAATGGATGACTCATTCCTCTGTAACTTATGTCCTTTTGTTTGTAAGAATTGTGCCAGTGTTTGACAATCCTTTGTAATTTATAAGTCATTGTAATTTGAAAATCTTCTAAAAGTTAGAAATCCTCTTGAGTTTTAAGAGCAGAATTAGGCCATTTGGCCCATTGATTTTGCTCTGCTATTTCATCATGACTGATCCAATTTCCTCTCAATCTCAGCCTCAGTCTAATGCCTTATGCTCGGATCCCTTAATGCCCTGACCAATCAAGAATCTATCAATCTTTGCCTTAAATAAAGACTTGTCCTTCACTCTCTGGCTAAAGAAATTCTGTTCTAAAAGGATACCCCTCTATTCTACAAGGACACCCCTCTGTTCTGAGGCAGTGTCCTCCAGACTCTCCCACCATAGGTAACATCCTCTCCACGTCCACTCTATCAAGGGCTTTCACCATTTAATAGGTATCAATGAGGTCACCCCTTATTCTTCAGAATTCGAGTGAACACAGGCCCAGAGCCATCAAACACTCTTCATATGACGAGCCATTCATTCCTGGAATCATTTTCATGAACCGCCTTTGAATCCCCTCCAGTTTCAGTACATCCTTTCGAAGATAAGGGGCCCAAACCTGGTCATGATGCTCCAAGTGAGGCCTCACCAGTGCTTTAAAGTTTCAACACTACATACTTGCTTTTATATTCTAGTCCTCTTGAAATGAATGCTAACATTGCATTTGCCTTCCTCACCATAGACTCAAATTAACCTTTAGGGAATCCTGCACAAGGACTCCCAAGTCCCTTCATGCCTCAGTTTTTTGTATTTTCTTTCCATTTAGAAAATATTCAACCTTTCCATTTCTTCTGCCAAAGTGCATAACCATAGACTTCCCAACACTGTATTCCATCTGCCATTTCTTTGCCCATTCTCTTAATCTGTCTAAATCCTTCTGTAGCCTTTCTACTTCCTCAAAACTACCTACCCCTTCACCTATCTTCATATTTTCTGCAATCTTTGCAACAAAGCCATCAATTCCATCATCCAAATCATTGATATATAATCTAAAAAAGAATCGGTCCCAACACAGACCCCTGCAGAACACCACTAGTCATCAGCAGCCAGTCAAAAAAGGCTCCCTTCATTCCCACTCTTTGCCTCCTGCTAATCAGCCACTGCCTCAGTAAGCAGCCTCATATGTGACACCTTGTCAAACGCCTTCTGAAAATCCAAGGACATGACATCAACCAATTCTGCACTGTCTATCCTGCTTGTTATTTCTCCAGTAAATTCCAACAGATCTGTTGGGCAAGATTTCCCCTTGAGGAAACCATGCTGACTATGGCCTATTTTATCATGTGCCTCCAAAACCAGATCCTTAACAATTAATTCCATCATTTTCCCAATCACTGAGGTCAGAATAACTGGCCTATAGTTTCCTTTCTTCTGCCTCGCTCCCTTTTCTGCAGCCTTTAGAGATCCTTTGACTCGTACACTAAAATTTCTCTGTTCCTTGCTACATCCAAGAGTCCTACCTTTTATAACGCTTATAATTGCCTTATTATTTATCTTCCACAAAATTAAATGCCTCACATTGTTCAGGATTAAATTCCATCTGTCACTACTCTGTATGTCTTCTCAATTCATCAATATCAGTTTGTAGCTGAAGGCTACCCTCTTCACGATTAACAACATCCAGTGATAATGACACCATTAAAGACACATGTGTGTGCCTGAATGTGTATGTCTGTTTAAAGCTCCCCTCTAAAAAACAGCAAATTTAACTTCCTGCACACATCACTTTTTATCCCACTGAAAGGTATGTTTTCCATATTGACACCTATGTGCACATTAGAATTCTGAATGCACCCACAGTGTCTTGAAATCTCTCTATTCTACCTTGTGCATTGGCTTGTTGCCAAGTTAATTCTGTTTATTGAAATGGAGCATGTTTTGGCAAGGTAGAGTGGAGTGTATTTTATTGGAGAGACAGACAGGCTAGAAGTCTGCTTTCTGTGGTAGTGAGCATGAGGGTTACCTCATTTTAACCCCTGCATCTCATTTACAACAACCACAAGATGGGTGTGAAGAGAATGGCAAGGATTCAAGAGCACAGACACAGCACTAGTATACACATATGCATATATACTTATAAATATATATTTCACTTGTTACGGCCTGCACAGACCCCTGATTTCAACATCATCAAGGCTGCCTGGGATTACCGATTAACTGGAGAGACAGAAGCAAATGAGACAGCCAAAGTCTACAGAAGAACTGTAACCAGTTCTCCAAGACACTTGGAACAATCTACCAGCTGAGCTGCATGAGGGTGTACCTAAGAGAATTGATGCAATTTTAAAGGCAAAGGGTGGTCACAGCAAATATTGATTTGATTCCATTTTTCTTTTCTGTTTATTGCTCTTTATAGTAATTTTTTGATATTTAGAAACTTTTCATTTCATTATCTTTGAAAGTATCTTTGCTTTACAGATTTTTTTTTATGTGTGCCTAAGACTTCTGCATTTCTGTACAGGACTCTGTTTTTGTGTGGGTGTGTGTGTTTGAATTGAATTTATGTATGTGTGTATATTGAGCAGCATCTGATCAGAATGAGGTTTATGATCATATATGTAAATCAATGATGCAAAACTTGTTTTGTGGCAAAGTCATAAATTACAGAAGAGAATATTACAGTAAAAATTAGGAGTTTGTAAATCTGTGATTGCGAGTGTGTGTTGGAGCATGGTGGTTAGGAGTCACAACCAGCTCTTCATCCTGTAAGCTAGTTTTCTGAGGCTGGCCAACCGGAACATGCAATCTAATACACCCATTTGGTGATGTTTTCACAGCTTAATTTCAGCCCAGTTTTTCCTCCACGAATCTCCAAGTTTTAAACAGCATGGCACACAAGCCTTGGGCCTAGCCTTTGCCACTCAAGTTCAAAGTAAATTTCTTGTCGCTATGTCATCGTCTACTACACTACCATTCCTTTGCTTGTAGGCATTCACAGTAGAAGAAGTACAATAAAATCAATGAAAAACTACAAACAAAACTGACAACCAATGCACAAAAGAAGACAAGCTGTGCAACTACAGTAAATAAACAAATAATTTTGAAAACATGAGTTGTTGAGGCCTTGAAACTGAGTTCATAGATTGTGGAACCAGTTCAGAGTTGAGGTTATTCTCGCGGGTTCAGGAAACTGATGGTTAAAGGGTAATAACTGCTCCTGAACCTGGTGGTGTGAGATACAAGCCTCCGGTACTTACTTCCCAATGGCAGCAATGAGAAGGCAGCGTAGTCTATATGGTGGGGGTCCTTGATGATGGATACTGCTTTCTTGTGGCAGCCCTCCTTGTAGATGTGTTCAGTGATAGAGAAGGCATTTCCTGTGACGGGCTGGGCTGCATTCATCACTCTTTAAAGGCTTCACCACTTTTTGTAGGTTTTCTGTTCTTGGGCATTGATGTTTCCATACCAGGCCATGATGCAACCTGTCAGGATACCCTCCACTGTACATCCATAGGAGTTTTTCAGAGTTTTAGATAACATGCCAAATCTGCATAAACTTATAAGAAAATAGAGGCACGTTATTACCAGAACAGACCCTATAATACGATAACACCAAGGAATTTAAAATTACTGACCCTCTCCTAATGAGGACTGGCTCTTGGGCCTGTAGCTTCTTCCTCCTGTAGTTGATAATCAGCACTTTGGTTTTGCTGACGCTGAGTGAGAGGTTGTTGTTGTGGCATCATTCAACTAGATTTTCAATTTGCCTCCGTATGCCGATTTATCACCACCTTTGATTTGGCCAACAACAGCGATGCTGTTAGCAGATTTAAAAATGGCATCGGAGCTGTACTCAGCCTCACAGTTGTAAGTGTAAAGCGAGTAGAGCAGGGGGGCAAAGCACACAGCACACAGCCAAAACGACTAGAGCCTGCAAGTGTAGAAAACGAGGCTCCAGCTGCACAGGAAGCTTGGTGACCAATTTCAGAATCAGAATCAGGTTTACTGTCGCCAGTATCATGAAATTTTTTGTTATGGAGCAGCAGTACATTGCAATACATTAAAACTGAGTTACAGTGAATATATATAGATATATAATAGTTACACTTAAAAAGGCTCAAAGGTCCAATTTAATGTCAGGGAAATGTATACAATATACATCCTGAAATGCTTTTTCTTCGCAAACATCCATGAAAACAGAGAAGTGCCCCAAAGAATGAATGACAGTTAAATGTAAGAACTCCCAAGTCCCCCCCCCCAAGCTTCATTCCCTCCCACATGTAGGTGGCAGCGAGCAACAATTCCCCCCTCCCCCCACCGGCAAAAAAAACAAGTATCAGGACTGCCACCGGGCACTCAACCGTCCGCAAAGCAATAGCAAAGACTCAGACTTACGGCTACCCCAAAGACTTAGCGTTTCACCCGGCATTTGACATACTGCATCTCTCCCTAACAAGGAAGAAAGAGGTGTCTGCATTTTCCCAGCAAGCGGGGAGGCATAGAAAACAACTCGCTGGTTTACAACGTTAGGTCTGTTACACGCTTTTTTCAAGCTCCGTGCCTGAAGGTCACAAAATTCCTGGGTCGTTGGGTAGATTTTCTGACTCCCTGTAGTGAGGTAGTGTTCATGGGTTCAATGTGCATTCAGGAATCGGATGGCAGAAGGGAAGAAGCTGTTCCTGAATCACTGTGTGAGTGCCTTCAGGCTTCTGTACCTCCTACCTGATGGTAACAATGAGAAGAGGGTGATGGGGGTGCTTAATAATGGACGCCGTCTTTTTAAGGCATCGCTCCTTGAAGATGTCCTGGATGCTACAGAGGCTGGAGCCCATGATGGAGCTGACTCAGTTCACAACTTTTTGCAGCTTCTTTTGAGGAGAAGATAGTATTGAATGCTGAGCTGTAGTCAATGACAAACAGCATGATGTACACACCTCCACCGTAATGTCACTCAGCCACAACAATTCCATTAACTCTTGGAGAAATATTAAAGCTTGGCGTAATTTTATTTCATTTGGCTTCCCCGGCACAGTTTCCTGTGAATATTAAAGCCAGCATCAACCAGCCCTGATTCAATGCGGCCTAAATGGGCTCTTATCACTACCCTGGCAACAACCCCTCCATTCAAGAACTGCACAGTCCAGACAAGAAATGGATTTCCCAAATGCAGTCGCCTCTTCAGAATTCACAGCCACCTGAGCCCGATTAGCATTAGCCACACTTGAACAGGGAAATCTGGGATTAACCGAGTCAAGTCCAGTTTATTGTCTTGTGCTCAACTATGGTGTGGTACAGGCACAATGAAAAAAGTGCTTCCAGCAGCAGCACAGGCATGTCGATTCAGAAAACAAAAATTATAGGTGCATTAAACAAGACAGGGAAGGAGGAAAAAGATTTGTGAAAAACAGGACATTAGTGCAAAAACAGAGACAAGGCTACGGTCCGTACTGCTCAGAATCAGGTTTATTATCACTAATGTACAGTATATGTATGTAATGTATATAACCTTATAATGTATATAGAAATGAGACAACATTTCTCCAAACCAGGGTGTAAAGCACAGTAGTACACACAATACACATAACACAATAACTTATGAAGGTAAGGATAAAATCTACAGATGAATCACACATAAATAACAAATTAAAATATTGTAAGGTACAAAACAGGTTAACCAGTGGCACTTCAGCGATGCAACAGAGAGCTCAGAAGGGCACTGGTCTGGGGGAAGAAACTGTTTCTCATCTTGACTGTTCTTGTTTTTTGCATCAGAGTCTCCTGCCTGATGGTAGGAAGTCGGAGAGGATGCTGGATGGTGGAATTCTTCATTACATGAAGGGTCCTATGTACTCAACTGATAACTGTCCCCAATGGATGGTAGGGAGACCCCTATGATCCCCTCAGCTGTTCTAACAGTCCTTTGTCGGGACTTCCAGTCCAACGCTCAACTGCTCCCATACCAGATGGAGATGCAACTTGTCAGGATGCTCTCAATGGTGCCTCTATAAAATGCAGTATGCAGTTAAGATGGATGGGGGGAGGGCCTTGCTTGCTTCCATCTCCTTAGCAAGTGGAGGTGCTACAGTGCCTTCTTGTTCAGGGAGATGGTAGTAAGGGACCAAGTGAGGTCATCTGTAATGCGCACTCCCAAGAACTTGATGCACTTAACTCTCTCCACGGAGGAGCCACGTACTTGCAGGTTCTTTTGCACCATCCTGAAGTCCACAATGATCTCCTTGGTCTTCTCCAAGTTCCAGTTCGAGGTTAGGATGTTCTTCTCACACTAATTCACCAGCTGCTCCACTGCCTCTCTGTACTCCATCTCATCATCGTTGTTGGTGATGTGTCATCATCAAACCTGATGACGCGGTTTGAAACAATACCTTGTTGCCTTGCTGCTTTATATCGCTAGTGCTTCGATTTTTGCTTCAGCAGCAGTTGGATAGGAAAGGCAAATGGGAATCAGCATATATTGGTAATACAGGGTGCATGAGTCTGAAGACTCCATTTCCATGACCCTTTGGTTCTTGTTAATCACCCCACTCTAATCCTCAGCAGGGAGGGTGACCCAGCTCTCTTTACCGGCAAGACAGCACTCCACTATGCTGCATTACTGGCTCAAGGCCACTCCCGGCACTGAGCCTGGTATCACTTGATGTGCCCCCACCAGCAGAGATTCGCATTTCCCCACAGATGCACTGAAGATGGATTTAGCAGACTAGCCATGTTCAACTCTAAACCAGAGCCTGTCACATTTTACAAGCTCTTCTGCTGACGAGTGAATGAGACCTTCTTACGGCAGCCCACTATCAACTTGTGATAACAAAAGTGTCTTCGAAAATGCGACAGACAACAACTGCATGATCACTATCTACAAGGCTCACTATCAGATCAGATAGTCTGGCTCCAGGGAGCACCACCATTCATAAAGAGAGGGGGGGAAAATTCTAATAGGTTTGTGGTATTTCTCCTGAAATCTGATGTGGTCTATTACTTTTTTCAGCTTTTAATAAATAAGCCAGACCTTTATGTTTCATTGACAAATGAAAATTATAACAGAGGCAGCATAATGACGTTCCTTAAATGAGCTTTCAGAACGCACTACCCTAGGGCATTATCTTTCTCATATTGCCACTAATATCCTCTAATACATAGAAAGTCATTAATAATAATGCTTTACAAAATGATGATCCCATTTCAATTATACCACATGTTTCGTCATGTCAAATGATGGCAATTGTGACAGCGACTTTGTTTCTATTAGAGCATGAAGTTTCAGTAAAATTAAGACAATATTGCAATGCTAGGCATCAGCTTTCAGCTGTAAGGTGATGGCAGATATCCCTGGAGTCTGCCAGTGTTGGGGAGTGGTGGGGGGGGGAGACTGTCGCTTCTTGTGAGGGGACAGAGACATGTTAAACTGCTTGAAAGATGCACCAGGCATGAATGGGCTCAGTGGCAAATAGATACTGCAGAAGGGAGACACGGTTAGTACAGTGTTGCACAGTACATGCAACCCTGGTTCAATTCCCACCACTGTCTCTAAGGAGTTAGTACGTTCTCTCTGTGACTGCATAGGTTTCCTCTGGGTGCTCTGGTTTCCTCCCACAGTCCAAAGGCACACCGGTTGGTAGGCTAACTGGTCGTTGTAAATTGTCCCGTGATTAGGCTCGGGTTAAGTCAGGGGATCACTGGGTGGCGCAGCTCAAAGGGCCAAAATGGCCTATTCTGCGCTGTATTGCAATAAATAAATTTGAAAAAGATAGAGGTGTGTAAGATGATAAGAGGCAGATAGGGTGGACAGGCAATGCCCCTTTCCCCAGGGTGATAACGGCTGACACAACAGGGCATAATTTTAAGGTGATTGGAGGAAAGTATTGGGGGGATGTCAGAGGCAGGTTTTTTATACAGGGTGGTGGGTGCATGGAATGTGCTGTCAGACAGTCAGATATATTATTGTTTTATTTATAAAATTTATTATCAAACTACATATATGGCACCATATACTACCTTGAGCTTCATTTTCTTGTAGGCATTCACAGGAAAATAAAGAACTACAGTGGAACTAATGAAAAAGTATACATAAACTGAGACTGAGAAACAACCAATGTGCACTTTATCCACACCGGTTCAGAAGCCTGCCGGTTGTAGGGCAAGGACATTAGAGTGGCTTAAGAGACACATGGATAAAAAACATTCAAGGGGTGTGCAGGACAGAATGGTAGGTTGATCTTGGAGTCGGTTAAAGGGTCAGCACAATATCACACTGTGCGGTACTGTTCGATGTTCTATGTGAGACTGAACTTAATGATCGTAATTACTGCTGCAAAGAACCCTGTCATGTTAATTGCCCATCCTCTGTGGCCAAAGATTCAGATTAGCTGAAGTACCCCCATTTTGTTTTGTGTTTGTTAGCAAGCTATTAGAGAGGTTGGAAAGCTATGACAATGAAAAAGCAGCCTCAGAGGATTTTTATTCGTTATGGACAGGAAGCATCCCTCTCTCCTTCATCTTTGATTTACTGTTAAGTGACGCTATTAATCTTCATTTTCTTTCTCACGTTACAGTATCTGCTTTAGCCATCTCACTTCAAGCCCTGAAGCCAAAATCTTACCGATAGAGGGCCTTTCTATCCTTTCCTTTCGACACAGGTGTACCGGCCGTTACTTCTAGCGTTCACGTCTACGTTCCATGACTGGCACCTGTAACAGGTGGACACAAGGAAGGGCAGAAGAAAATGACAACATTGTGAGAAGAATGAAAGCTTGGGATTTTATTTTGCTCTTTTCACGTAGAACACTACAGCACAATACAGGCCCTTCAGCCCACAATGTTGTGCTGACCTTTTAACCTACTCTAAGATCAATCTAACCCTTCTGTCCTACATAGTCCTCCATTTTTATATCATCTGTGTGCCTATCTAGGAGTCTCTTAAACACCCATAAAGCGTCTGCCTCTCCAACCAACCCTGTTAGGGTGTTCCATGCATCCATTACTCTGAGTTACTTCTAACATTAATGTTCTAATATTACTTCTATTGTTAAGCTCTGATAATGAGAAGACAGCCACAGAGGATTGGTATTAGTTGTAGACATACTCTGACATGAGGCACACTTCACTCCTTCATCCTTGACTTATTGCTAAGAGATGGCATTAATCTTCATTTTCTTTCTCATGTTACATTACCTGCTTTAGCTATCTCACTTCAAACCCTGAAGCCCAAATCCTATTGATGCAGGGCTTTTCAATCTTATAACGCCATTACTTCTACTTCCTATCGATTCAATTTCCATCCAAGATACAGAAACACGAAGGAGATAAAACTGGTCTCGGGAGAAGAGGGACAGAATTTATCAGGACAGGGTCTCGGCCCGAAACATCAACTGTTTACTCTTGTCCATGGACTAAACTTGGAGCCTTCCCTGATGGTGGAGATCAGCTACATAGGCCATGTCAGATTTGAGGCTTGCTTCACTTTCTAGTGACCAGAACTGGGTGTAATATACAAGGTGTGGCCAGTTAGAGCTTAATTTGCCCATTGTCACCAGCAGCTGGGGCCAACACACTTAGTGTAAGACATACTTATAACAACCCTCTTCATTCTCCCATCCACATTGCACCTTAATTTGGACACTCACACACTTCCCACTAAAATATTCTTTAAATATATTAAAGGCAGCAGAGCCTTCATCATGTGCATTTGATAATTATCTCTGGTGCCTTATCAAAAGAAAAAAGATAAAAGATTTGCTTTATTTGTCACGTACGTTGGAACATACAGTGAAATGTGCTGTTTTGTCTCCTTTGATGAGTTTTAAAAGCCTTCATTATATGCACTATCATCTCATTTCATTATCACCTCTGATGCCTTATCGAAAGAAAATGATAAAGATGAGCTTTATTTATCATGTATACATCAAAAGATACTGAAATGTGTCAATGACCAGCTCAATCCGAGGATGTTCTGGAGGGCAGCCCGCAAGTGTTGCCCACATCGCGTGCTCACATTTTACTAACCACCGTGCCTTCGGAACGCGGTAAGAAACAGGAGCACCCGGAGAAAAACCACGCAGTCATGGCGGGAAAAGTACAAGCACCTTACAGACAGCAGCGGGAATTGAACCATGATCGCAGGCGCTGTAAAGTCTAACAGTTGCCGCTACCGTAGATTTGCATTTATTAGCACCTGAAAATGTGTTCTTCTATAACCCAACTCCACTGCAGCAGAACTTCCTAACCCTTGTATTCCAGTCTAATAGCAAACGTATCATTTCAAAGGTTTCAAAGGTTCATTTATTATCAAAGTATACAACTCTGAATTTCTTCTTCTCCAGGTAGCCATGAAACCAAGAAAGAAAAGAAAGGCAGCATAATCGTTAACCCAAAATAATCCCCCCTCCCCACAAAAGAACAAATCAAACAGAACAGGCATATCAACCCCCCCCCCAGGAATCCCCCTCCACACACAAAAAACGAGCAAAACATAACATGCACATCAACCCCCCCCCCACACACAAAAAAGAACTGAGAAAGATTGGGCGAAAAACATAGAATATAAAAACACTATAAGACTGAAAAAAGTATACAGTCCACGTCCACATCCAAAACAGAGAAAACCTGGGCAACATTCTCTGGGCACAACAATAGGCTCTCCCCTCTCTGCTAGCGTAGCAGAATGATCTTCAGCGATCAAAAGGCAGGGCCCAGGTCTGAGAGCATATCAAAGCAACTGGGCCCAGGCCCAAGAGCACATCGAAGCGACAGGGCCCAGGTCTGAGACCATATCAAAGCGACAGGGCCCAGGTCTGAGAGTGTATCAAAGCAACAAGGCCCAGGCCCAAGAGCATATCAAAGTGACAGGGCCCAGGTCTGAGAGCGTATCGTAACAACAGGGCCCAGGTCTGAGAGCGTTATCAAAGCAACAGGGCCCAGGCCGAAGAGCATATAGAAGCAACAGAGCCCAGGTCTGAGAGCGTATCGTAACAACAGGGCCCAGGTCTGAGAGCGTTATCAAAGCAACAGGGCCCAGGCCGAAGAGCATATAGAAGAGGCCGGGCCTGGGCCTGAGAGCAAGGAACAACATGTGGCTTGGGCGATTTAAGCACCAAGCCATATTGAAAAGGTCAGGATATTGGGGCCAGAGGCGTGGGATAGACCAGTTCAGCTCACTGGTCCATGAGGTTAACTTGTCCCTGCACTGAACTGAGGCTGTTTCCTGCAACTAATGGACTCCTGAATCTGCTGCAGTGATGACTGGCTTCGTGAATGTGGACTCACTTTCGTAACCGTCAGTTCTGAATGTTACTTGCTTACTTTTACTGCTTACATGATCTGTTTTTTTCTTGACAGTGCTTGACAGTCTTTTTTAAATGGGTCCTATTGGGTTTTTAAATGGATTCTTTTCGGTTTCGTTGTTTTGTGGCTGCCTGTAAGGAGACGAACCTCAAGGCTGTATAATGTATAACTTTGTACTTTAGCCATTCATGGTGTGTGTGTGCGTGTGCGTGTGTGTGCCATCTCTTCATCGTCCTGCATGGAGCGTTTTGTCATTGCCAGATGCCCATTTTACCTGATGTCGTGCTTAGAATCAAACCCCTTCCACCCATGTGTCATCTTTTCGAGTTGCCTCTACTATTTGTCCCACAGGTGCACAAACCGGATCAAATTACATTGACTTCCCACCACCCCTTACATTAATTCTCAAGTAATTAAGCATTGGTTTTAAACTAGAACTGGTGGGATACTGATGAGATCAGAACCCACTTCTGTTTTGTAACAACCTTCTTTTCCCACCCCTTCAATGTGGAATCAGGCATAGTATAAAATGGGATAGAGGTGAAGAGAAGGGCTGAGCGGCAGGCAACCTCACTGTCATCTCCAGTTACAATTAAAATGAACTTCTTATTGTTTTTATCCTCATCTAGATAGTCTTTTATCAGTTCATAAGATCTATCCTGAGGCCAAACAGTTTTGAGATAAATTAATGCCGTTTCATGGCCTCTGATAATCAGTAAGTGTTTGAAATTATCCTGCACAATCTTACGATGGTGGCAATAAATGTGATAGTATATCAAGTTCTTTTATCTATTCTTTAATTTTAATCTCCTTCATTAACACAGCAGATGGAGAGACTTCAAACAGGGACATTCTGACATGTTATTATAAAACAACTTTTGTTCAGTCTTGAAGCTCAAAAATGTTGGCAATAACTTTTGTATCTTTTATGTAGGACACTGCAACAAAGAAAATTATCCAGCAGTCTATCTTTTCTCAATAAAGGTTTGAAGTCTACCCAAGTATTGATATTGTTAAAGTTAGACCTTCAGATGCAATTGGATTTTTTCAGAGTTATAGAGAAATAAGCTCTTTGGCATGACCCATCCATACTGATCATGGTCCCACCAAGCTGGTTCCATTTGCTAGTCATAATTGGCCCATGTCTCTCTAAATCCCTGTCATCTATTTATCCAAATGTATTTTACATGTTTTACATGAACGGAGGCACCAATGCACAGAAACAGAAAAGGCTGTCGAGGGTTGTAAACACAGCCAGCTCCATCAAATGCACAAGTCTCCTGGCCATCGATGACATCTCCAATAGGCAATGCCTCAAGAAGGCAGCTTCTATCATTAGGAACCCTCATCCTCCAGGACACGACCTCTTCTTATTGCTACCATCAGGGAAGAGATACGGAGCCTGAAGGCCCAGAATCAACATTTCAAGATCAGCTTCTTCCCCTCTGCATCAGATTTCTGAATGGAGCACAAATCCGTGAGCACTACCTTAAACTTCTCTCCCTCTTTGCACTAAATATTTCCTGTTGTAATTTACAATTGTAACTTATAACTTTTATGTATTGCACTGTTTTTGCTGCCACAAAATAGAAATGTCACAGCATAATAAACCGGGTTTTAATTCTGACATGTTAGGAGTGTGCCATCTCTACTGAATCCTCTGACAGCTCATTCCAGCACCCTTTGCGGGAAGAAGCGAACCTCAGGTCCCTTTTAAAATGTCCTTCTTACTTCACAACTATGTGCTCAGTATATTACTCCTTCCTGGTGGAGGGGAGGGAGTGAACTGCATGTATTCACCTTACCTATACCCCTCATGATTTTATGCACCTCTCTAAGGTCACCCCTCCATTTCCTATGTTCCAAGCATAAAAAATCCTGTCCTGACCAATGTCTCTCTATAATTCAGTCCCTGAACTCCTGACAGTATCCTTGTAAATCTTCTCTGCACTCTTTCCAGTATAACGACAACTTTCCAGTAACGAGGTGACCAAAGCTGTACAGAATCCTCTGGTGTGGTTTTGCCAGTGTCTAGTACAATTAAACATAATAACATCACAACTCCTCTACTCACTCCCCTGATTGACAAAGGTCAGCCTATCAAATGCCTTCAAATGTCTGCCTGTGATGTCACTGTCAGCAAACTATGTATGTTGTGCGTAGGATGAATTCAGTTCATATTGCATCTACAGTTTGCCACCTTTAACTTACACTTAGATGAACCCTTCAGGCACCACCCATTTGCGTGCTTCACTTCATACACAAGCTAACGTGTTTAAACTCCAGAATAGAGAGACTCCTAGGTCCCTCTGATCCATAATTAGAGAGGGTTTAAAGGAGGTTCACAAAAATGATTCCATAATTGAAAGGCATGTCACACAAAGAGCGTCTGATGGCTCTGGGCCTGTACTCACTGGAATTCAGAAGAATGAGGGGTGACCCCACTGAAACCTATCAAATTTAGAAAGGTCTCAACAGAGTCAATGTGGAGAGGATGTTTCCTAAGGTGGGGGGAGTCTAAGACCAGATGATACAGCCTCAGAATAGAGGGACATCCTTTTAGAATGGAGTTGAAGAGGGATCTCTTTAGCCAGAGGGTGATGAATCTGAGGAATTCATTGCCATGGATGGCTCTGGAGGCCAAGCCATTGGGTATATTTGAGGGAGAGGTTGATTGTGTCTTGATTAGATAGGGCATGAAGGGATATGGGATGAAGGCAGGAGATTGTGGGCTGAGAGGAAAAATTGCATCAGCCATGATGAAATGGCAAAGCAGACTCAATGGGCCAAATGGCTTAATTCTGCTCCTATACCTTACAGTCTTATAACACACTCCTGGGTCAAATAAGTCACTGTATAAATCCTACTGTGGACCAGCTTCCCAAAAGAGAACACATCTTATCAGAAGGATATTGCATAGCATTCAAGATGAAAAGGAGAGGTTTTCTCCGTTGTGAGCTGCCAGATTTAACAATTTATATCCTCCTATTATTAATGTTATTAATTTATGCATGATCTGAAGGAAGTGTTAAATATTGCATTCACATCAATCTGCTGAACACTTATAATGTACAATTTTTCAACATCTTAATATGAATTTTTATGTGTCTTCTAAGATTAAAATGCAAAAATTCTTTCCTTGATGTCACTTGGAAAATGGGTTGTAAAAGAGTAGAAATTATGCTCTAGTTTGGCGTAAGCAATCTAACAGAAGCCCAGTTCGGACTGAGGTGCACCAGACTCCATCACATGCAGGAAGTTCAGTGATGTCAGGCTGAAGGTTACAACAAGTTGGAATGGTTTTAATTGTCCAGAAGAAGTGTAGAATTGTGACAGCACGGAAGATCATCATTCTTCCTATTGAGTCTACAGAGCAGAGGTTCCAACCATTTCTACAGTATGCCTTGGACTGATACCATGTAAGGCAGGGATGTCAAACTCATTTTAGGTCACGGGCCGGATTGGGCAAAATGCAGCTTCATGCGGGCCGAATCGGTCGGGCGCCTGCGAACACAGCTTTCATTGCCTCCGTTTTTTCAGCCTGTTCTCATGTGTCGTGTCTCAGTCTCTACTATAACTACAAAGTGTTTCACTTCACAAATTCTGTTTCTTATGAAGAAGACTGCTGAGCAAGCATTATTTTTATGATTGGTATTAACTTACAATCATAGGCTTCATATTGCCGGGCCATTAATAATTAAAATAATAGATCTATCTAAAATTATCTCGCGGGCCGGATATAATTGTACGCTGGGCCGGATATGGCCCGCGGGCCTTGAGTTTGACACCTATGATGTAAGGGGTCCATGGACCTCAGGCTGGGAACCCCTGCTATAGAGGTAACTGGGAGAGAAATATCATCAGTTCTGTCTTTTCTCTTTAAATATTTTCTTCCATCATTTTGCTATTCCTTTTTCACACTATTTATTTTTATTGGAACTTATAGTAATTCACTATGCCTGTACTGCACTGCTGCCACAAAACAAACAAATAAACGATAAACCTAATTATAATCCTCCTGCAAGTTACACTCAGTGGCCACTTTATTAGCTACCTCCTGTAACTAATAAAGCGGCTAGTCAGTGTATGCCCATGGTCTTCTGCTGCTGTAGCCCATCCACTCCAAGGTACAACGGGCGGTGTGTTCAGAGATGCCCTTCCGCTCACCACTGTTGTAACATGTGGTTATTCGAGTTGCTGTAGCCTTCCTGTCAGCTTGAGCCAGTCTGGTCATTCTCCTCTGACCTCTCTCATTAAGAAGGCACTTTCACCCACAGAGCTGCCACTCACTAGATTTTTTTTTATTTCTGCACCATCCTCTGTAAATGCCAGAGACGATTGTGCATGAAAACCCCAAGAAGTGAGCAGGTTCTGAGAAGCTAACAATCACTCCACAGTCAAAGATCACATTTCGTCCCCATTCTGATGTTTGATCTGAACCTCTTGACCACGCCTGCATGCTCTTATGCATTGAGTTGCTGCTACGTGATTGGCTGGTTAGATATTTGTCTAACCATGTACCGAAAGAGGTACAGAAGCCTGAAAGCTCACACTCAGTGATTCATGAACAGCCTCTTCCCTTCTGTCATCTGATTTCTGAATGGAGATTGAACCCATGAACACTACCCCACTACTTTTTTACCTCTATTTTTTCACTATTTAATTAACTATTTTTATACTGTAATTCACATTTTTTCTATTACTATACATTACATTGTATTGCTGTTCCAAAGATAACAGATTTCACCACATGTGCCAGTGATATTAAACCTGATTCTGATTCTGATGTGCATTCTGAGCGGTAATAAAGTGGCTACTGAGTGTATTCTCCCTCAATGAACAATCTAATTAATTCTTTTTCTGCTAGCCTACAGCTGGGGCTACCTTTTTATTCTTACATCCTTTTTGGCCACAGTATACACCTTTGAGTCATCTGTTAAACCGGGAACAATTTTCCTCTATTTAGCAATCTGAAACTTACAGTAGGTGCAAATCAGTTCAGTAATATGAGCCAAGGGCTTGTTTCTTCTCAAACTTATTGTGAATAAGTTTGCATACAATCCAAAGTAGTAAGTAAACAAAAAAGGAATTGTTCCCACAGGTGTCATGGTAGCATTGAGGTTAGTGTAAAGCCATTATAACGCCAGTAACACACCCCCCCCCCATTGGGGTTGAATTCCCACTGTTGCCTGTGAGGAATCTGTACATTCTCCTATTGACCACCTGCGTTTCCTCCAGGTGACCTGGTTTCCTCCCACATTCCAAAGACATACGGTAATGTTAGGGTGAGTGAACTGTAGCAATAGACAACAGACAATAGACAATAGACAGTAGGTGCAGGAGTAGGCCATTCGGCCCTTCCAGCCAGCACCGCCATTCACTGTGATCGTGGCTGATCATACACAATCAGTACCCCGTTCCTGCCCTCTCCCCATATCCCTTGACCCCGCTATCTATAAGAGCTCTATCTAACTCTCTCTTGAATGCATCCAGAGACTTGGCCTCCACTGCCTTCTGGGGCAGAGCATTCCACATATCCACCACTCTCTGGGTGAAAAAGTTTTTCCGCATCTCTGTTCTAAATGGCCTACCCCTTATTCTTAAACTGTGGCCTCTAGTTCTGGACTCCCCCATCAGCGAGAACATGCTTCCTGCCTCCAGTGTGTCCAATCCCTTAATAATCTTATATGTTTCAATCAGATCCCCTCTCATCCTTCTAAATTCCAGTCTATACAAGCCCAGTCGCTCCAATCTTTCAACATATGACAGTCCTGCCATTCTGGGAATTAACTACGCTGCACTCTCTCAATAGCAAGAATGTCCTTGCTCAAATTTGGAGACCAAAACTGCACACAATACTCCAGGTGGAGTCTCACCAGAGCCCTGTACAGCTGCAGAAGGACCTCTTTACTCCTATACTCAATTCCTCTTGTTATAAAAGCCAGCATGCCATTAGCTTTCTTCACTGCCTGCTGGACCTGCATGCTTACTTTCATTGACTGATGTACAAGAACACCTAGATCTAATTTTACTTCCCCTTTTCCTAACCTGACTCCATTTAGATAGTAATCTGCCTTCCTGTTCTTGCCACCAAAGTGGATAACCTCACATTTATCCACATTAATCTGCATCTGCCATACATTTGCCCACTCACCCAACCTGTCCAAGTCACCCTGCATTCTCATAACATCCTCCTGACATTTCACACTGCCACCCAGCTTTGTGTCATCAGCAAATTTGCTACCGAAAGCATGACAACCTTTACGGGCTGCCAAGCAGAATCCTCAACAATTTGACGATGCAAATAATGCATTTCACTGTACCGTTCAATGTACAAATATAGCTAATCTTTGGAATTCTGGAGTTTGAGCAGCAACATATTAGCTGGGGTATGAAATAAGGGTGATATCTGAAGGGTTCATCAAAGTTCAAGCAGGGGAACAGCAGATGCAATGTGAATTCCATTTATCCGAATCATATGTGACAGGTGTAAAACATCCTTCAAATCCATTGTACCAATTGGAGAATATGTTAGTATTGCAAAAGATAAAAAAGAAAGTGGTTGAATGCATGCTTCTGTGGAATGCATTTTCCACAGGAAGGTGAGGATAAGTTAGAGGAACTGAAAGCAAACAAGCCTCCTGGAACAGAGGGTTGACACTGTAAAACTGTGGGAATCCTGGGACAAAATTTGTGGGGAATTACCTCTCCTTTTCACAAAGCAATTCATGCTCAAACAATCCACCAAGACGAAACTTCAGCTCACCTCTACCCTTAAATTGTTAGATTGAGATAAATTAGAGAAATAATTAGATTGCCATCCTTTTATCATCAACCTCCCTCAAGAAAAAAAAGTATTTCCATATCCACTCCATCAGGTGTGCCATGCTGACACGAAAGAACCAAACTCGTACCAATGGAATTACATTAATGCACACTAGGGCGTTTTTGGAAACTTACACCAAAAATGCTTATGGCTTTTAACAATGATTTATGAAGCCTTCCAATTGACATACCTTCCGAAACACTGGGTCCCTTTGTAGACATCATTTAGGAATAAAAATGGGAAATTTTCTGGTGACTTTATGGACATTGATAAATTACTGTCATTTTCAGTATGGATGACTTATCAAAAATTAATAACCTTAAAAGTCACGCAGCAATGTGATTCAAAGTGATGTGATTAGGATGACATTGTAGCTATAAGCTGCTCCCTCATAGCTCCAATGACCAGAGTTTAATCCCGACCGCTTAGTGCTGCCTGTGCGGAGTTTGCACATTCCACGTGGATGTTCTGGTCCGCAGATGGCATGGTAGTGTAGTAATTGGGGCATCACCTTGCAATGCCAAGTTCAGTTCCTGTAGCTGTCTGTACAGAGTTTGTACATTCTCCCCATGACCATGTGGATTTCCTCCCACATTTCAAAGACATATGGCTAGGATTACTGAGTTTTGAGCATGCTATGTAAGCATGGAGATTCTTGCCCAAAACAACCCTCACTGATTAGATTTGATGCACGCGAGGCATTTCCCTGTATGCTTCAACATACATGTAACAAATAAAACCATTCTCTCTCACGTCCCAAAAAGTTGTAATTTGGTGCCAGAAGCATAGCAGTACTTGTGGACTGCCCAGCATGATACTCGCTGATTTAATCTGATGTGATGTAAACAATCCCATCTTCCTGCTGCCTGAACAGTGCTCACTCACATCTCCTCCATTCCCAGAACATCCTGGCTCACTTCATCTTCTCACTGAGAGAAATGCTCTCATCCTTACTTACCACTCCACGAGACTCCAAATCCAGTACGTCAACCTCCATCATCTCCAAGGGAATCCTACCATTGAATACATCTTTACCTCCTTCCCCGCTCTCCACTTTCCAAAGGGATCACTCCCTCTGTGATTCGTTTGTCCATTCATCCCTCCCTACTAATATCCTTTCCGGCACCTATCCCTGCTGGTGGCCAAAGTGCTACACCTGCTCATTTACCTCCTCCCACACCTCCATTCAGGGCCCCAAACAGTCCTTCCAGGTGAGGCAGCACTTCACCTGTGAACCTGCTGGGGTGGCCTATTGTGTCTGGTGCTTCAGATGCAACCTCTTCTACACTGGTGAGACCCATCATAAATTGGGGGACCACTTCATCCAGCACCCCGATCCATCTGCTAAAAGAAGAACTTCCCAGTGGCCCTGCCTCTTAATTCTGATTCCCATTCCTGTTCCAACATGTCAGTCCACGGCCTTCACTTGTGCCATGATGAGGCCACCCTCAGGGTGAAGGAGCAACACCTTATATTCCACCTGGGCAGCCTCCAACCTGATGACATGAATATCGATTTCTCCTTCCAGTTAACTAAAATTACCTGCCCCTCCCCTCTTCATCACTTCCTCACTCTGACCTTTTATCTTTTCTCCCCTGCCTATCACCTTCCCCTGAATCCTCTCCTTCTTCCCTTTCTTCTATGGGCCACTCTCCTCTTCTATCAGATTCCTTCCTCTCCAGCCCTTGACCTTTCCCACCCACCTGGCTTCACCTATCACCTTCTAGTTTTCCTCCTTCCCCTCCCCCTAACTTTTTATTCTATCATCTTCCCCCTTCCTTTCCAGTCCTGGTGAAGGGTCTCGGCCTGAAACATCAACTAATTATTCATTTCCATGGATACTGCCTGACCTGTTGAGTTCCCCTAGCATCTTGTGCGTGTTGCTCTGGATTTCCAGCATCTGCAGAACCTCTCGTGTTTATATTTTGCTGTATGTTTTGATGTGCTTGTAACACATCTTTATACAAGTCTTTAATAATGTTGAGATAATTTTGTTAGAAATTTCACAAAATAAGTTAAAAATAATGAAAATATTCTGGGTCCACAAGCTGCCTTGGCTATTGGCAATACTCAGGAATCCTTGGGAAAGCCCAATTCTTTAGTAAGGAGTGGGTTGTGACATCAGTAGCTGTTAAAGGTGAGGGAGTGTGAAGGCATCTTTTACTCACTGTCAGCCTGCAGGGCCCTCATTCAAAAAAAGTTGGGAAACCACTTGCATCACGTTTGGTTTCCCTTTCAGGCCTTTTCTGCTTTTCACTATAACTCAGTGTTGCTGGTACCAGGGGTGAGCCTCACGACGTTTCTCTCTTTTCCAAGTTCAAGTTCACAGTACATTTACTATCAAAGTATGCTTACTGTACAGACCCTCGAGATTCGTCCCCTTTCAGGCAGCCACAGAACGAAGAAACCCAATCGAACCAATTAAAAAAGAATATCAAACACCCAATGTGCAAAAAAACCAAATTGTTCTTTAAACAATAAAAAGTAAGTAAGCAACATTCAGAACTAACATTCATGAGTTCACACCCACGCAGCCAGTCACAGCCAATCAAGGAGCCCATTAGTTACAGGCCACTGTCTCAGTTCAGTGCAGAGACCAGTAAAGCTTTCTGAGCAGTGAGCTGAACACTGGCCCATCTCTCACATCTGGCCCTGACACCCCAACCACTTAAAACTAGCCCAGCACTTAATTCAGCCAAACTTTGCTCATTACTCATACTAGAACCCAGGCCCTGCTGCTTTGATATACTCTTGTGCCTAGGCCCTCAATTTGGCCTGTACCTGACCTTTCCAATCTGATCCAGTGTGTAACTGAACTACTTTTTGATTGCTGTCCTTGTGTCTCAGTGATCAGACGTTAACACACAGATGAAGGAGTTTGACGCTAACTTTCTCTCGATTACACTGGACAGCGAAGAGTTGCTGAATACTTTTGGATGTATCTCATGGACTTTGGGCTGTTGATCATGAAAATCACCAAGAGCTTTCACAATAATACATCATTTTTTAGTATCATCTATGTTCAGTTCATAATTCGCATCAATTAAAATGTTGCCCACAAGGTAAGCTGAAACGTTTTCTATTTTGTCCAGAGATGCCTGGGTATCCTTAGGCAGAGCAGATGCTGCATGGCAGGACAGGTTTTAGAAAGGATATAAATTATCATGAAGGATTTCGATATTTGAGACAAATGTTTCCCAGGATAACTGATGCCAAGATTAAGGAAGGCATTTTTGTTGGTCCACAAATCAAACAGATCATCAATGACAGGCAACTTGAAGAACTTCTAGTGGAACAGAAGAAAATCACATGGAAGGCACTCAAGGACGTTGCTGAAAATTTTCTTGGCAATTACAGAGCACCAAACTACATGCAGCTGGTTGACAACATGCTTCAAGCATACAAAACCATGAAGTGCAACTTGTCACTGAAGATTAATTTTATGTATTCCCATTCAGACTTCTCCCCTGCAAACCTCGGCATTGTTAGTGACAAGCATGGTGAAAGGTTTCGCCAGGATATTGCGGTCATGGAGAGACAGTATCTGGGCAGCTGGAATCCATCAATACTGGCAGATTATTGTTGGACACTTAAGTGAGAAGCCTCAGAAAATGAGCACAAATGAAAATGATCAACAAGACATTGTTAGCTTAGTTGAACAATTGCAAAACGTCAGCACCATTATGCAATTAAACACATTAAATCCATAAAAGTTAATTTCTTGCTTTTCCAAATTCTTATGTGATACAAATTATATTTGCATTCAGCTTCAAGCAGTCTATCATAAACTGTAAAAAAATTCTGAAGAAGCAACACTTTTGGAAAAAAAATTGCTGTCTTGTGTTATATTCCATTCTTTTGATTGTACATACAGAGCGTAAGATGGAAAACATTTTGTCCCAACAATTGATGAGGCAATTTATTCTTCCTATACATTCTCAGTCACAATTACATAATCGGTTCAATTTTCTTATTTTTTCCTTGTGCTTCAGCTAGCTCTTCCATTGTGAACGCCAGTGCTATTTCTGCACTGTCAACCGTTCCAGTGCTCTGTATGAAAATGGGCCTCTTTTTCTAAATCTTGCACATTTAATCTTGTTTCTCCAATCGCTTTTTCTCCATCTTTCAGCTCCTGGAAGCAATCGGCTCCTGTCTGCACAGCTATCACATTCTTCTTTTCCCTTTCATTCATCTCTTGAGTGGCTGCTTTATCTCCTGCTGGTCTGAAACTGTTCTCAGCTACTGCTGGCAAATAAATTATGGCTAAGTATCATCACCAGAGTTTTATGTAAAATCAAATCAATTCTTCAAAATGGAGGGTGAAATCACTCAGTACAGCAACCAGGAGTCAAGGTTTCAAAAAATATACATTTTAAACCAGCTCCCATATACTCAACTATCTATTGTGAGTGCCAGGCTGTGAAGCAAATAGCATAAGGCCATAAGGCATAGGAGAAGAGTGAGACCATTCAGCCCAGCAAGTCTGCTCTGCCATTCCTTCATGGCTGATTTATTATCTCTCTCAACCCCATTTTCCTGCCTTCTTCCCGTAAACTTTGACGCCCTTCCTAATCAAGAATCTAACGCAAGAAAATCCACAAATGCTGGAAATACAAAGCAACACATCACAAAATGCTGGAGGAAGTCAGCGGCCAGGCAGCATTTATGGGAAAGATTACACTGCTGATGATTCTGGCTGAGACGCTTCATCAGGGCTGGAAAGGAAGGGGAGAAGTCAGAGGAAGAAGGCGAGGGGAGGTGAGGAAGAAGTAGATGATAGATGAAACTGTGAGATGGGAGGGAGTGAAGTAAAGAGCTGGGATAAAAGGGCTGGAGAAGGTGGAATCTGATAGGAGAGGGTAGAAGACCATAAGGAGGACGAGCTTCAGAGGGAGGTTGATGGGCAGGTAAGGTGAAAAGGTGAGAGAGGGAAACAGAAATGGGAATGGAGAAGGAGAGGAAATGGGGGTCAATTGCCAGAAGCTCAAGAAATCACTGTTCATTCCATTGAAGGTTGAAAGCTCCTTCTACCTCATCACACCAGTAGAGGAGCCCATGGACTGACATGACAGAATGGGAATGGGAAGTAGAATTAAAGTGGGTGGCCACCAGGAGATCCCGCTTTTTGTGATGGATGGAGTGAAGGTGCACAATGAAACAGTCTCCCAATCTACATTGGGACTCAACGACATACATGAGGCCACACCGGGAGCACCAGATACAGTAGATGACCAAACAGACTCAGAGGTGAAGGATCACCTCACCTGGAAGGACTGTTTAAGGCCCTGAATGGTAGAGAGGGAGGAAGTGTAAGGGCAGGTGTGACATTTGTTCTGCTTGCAAGGATAAGTATCAGGAGGGATGAGTAGACAAGGGAGTCGTGTAGGGAGCGGTCCCTGTGGAATGTGGGTAGGGGGTTAGGGAAAGATGAGTGTGGTGATGGGATCCCACTGGAGATGGCAGAAGTTATGGAGAATTATGTGCTGGATGTGGAGGCAGTGGTAGGTGAGGACTAGAGGAACCCAATCCCAGGTGTGGCAGCAGGAGGATGGGGTGAGGGTAGATGTGCATGAAATGGAACAAATGCTTGTGAGGGCAGCGTTGATGGTGGATGAAGGGAAGCCCCTTTCGTTGAAGAAGGAGATCATCTCAGTTGTTCTAGAATAAAAAACCTCATCCTGAGAGCAGATGTAGTATAGACAGAGGAAGTGAGAGAAGGGAATGACATTTTCACAAGTGACAGGGTGGGAAGAGGTGTAGTCCAGATAGCTGTTAGAGTCACTGTGTTTATAAAAGATATCAGTAGATAGACTGTTTCCAAAGATGAAGGAAAGATAAAGAAAGAGGAGGGAGGTATCAGAAAAGGACCAAGTAAATTAGAGAACAGGGTGGAAGTTGGAGGCAAAGTTAATAAAATCGACGAGCTCAGCATGGGTGCAGGAAGCCGCACCAATGTAGTCATCAATATAGCATAGGAAGAGTTGGGAAGCGATGCTGGTGTGTCAAGAACCTACCAACTGCCGCTATAAATATACACAATGACTTGGCCTCCACAGCCATCTGTGACAATGAATTCCACAAATTCACCACACCCTGACTATAGAAATTCTTCATCTCTGTTCTAAAGGTCTATCCTTCTGTACTGAGGCTAAGCTCTTTAGGCCTAGACTCCTCTACTATAGGAAACATCCTCTCCACATCTGCTCTGTCTAGGCCTTTCAATATTCAATGGGTTTCAATAAGATCCACCCATCCACATTCTTCTAAACTCCAATGAGTACAGGCCCAGAGCCATCAAGCTTTCAAGCAGCCTGCAGATATGACAGCTTCTTTAGCATTTCTGGTCACTTCTACTCAATGCTGTACTTGGCACATCCTGTCACTGCCCAGAGCACGTACCATACAAAATGCCTGTCCAGAAGATGTGCACGTGAAAAGGAACAGAAAATGCAGGAAACACTCAGTAGGGCAGACTGCACCTGCAGGAACAAAACCAAGTAACGTTTCAGATCAGAGGTCCTTCTATAGAACACTTCCTAACCCATCTTAAAAACTTTCCACAGTAGCATCATCAAGAGTGTCCTGTTTTACTGCATCGTTTTTGGATATGGTAGATGCAAGGCGTCAGATCGCAAGACATTACAGAGGATAGTAAGAACTGCTGACAGGATCATCAGGGTCTCCCTCCCCTGTTTGTAACATTGGAGTGCTGTAGGCGATGGTCCCAAAGCTCTTTTGAGGATCCCTACCACCCATCCCACAATCTCTTTGATCCACTACCATCAGGAGGGAGGTACAGGAGCATCAAGACTAGGACAGTCAGACTGGGTAACAGCTTCTTCCCTCAGGCTGTGAGACTAATGTATACCCTGCCACCACCGTGGTCTCGTCACTGGGACAGCGAGCTGTTTACTGAACTGTTCACTATTTACTCGTGCTGTGCACTAAATGCATTTTTGAATCATATTTTATAAAATTATTTATGGTAAATTTTGTTTTATGTTTTATGTGTGATAAATGTGGTGTGGGTACACCATGGTCCCAAGGAATGTTTAGTTGTATATATGTACAGTCAGAAGATAATAACCTTGAACTTGAATTTGGAAGGATAAGAGGAACTCAATACTACAGGGGAGGAGGGAACAATAAAACTAGTTTTTATTTTACGTATCCCCATCTGCATTTTTTATTGACTTTCATTAAACAGCAGAGAGTTGTGGACTCAGCTCAGCACATCACAGAAGCTCAGCACTCCACTCCATAGATTCTGTCTGCACTACTTGCTGTCTTGGAAAAGCATCCGGCGTAATCACACACAAAATGCTAGGGGAACGGTCAGAGAATAAACCGTCAGCATTTTGGCCAAGACCCTTCACCAGGACATGGTCTCAGCCCAAAGCGTCATCTAGAGGACTATTATAGTCTTATAACAGGATGTATGTAAGCTGTCAGAATCAGAATCAGGTTTAATATCACCAGCATATATTGTGAAATGTGATAACCTTGAGGCAGCAGCACTATGCAATATATGATAAATGTAGAAAAAGACCTGAATTACAGTAATTATATATGTATGTACTGTATAGAGTCATAGAGAAGTACATCACAGATAAAAGCCATTTAGCCATCTAGTCCAGGCAGAAACCATTTAAACTGCCTACTCCCATTGAACTGCACCAGGACCATAACTCTCCATATCTCTACTACCCAGACTTCTCTTAAACATTGAAATCAAGCTCACGTTCACCACTTGTGCTGTAGCTCATTCCACACTCTCACAATCCTCTGAGCGAAGAACTTTTCCCTCATGTTCCCATTAAACTTCTCACCTTTCACCCTTAACCCATGACCTCTAGTTGTAGTCCCACACAACCTCAGTGGAAAAAGTCTGCTTGCATTTACCCTATCTATACCCCTCATAATTTTGTATATCTCTATTAAATCACCCCTCAATCTTCTACATCCTAAAGAACACAGTCCTAACCTATTCATTTTTTCCTTATAACTCAGGTCCTCCAGACCCGGTAACATCCTTGTAAATTTTCTCTGTACTCTTTCAAACTTATTTACATCTTTCCTGTAGGCAGATGATCAAAATGGCACACAGTACTCCAAACTAGGCCTCACCAAAATATTTTACAAGTTCAACATAACATTCCATCACCTGTACTCAACACATTGATTTATGAAGATCAATGTGCCAAAAGCTTTTTTTACGACCCTATCTACCTGTGATGCCACTTTCAATGAATCACAGACCTGTCTTCTCGGATTCCTTTTATCACACTCCTCAGTGCCCTCCTGCTGACTGTGTAAGACCTCCCCGATTGGTCCTACTGAATTGCAAAACCTCACACTTGTCTGCATTAAATTTCATCTGCATTTTTCAGTCCATCCTTCCAGCTGATGTAGATCTCTTTGCAAACCATGATAGCCTTCCACTGTCCACTACTCCCCCAATCTTGGTGTCATCCGCAAACTTGCTGAACAGTTAACCACATTATCATCCAGCTCATTAATGTAAATGACAAACAACAAAAGGACACAGCAACGATCCCTGTGGCACACCACTAGTCACAGGACTCCTGTCAGAGAGGTAACCCTCTACTGCCACTCTGTAACATCTCCCATAAAGCCAATGCCTAATCCAATTTACTACCTCATCCTGAATGCTAAGCAACTGACCCTTCTTGAACAGCTTCCCATATGGGACCTTGACTTTAGTAAGTCCATGTAGACAACATCCCCTGCCTTGCTTTCATCCACTTTCCTGGTAACTTCCTCAAAAAACTCTGTAAGATTGATTCCACATGACCTACCACACACGAAGCCATGCTGACTATCCTTAATCTGTCCGTGTCTGTCTAAGTATTTATATATCCGGTCCCTTAGAATACCTTCCAATAACTTTCCCACAATAGATGTCAGACTCACCAGCCTATAATTTCTTGTCTTATGTTTAAAGCCTTTTTTAAACAGTGGAACAACATTGGATATCCTTCAATCCTCTGGTACTTCTGTCACTAAGAATGATATAAAAATTTCTGCTAGGGCCCCAGCAATTTCTGTACTTGCTTCCCATATGGCCCGAGGGAACACCTCGTCAGGCCCTGGGGATTTATCCACCTCATTTGCCTCTCCTGTAATCTGTACAGGGTCCATGAAGTTGATGCCGCTTTGCCTCGCTCTATAGAATCTGTATCTTAGTTACAGTAAGTTAAAACAGAAATTTTAAAAAGTATTGTGGTAGGGTTCATGAGTTCAATGTCCATTTAGAAATCAGATGTCAGAGGGCAAGAAGCTGTTTCTGAATAGCTGAGTGTGTACTCTCGGGCTCCAGTACTTCCTTCCTGATGGTAATAATGAGAAGAGGACACGTCCTGGGTGGCGGGGGTCCCTGATGATGGACACGTCCTTCCTGAGGCACCGGTCCTTGAAAATGTCTTGGATACTGTGGAGGCTAGTACCCACGATAGAACTGATTAATTTTACGTTTCTGCAACTTTCTTCAATCCTGTGCAGTAGCCCCACAGTGATGCAGCCAGTCAGAATACTCTCCACTGTACAAACCAAATCTCCTCAAACTCCTTATGAAATATAGCCACTGTCTTGTCTTCTTTATACCCACATCAATATGTTGAGTCCAAGTTAGGTCCTCAGAGATCCTGACACCCCAGGAACTTGAAACTGCTCATTCTCTCCACTTCTGATCCCTCTATTAGGATTGGTTTGTGTTCCCTCATCTTACCCTTGCTTAAGTCCTCAATCAGCTCTTTGGTCTTGTTGACGTTGAGTACAAGGTTGTTGCTGTGACACCACTCAACTAGCTGGTATATCTCACTCCTGTAACCCTCTCGTCATAATCTGAGACTCTGCCAACAATGGTTATACCATCATCAAATTTATGGATGGCATCTGAGCTGTGCCTAGCTACAACGTCATGGGTATAGAGAGAGTAGAGCAGTGGGCTAAGTACACGTCCCTGTGGTGCACCAGTGTTGAGTGTCAATGAGGTGGAGATGTTACTTACAGTCCACACAGATTGAGGTCTTTGAGCAGGGCTATACATGTGTTATCAAGATTTTCCATTTTCTGCCTGAATGAGACACAAGAGATTTTGCAAATGCTGAAAATGCAAAGCAACATATGCAGGCAGCATCTATGGAAAAGAATAAAAAGTCAAAGTTTCAAGCTGAGACCAGGTCCTGATGAAGGGTCTTGGCTAAAATGTCGACTGCTTATTCTTCTTCAAAGATGCTGTCTGACCTGCTGTCTGTAGTAGTAATAATAATAATAGCAATAATAATAAAACCTTATTTATTGAGCACTTTTCATGAAGACAATGTACTTCAAGGTGCTTTACAATGGGATAAAGTGCAAACAAAAAGGTGTTTCATTAAAAGCAAGGTTAAATAAATGGGGTTTGAGCTGGCATTTAAGTGTCAACTGAGGTTGCGTCCCTTATAGCTTTAGGTATTGAGTTCCTCAGTCTGTGAGTGTAGTTTAACAAAGCTGACCTGCCAATTATCTTTTAAGGAAGATTGTGTAAATTTAAGAGACCGGTGGTAAGGGACCTGACAGCTCGAGCAGGATTATAAAACGAAAGTGATTCTGTGATGTACTCCAATCCCAGCCCATTGAGAGCTTTAAAAACAAGTAAGAGAACTTTAAAATCAATTCTAAAAGATACAGGAAGTCAATGCAGAGTAGTTAGGATGGGAGTGAAATGCTCCTTCACCCTGGCTTTATTTAAAAGTCCAGGGGCAGCATTCTGTATGTAAGAAGCTTTTATGTTCTACCTGGTTTCCTCACAATGCTCCGGTTTTCTCCCAAAGTTTAATGTTAGTAAGTTGTGGGCAAGCATTACTGGTGCCAGAAGACTGACGAAACTTGCCCCCATCAACTTCATATTGTGTTGGTCATTGATGCACTATATACATTCTGATGTACATAACAAATAAAGCCAATCTTAAACCTTAATGTTAAATTTCTTGAAACGCTGCATTTTCAACTTTGACTTTCATGCCTCTCCCCACTTAGTTCCTACTTAATATCCATCACCCTGAAATATTACGTGCAGTAATCCCAAGAGAGCTGGGTGACAGACTGTATCAGGTTAGTGCAAAATGCCTATCAGATTTTCCCAGAAAAATCACTGCACTCAAACAAATTGACTTTGAGCTATTCCACATGATGGAGAAGATGATCTCTTTTCATTTATTTACCTTTGGTGTATACTGACTCTCACATATTTGCAGGTTACTTAACAGGAGGCAAATAAGAATCTCCTTCTGAAGAATGTCATAAGGCTGCTTAGAGACAAACGTCATTGTCATGGTTTAATGCCATTTGCTAATGAATTTATTTATGTCCTGAAGGATTTAAAGCTTTGAAACAATAAATTCTTGCTAAGCTACATAAAACTGTTTGACAACAGTTCACAGATCTTTCATCTTTTATGGGTTACCCTGAAGTGTACAATGTCATTCAGACCAACATAAACCTTGAAATTCCTTGTACCACTTTCACATTTCAACAAATTTTAAAACTAATGTCTATTGTTAACAAGACGTCAAATCTAAATACGTTCCGCCTAATTGGCACTTATAGAATGCAGATTAATTGCCATAAAACACCTCCCAGAGAATAATTATGTGCCTTTGATTTTAAATTCTAAAGGTTTATTTGAGTCCAAGCTTTTGTCACTCCCCTATGATTAAACACTAAGGAAATTTATTGTTCCCTTTGTCTGGTGTCTCACAGTAACCCATGGTGCAACCATAACCAATTGTCCCTATCACTACTAATCATAGGCCATAGACCAAACTTGTATTCTTGATCTACAGCTCCGGCACTGAATAAATTCAGAGTTAACTAGACTATTAAAACAGTGTTTTGCATCCCCACATCAGCAATAATTCATTGTGCATAATCACAATTGTTCCATTTTAAGACAAATATGAGCAATTTTTTCTTCTTTCTTTTCCTTCCCTGAAGGACGTGATTCTGCAGGTTAACAATCATTGTACCTCCGGATCTACTTCCCTGTTCAGTCTCCCCTACATTGGCGAGATCCAATATGGAATCAGGCACCTCCACTCCATATGCCACAAAAGGCAAGCTTTCCCGGTGACCAGCCATTTTAATTCCAATTCCTATTCCCATTCTGACATGGTGGTCCATGGCCTCCTCTTCTGCCACAGTGAGATCACTCTCAGGTTGGAGGAGCAATATCTCATTGGCCTCCAACCTGACGGATTGCAGGTACATGGCTTTCTCTAACATCTGGTAATTTCCCCATCTCCCATCTCCTTCTTTTTCCATTCCCCATTCTGGTTACCCTTCTCTTTCCCTCAGCTGTCCATCATCTTCCTCCGGTGCCCCCTTTCTTCACCTTCTTTCATGGCGGGGGAGGGCAAGGGGGGTGTTGTGTCCTAGGGGTTGGAGGTGTGGCCTGCAACATCGGTTTTCCTGGTCCTCTGGTTGGTTGGGGGCGGGGAGGGATCGGGACCTTTTTTCTTGAGTCTAGACTGGGAGGAAGAGACGTCAAGCTGATGGGAGGGAGCCAGTGGGGAAGAGGGTGGCAGAGGGGCAAGGATTCAGAGATTGCAGCCTTTGTTGGGATCCTTGGACAATATTAAGGATAGGACCTGGGCCTCAAGGGATGGCAGGTTAGGAAGAGTGATGATAAACACAAGAGATTCTGCAGATGCTGGAAATCCAGAGCAACACACACAAAATGCTGAAGGGACTCAGCAAGTCAGGTAGAATCTGTGGAAATAAATCAACAGTCAATGTTTCAGGCCAAGACCCTTCATCATGACGCAGAAGGAGACTGCTGTCCTAGTGACTTGAGGACAGTGATGTGATGGAGAGGTTGGTGAAGGTGAGCTATGGTCAAGTCAAAGTCAAAGTCACCATATACTACCTGGAGATTCATGTTCTTGCAGGTGTTTACAAGAAAACAAAGAAATACAATAGAACTAATGAAAAACTGCGCATAAACAAAGACTGACAACCTGTGCAAAAGAAAGCAAATAGTGCAAATTTTAAAGAAAATAAATAAATAATAGAGAACATGTTGTAGAGTCCTTGAAAGTGAGTCCACCGGTTGTGGAATCAGTTCAGTGTTGAGGTGAGTGAAGTTATCCACACTGGTTCAAGAGCCTGATGGTTAAAGTACCTGAACCTTGTGGTATGGTTTACCTCCTACCCAGTGGTAACAACAAGAGGGCATGTCCTGGATGGTGGGGTTCTTGCTGATGAATGCTGCTTTCTTGTGACAGCGCTCCTTGTAAATGTCTTCAAACACGTTAGGTATCAAGGAGAGCAGCTGCCTCACAGTGCCAGAAACCCAAGGTTCAACCCCGACATCTGATCTCTCTCTCTCTCCCCCTCTCCCCCTTTCCCCTCCCCTCTCTGTATATACACCAAGAGGTCCCACAGAGCATCAAATGCAATGGGCGAAAACTAAATGCTATCAAGCAGAGCCTGGGGCAACGGAAACGGTTTACAGTTTCCTCCAGAGGCCTGCATTCAGAACTGAATGCCATAGATAAAGACACACAATATTACAAATGCAGGAATCAGGAGCAACTCTCAAAATAGCCAGATGAAGTCTCAACCTGAGATGTCGATTGTTCATTTCCTTCCATAGTTGCTGTCTGACCTGCTGACTTCCTCAGCTGGTTTTGTGTGAGTACAGTAAGTGCCTGATAGTGACTCACACTCTTAACACTAGCAACCAAAGGTGAATTTCTACCCTAATTTGTTATAACATGTTTATTTCTGTCAATTTTCCAATCTTCAAGTGCTTTTCTTTCCAGTAGCTAACAGCCAGTGCAAGGCAATTTTAACTTAGAGGGGCAGCTAGGTAACAGGCCTTTCAGCCCAACAAGCCCGTGATACCCAATTATACCCATGTGACCAAATAACCTACCAACCTATACGCCTTCAGAATGTCGGAAGAAACAAGAGCACCTGGAAGAAACTCACACAGTCACAGGGAGAGCATACACACCACTGGCAGTTGTTATTAGCACTCAGTGGCCAGTTTATTTAGTACACCTGCTTGTTAATGCAAATATCTAATCAGCCAATCATGTGTCAGCAACTCAATGCCCAAAAGCATGCAGACATGGTCAGGAGGCTCAGTTGTCATTCAGACCAAACACAAGAATGGGAAAGAAATGTGATCTAAGTGACTTTAACCGTGGACTGATTGCTGGTGCCAGATGGGGTGGCTTGAGTATCTCAGAAACGGCTGATCTCCTGGGATTTTCATGCACAGCAGTCCCTAGAGTTAACAGAGAATGGTGTGAGAAACAAAAAAAAATCCATAAAGCAGCAGTCCTGTGGGTGAAAACACATCGTTAATGAGGAGGTCAGAGGAAAATGATCAGACTGGTTCAAGCTGACAGTAACTCTAACAGCCACGTGTTAAAACAGTGGTGTGCAGAGGAGCATCTCTGAATGGTCTGCACCTCGGATCTTGAAGTAGATGTGCTACTGTAGCAGAGGACGACAGTAACCCCTTCGATAGCTACTGGTGATATGTTATAAGATGGCCCCCAAGTGTATACTCAGCTCCAGACCTGGCAGCTGTTGCGGAAGAAGAGAACAATCAACCCTGATAAAGCTGGAGAAGGTGAGTGCAGCCCGCTAGTGGCGACGCAGAGTGAGAAAGATGGCAAGAGTGCGGGGGGTAGGGGAGTGCCTCCGCCATTGCAGCAGTTTCTCCTTGACAATTCCAACAAGGTTCTGAAGATCAAAAGGAATGGAGTAGAGCAGGACTGCAATCACTCTGTAACAATGATAGCCCCTCCATATCAGCAAATTAGGACGCCTCCACCTGTAGTATGTTCAATGGAGCACATAAGGTGGTTGTGTTTGATGGTCCTGCTTTGAATTCAAACTGAGATTTTTACAACACTCTCCTTAAATCTGCTTGACTATGCTCCCCACCACCTCCAAAAGCACAGGGATATTACCTTCCTGTGTTGCAGCTAATGATTTTTCCATGTTAATCATTTCAGTGCAACATTACCATTTAAATTATTAACATCCTCAAGCAGCTAAAATTTAACAAGGGTTCTGCAGCTTAAAGGTGCAGTGCCTTTACAGAAAGCAATACTGTTCCTGAACCCGGTGGTGTGGGACCTAAGGCTCCTGTACCTCCTGCTGACAGCAGCAGCAAGGAGAGACCATGACCTGGATGGTGGGGGTCTTTGATGATGGATGCTGCATGCTGCATTTCTGTGGCAGTGTTCCTTGTAGATGTGCTCAGTAGCGGGGAGGCTTTGACTGTGATGGACTGGCCTGTGACCAGCACTTTCTGCGGGCTTTTCCATTCATGGGCATCGGCGTTTCCGTGCCAGGCCAGTATGCAAACAGGCAGGATACTCTCCACTATGCGTCTTTAGAAATTTATAATGAATTGTGAGCCTGGTCAGGGGTGGAGATGGTTAATCTATCTGGGTGTGTGAGCTGTATAGTTGGATGAGGGAACCACGGGATCTAGGTCTTAGTTATGTCAGCTTTGTTTACAGCGATGTTCACCACTTCAGGTTACAACAACGTCCCTTCAGAACAGAGAGGAGGAGGAATTTCTTTAGTCAGAGGCTGATAAAACTGTGGAATTCATTGTCACAGAAGGCTGAGGAGGCCAATATTTGTGTAAATTTAAAGCAGAGGTTGATAGGTTCTTGATTAGGCAGGGCATGAAGGGTTATAGGGAGAAGACAGGAGGTTGGGTTTGAGAGGGAAAATAAATCAGCCATAATGGAATGGTCTGATTCTGGTCCTATGTCTCACGCTTTGAATGATTGGAGAGTCAAGTGATCTGGGGGTGGGATGGCAAGTCATGGAGTGTTTGGTGACAGAGACCTGGTACCTCTGTGATCTGGATATGATGGGGTTGGGTGATGAGTTCAGGGTCAGTCTGTGGTGTGAGTGTGTGCTCTGTGTCCGGCGGTGGAGACACTGGAGACTACGTGTCCAGGGATCCCGAGAAAGGAGACGGGAGGCCGACAACCTAGAGAATGGACTTAGGAAGTTAATTCTTGTGGTGTCGCTCGGCCAAACCACTGATGTTCTTTTGGAATTATTATGAATAAACTCTCATCGCCATCTCCACATCTGCATTTCCTCTGCACGTTTCGGTTCTGATATTACCAGCGCACTTGCTGGCAGAAGGACCTCGCCAAGTAACGGACCAAGCAGAGGCTGAACAGCGGCATTTTGACATTGGTGGCTTTGTCTACATTCTGAGCGTCCCGAGTCCACGTTCCCAGTGTCCCGAGTCTACATTCCCAGTGTCCCGAGTCCACGTTCCCAGTGTCCCGAGTCTACAGGCCTGTGCCCCCAGTGTCCCGAGTCCACGTTCCCAGTGTCCCGAGTCCACGTTCCCAGTGTCCCGAGTCTACAGGCCTGTGCCCCCAGTGTCCCGAGTCCACGTTCCCAGTGTCCCGAGTCTACATTCCCAGTGTCCCGAGTCCACGTTCCCAGTGTCCCGAGTCTACAGGCCTGTGCCCCCAGTGTCCCGAGTCCACGTTCCCAGTGTCCCGAGTCTACAGGCCTGTGCCCCCAGTGTCCCGCGTCTACATTCCAAGTGTCCCGAGTCCATGTTCCCAGTGTCCCGAGTCTACATTCCCAGTGTCCCGAGTCCACGTTCCCAGTGTCCCGAGTCTACATTCCGAGTGTCCCGAGTCCACGTTCCCAGTGTCCCACGTCTACATTCCCAGTGTCCCGAGTCCACGTTCCCAGTGTCCCAAGTCCACGTTCCCAGTGTCCCGAGTCCACGTTCCCAGTGTCCCGAGTCCACGTTCCCAGTGTCCCGCTCCCGAGTCTACGTTCCCAGTGTCCCGAGTCCACATTCCGAGTGTCCCGAGTCCACGTTCCCAGTGTCCCGAGTCCACGTTCCCAGTGTCCCGAGTCCACGTTCCCAGTGTCCCGAGTCCACATTCCCAGTGTCCCGAGTCTACATTCCGAATGTCCCGAGTCTACGTTCCGAGTGTCCCGAGTCCATGTTCCCAGTGTCCCGAGTCTACGTTCTGAGTGTCCCGAGTCCACGTTCCCAGTGTCCCGAGTCTACATTCCCAGTGTCCCGAGTCTACCTTCCCAGTGTCCCGAGTCTACCTTCCCAGTGTCCCGAGTCTACGTTCCCAGTGTCCCGAGTCCACGTTCCGAGTGTCCCGAGTCCACATTCCGAGTGTCCCGAGTCCACGTTCCCAGTGTCCCGAGTCCACGTTCCCAGTGTCCCGAGTCCACGTTCCCAGTGTCCCGAGTCCATTCCCAGTGTCCCGAGTCCACGTTCCCAGTGTCCCGAGTCTACGTTCCCAGTGTCCCGAGTCCACGTTCCCAGTGTCCCGAGTCTACATTCCGAGTGTCCCGAGTCCATTCCCAGTGTCCCGAGTCCACGTTCCCAGTGTCCCGAGTCCATTCCCAGTGTCCCGAGTCCACGTTCCCAGTGTCCCGAGTCTACGTTCCGAGTGTCCTGAGTCCATGTTCCCAGTGTCCCGAGTCTACGTTCCCAGTGTCCCGAGTCCACGTTCCCAGTGTCCCGAGTCCCGAGTCCACGTTCCCGGTGTCCCGAGTCCACGTTCCCAGTGTCCCGAGTCCACATTCCGAGTGTCCCGAGTCCACATTCCCAGTGTCCCGAGTCAACATTCCCAGTCCCGAGTCCACGTTCCCAGTGTCCCGAGTCTACATTCCGAGTGTCCCGAGTCCACGTTCCGAGTGTCCCGAGTCTACATTCCGAGTGTCCCGAGTCGACGTTCCCGGTGTCCCGAGTCCACGTTCCCAGTGTCCCGAGTCCACATTCCGAGTGTCCCGAGTCCACATTCCCAGTGTCCCGAGTCAACATTCCCAGTGTCCCGAGTCCATCTTCCCAGTGTCCCGAGTCTACATTCCGAGTGTCCCGAGTCCATGTTCCCAGTGTCCCGAGTCCATGTTCCCAGTGTCCCGGGTCCACGTTCCCAGTGTCCCGAGTCTACATTCCCAGTGTCCCGAGTCCACATTCCCAGTGTCCCGAGTCTACGTTCCCAGTGTCCCGAGTCCATGTTCCCAGTGTCCCGAGTCTACATTCCCAGTGTCCCGAGTCAACGTTCCGAGTGTCCCGAGTCCATGTTCCCAGTGTCCCGAGTCCACTTTCCTAGTGTCCCGAGTCTACATTCTGAGTTTCTCCAGTCACCGTTCAGATTTTTCAAATCACAAGTGGCCGGGATCTCAGCTTCAGGGTCCCACGATTCAAATCTGCGTAACAATTGAGCGCTTCAAGAAAGCTTATCGATAAAATTTGCTTGATTCCACAAATCAGCATTAAAAGTCAATAGTGAACATTCTGGACGAACCGTGCTCCAAAAGCTGACCCCTGGCTGGACTGTGCAAACACATAAGTAAAGTAACCCCCTCAAGAGTAAGCTACCTTATATATAACCTCTTGATAAAATTTATGGACTGTGAAAATTGAACTTTCATGTAACAAATGAAACAGATCTACAGAGGGCTAGCAAGCTCCGTGATAAGGAGAGCCTGTCTATGTTGACTCAATCTGTAAAATTGAGAGCACAGCCTTCAGAACCCTAATTGCCTCGGGAAAAAGAGTGAGGAGTAAAACAGAGAGCAAGATCCTTCCCTAGGTTCTGAGTTTCACAATTTCGAGGACTCAAGTTTCCAAGTCTCAAGGTCTTTTCTGGGTCTAAGCATCCCAGTCTGAGTGTTCAAGGTTTCCCAAGGTTTTTTTTCAATGTTTCCTAGGCTTTCTCAATGTTTCCAGGCTTTTTTTCAAAGTTCTCCCTGCCTTGATGACTCACAAGTCTCCCTCCTGGGGCCCCATTCAAGGCTTCCTGGTCTGTCAGTCTCTTGAAGTTCCCAAGCCCCCGCCTCTCGTGTCGTCCCTGGATCTCGACATTTCAGGTTTCAGGTACCAGCCGTCGGGAGGGGGAAGGGGTCCTGTAATGAGTTTTTGGACCTGTGTGGGGTGCTGTAGAGCGTTGGGCGCCAATGTTTTTTGAGCAGCTGAATTGGTTAATTGTTGTTTATCAACAGTCATTAATCGTTTAGATTTCCTTATGTGTTTTCTTAAGCAACTCACTCTTTGTAATATGGAATCAAGATGCTTTCTGCTTGAACTTGTTAAGTTTGTTTTGACAGGCTCAGAGATTCCAGGTTACTTATATTATTTCAGTGGATGCCTGATCAGCGCTAATCGCAGGGTCCTCGTTTTGAGACTGTTCCTTCCCGTGGTGTCGCTCGGCTGAACCATCAATGGTCTATTGCAGTTACAATGAATAAACTTTTGTCACTGTCTCTACATCAGTCCGTTTTTGTTCCGCACTTGGGTTCCGATATTGCCAGTGACAGGAGGCCTGTCTTGCGGTTAAAGGATTGTGTATGTGTGTGGGTGGAAGGGAGGAAATGGGGCTTGTTTTGTTACTTGTTGTGTTCTGTGTTGTTCAGCCGAGCATTGTGGGTATGCAATGTTGGCGCCAGAGTGCGTGGTGACACTTGCCCCCAGTACCCCCGTGGGTGTGTTAGCGTAATTTCAATGTTACAGGACAAATGAACCTGCATCTTGAATCCTGACACAAGAGACTGCAGATAATGGAGCAACAACCAATCCGCTAGAGCAATTCAGTGGGTCACGCAGCACCTGTCAGAGGGAAAGGAAATGTCAACACCTTGCTCGGGACAGTCTCAAAGCAACCACAATTCCTTCCCCCCGCAGACCCTGCTGAGTTTCTCCGGCAGATTTTACTGATGGAGGACATAATGGTGGTAGAGGTAGATACGTCAGGGGCATGTAAGTAACTCTTAGATAGGCACATGGATGATAGAAAAATGGAGGCCTATGTAGGAGGGATTGGAGTAGGTTAAAAGATTAACATAGCAACAGGGGTCGAAGGGCTGTGCAGTACCGTAATGTTCTGTGCTGATAATATGTTTTATTAACTTATTTATGGTAACACTTTGCCATATGTGATACATGTTGTGTGGGTGCACTATGCCCAGAGGAACATTGTTTCATTTGGTTGTATATATGTAGAGTCAGACGACAATAAACAAACTCCAATTTGAACTTTAATTATCTATGTTCTGTAATGCACCTAGCTCAACGAGTTAACGAACCTTACCTCTGCCTCTGAAGGGGAGACCCTTTTAAATTGTACTTTGTAAATTGTGCTTTTTAAATTGTACTGTTTTTGCAACAAGCAGTGTTTTGAAAGAATATTTTTTTGTACATTGTGAGTATGTAATCGAATACCAGCTCAGTTTGGATTGATTGGATGACTTTCTCCCAGTCACGATCTGAATCAGTGTTGTACAGCAGATGACATCAATCACAGTCAACTCAATGCCTATTCACAAATGTGGTTCACAGCAAATCAGAGTTCAAGAATGGCCATGGTTCAATGCATAAAATCCAGTAAAGAAATAATTTTCATATTCTCTGTGCTGAAAAAAGGCATCCCTCTGCCATTGAGTTTCTAGGTACAGTCTTAACCAGGAGGAAAAAACAATGCTGCATTCAAAACTCTAAGGCTGGGCAACTTACAGCATATTTTCTTATCCAGCTCACAGCCCACATGGGTTGTAGGTGTGAATGAAATTCTAACCCAACCTGGGAAAACGTTATCTTACTCCGTGATAATAAATTATGGGATGTTCCTCAGGGAGCTGGTGCACACAAATTGTGTTGACATTTAAATGAAAATTAATTGGCTTTCTCCCAGGAAAGAATATTTTGTGATGTAGCATCTCAGTAATTTATTAAGTGATAGACAGACGATAAATATCAAAATTGCCCACACATCACTGGCACCATCGAGGATGTATACACTGAAAAGTGCTGGAAAAGGGCCAATAATATCATGCAGGATCCCTCCTGTCATACTCGTGAACTGTTCACCTCACCCCCATCAGACTTAGAAAGCAGTCACTTTTGTGGAGTACCTACGCCTCAGGGACTGCAGTGATTCAAGAAGGCAGCTCATACCACCTTCTCAAGGGCAACTAGAAGAAGAAAGCCCTTAACTCTGAGTGGAGTCTTCAGGACGCTGTTGTGATGGTGTTTTTTTTTAGCAGGCTTTCTTGTTTTTACGAGGCTGGTCAATGAGCCGGTGGATTCGAACTCGGAAGCCTTCGCTCCGAAGTCCAGCACTGATGCCACTACACCACCAGCCAGCTAAGGGCAACTAGGGATGGGCAATAAATGCTGGCTTAGCTTGTGATGCCCACATCCCATAAATGAACAAAATAAAAAATATATATTTTGTTCTCCTCACACTTGTGTATAGGAAATTACATAAAACAATCTGGAAGACTGTGAATAAGTTTTCTACCATTGTGGTTCTCTTTGTCTCACCCCAGTCACTTCCACTGGTGGACTAGGTCCAGAGAAAATCATTGTCCTAATTAACTCCATTCTTGCAGTGGTACAAGGCTACCACCTTGTGGAAGCTTAGCACACTTCACCGAGCTGCTGAGCTCTTTAGTCACTGAGCTTTCCCAATTTCACCTTCCAGGAAGTATTTGGTATCAGTTATTGGTCTGCTGTATCTTGTCACATGTACCAAGATGCAGCAAAAAGCTTATCTTGCATGGAGTTTATACAGATCAAATCATTACACAGTGCATTGAGTTAGTATAAAGTAAAACAATAACAATGCAGAATAAAGCATAAAAACTACCCCAAAAAAATGCAGATGACATGCAAGATCATAAGGCCAAGAGTCCTTCTTATTGTACAAGTGGTCTGTAAGAATTCTATTCTTATGGCATACAACCTCTTCTATGTCAGTGAGATTTTTCTATGTATCATACAAACTTTTTATGCTTAGAAGATTAGCTCCACTGCAATTGCTGATCGACTGATTGATTGATTGATTTATATACTTACTCTTTGCAATTTATTTACTGAGACCCGGGTATTGCTGCCTGGACCTGCCTTCATTACACATCCCTAATGGTCCACAAGAAGGTGGCAGAGGGTCACCTTTTTGAACTGGAGCAGACACCCTAGCAGAGGCTCTCCACAGTGCTGGCCCCACAAGTCAGAATGGTGAGTGAGTTCAAAGATCAAAGCTCTAAGTAAATATATTATCAAAGTACATAGCTCTCACCATACACCACCCTGAGTTTCAGTTTTTTGCAGGCAATCGCAGTAGAACAGAGAAATTCAAAAGAATCAATGGGAAACTACAATGATTGATGGACAACCAAGATGCAAAACAAGACAAACTGTGCAAAAAAGATTTATTCCAAAGGAAATTATTGTTGCAAGGTTGCTCAGTCAGAAATATCTATTTTAAAACACAAAATGTAAGCATTGAGGTACAAAAAATATTAAATGTGCTTTAAAAAATGCAAAATAGTGCATTAAAATAGTGCAAAATAGAGATGTACAATGAAACTCCTCCTGAGGACATGAGTTGTAGAGTCACTGAAACTGAGTCTGTAGGTTGTGGAATCAGTTCAGTGTTGGGGTGAGTGAAGTTATCCACTCCAGTTCAGGAGCCTGATGGTTGAGGGGTAATAACTGTTCCTGAACCTGATAGTGTGTGTCCTGATGCTTCTGTACCTCCTGCCCACCAGCAGCAGCGAGAAGCGAGCGTGACCTAGATGGTGGAGTTCCTTACTTTGTAGTGGCGGAGCTTTGTGTAGATGTCCTTGGAGCAGAACCTGCAGTTGATGACATTCTCCTGTATATGCTTCCATTGCTCTTCCTGGGGATAGAGCTGTTGAGTTTGGCAAATGCTGTTGGAATTTTAGATGGTCCCACAGGATTGAGAATGATTTGTTTCCTCTCCATTTTTATGATTTCTAGCAATGTGGGAACCACAGACTCTTTCACCAGGTGGTTGCTGATGGTGTCAGGGAGAGGTGAACAGTTTTGGACACAGTGCAGGTGAGAGCAGTGAGATTAGAGGTGATGCAATTTTTCACAAACACATCTTTCAATCTTTTCCTCTGTCCCCTTGGTAATCTCTGAATAGAGAAAAACCCATTGGAAGAACTCAGCAGGTCAGGCAGCCCTTGTGGAGGCAAAGGGCAAGTTTCAGAACCCGAATTCTCCTGAACCAACTCCAGACACCAACACCCTGCTTCTTTCACCACCTTCACCCACTCCACCTGCCCATCACCCCCAAACCCCCCCCCCCAGAGTCCCCTCCCCCTAATGTTCCCATCTGCCCATCGCATCTCCAAGTTCCACCTTTCTATCATCAAATTCCTTCCTCTGTAGCTGTTTGTACCCCTTCCTCCCCCTCCAACACTTATCACCTGACAACCTGTCTCTACCTCCACTCTGCTCTTCCCATCCACCCCTCCCTCCTCCTCATCTGAATCCGCCTCCAGTTTACCAGCTCTCACTCCACCTCTTCCCTTCATCTCATTCCACTAGTTACCTCCCTCTATCTTTCAGAGGCATACAGGATGTGGTGATATTGCAGCTTTGCAGCAGCAGTACAGTGCAATACGTTAAAACAATAAGTTCCAATAACATATAAATAACTAATAAGTAGTGCAAAATGAGAGAAAAATAGTGAGGTAGTGATCATGGACCATTCAGAAATTTGATGGCGGAAGGGAAGAAGCTGTTCTTAAAATGTTGAGTGTATGTCTTCAGCCCCCGTCCCTCCTCCCTGATGGGAAGAGCCTTGTCCTGGATGGTGAGAGTTAGTAACGATGGGTGTGCTTTTTTGAGGTACCACCTTTTGAGGTTGTCCTCAATGGTGGAGAAGCTAGGCCCACGATGGAGCTGGCTGAATCTGTGACCCTCTGCAGTCTCTTTCAATCCTGTGCACTGACCCTGATCCTGCACTGTTGTGGGAAAAGGTGCATTGCAGTGAGTCCTCGCTCTGGAAGGAGCTAATTCCAGCCGTGACCCGAAATCTTGAAGTAGTTCATCGCAGTAGGTATGAGTGCTGATAGGAGGATGTCGTTGAGCCGGCTCAGGGGCAGCGAGTACAGTCCCAAGCCACTCATAGTCCAGCGCCCTTTTGCCCATCTAGTCGATGCTGAGCTGTTATTCTGTCCAATCCCATTGACCTGCACCTTGGTCAGACCCTCTAGACCCCTCCCATCCTTGCACTTGTCCAGCTTTCTCTTAAATGCTGCAATCAAGCCCCATTCCACCACTTCCACCAGCAGCTCATTCCACACTCACAACCCGCTCAGTAAAGACATTTATTGAGTGAAAGAGTGTGGAGTAGCCCTGCTGGCCCTCGAGCCACGCTGCCCCAGCAGCCCCTGACAAACCCAATTCACCCAAACCTAATCGCGGGACAACTTACAATGACCAATTGACCTACCCAATACGTCTTTGGACCACGGGAGGAAACCGGGAAGTCCCAGAGAAAACACACACATTCCGCACATTCTCTGCACTCTTGTAATCTTCTTATATACTTCCTGTGGGTAGGTGACCAGAACTACACACAGTACAAGTCAGATCTCACCAATGTCTTGTACAACTTCAACATAACATCCCAGCTCCTGTACTCAATATTTTGAATTATGAAGGCAATCAGTATGAACAGTATGCAAAGCAGGCCTTTCACTGCATCAATACTATTAAAGGTATACTATTAAAGGTCAGACTCTGTCCAGATATAGACACTACCTGGCACCTGCTTGTGTTGTCCAATTCTTTATGCATGGACTGTGGACTTCCTCGATGCCATGTTTACTTACAGTCTAAAAATACACATTCAATTCACTCTCAAGGTCAATTATAAGGTCAGTGATTCAGCCCAAAGCTAAAAACATTAATCCTCACATAAAACTGCAAACATTTCATGAAAAGTCTCTTTAACAGCCACTGGAGCTGACTCTCTGGAATGGCATTCATTTTGTTGACACACCTTTACAGAAAGCCACCCAGAGCTTCAGCAATGATGTCCACAAGCGCTAATCATTGACAGTTTGTTCTGATTTGGCTCACCTGCTTGGAATTAAAGGTGCAAGAAGTGCTGGAAATCCAGAGCAACTCCCCTTCCATAGATGCTGCTCCCAGATTTTGTGCATGCTTAAAATTACATATTGACATTGAGCGCCACCCTGTGGCTAAGAGTTAGTGCTGCAACATGCTTAAAATGAGAAGAGATGTGGAACAACAATCAACTATTATTCTATTGTTACTGTTTTATCGGAGTGGAGTTTAAATTGTCAATGTTTCCCATCCAATGGAAAGACCAGCCTTGCTGCCTAGTTCAGTCCCAGCTGACATCAGAACATTGCCATGTCCTTTGGTGGCACCTTGGGGTTGAAGACATTTTGTTTCCTCTCCAGTTCCATGGTTTCTGAGGGGGCTGATAAAGCTAACATGGGACCTAGACTCTGCCAATTTAGTCAAAAATGTTTAAATTAAGCAATTAAAACACCAGAAAACATGTAAAACTATTAAATATATCTGTTAGTTTAATGTTGTGATTGGGTCAAATGCTCTGTTTCTGTGCTGGCGTACACTATGGCTCTTTAACTCACAATAGGATCATATAGCACAGAAGCAGGCCCCTTGGGCCATCTAGTCCATACCAATGCCCCTCATCCCTGAATCTATTCAAATTTCTCTTAAATTTTGCAATCGAACCTGCATCCACCACTTCCTCTGATAGCTCGTACCCCTCTTGCACCACCCTCGAAGTGAAGAAGTTCCTTCTCAAGTTCCTTGAAATATTTCACCTTTCACCCTACCTGTATTCCCAGAATCCCCTCTTCAGTGCTCCACCATTTACTGTGATTTGGTCTCCAAAAGTGCAACATAATCCTTCAGGTAAAATATGTTATTCTCTCCCTCTCAACTCTTCTATTTACCACTCTGGCCTTTAACCTTTTCCCACTTGCCAACCATTTCCATCCTTCCTTTTCTCCGATGGCCCACTCTCCTCTCCTATTAAACTCCTTCCTCTCCAGCCTTTTAACTTTCCCACCCATCTGGCTTCCGCAATCACCTTCCACCAAGCCTTTTTCCCCTCCTCCCACCTTTTTATTCTGGTGTCTTCCCCTTTCTATTCCAGTCCTAAAGAAGAGACTTGGCCTGAAACATCAACTGTTTATTCACCTGCACAGATGCTGCCTGACTTGCTGAGTTCCTCCAGCATTTGTCTCTGTGTTGCTGCAGACTTGCAACTTCCTTGTGTTTCTGATTTGCATTCCATACTTGTCTGCGTTAAATTCCATCTGCCATTTTTCATCACATTTTTCCAGCTGGTCCAGATCGTGCTGCAAGCTTTGATAGCCTTTCTTGCCGTCTACTAATACCCCAATCTTGGTTATCTTCTGCAAATTTGCTGATCCAGTTTACCACATTATCATCCAAATTATTATAGATGATAAACAACAATGGACCCAGCACTAACCCCTAAGGCACCAGGCCTCCAGTCAGCAAGACAACCATCTACTATCTATACTCAACATAATTTTGTATGCCGCTAAAAGATCTTATTGTTGGCATCCGTCTGTCTCAAAGGACAATGGGTGATGATCATCATCACAAGCCTGGATGGGAGGTATGGAGATCCCGAGATGCCCAGTCATCATGAACCCCCTCTCAGCCTCACCAGTGTAGTCCAAAGGGAAGCTTATGAAGTAATACGTTTGGCACCAGCTTGGCTGCAGGAGCTGACAGAAGGATATTCAATGATGTCCAGCTGTCTTATGGGCCCCACTCTGGACTTCTTGTCTGGGTTTACTCCCATAGCCTTCATCTTTCCTGAGGCTGCCCACAGGCAGTGGGGCTATTTATCCGTACCTGGGGGATCTGGTTCACGAGCACCAGGGCATGTCAACACACTGATGGGCCTGCGTGCTACGTGTGCAGGGACCAGACCTCCTCCCCATCCTCTTTAGCTCAGCCCGAGGCCAAAAGTAATTCAGTTTCCATGTGTCACCAGTAAGGAGGCACTACGAGAGGCTTGCTATTGGAGAGGCTGTGTACTGGCAGGGAGGGACGTACACATTCAACTCTCCTTTTCACAAGACTGTTAGCCAGTGGTGGAAAATGGAAGTAAGAGTGACAAGCACTATCCCCTACACTACCACACTGGACGCATCACAACATCCATTTTGACACTCAAAGATCTATAGTACCTTCATCCTCCGACGTTGCAGGGAATCTATTCAACCTTTCCTATATCTCAGGTCAAGTCCAGGCAACGTCCTTATAAACTTTCTCCACACTGTTTCAAGCTTATTGATGCCTTTTCTCGAAGTGGATAATCAGAACTCCAAATCTGGCCTCATTGATCGGCAGACTGTCCATCGCATCTGACGATGACAGATTTGTGCATTATTTCTGTATGGTGTGAACTGCACAAAGAAGCCCATGTGGGAGAGTCTTTAAAGTGGGAAAGCCATTGCACTGGGACGGTTCCACTCTCTCGACCTCGGAAGTCTGAGTCCAGTGGTAAGAGTAGTCCTCACAACTTCCTTCATGGTGGATGACCATGGCCTCTCCGGTACCTCATCATGCCCGTCGCTCTCCATGGAGCATTGCAGAGCCACCATCCTGGTCGTTGTAGCTCACTACTGATCTCAACTGCTCAGTCCACTGGAGTTAACTTCACACGCAAGGACAAGCATATCCCTATCTCACTGGGGTACGAGGTCTACCCTCAGCTGGTTTAGCCTGCCTTTCAAAGCAGTGGCCACTGTTGCATGCAAACAGCTGCTTGGAGCCACGAGCTTTGTTAATGTCCGTCGAAATGAATTGAGGTGTTGAACTTGTGTCTAACCTGGTGCACACTTCCACCTTCAGATTGTTCAGTGTAACTGCTTGGAAGCTGAAAAACAGCCACTGCTCTCCATGAGGGATCCAACGTCAACATTACAGTCAGAAAGACAGTGACAAGGACCTCTCAGGGTCTCTCAGCACCTCCGGATTAACGTGATCCACCCTCACAAGCACCTTGGATTGTCAGTCTGGGCTTCCTTCAATAACGTCGTACATCACTGATTAAGAGTAAATGAGGGACTGTTTCACTACAATGCTGAGGCTGCATTAACATCTTCATCTGTGCTTCTTATCATGGTCAGAGTGCAGCTCAGGAAATAAGTACATGATCTGTCATGGTTATTAAAGCACAAGTGGCAAACTGGGCACAAATGAAGGGGCAGAGAATGTGGGTGACCACCTGTGCAGACACTTGAATTTGTGTGGACTGCAGGCAGTCAGAAGCACTACCGCCCACGGTCAGCTGCGGTTAACATATGAGAAGTGTTTGATGGCTCTGGGCCTGCCCTTGCTAGAGTTCAGAAGAATGATCTAATTGAAACCGATTGAATATCGAAAGAGTGGACATGGAGAGGATGTTTCCCATCATGGCAGAGCTTAGGACCAGAGGCCGTCCCTTTCTAACAGAGGTGAGGAGGGATTTCTTCAGCCAGAGGGTGGTGAATCTGTGAAATTCAAGTTCAGTTTGTTGTCATTCAACCGTACACATATACAGTGTGTGTGTGTGTGTGTGTGTGTGTGTGTGTGTGGGGGGGGGTGTCAGGGCACCATCATGACAAGCTTTTTGCACTGATCTTTTTGGTGATTGCTCATCATACAGCGTGTCTTGGGCAAAAATGAAATCTGGCGGAGCCCATCCCTCTCCTGGATTTTTTTTGCTAGCTTGACACTCAACCCAGGCAGGGATGGAGAACATGCAAGGGAGCTGGCCAGATTCAAACTCAGGACCTCTCGCCCCAAAGTCCAGCGCTGATGCCACTACGCCACCAGCTGGAATATGTACAGTATATATACAGTATTGCTAAATGAGACAACATTCCTTCAGACCAAGATGCGCAACACAGTATGTATAACTCACACACAAAGTAATAGCACAGATAGTTAATTTTCTTTCTGTTGAGTATGCCCGCAAGGAAGTGAATCTCAGGGTTGTGTATGGTAACATATCTACTATAATAATAAATTTACTTTGAACTTAAAAAAAAGTTAATAAATAATAAGATGCATATATGATACAAGTTAAAAAGTAAACGGTATAACACTACTGGTGCTTTGTATATGATGAGACCTGGGCGGTGGCAGGGAGTTCAGTGGTCTTACGGCCTGGGGAAAGAAGCGGCTTCCCTTCCTGACAGTTCTTATCCTAAAGCTACGGTACCTTCTGCTGGATGGTAGGGAGGCCAAAAAGATTGTTGGACAGATGAGTGGGATTATTGACAAAGCTAAGGGCCCTGTGTATACAATGCTCCTGATAATTATCTCAATGATCCTCTCAGTATCCCTTGCAAGTCTTTGTAGCAACTAGCAGTCAGATGCTTTGCAGTTGCAGACAGTGATCTGGCTGTTCAGGACACTCTCAACGGCGCTCCTATAAATATTGTTTAAAATGGGGGGACGGGGGTGGGGAGCATCACCTCACCTCAATCTCCTCTGGAAGTGGAAACGCTGCTGTGCGTTCTTGACTAGAGAGGCGGTGTTGAAGGACCAGGTGAGATCCTCTGTTATGTGCACTCCCAGAAACTTGGTGCTCCTAACTCTCCAGAGGAGCCGTGTATGTGCAGTGAGGAGTGGTCAGCCTGCTCCTTCCTGAAGTCCACAGTCACCTCCTTGGCCTCGTCCACGTTGAGAATCAAGTTGGGCTCATAGTATACTACCTCGTCCTCTCTGTACGGCCATCCAAGAAAGCATCGCCTCTTCGCTGATGAGGCCAGCGACGGTAGTGTCATCAGGAACTCGATGATTCAGTTCAAATTGGATCTAGCAGTGCAGCCGTGGATCAGCAGTATGAACAGCAATGGGCTGAACACACTGCCCCGGGGGTGTGTCGGCGGTCAGCATGATGGAGCTAGAGATGTTGCTGTCAACACAGACTGACTATAGCCTTTCTGTCAAGAGGCCCAGGATCCAATAGAATCATAGAAAATTACAGCACAGAAACAGGTCTTTTGGCCCTTCTTGACTGTGCCGAACCATTTTTCTGCCTAGTCCCACTGACCTGCACCTGGTCCATATCCCTCCATACACCTCTCATCCATGTACCTGCCAAGTTCTTCTTAAATGTTAAAAGTGAGCCTGCATTTATTACTTCATCTGGCAGCACATTCCACACTCAAATAACAGAGAGAGGCCCTAAGACCCATCAAGGACAGTTTACCCACCAGTTTCTGAGGGATGATCATATTAACCGTCACTGTGGAGGCCAAGTCATTGGGTATATTTAAAGCGGAGATTGATGGGTTCTTGATTAGTAAGGGTGTCAAAGGTTATGGGGAGAAGGCAGGGAAGAATGGGGCTGAGAGGGATAATAAATCAGCTATGATGGAATGGTGAAGCAAACTTGATGGGCCAAATGGCCTAATTCTACTCCAATATCTTTTGGTCAAATCCAGAGAAAGTAGCTCCTTGACCAGATGGATTCAAGAAATGTAAACATAGGTGAGCTTCACACCAGCCCCCCACGCCACCTGGCTGGACTGACAGGATAATAAGGGCCTTCACCGAAGGATGTTAGGGGAATGGATAAAATGAAGCACTCATGGTGTGGTGGGGATCCTCCACACCCGAGCTGAGGGAATTGTACAGGCAAAACTCCTCTACATCTGAATGAATAGTTGACGAGAAATTACATGCAAATCTATGGAACAAGGGCTGGGATTAAGCTAAATCCTTTAACCGTTAGCATGCAAATTGTGGGCCAAATAGCCTCACAGCATCTTACAACACAGGAATGCACATTTTGCCCATAACACCAATGCTGAACGAATTGAATAATTTAGACCATACGGCCAAAGATATAGGAGCAAAATTAGGCCATTTGGCCCATCGAGTCTGCTCTGCCATTTTATCATGGCTGATCCAGTATTCCTCTCAGCCACAATCTCCTGCCTTCCTCCCGTATCCTTTCATGCACTGACCAATCAATTTATACTAATCCCAGTCACCGGCAAACAGCCCTTTGTCAAAACACAAAGCACTCAAATCACATGGAAAACTCTACAAACCTGTTATCTCCCAGTAATGCTTCAGCGCCAAGGAGAAGAGTCGAATCACATGCCCACTTGAGGGGGAGATTCCTCCTACATTCTTCTCATCCACCACAGGTTTGCTTCAAGTACGGCGTGCACGGAGGTTCAACATAAAACATCTCTACCCTCATTTCCGCTCTGCAACACCACTTTATAAAAAGTGGCAAAGATAGGGATAGATTAGTGACTTATGGTATAATTAACATTAATTAATGCAGGATTAAGGATCAGCAACATGCAACAATTATACCTAATAGAGAACTATACAAAACTAAAATTAATGTGCTGATATGGAACAAAATGTGCATGAATTTGTAAATACCAGCAATGTAAACAGCATTATAAAAAGTGGTTTCAAGTGTTTACAGTGCAGTGTAGTGACTGAGGTAATAGATAGAGAGGGGTGGGGTGGTGTGCTAGCTAGAATGGTTGATCAGATTAACTGCCTGGGGAAGAAACTTTAAGATGGTGTGAAGCTGTTGTTTTAATAACCTTCTAGAAAGGAGTTTGTTGTGTGGGTAATGCCACACAAAGATTCTTCCTATCCTCTTCTTTGTCCTGGGCACGTATAAATCATGTATGTTGGTAGAGACTGCAGCCAATGATCTTTTCTACTGTCCTGACAGTTCACTGTAATTGTCATATACTGTGAGAGGATGCTGCACCAAACCAGACAGTAATGGCTGATGTGGGGTTGCTCCCTATGGTGACAGTGTAGCATTACACCAGTAGGTTCAACGTGAAAGAGACACAGGGATAGTATGCTGCCTTCCAGTTGCTAGGGTCAGAGATGTCTTGGACTGAGTCCACAGAATTCTAAACAAGGAGGTTCAACAGCCGGAAGTCATGGTACTTATTGGTATTGATGACATTGGTAGGAAAAGGGAGAAGGTCCTGAAGAGAGAATAAATACAGGGAGCTGAGTAGAAAGATGAAAAGAAGGACCTCTAGGATAATAATCTCTAGATTGCTGCCTGTGCCATGCTCCAGTGTGGGTAAGAATAGGATGATTTTCCAGATAAATGTTGCTGATGAATTGGTGCCGTGGTCAGGGCTTCAGATTTCTGAATCATTGGGATCTCTTCTGGGGAAGGTATGAACTGTACAAAAAGGACAGGTTACACCTTAACCTGAGTCCAATATCCTTGTGGGCAGGTTTGCCAGAGCTGCTGGGGAATGGTTAAACTAATCTGACTGGGGGACAGGAACCGGAGTGATAGGGCTGAGGATGGGGCCGTTGGTATACAAGTAGATGCAGTGTGTAGTGGGACTGTGAGGAAGGACTCGCAGATGATAGGGCAACATTGAATTCAGTGGGATGAGTTGACACGTAAGATGGGGGCAAAATCGAAAAGCATGATGAATACAGGACTGAAGGTGAGAGAGGAGCTGGCCAAAGTTGATTGGAAGGGAGCATGAGCAGGGACGATGGCAGACCAGCAGTGGCTGGAATTTCTGGGAGCAAGTCGGAAGATGCAGGATAAATACATCACAAAGATGAGGAAGTATTCTGAAGGGAGTATAACTCAACCAAAGCTGACAAGGGAAGTCAAAGACGGCAGTAAAGAAAAAGGGTGGGCATATATTAGAAAATTTGTGGCAAGTTAGAGGATTGGGATTCTTTAAAAACCAATAGAAGGCAACTAAAAAAAAACCATAAGGAGAGAAAAGATGAAATATGAAGCTAATCTATCAAAAAGACTACCAAAAGTTCTTTTGGATATATAAAGAGTAAAAGAGAGCCAAGAGTGGATATCGGACCACTAGAAACGGACACTGGAGAGCTAGAAGTGGGGAACAAAGAAACGATGGACATAATTAACAAGTACTTTGTGTTAGTCTTCATTGTGGAAGACACCAACAGTATGCCAGAAATTTGAGTGTTGGGTGGTGGGGGGGGGGGGGCAGAAGTGAGTGTAGTTGGTATCACTAAGAAGAAGGTGCTTGATAAGCTGGAAAGTGTGGAGACAGATAAGCCGCCTGACCCAGATGGTTCTGAAAGAGGTCGCTGAAGATCCTGGAGGGATTAATAATGATCTTTCAAGAATCACTACATTTGGAATTGTTCATGAGGACTGGAAAATTGCAAATGTCACTCCACACTTTAAGAAGGGAAGGAGGCAAAAGAAAGGAAATTATAGGCAGCTAGCTTGATTTCAGTGGTTGGGAAAATCTTGGGAGTGCATCATTAAGGATGAGGTTTCAGGGTACTTGGAGGCACATGATAAAATAGGCCAAAGTCAGCATGGTTTCTTTAAGGGGAAATCTTACCTGACAAATCTGTTGGAATTCTTTGATGCCAAAGAAGTGGCACATGGTATACAGTGTAGGGAAGCGTATAGTCATGCACTTTGGTAGAAGGGATAAAGGCATAGATGATTTTTTAAACTGGGAGAAAATTTTAAAAAACGGATGTGCACAGGGTCTTGTGAGCACTCGTGCAGAACTCCCTAAAGGTTAACTTAAAGATTGAGTCAGTGGTAAGGAAGGTAAATGCAATGTTATCATTTATTTCGAGAATATAAAGGCAAGGACGTAATGCTGAGACTTTATAAGGCACTGGTCAGACCACACGGAGTATTGTGAACAACGTTGAGCCCCGTATCTAAGAGAAGATGTGCTGGCTTTGGAGATGTCTAGAGGAGGTTCACAAGAATGATACCAAGAGTGAAAGGGTTAATGTATGAGGGGTGTTTGCTGGTCTGCACCTGTACTCACTGGAGTTTAGAAGGATGAGTGGGGATTTCATTGAAACATATCAAATATTGAAAGGCCTAGATAGAGTGGATGTGGAGAGTATGCTTCCTATTGTGGGTGAGTCTAGGACCAGAGGGCACAGCCTCAGAATAGACTAACATCCATGTCAAGCAGAAATGAGGAGGAATTTCTTTGCCAGAAGGTGGTGAAACAATAGAATTCATTGCCACAGAAAGGTGTGGAGGCCAAGTCATTGAAAATATTTAAATCAGAGACTGATACGTTCTTCATTAGGCAGGGCGTCAAAGATTACTGGGAGAAGGCAGGAGAATGGGGTTGAGAGGGATAATAAATCAGCCATGATGGAATAGCTGAGCAGACTCAATGGGCCAAATGGCCTATTTCTACTCTTATGTCTTGTCTTTTAGTCTTATGGTCTGGGGATGATAGAATTTTACTAACTGCCACAAGAAATACATCCTCTGCCGGCCTTTTTGTTAACAGAGGAGATAGGGTTCTCCCTCATGAGGTCCTGTGAAATAATGATGACCTGGAACCTCAATGTAGAACTGAAGAGTTGTTGTTGATGAGTGGGTGGAGTGGGGATACATTCTTGAACTCAATGTACATCTCTATGGTTTTTAGGGCATTCAGCTCCAAGTTGTGATTGCACCAGAACACTAGCTTGTTTAAAGTTCAATGTTCAAAATAAATTTATTATCAAAGTACATATATGTCACCATATACAACCCTGAGATTTATTGTCTTGCGGACATAACCAATAAATCCATAACAGAATAATGACCATAATAGAATCAATGAAAGACCGCACCAACTTCGGTGTTCAACCAGTGTGCAGAAGACAACAAACTGTGAAAGTACAAAAAGAAAGAAATAATAATAAAAATAAATAAGCAATAAATATTGAAAACATGAGATAAAGAGTCCTTGAAAGTGATTCCACAGGTTGTGGGAACATTTCGATCATGGGGCAAGTGGAATGAAGTTATCTTCTTTGGTTCAAGAGACTGATGGTTGAGAGGTAATAACTGTTCCTGAATCTGGTGGTGTGGGTCCTGAGGCTCCTGTACCTCCTTCCTGATGACAGCAGCGAAAAGAGAGCACATCCTGGGTGGTGGGGGTCCCTGACGATGTATGTCACCTTCCTGTGACATTTCATGTAGATGTGCCCAATAGTGGGGGAGCACTTTACCCATGATGGACTGGGCCGTATCCACCACATACCCACACCATGACGGGTGCTGCTTTCCTGCGGCAAAACTCCATGTGGATTTCCTGAATACTCAGTATTAGCAATTCCAAAATTCTGGAAATGCTGGCATGTGTAAATCTGTAACCAAACACCAAGAAACTAAAGGTAAAAAAGAAACAATGGAAAATTTTACACATGAAAAACAACAGTTTAAAACTCCAGCAGGAGCTTGGCTTACTCTCAGGAGAGTGCATAGCAACTCCAAGTAGGGTAAGCATTAAAACCTACCAGAGGTTTACTGTAAATGTGTAATAATATTTAACAAGCTGGAATCTTGCCAGGTAATCGCTGATTTTCACACATTTCCTCCCTCAGTTTCTCAGCACTCTCTGTACAGCTGCATTCCTCGTACGTTTAATGTTTGATACCGAACCGAGCCTCCGGCACTGAGCTTATCCTGGCCTTTGTTGAGCTGCTGAGCCAGTATAATTGATACCACAGTTAATTTTCATCCCCTGAGCTATGGAAAAGACAAATCAGCCAGAGGTTTCACCTCCTTATATTAATCGGGCCTTTTGTCCACGTGTGTCTATGTGGCAAGCACTGCAGTTCTCAGCCCTGTGAACAAATGGCTCAACGATGTCCACAAAATTATACAAAGAGTATGCAAAATTAGGAGGCGTATAGATATGGTTAATGCAAGCAGGCTTTCCCCGCTGTAGATGGGTGGGACTACAACTGGAGGTCATAGGTTCATCTTGTGCCAAGGTGAGGCCACACTCAGGGTGGAGGAGCAACATCTTATGTTCCTTCTGAATAGCCTCCAACCTGATAGCATGAATATCGATTTCTCCTTCCAGTATTTTTTTCCCTCTCCCTCCCTTCCTCTTCTGGCCTTTTACCTCTTCTTACCTGCCTATCACTTCTCCCTGGGTCCCCCTCCTTCTCTTTCTCCTATAGGCCACTCTCCTCTCCTATCAGATTCCTTCTTCTCCAGCCCTTGACCTTCCTCACCCACCTGGCTTCACCTATCACCTTCCAGCTATCCACATTCCCCTCCTCCCACCTTTTTTATTCTGGAGTCTTCCCCCTTCCATTCCAGTCCTGAAGAAGGGTCTCAATCCAAAATGTCAAATGTTCATTTATTCATTTCCACAGATGCTGCCTGACCTGCTGAGTTTCTCCAACATTGTGTGTGTGTGCTGCTCTGGAACGCCAGTGTCTGCAGCCTTCCTTTGTTAGCATTTAAGGGGAGCCTGAAGAGGAATTTTTTCACGCAGAGGATGGTGTGAGTGGTGATTGAGTCTCCAGCAGAGCAGTGAATATGGGTTTGATTGCAATATTTATGAGGAGTTTAGATAAGTACGTGGATGGGAAGTGTATGGAGGGCTATGGTCCAGGTGTGGGTCAATGGGACTAGGCAGTTTAGCACAGGCTGGATGGGCCAAAGCCTGTTTTTGTGTTGTTGCACTCTATGGCTCTATGACTCTATAACTCTTGGATAGCTATATGGATTTGACAGGCTTTGAATGGACTTGGAGGGCTATATTCTGGTGGATGTAGATGGGACTAGTCAGAAGATCAGGTCTCGACTTGGACTAGATGGGCCAAATGCCTTGTTTCTGTGCTGTAGTACTCATGACTCTATAACACTGAGAGGTACCAGCCTCCTCGAACCAAAAGCTGAGGAAGTTCAAATTAAGTGAAAATTCCCCTCTCCTCTAATGGAGGGTCTCAGCATGAAACAGCGATTGTTTATTCATTTTCATAGATGCTGCCTGACCTGCTGAGTCTGCCCAATACTGTGTGTGTATGTTGCTCTGGACTTCCAGCATCTGCAGAATCTTTTGTGTTTATGATTTGCTTCCACTCTCCTCTTGTTTACGTTTCACCGGACTATGGTGTTGTCAGCCAGTAATTGCCACTGCAATCATAGCTCTGCAACCCCATTACACCAACGGTCAAAAGCAAACAGATAGCTTCCCACAGGATGAACTCCAGTTGCTCTTCAAAAGATTGGTGCCAATACTCTTGAAGCTGTTTTATCTCTGGACAGGTGAGTGAAATCTGGCAAGATAAACTGCAAAGTTGCAGTTCATGGGAGAGGAGGAGATAAGTATTTATTTTAAATATACAATCAGCATGATACACCTCCTCAAACATCTATGGAAAACAGTAAAAGTCCTGATGAAGAGTCTTGGCCTGAAACGTCAACTGTTTACTCTTTTTCCATAGATGCTGCCTAGCCTGCTGAGTTCTTCCAGCATTTTAGAAACATAGAAAATAGGTGCAGGACTAGGCCATTCGGCCCTTCGAGCCTGCACCGCCATTCAGTATGATCATGGCTGATCATCCAACTCAGAACACTGTACCTGCCTTCTCTCCATACCCCCGATCCCTTTAGCCACAAGGGCCATATCTAACTTCCTCTTAAATATAGCCAATGAACCGGCCTCAACTGTTTCCTGTGGCAGGAAATTCCACAGATTCACCACTCTCTGTGTGAAGAAGTTCTTCCTCATCTCGGTCCTAAAAGGCTTCCCCTTTATCCTTAAACTGTGACCCCTCGTTCTGGACTTCCCCAACATCAGAAACAATCTTCCTGCATCTAGCCTGTCCAATCCCTTTAGAATTTTATACGTTTCAATAAGATCCCCCCTCAATCTTCTAAATTCCAGTGAGTATAAGCCTAGTCGATCCAGTCTTTCTTCATATGAAAGTCCTGCCATCCCAGGAATCAATCTGGTGAACCTTCTCTGTACTCCCTCTATGGCAAGAATGTCTTTCCTCAGATTAGGGGACCAAAACTGCACACAATACTCTAGGTGCAGTCTCACCAAGGCCTTGTACAACTGCAGTAGAACGCCCCTGCTCCTGTACTCAAATCCTTTTGCTATGAATGCCAACATACCATTTGCCTTTTTCACCGCCTGCTGTACCTGCATGCCCACCTTCAATGACTGGTGTACAATGACACCCAGGTCTTGTTGCACCTCCCCTTTTCCTAATCGGCCACCGTTCAGATAATAATCTGTTTTCCTGTTCTTGCAACCAAAGTGAATAACCTCACATTTATCCACATTAAATTGCATCTGCCATGAATTTGCCCACTCACCTAACCTATCCAAGTCACCCTGCATCCTCTTAGCATCCTCCTCACAGCTAACACCGCCGCCCAGCTTCATGTCATCCGCAAACTTGGAGATGCTGCATTTAATTCCCTCATCTAAATCATTAATATATATTGTAAACTACTGGGGTCCCAGCACTGAGCCCTACAGTACCCCACTAGTCACTGCCTGCCATTCTGAAAAGGTCCCATTTACTCCCACTCTTTGCTTCCTGTCTGCCAACCAATTCTCTATCCACATCAATACCATACCCCCAATACCATGTGCTTTAAGTTTGCACACTAATCTCCTATGTGGGACTTTGTCAAAAGCCTTTTGAAAATCTAAATATACCACATCCACTGGCTCTCCCCTATCCACTCTGCTAGTTACATCTTCAAAAAATTCTGTAAAATTCGTCAGACATGATTTTCCTTTCACAAATCCATGCTGACTTTGTCCGATGATTTCACCTGTTTCCAAATGTGCTGTTATCACATCTTTGATAAACGCCTCTAGCATTTTCCCCACCACTGATGTCAGACTAACCGGTCTATAATTCCCCGGTTTCTCTCTCCCTCCTTTTTTAAAAAATGGGGTTACATTAGCCACCCTCCAATCCTCAGGGACTAATCCAGAATCGAAGGAGTTTTGAAAAATTATCACTAATGCATCCACGATTTCTTGGGCTACTTCCTTAAGTACTCTGGGACACAGACCATCTGGCCCTGGGGATTTATCTGCCTTTAATCCCTTCAATTTACCTAACACCACTTCCCTATTAACATGTATTTCACTCAGTTCCTCCATCTCACTAGACACTTGGTCCCTTACTATTTCCAGGAGATTATTTAAGTCCTCCTTAGTGAAGACAGAACCAAAGTAGTTATTCAATTGGTCTGCCACGTCTTTGTTTCCTATGATCAATTCATCGGTTTCTGACTGTAAAGGACCTACATTTGTCTTGACCAATCTTTTTCTTTTCATGTATCTATAAAAGCTTTTACAGTCAGTTTTTATGTTCCCTGCCAGCTTTCTCTCATAATCTTCTTCCCCTTTCCTAATTAAGCCCTTTGTCCTCCTCTGCTGGTCTCTGAAGTTCTCCCAGTCCTCAGGTGCGCCGCTTTTTTTTGCTAATTTATATGTTTCTTCTTTGGACTTGATACTATCCCTAATTTCCCTTGTCAGCCACGGGTGCACTACCTTTTCTGGTTTATTCTTTTGCCAAACTGGGATGAACAATTGTTGTAGATAACCCCTGCGATCTTTAAATGCTTGCCATTGCATATCTACTGTCAACCCTTGAAGTATCATTTGCCAGTCTATCTTAGTTAATGCATGTCTCATACCTTCAAAATTACCCTTCTTTAAGTTCAGAACCTTTGTTTCTGAGTTAACTATGTCACTCTCCATCTTAATGAAGAATTCCACCATATTATGGTCACTCTTACCCAAGGGGCCTCGCACGACAAGATTGCTAACTAACCCTTCCTCATTGCTCAATACCCAATCTAGAATGGCCTGCTCTCTAGTTGGTTCCTCGACATGTTGGTTCAGAAAACCATCCCGCATACATTCCAAGAAATCCTCTTCCTCAACACCCTTACCAATTTGGTTCACCCAATCTATATATAGATTAAAGTCACCCATTATAACTACTGTTTCTTTATTGCACGCATTTCTAATTTCCGGTTTAATGCTATCCCCCACCTCACTACTACTGTTAGGTGGCCTGTACACAACTCCCACCAGCGTTTTCTGCCCCTTAGTGTTATGCAGCTCTATCCATATCGATTCCACACCCTCCAGGCTAATGTCCTTCCTTTCTATTGCGTTAATCTCCTCTCTAACCAGCAATGCTACCCCACCTCCTTTTCTTTCCTGTCTATCCCTCCTGAATATTGAATATCCCTGGATGTTGAGCTCCCATCCTTGGTCACCCTGGAGCCATGTCTCTGTGGTCCCAACTATATCATATTCATTAATAACTACCTGCACATTCAATTCATCCACCTTGTTACGAATGCTCCTCGCATTGACACACACAGCCTTCAGGCTTGTTTTTACAACACTCTTAGCCCTTATACAATTATGTTGAAAAGTGTCGTGGTTTCTCGTGCCCCACAAATGACCAGGAGATGCAGAAGATTCTTCAAGAAGGGCTAAACTTTAGTTTGCAAATCAAAGCTGAGACAGTCATTGAGCTAGTCCAGGCATGGGCAAACTACGGCCCGCGGGCCATATGCGGCCCGTTAAGCTTTTTAATCAGGCCCGCAGAACTTGATGAAATTATATTAATAAACCTTGTTAACGTTTTTTCCCCGCAATTCTGGCGTTTTCCCAATAGATGACGCACTCTATATACATTGACCTTTGTTGAGGTGCAGCGTATTACTCCAAATTTGCGCTTTACTTTGTGACCTTGTGGCGACCCATTTCCTGGCACATCCGAACCGGCTCACAATTAGCCAGCGTTCCGGCTAAGGGAGATAGCCTGCAGGGATTTGTGAGCACAGAGCTCCGCATACCGGCGCGCACTCACTGCTCTGTCATTGTGCGGGTCGTTGTTGAGTTTTGGCACAGGGGACAATTGAATAAGAAGGAGCAGGACAAGTAGACCTGCATCTCCTACTGTTTTTGAAATAAAGACAGCCAGGAGGAGAGTGATGATGATAATATCTTGAAGGATAACAGAATTTTCAGTGCTTTAAAATAACTGTTACTATTAAAAAAAGCTGTATTTTATTCATTTAATTTTCAGTGTTTTAAAAGTCATTTCAATAAATAGCTAAATACCATGGGACTTCAAAGACAGATATTTTGTTGTAATGCATTTGTTCATTTTCAATTGAAATTAAAGCACATGTTTTCTACATATGCCATGATATTTTATTTTCTCTTATGAGGTGTATTACCAAAACACTCCGTCCATCTGCTCCTGGTCCGGCCCCCCTGTCAAATTTTAAAACCCTTTGTGGCCCTCAAGTCAAAAAGTTTGCCCACCCCTGAGCTAGTCGCTGATTGCCCACCGATCCTTGGACATAGCATGTTTTATATCAATCTCCTGGTTTAGTTGCATTAGCATATGCAATCTGTCTATAGTTGCGTATCACACGTACATCCGCCACTATTGTTTCTACCCTTTGACTTAATCATGTTCTAATCTACATCTCTTAGCTACCTCTCATTAACACACCATTGTCTTCTGCATTCTTAATATTTCATTTTCCTACTAAATTGGGTACATGCATAGCAAATAGCAAACTCAGACTACATAATTTACATCTCTTAGCTTCCTCTTATTAACACACCATTGTCTTCTACATTCCTAAGATTTCATTCTCTAGCAAATAGCAAGTTGCAACTTTTATACTCCAATATATACCCCCTTTTTTGAGACCCAGAGGGACTCACACAGAGAAAGAAGACTAAGAGTCTGCGCACAAAAGCCCCAATAAACTCAAGGACTTATTCCCAAATCTCGGGTTAAACTATAATTTTCTGCGCCAAGACCTCAAAGTATTCTCTCCCTGTTACCCTGGGCCACTGAGCCAAAAACCTGTCCCTTTGTACCTGAGACAGGGAAAAAGACTCAGAAGCCCTTACAATCTACTCCCACACTGTCGTTTTGCTCTTGTTCATCCTGCATTTTCGATGTTTCTTTCTCCACTAAGATTGCTTCAGTAATTGCCACGAGCATTGGAAATTGTTTGGTTGCAGCACGCACTACAAGAGACTTGAAAACAGCACAGCACAAGCGCACAGCTCAACAATATAATACTGACAGTTATTGCTATTTTAGTCAGCCATGCTCCCCATCCTCCGAGTCTACTTTCCAACCAATCAAAGAACTGATGTTCAAATCCTGCATTCTGTTTGACCTCCGTCCGCAGATTCTTTAATTTATTCATTGCTCTGGTGAAAGACCCTTCTGGGCTAGTATTGTTCGGTATGAAAGTGCAGCATTGTTCTCTAAACATTACACACACACCCCCTTTGTCTGCCAAAAGCCAATCCATTACCTGTCTGTTTTGCCACGCCATCCTGCTAGTTGCATCCAGCTGTTGCCCTAAGGCCTCCAGCGCATCATCGGTGTAGTTGATGAATCTCTGTTGATTGTAGTATATATAGTTTATCCATTCAACATTTTTGCTTACCCCTGCTTCCTAGTGAGCATCTCATGCGGTGTCAGGCATGTTATTTGATTAGTTTGCATGCAGTAACTCATCAATGCTAACGGTAAAGCATCGACCCAATTAAGTTTAGTGTCTGCACAAATTTTGTTTAGTTTGGCTTTCAAGGTTCCATTAATTCTCTCTACCATGCCCTGCAACTGAGGGTGGTATACACATCCAAATCTTTGCTTTATCCTCAGTGCCTGTAGTACCAGTTTGACCACTTCCTGGATAAAAGCTGAACCATTGTCTGAGCTAACTTCTGTAGGTGTTCCAAACCTTGGGATCACTTCATTTGTCAGAAATTTTACCACTGTCTTTGCCCCTTCATCTCTTGAAGGTGCCGCCTCCACCCATCTGCTAAATCGATCAATTACTACCAGCATGTATCTTTTCCCTCTCACTGTCTTTATCATGTCTACGTAATCGATCACTAGATGTTTAAATGGTCCTTCAGGTACAGGAATGTGGCCTATTGGGGTTGTAATTCCCTTCCGAACATTATTCCGTGCGCATACCTCGCACTGTGACAAGACAAAGTCCACTGAAGCCTGTAAATAAGGTGACCAAAAACCATCCTCCCTTATTTTCTTTATCACTTCCCCCCTTGCACAATGGTCAATTCCATGCGCTTCTGAAATCAGAATCGTCAGTAGAGGGGTGGGCGCTACCAACAAACCGTCTTCCATGCTCCACAAGCCTTCCGGGTTCTGCTTGGCCCCCCTTCGTCTCCACATTGTCTGTTCTGCCAAAGTTGCCTTACCTTGTATTTCAATTAGGTCCTTTACCTCAGGTTCTGGAGTTAGGCTTACCTGGGGGGCAATGACAGCTGATGTACACCCGGACGCTTTTCTGGCTGCCTCGTCCGCAGCTTGATTTCCCTTTGTTGTTACATCATTTCCCTTTTTATGTGCCTGGCATTTTACTATAGCCAATGCTTTAGGTTTCATTATGGCTTTTATTAAGTCTAGAATTTGCTGACAATGTTGTATGGGATCTCCATTACTCTTTTTAAAACCTCTCTGCTTCCACACTGCCCCGAACAAATGGCATACTCCATGAGCATATGCCAAATCAGTATAGATGTCTACTTTCTCACCTTCCATCATTTCACACGCAGCTGTCAGGGCTTTGATTTCAGCTAGTTGGGCGGAACGGTTGGGGACAGGACTCCATCCTAATAATCTTATAGCTCGACTGACCCTGCTGCACTACTGAGAACCCTGCATGATTTCCATCATAATCCCTATAACAAGAGCCATCTACGAACAGAACCTTTTTATCTGCATCCTTTAGTGGTTCTGACCGTAAATCTGCTCTCAATTTGGCAAATGCCATCGTCTTCCCTACACAATCATGGGGTTCTCCTTCATAGCCCAAGGGACAAAATCGGCTATATTACTGGTAGTGCATCTCTGTATAGTTATGTCAGGAAATGTCACTAGCATCTGATACGCTGCTATCCTGGCTGGCGTCAGCACAAATTTCCCTCTTTCCAGCAATTCTGCTACTTTGTGGAGTGTGTACAGGGTCACAGGATAGTCCAGGGTTACAGATGATGCCTTTCCATATGCATATACAGCGCCGCCAATCCCTGATAACAGGGTGGATACCCCTGAGCCACCTCATCTAGTCTCGTACTGTAGTATGCTATCGGCTGCTTTGCTTTTCCTGTGCCTGTCTCCTGTGTTAGAACCGCTGTGACATAACCCTCCTGTCGGTTGGATACATACAAATGAAAAACCTTCTCGTAGTCAGGCAAAGCTAATGCTGGTGCCGACTGCAATTCCTGTTTAATAGTATTGAAAGCTATCTCCGCCTCTCCATGCCACTGTAAACCGTTCTTTAAATTTGTATGTCCTGCTTCTTTCATTATCTTTCTCAAAGGTGCCACAATCTCAGCATATTCTCCTATCCAATCTGAGCTGTACCCTGCCATTCCCAAAAACGTCATCATCTGCCCTACAGTCTGGGGTTTGGGGGCCTTAGTTATTGCCTCAATCTGATCTGGTGCTATCGCCTTCACTCCCTTGGATATTACCCTGCCTAAGTACTCCACTTGCTGCGTGCAAAATTGCAGTTTCTTTTTGGATACTTTATGTCCTCCGTATGCCAGCTTCTCTAACAGAGTTATAGTGTCCTGCTCACACTGTTCCTCGCTGTGGGAGCAAATCAACAGGTCATCCACATACTGTAACAATGTACTTTCCAATGGCATGCCCTCTAGGTCTGCCTTCAACACCTGATTAAAAATGTGTGGTGAATGTTTAAATCCTTGCAGCATTCTGGTATAGGTATACTGAGCACCTCTGTAAGTAAATGCAAACAGATACTGACACTGGTCGGCTAGAGGAATGCTGAAGAAAGCCGATCATAAATCAATCACTGAAAAGTAACTTGCTTCTGGTGGAACATTAGTCAAAAGCGTGTGTGGGTTGGGGACTACCGCTGGCCAGTCCTCTACCACATCATTTACCGCTCGCAAATCATGCACCAATCTCCACTTAGATTTATCTGCTTTTAAAACCGGCAGCAACGGGGTATTGCATGGACTGTTTGTTCTTTTAAGCACTCCTATTTCAAGCAACCCCTGCACTGTCGATGCTATTCCCTCTTCTGCTTCTGGTCTTAGAGGTATTGTGGTCTCCTGGGTGGAAATGCTCCCCTTTTCAGCCTTATTTCCACCGGACTAGCTGTTTTTATTTTCCCTACGTCCGTGTCATGCTGTGACCACAGAACAGACGGCAACTCATCTAACCTCCTATCTTTCTGCTGGCCTCTTTCCTTTCCCAGCAAGGGCAGGTGTGGTTGGGGAGTTAATTCGACCTCTCCCACTGTCCCTACCATATCTACACTTACCATTATTTTAATGCAATTGTTGTCTTCTGATATCCACACCTCTGGCGTGATTTTCCTCCACACTGTTACGGTTTCAGCACTCTTAACTAAGGGTCCTAAGTCTTTAGACTGATATCCCTTGTTTACCAACAGTACGTGGGGCGCAGCCTCCGTACCATTTTTCTAAAAAGGTGTTCCACTTAACTTGTAAAGCTGCCCCTTGCTTTCCAATTATCACAGCCTCCCCTTCCAGGTGCTGTTGGGTACATGCCTCCAGCTGCCATCTCTCCTCTAACTCCCTGTTCTGAGTCTCGTCAAAAATCACTGTACAATGTAGCTCAGATTTGGGCATTACAGCCCTGGGTAATATAGCCTGCACGCCCTTTTTCCATTTTTCCTAGGTTTCCTGAATCTGATCTGCGATGTCTCCTATCCAAAAGACATTAGCTTTTTTGTCTTCTCGCACTATCACTTGAGCCCCTGCTCTTTCCACACTCAGCCCATTTCTGGTGCATTCTAATTTTAATTCCAGTTTCAATAAGGCATCTCTGCCTAACAAATTAATCGGAGTAACCTAGCACCGGCAAAACAATTCCTTTATTTCCCATTCTCAACCGCACTGGAGCCGTGCACTGTGTCAACTGTGTTTTCCCCGAGAACCCTACCGTCTTAATAAACTTTCCTAACATGGGAAGGTGAAGGGCATACTGTGGCTGTACGCAAGTGTACGTGGCTCCAGTATCTATCATCATTGGTTATCAGTTGCCCTTCTAACATAACTTAAACAATGGGTTCCTCGTCTGCCTCCCTTGTTATCATTGGGTAATGTCCCTTCCCACTCGAGTTCTCGGGGCACCCCTAATACCTCGCATAGGGGTTCACAAGTCCTCTTGGGCCTGTGGGGGCTGGTCCTTGGCTAAACTTTAGTTCCCTTCTTATCGGTTCCTGCTGGTGTGTGACAGGCCATGGTGTAAACGGACAATCTCTTCTCATGTGACCAGGCTGATTACATCCCCAGCACAATCTCTCTACCTCTCTTTCCCCCTGTCTCCTCACTGGTCCCCTCTGCCCATAGCTCCTCTGTCCCCCTCCTTGGGACTTCCAGTCCTGTCTGGGCTGTTTGAATTTAGTCTGTTTATTTCTATGGTATAACAAATACTCCTTTTCCTCTCTCAAGTATTTCATCCGTTCAATCTCTTCTTTCATTTCTCTCTTTGCCTGTTCCACCTTTATCCTTTCTGCCTGTACCTCCTTCCATATCGCCGCTTTTACCTTCTCGTATTGTCTTTTTTTCTCCTCATTGTCCCAAACTTGTACTTCTCCCTGCATGTTTACTGTTCCCGTCAGCAGGGGGCACTGCTTAGGGGTTCCTTCCTCATTATCGGGAGGGGGCTTTTCTGTTTCTTTCACATCCGGGTACGGAGCTGAAGCCAGTTTCTCACCGTACCCTCCTCTCTCTCTAACAGGCTGTTTCTCCAGCACCTGAGTGTCTTCCTCGCTTGTAATCAATATTCTACCTGTCCTCCTCAGCCTTTCTCCCTCCGTTCTGAATAGTTTTAGCACTTCCATTCCTCGTCCTCTTTTTTGCCCTCTTTTCTTAGATTTATCTTTTGGTTTGTAATTTTTAATTAGTGCCTCCATTTCTTCGCACAAGCTTACATCAAACGTTCCTTCTCTTGGCCACTTTGTTCACTCTTGGCCACTCTTTTTTCCCATTTTTCTGAAGCTTTTGTGATCTCATATTTATTTATCGGGAATTTTTTGCTCAGAATCTCTACAGCCGTTCCTTTACCTGTCATGTTATTCTCTCTTTTTAAGGTATTTCAGAGATTCACAGTTCGTTTACTGGATAATATTATTTTCTCTAATTCTATGCCTAGTCTATCGTCTATCTACCAGCGCTTTAAACTAAATATTGGACTGTCCTTGTTTCCTATTCTGTTCTGCCCGTACAGACCTCTATTCAGAGCGGTACCCATAGAACTTGCTCTTTGCACATTGTCTATTCAGACCCTCATCTCTTAAGGCGGTATCCACGAGGACTTTCTCTATGTTTCCTTTCCCTGCCCGTTCAGACCTTCGTTTCATACGAAGCGGTATCCACAGGGACTTACCAACACCACGTGGAATTTTTCTTAACTTCTTATTAACTTATTTGTACTTACCCTCACTGCAGTGTTCTTGATCAATCCTCTGAGCCTCCTGTTAACCCCCAATTCTGCCAGATTCTTTGGACCGGCGAGACCCTTCGGCAGTGGTCCCACACTTCTGAGACTCCAAGACCTCCCCAAAACCAACAGAATTCTTAGTCCAAATTGTCGCAAAAAGCGCTTACCTTTTGTTTGGGTGCACCCTTAATTCTGTTAGCCTTGTGGGGTCCCGGAGGACTGGGAAGCGTCCCCAAACTGCCGTTTCCTTTCCGCGGGTCTCTTTCCGGTCCTGCCGCGGTCGCCAATTTTGTCGTGGTTTCTCGTGCCCCACAAACGACCAGGAGACACAGAAGATTCTTCAAAAAGGGTTAAACTTTAATTTGCAAATCAAAGCTGAAACAGTCATTGAGCTAGTCGCTGATTGCCCGTCGATCCTTGGACATAGCATGTTTTATAGCAATCTCCTGGTTTAGTTGCATTAGCATATGCAATCGGTCTATAGTTGCGTATCACACGTACATCCGCCACTATTGTTTCTACCCATTGACTTAATCATGTTCTAATCTACATTTCTTAGCTACCTCTCATTAACCCACCATTGTCTTCTGCATTCTTAATATTTCATTCTCCTACTAAATTGGGTACATGCATAGCAAATAGCAAACTCAGACTACATAATTTACATCTCTTAGCTTCCTCTTATTAACACACCATTGTCTTCTACATTCCTAAGATTTCATTCTCTAGCAAGTAGCAAGTTGCAACTTTTATACTTCAATAAAAGTAGCCCTTTTTGCTTTTTGAAAAAAACACAATGCCGGCAGAACTCAGCAGGCCAGACAACATCCATGGGAGGAGACAACAACGATGCCTCGGGCCGAAACCCCCCACCAGGAACTTGATGAAGGGCCTCAGCCGGAAACGCCGCCACCACCTCCTCCCATAGATGCCGCCCGGCCCGCCGAACACCGCCAGCACTTTGTGCCTTTTAAAATTTATTTCCAGCATCTGTAGATTCACTCGTGTTGCCTTTTTGCTTTTTGCCCTGGATTTGCCTGCCTGCCACTTTTACTTTTCACCTTACTACTTTTTGCTTCTACCCTCATTTTACACCCCTCTGTCTCTCTGCACTTGTTCCCTTCCCCCTGCCACATTAGTTTAAAGCCTCCTGAACAGCAGTAGCAAACGCTCCCCCTAGGACATTGGTTCCAGTCCAGCCCAGGTGCTGACCGTCCTGTTTATACCGGTCCCACCTCCCCCAGAACTGGTTCCAATGCCCCAGAAATTTGAATCCCTCCCCCTTGCACCATTTTTCAATTTGACTACCACACCCCATTTATACTAATCCTGTTTTTAATTCTACCCACATTCCCATCAGCTTCCCTCACGTTCTGCCCTGTCACTCATCTACACACAAAGGGCAATTTACAGCGGCCAATTACCCCAGCGTAACTCTTTGGGACCACCTGGAGGAAACCCAGGCAGCTACAGGGAAAGCGTATAAATTCCACACCAACAGCACCAGAGGTCAGAGTTGAACCTGGTTCCCTGACTCTACCAGCTGTGCCATTCCAACATTATATGGAGGTGAGCGTGTCTGTAGTTGAAGTTATGTGGAGATTCTGCAGTTGAGAGGCTTTCTCCTCATTTCAGCCTTGAGTTATCAGGTAGTCCGCACTCCCTCCGCCACCTAGACTTGAGGTGTGGCATGAATGAAGCGATTTCTCCTCTATGTGTATGGGGTCACAATGCCTGTGTCCTTTGCTTTTCCCACCTGCTCCACTCCAGCAGGGAAATGCAATCAGGTCCCCGGTGAAGTACTGCTCTCTTACCTGGGGCGCTCTGACTCACTACAATCCTTCTGCAGCTCCACCTGAGACCAGCTGCTCACCGACCAAAGGCAACCAAACAACCAAACCTGAGACTGCTTTAATCTGCTTCACTCGGTAACGCCCCAATTAGTGTGTTCATTCACCGAATCACTGGGAGACCCGCGACACCTTCCTTTAAGTTTATCATAACTTGAAACCACTGCAGTTGGTTCAATGGTTGAAGGGAGACAGCTGTCCTTGAACGTGATGACTTAGGACTTCAGGCTCCAGAACCTTTTGCCTGATGGCGCTGCCTAGATGCTGGAGATCTTTAATGATGGATGTTTCCTTCTTGATGGAAAGGGATGTGCCCGTGATGTATTGGGCAGAGTCCAGTACTCTCTGTAACTTCTTACAATTCAATTTGTTGCACCAGACCATGATACAACCAGTCCGACTACTTTCCATAGTACAGCTGTACAAGCACAACCCTACAAAAGGGAGTAGATTTGGCCCAGTTCATCAGATAAAGCTCTCCCAACCACTGAGCTCATCTACACGAAGCACTGTCATAGGAAAGCAGTATCCATCATCAGTGATCCTTATTACTCAGGCCATGCTCTTTTCTCACTGACGCCATCAGGTAGAAGGTCAAAATGCCCCGAGACTTGCACCACTTGGTTCAGGAACAGTTACTACCCTTCAAACATCAAGCTCTTGAACAAAAAGGGATACCTACACTCACTTGCCCCACAACCAATGGTCTCACTTTAAGGACTCTTTACCTTGCTATTTCATGTTCTCATTATTTATTTATACTTACATTTGCATAGCTTGTTGTCTTCTGCACTCTGGTTGATCTTTCACTGATCCTGTTATAGTTACTACTCTATAGATTTGCTGAGCATGCCTGCAGAAGAATTAATCTCAGTGTTGTATGTAGTGACACTGTGATAAGTTCGTGGCCTAAGGTAGAAGGAGATGAGTTATTAACTTAAAACTTTCTGCACAATCACTAAAAGAGTTGACCCACATGTGCATGTAACGACAGCTGAATAACTCATCTCCGTCTACCCTAGGCCACAAACTTATCAATCGCCAATCTGTGGACACTTTCTGGAGGTCCGAGATCCGCATGCTCCACGACCGCTGGACTAAGTGTGTAAATATAAGAGGTGACTATGTTGAAAAATAAATGTACTAGGTTTTCTAAAATTGACTCCTTCTACCTTAGGCCACGAACGAATCAATCACCCCTCGTATATGTACACTGATAATAAACAGAGACACCTCTTATTCCTTTATTAGGGAGAGAGAGAGCCTGTGGTATGTCAATACCAGGTGAACGAGTAGTCTTTGGGGTGCTGCAAGTCTGCGTCTTTATTGATGATTGCTGCACGTTTGAGTGCTCGGTGGAGGGTACTGATGCTTTTTTTTTGCTGGTGGGGGAGAGGGGGGTCGTTGTTTTGCTGCTACTTACGCATGGGAGGGGGCTTTGGGGTTCTAACGTTTAACTGTCATTCATTCTTTGGGGCCCTCGCCTGTTTTTGAGGATGTTTGTGAAGAAAAATAATTTCATGATGTATATTGTATACATTTCTCTGACATTAAAAGTACCTTTGAAACCTTTGAAATTTAATTTGAAGTTCATTCAGATGAACATAAGTTAGAGTGTTCAATGACAAGTGGAATCTCTTTAACAGCTTTAGAAAGTAAAGACACTGGCATGCTTTTCTTATGATTGCATCTACGTGCTGAGCCCAGGACAGATCATCCTATATGTTAACCTCCAGAAATTTAAAGCTGCTAACTCTTTCTAGTGCTAATCTTCTAATGTAAACTTGTGTATGTTCGCCCTCCCTTCCTTGCTGAAGTCAACAATTAGCTAGTTAGCTCTTTAGTTTTGCTGACGCTGACCGAGACATTGTTTTTTGTGGCAGCATTCAAGCAAGTGGCTTATCCAGTACACTGACTCATCACCACCTATGTTTATCCGACAAAGGTGAATTTGAAGATGCCATTGGAGTTCTGCTTGGCCACAGAGTTGTGTGTACAAGGAGAAGGGCATGGGGCAAAGCCATTATCAGAGGGCATGAGATGCAACTGGGTTGATGGTCAGTACGGAGAAGATGTTACCAATCCTCATTGAGGTTACCAGTGAGGAAGTCAAGTTGCCAAAAGCAGAGGGAGATAGAAAGGCCCAGTTATGACTACGTCTGTAAGTCCAATATATCTTAATAAATCATTGAACAAAGTTACCACATCAATTGTCAGAATTGAAAGGGAAATTATAAAAGTACATTTCAGCCAAATTAACTGCCACTTCGTCTGCTATCGCCTTGAAGTGTAAATGTGTATAGCCATTTTCAATAATCAAGTGGAAAGGTTATTTAAGCCACAGAAACAGTGCTTGGGAAGCAATCTTGTTTTGGAATGGGGCACACTGCATTACTTCAGTGCCCTGTTGATTGTCATGGCAACTGGGATCATTAAACAAGAAAGATGATAGCTGGAACATTGACTTTAAAAACGCACAACTTGGGGTTCTCTGGAAGTTCAACACTGGAAGACTATGTACATCTGGATTAACAGAGAGAGTGGTCCTGGTGATGTTGCAGAGCACCCCTTTAAAGGCTTTCCTATCTCTCTAGACCAGCATACACTCTGAAGGCCCCTGAAATGGGTTTGTCTAATCAAATTTGCACTAAAGCTTTGGGAAACAGATTGCTTCAGATATGCCTTGCTGCTGAGGCTTTGTGCCAATGTACATAAAGGTCTTCCAAAGCCTCGGGCCTGTTCAGTTGGCTTGCCTTATTGAGCCTAGCAGTGCGAGACCCTCAACAGCCCACTAACATGCCTTTGCTGTTAATATTGCAGCCTCTGGTGGAGGTCCAGGACACAATACCATAGGTGTGGGGATTTAAAAAGCCACAGGAACCTCTGTGTTGGTATTAGATTGAATACTACCATCAAGGAGGTGGTACAGGAGCACAAAGGCGAATTGTTTTAGGAACAGCTTCTTCCCCTCCCCCATCAGATTTCTGAACAGACAATAAACCAACCCATGAACACTACCTCACTATTTTTGCTCTCTTTCTGCATTACTTATTTAATTTAATTTTATACACAGCATATTTCTTATTTCACCATCTCCATTAGGTGCACCACAACGCTGTGTGCTTAGACCTCTGCTCATTTCAGTTATGACTGTGAGGCTAGGCACAGGTCCAGTGCCATATTCAAGTTTGCTGATGGCACCACTACCACACGATGAGTCAAAAGTGGTGACAAATCAGCATATGGGAGTGAGATTTAAACTCTGGCTGAGTGCTGCCATAACAACAACCTTTTGGAGGAGAACAGAGGTTCATGGACCACTCCTCATCCGGGGATCAGAGAGGGAGAGGGTCAGCAACTTTAGATTTCTCAGTGCAATTTTTTCAGGCCCGGTACATAAGCGCAATTATGAAGAAAGCAGGTGTACTGGTGTACCTAATAAAGTGGCCACTAAGTAGGCTGGCAGTACAAGATGACAGGCCAGGAATGGAACAGTGGCAGCGAATGCAAGCCTTTATGCCAGTGGCCGATGAGACGTGGCCTGCCACTGCCAAGTTTAATAGCACACAAGGTCCAAGGGTCTGCAAGCTGCCAAACCGGGGAAGGCGCGTTCATTGTGCATCTGGTGTTCCGGAGTGTGCAAAGGAATTGAGGTGGGCACAGGTGTGGATGTAAAGCTGGGAGATATGGGCCACAGAGGAGGAGGTAACTTGGTGTCTGTATGGGAGAATCAGAACTAGCAATTTCCTCTGAAAAATCAGAGGTCAGAGGAAGAAGCAAAGTTCAGTTCAAATCATTCAGGGTCAAAATGGATAACACTAAGCCACCATTGATGCTGCCCTCACATGCATCTCCTCCATTTTCCAGACAATTGCACTCACCCCTTCTTCCCACTGGCTTAACAGTGATCAAGTTCCTCTTACCCTTACCTCCCATCCCATCCTAAGCATCCAACATATCATCCTCTGCAACTTCCACCATCTCCCAAGGATCTTACCACTAAACATATCTTTACCTCTCCCTCTGCCTTTGCTTTTCACAGGGGTCACTCACTCAGGGATTCCCTGTTCTAGTCATCCCACCAACTAATCTCCCTCCTGGCACCTATCCCTGCAAGCGACCAAACTAATACACCTGTGCACGCACCTCCCTCACCTCCATCAGGGCCCTGAACAGTCCTTCCAGATGAGGCAACACTTCAGCCTGTGAATCTGCTGGGGCCGTCTGTTGTGTCTGGTGCTCCCGATGTGGCTTCCTGTAAATTGGTGAGGCTCAAGATAAGTTGGAGGTGGGGTTGGAGGCGCTTTGTCGAGCACATCCACTCCACCCACCAAAAGCAGAACTTCCCAGTGGGCAAATATTTTAATTCTGATTCCCATTCCGATATGTCAGTCCATGGCCTCCTCTTCTGCCAAGAGGAGGCCACCCTCAGGATGGAGGAGCAACACCTTATCTAGGCAACATCTAGGTTTCCTCCTACCTGATGGCATGAACATCAACTTCTCCTTCTAGGGAAAAAATAATCCCCCGCTTCTACTATTCCCCACTCTGGCCTCTTAACTCTTCTCATCTGCCTATCACTTCCCCGGGTCCTCTCCTCATTCCCTCTCTCCTACAGTCCACTCTCCACTCCTATCAGATTCCTTCCTCTCCTGCCTTTCATCTTTCCTTCCCACCTATCACTTCTACCTATCATCCTTTCCCTCCTTCCATCTTTTTATTTGTCATCTTCCCCCTTCCTCTCCAGTCCTGAAGAAGGGTCTCGGCCCGAAATGTCGACTGTTTATTTCCGTAGATGTTGCTTGACCTGCTGAGTTCCTCCTGCATTTTGTGTGTGTTGCTTTGGATACCCAGTGCCTGTAGAATTTGTCATGTTTATAATTCTAGGGGACATTCATTCAAGGTGAGAGGGGTAAAGTTCAAAAGAGATGTATGAGACAAGTTTGTTTTTTAAAACACAGAGAATGGTTGGTGCCTGGAATCCACTGCCAAAGGTGGAAGTGGAGGGAAGTACAACAGAAGTGTGTAAGAGACTTTAGATAGGCATGTGCATGTGTAAGGAAAGGCAGAATAAGGACTAGGTGGAGGCAGAAGGAATTTGCTTAATTTAATTAGTTCAACATAACTTTGTGGGCCGAAGGGCCTGTTCTTTTGCTGTACAGTTCTATGTTCAAGAAGAGTGGGGTCAGATCTGAGATAGAATCAAAAGATTGGATTGAATAATTGGGAAATGGAATTGGTTTATTACTATGATACAGCAAAAAGCTTGTCTTGCGTACTCTTCATACCGATCAGATCATCACACAGCACACTGAGGACAAGTAACAATGCAGAATAAAGTGTAACAGCTACAGGGAAAGTGTAGGTAGGGTTCAGGTTGGGTGTAAGTGTCAGATCAGCAACTAGTACAGAGATCAGTGGAGGAGAGTCAGGAAATCAGGTGCAAAGTATGGAGTTATGGGTTGGGACAGCTGAGAGGTCAGATCCAGAAGTCAAAGATTAAGTGGAGGATATGAGTGGAGGTCCGCAAGGATCTGTGAGGGTAAGGTAGGGTAGGGAGTCAAAGTTCAGTTTGGGAACAGTGGATAGTAGAGGTGTTGAGCCAAGGGTTAGGACAAAAGGTCATTATCAAGTTGGGCTAAATCTAGTTGGGTCCCACAGGGATTACAGCTGCAGCATCGACTGATCCCAAACTGTATTAATGATATGCCTGAGTATTATACATCCAAGTCTACTAAAGATACAACACTGGGTTACAATATGGGTTGTGAAGAGGATACAGAGAGGCTTCAGGCTTTGACTCGAGAGATTCTGGCAGTTTTGGCAGTTGGACTGTGCAATCAAGTCAATCAAGTCTTGAATAGCTCAGACTCAGCAGAAAGCAGCTGATTGGGCAATCGAGGTCAGATGACCAAGCAGTTTGAAAAGCTCAAACAAATAAATAGAGGGTTACCTCAAGCAGTGTGGCCTGTGGAGAAGTGGAGATTTGATGAGAAGAGGCTGAGGAGGAGCTTCACTCCAAGTGAGGTAAGGCCGGGTAAGTTCCTTTCAAAGGAGAAAGTTTCAAAAGTTGAGGCAAGTATTGGGTAGGTCATGGCAGGTGAGATCGGCCCTGTGGTTTGTTCATCCTGCAGCATGTGGGAAATCAGGGATACTTCCAGTGTCCCTGACAACTATGTGTGCAGGAAGTGTGTCCAACTGCAGCTTCTGGCAGACTGCATTGAGCTTCTGGAGCTGCAACTGGATTCATACTGGAGCATCTGCGATGCTGAGAAAGTTGTGAATAGCACGTTCAGTGAGTTGGCCACACTGCAGGTAAAGGCTACACAGGCAGAAAGGGAAGGGGTAGCCACAGGACAGTGTAGCAGTAGGCAGGTAGTGCAGGAGTCCCCTGAGGTCATCTCCCTCCTAAACAGATATACTGTTTTGGATACTGTTGGGGGAGATGTCTCATCAAGGGGAAGGCAGCAGTAGCTGAGTTCATTGCAATATGGGTGGCTCTGTGGCACAGGAGGGAAGGAAAAGGAGTGGGAGAGTTATAGTGATAGGGGATTCGATTGTAAGGGGAATAGATAGGTGTTTCTGCGGCTGCAAATGAGACTCCAGGATGGTATGTTGCCTCCCTGGTGCAAGGATCAAGGATGTCTCTGAGCAGCTGCAGGACATTCTGGAATGGGAGGGTGAACAGCCAGTGGTTGTGGTGCACATAGGTACCAACGATATAGGTAAAAAAATGGGATGAGATCCTACAAGGTGAATTTAGGGAGTTAGGAGATAAACTAAAAAGTAGGACCACAAAGGTAATAATCTCTGGATTACTACCAGTGCCATGTGCTAGTCAGAGTAGAAATAGGAGGGTATTTCAGATGAATATGTGGCTTGAAAAATGGTGCAAGGGGGAGGGATTCAAATTTCTGAGGCATTGGAACCAGTTCTGGGGGAGGTGGGACCGGTATAAACAGGATGGTCTGCACCTGGGCTGGACTGGAACCAATGTCCTAGGGGGAACGTTTGCTACTGCAGTTCAGGAGGCTTTAAACTAATGTGGCAGGGGGATGGGAACAAGTGCAGAGAGACAGGGGTGTAAAATGAGGGTAGAAGCAAAAAGTAGTAAGGTGAAAAGTAAAAATGGCTGGCAGGCAGGCAAATCCAGGGCAAAAAGCAAAAAGAGCCACTTTTCAACATAATTGTATAAGGGCTCAGAGTGTTATAAAAACAAGCCTGAAGACTTTGTGTGTCAATGCGAGGAGCATTTGCAACAAGGTGGATGAATTGAATGTGCAGATAGTTATGAATGAATATGATATAGTTGGGATCACAGAGACATGGCTCCAGGGTGACCAATGATGGGAGCTCAACATCCAGGGATATTCAATATTCAGGAGGAATAGACAGGAAAGAAAAGGAGGTGGGGTAGCATTGCTGGTTAGAGAGGAGATTAATGCAATAGAAAGGAAGGACATTAGCCTGGAGGATGTTGAATCGATATGGGTAGATCTGCATAACACTAAGGGGCAGAAAATGCTGTGGGAGTTGTGTACAGGCCACCTAACAGTAGTAGTGAGGTTGGGGATGGCACTAAACTGGAAATTAGAAATGCGTGCAATAAAGGAACAGTAGTTATAATGGGTGACTTCAATCTACATATAGATTGGGTGATCCAAATTGGTAAGGGTGCTGAGGAAGAGGATTTCTTGGAATGTATGCGGGATGGTTTTCTGAACCAACATGTCGAGGAACCAACTAGAGAGCAGGCCATTCTAGATTGGGTATTGAGCAATGAGGAAGGGTTAGTTAGCAATCTTGTCGTGCGAGGCCCCTTGGGTAAGAGTGATCATAATATGGTGGAATTCTTCATTAAGATGGAGAGTGACATAGTTAATTCAGAAACAAAGGTTCTGAACTTAAAGAAGGGTAACTTTGAAGGTATGAGACATGAATTAGCTAAGATGTACTGGCAAATGATACTTCAAGGGTTGACGGTAGATATGCAATGGCAAGCATTTAAAGATTGCATGGGTGAACTACAACAATTGTTCATCCTAGTTTGGCAAAAGAATAAACCAGGAAAAGTAGTGCACCCGTGGCTGACAAGGGAAATTAGGGATAGTATCAAGTCCAAAGAAGAAACATAAAAATTAGCAAAAAAAAGCGGCGCACCTGAGGACTGGGAGAAATTCAGAGACCAGCAGAGGAGGACAAAGGGCTTGCTTAGGAAAGGGGAAGAAGATTATGAGAGAAAGCTGGCAGGGAACATAAAAACTGACTGTAAAAGCTTTTATAGATACGTGAAAAGAAAAAGATTGGTCAAGACAAATGTAGGTCCTTTACAGTCAGAAACAGGTGAATTGATCATAGGGAACAAAGACATGGCAGACCAATCGAATAACTACTTTGGTTCTGTCTTCACCAAGGAGGAGATAAATAACTTTCTGGAAATAGGAACCAAGGGTCTAGAGAGATGGAGGAACTGAGGGAAATACAGTTAGTAGGGAAGTGGTGTTGGGTAAATTGAACTTTGGTTGCAAGAACAGGAAAACAGATTATTATCTGAATGGTGGCTGATTAGGAAAAGGGGAGATGCAAGGAGACCTGGGTGTCATTGTACACCAGGCATTAAAAGTGGGCATGCAGATACAGCAGGTGGTGAAAAAGGCAAATGGTATGTTGGCATTCATAGCAAAAGGATTTTAGTACAGGAACAGGGAGGTTCTACTGCAGTTATACAAGGCCTTGGTGAGACCGCACCTAGAATATTGTGTGCAGTTTTGGTCCACTAATCTGAGGAAAGACATTCTTGCCATAGAGGGAGTATGGAGAAGGTTCACCAGATTGATTCCTGGGCTGGCAGGACTTTCATATGAAGGAAGACTGGATCGACTAGGCTTATACTCACTGGAATTTAGAAGACTGAGGGGGGATTTTATTGAAACGTATAAAATTCTATTGGACAGGCTAGATGCAGGAAGATTGTTTCCGATGTTGGGGAAGCCCAGAACAAGGGGTCACAGTTTAAGGATAAAGGGGAAGTCTTTTAGGAATGAGATGAGGAAAAACTTCTTCACACAGAGTGGTGTATCTGTGGAATTCTCTGCCACAGGAAACAGTTGAGGCCAGTTCATTCTCTATATTTAAGAGGAAGTTAGATATGGCCCTTGTGGCTAAAGGGATCAGGGGGTATGGAGAGAAAGCAGGTACAGGGTTCTGAGTTGGATGATCATACTGAATGGCGGTGCATGTTCAAAGGGCTGAATGGCCTACTCCTGCACTTATTTTCTATGTTTCAGAGGATTACATACAAGCAAAGTGAGGATATTGCAGATAGAATGGAACATGGAAAAATGGTAAGTCACTTTTGTTAGATAAAATAGAAAAGAGGGTGTTTTTTTAAACAGTGAAACATGTTCCAAACATGGAAATCCTTTTGAATTGTTGAAAGTTAATACATCAATACAGCAAGCAGTTGGGAACTTAAAAAGATATGACAACCTTTATTATAGGAGGATTTGATTATAAGAGTATGACTTTCTGGAATTATAAAGGGCCCTGGTGAGATTCCACTTTGAACATTGCATGAAGGTCAGATCTCCTTACTGAAGGAAAGTAACACTTGTAACACAGCTTGTGCCACAAAGATTCACCTGATTGATTCCTGAGGTGGCTAGTTTAATGAGCAAAGATTAAACAAACCTGACCCATCCTCTCCTGAGTTAGATGTAAAAGAAGTGATCTCATTCGCACCTACATAATTATTTCAAAATAAGAGGTCAGTCATTCATGTGGGAAGTGGAGGCAGTTCTGATGCAGATTTTCGACTCGAAAAGCCAACATGTTGCTTTCTCCCCACAGACTCTGCTCACCCAGTGACTTCCTGCAGCAGACAGTTGTGTTGCGAGAGATAGGAATAATTTTTTTTCACCCAGATGGCAGTGAATCTTTAGAATTCTCCACCCAAGAGGGCTGTAGAAATCCAGTAACTGAGCAAAAGGAAAACAGTATTAATAGGTTGTAGATTTTGGGGTAATCAAGGGATATAAAGTAACTGGAGGAAGTTGTTACTGAGTAGTCATGTTCTTACTAGCATGGAGACATAGAAGGGTAGAGCACAGGAAGCTTATGATGTCTGTGCTATGATTCCAAATTAAATTAAACTTGTTTATCTTTTTTCTTTTTCAATCCTTTTATTAATATCAACATGATAAGATTAGTACATAGATAATGGGATTACAAACTTACAAAATTAAAATGAACATAAGGATACACAAGCAATAAGTACATTATAGTTAAGTCTTCCCAAATCATGAATGATACAAATATCATATAAACAAAACAAAAAAAACTAAGTAATTCATGTTGGGGGAGAAACAGAAAAGAGAAAAAGAAAAAAAAAATTAATACCCTAAGAAAAACTAAACTAACAAACTAACCACTAACTATTAAGAAAAAAAGAAGAAAAAAAATTTAAAAAATAAATGGGCTGTTTATAGTTTAAAAAAAAAACAAAAAAACAAAATCATCAGTGTCCCCAACTCCGATCCTCTCAAGATACATATATAATCAAAACCGGAAAAACAAATAGGATTGGAACAGGGTCAAATTACATGTGAAAATATTGAATAAATGGCCTCCAAATCTTCTCAAATTTAATAGAAGGGTCATATACGACACTTCTAATTTTCTCCAAATTTAGACATAACATAGTTTGAGAAAACCAATGAAATACGGTAGGGGGATTAATTTATTTCCAATTCAACAAAATAGATCTTCTAGCCATTAACGTAAGAAATGCAATCATCCGACAAGCAGAAGAAGATAAATAGATTGACCCCATCATTGGTAAACCAAAACTTGTTTATCTAAACATGATCCATATTCTTCCGTTCCCTGTGTATTGATTGGCAAAACAGACATTGGTTCCAAATGGCCTTCACATATTGGTTTATTAATGTCACATGTAGAAAAGCTTATCTTGCGTACTGTTTATAAAGATCAATTCAATTCATTACAAACTTAAAAAAGACATAAAAGGAGTGAAGTATATGGTTTCATGATCTATCCAGAAGATGTCAACCGAAGGACACCTTGACCATCATGACATCAAATAAGCCAAAGATTTTCCACAGTAAGCTAAAGGAGGGAGTGTTTTCAGAGTGGCCATAAGCTTATCTGATTATCATTGATACATTTCAACAATGAGCCAAGGAGAAGCTCAGGATGATCTTACTAAACTAGTAAAACTAGTCCATGCAACACTATAACAACACACACAAAATGCTGGTGGAACAAAGTGATTTTAAAATCACTGGCAGAGGCGTCACAGTAGTGATTTTAAAGAGCAAACACAAGGAAATCTGCAGATGCTGGAAATTCAAACAACACACAAAATGCTGGTGGAACACAGCAGGCCAGGCAGCATCTAAAGGGAGAAGTGCTGTCGACGTTTCGGGCCGAGACCCTTCGTCAGGACTAATCGAAAAGTTGAAGGGCCGAAGGAATTATAGATGGGGAGTACCGAGAGAGGGAAAGCATCAAAGCCTCCCAACCATCAAAGCACCAAAAGGCAAAGCTTCATTAAGGATCCTTAGTACCCAGGTTAAGCCCTTTTCTCATTACTACCATCAGGGAGGAAACACGGGAGCCTAAAGACACACACTCAACGTTGTAGGAACAGCTTCTTCCCTCCATCATCAAACTTCTGAATGGTCCATGAACACTACTATTTTGCACTATCTATTTATTATTATTAATTTCTTATTGTAACTTATGGTAACTTTTTTTACACACTGCTGCCACAAATCAACAAATTTCATTGTATGTGTCAGTAATGAACAACTTGATTCTGATTATAAATTGAATGTGTTTTTCTTGTGTGCTGCTTATCTGATGCTTTCTCCGCGTCAGAGTGTTGTGCAAGTTTTTCTTTGTGCCTGCAACACACACGTGCATTTGGTAATAAATTCAACCTACTTTGAGCTAGAGTCTATGGCAGAGAAAAGCACATCAGCCATCGGGAGATATGAAGCACAGGAAATGAACCAATAGTAAAGAGTAGTAACAGACAAGGGAGTAAATACTAAACCTGAGACAATGGGCAAGAGAACTAACGTATCTGTCGTATGGCAGCAGTACAGCATTAACTATGGTCTTGATATAGCCACCCCTGTGCTTTGTGGCAGCTGCTGGAGAAGGTACTCTGAAGCTAGAAGCAGATTAACATAAATCAATTCCCAATCAGACCATTTCCCTTACGATTATTGTGTTACTCCCCGAAAGAAAAGCACAGAAAAGGAATGCAAAAAGGTATCAATGATATGAATCTGTGGGTGGCACGGTAGCACAGTGCTTTACAGTACCAGCAACCTGGGTTCAATTCCCACATTGTCTACAAGGAGTTTGTACGTTCTCCCTGTGACCGCGGGGGTTTCCTCCAGAGGCCCTGGTTTCCTCCCACTGACCAAAGACCTCTGGCTGGTAGGTTAGTTGGTCATTGTAAGTTCTACCACGATTAGCTAGGGTTAAGTCGGGGGTTACTGGGTGGCGCTGGCTTGAAGGGCCAGGAGGGCCTATTCCGTACTGTATGCTAATAAATAAATAAAGGAGCCTTAATGGAGTCAAGAGTCAAAGCGGTTGACATATACCATGTCGTCCAGTACAGTGACAGAGGAACCAAAAGAGTTTGGGACAGGCATACCGGGGAAATGAATGGGCCTTGTTGGATCCTAAAGCTTTTGTGACCCAAAGGTTCTTCGGAAGTCAAGAATGAGGCTTAAGTAGTTGCAGACGTACACTTTATTAAATATTACAAGAACAAAGAAGGACGAAGAGACAGCTGAAAGAAAAAGGAAAAAGCATTTATGGTCGTCGTCTCATACTCATACTACAGATAACAAAAATCCCAGTGATAACAATTAACCTATAAAATAGCCAGTTTCAAGTGGTATGACACCTGCTAGTGAAAATTAATAAGGTTCTAGAGAAATACAAAAGCAACTGTACCATAAATACTGAAAAATTCACTGAGCAATTACATATATAAATGTGTTTACTGCATATAAAATACAGTCAATCATAGGAAAGTTAACATAAGAAAAACATAAGAAGAAAAATACTCCACCCTAATCTAACAAGCTTCAACTTGTAACTTGAATTTGTGGACTGCGTTCACCTTCACCACCCACCATTAGGAACAGGAAGTAAGAGAGTTTGGGAGACTGTGAAGGAAAGCTAGGGATGGACTTGTGTCAGCTCAGTGATGATCTACCACCTTCCAACCAGAGTACTGCGTTGCCACCACTAGCTAGCCAATGCTGGGGAGTGCCAGCACTAAGCTCTGCTAAAAATATCATCAACGAAAGGTCAGAACAGGCAAGTACATGGTGAATTATATTACACCTGATGACATCCAAGTGGCTAACTTGAACAGAGTCCAGGAACATTAGCTATGGTTTATCATTCTACAGTTACTTACCATGATAACATTTACAAATATCAAGACTAACAGCTGAACTTATAAAGCCACCTGCAGTGTAACATGCAAGGCTGAACTGCACTGGAAGTTAACACTAAGAGAAATCTTGGATAAATATCAGATGCAATTATCTACAAAGGAGTACAGAAATAAACTGAGTTACCAATAAATTTGTCACCTTAGTTAATGAAGGTCTCGGCCTTATTCAGATGCAATAGGAACCTTTCTATGTATATTATCCCAGGTTTTAATGTTTTCCTTTGAGGTCATTACTTCATGTTGCATAAGTTTCTATCCCACATTTTGACGAACATCTTATCCTCATGGTTTAGAACTGATTCCTTATCGTCTTTGTCAATGTATCTGCATTTTAGCTAATGTGCATCACATCCACACAGGAGTTTATTTCAGAATATATATAATTGTCATTTTTTTTGAAGAAAGGTACTGAGGATTATAGAATTGAGTCAATGAGGGATATATTGCCTTCCAAGTCCTTTTTACCTGAGCCATTCAGAATAAATGAAAACCGTAAAATTGCAGATACCAGAAATCTGAAATAATGAGAATTTCCAAAATTTTCTGTTTTTAAGTCAGACAGCCTCTGTGGAAATGGAATAAGTCTCAAGGTTTCTGAAGCAGTCTTCGCTTAGAAAACATTAATTCTATTATATGGCAACACTTGTGGGCTGCCCATAGCACATCCATGAGTGTGAAGAATCTTTAGTGCAAACAACACATTTCACTGTATGTTTCAATACACTTGGGATAAATAAATCTGAATCTTTCCATAGTTGCTACCTAACCAATCAGAATAAACATCTCTAAAGGTATAAACACCGAGCAATTGGGTGGTTTTTGCAGATTTTACTTCAGAGTTCACCCAGCACCAGTTAGCATGAATTATTATTGACTCCTCTGCCGAGGCCTCATGAACAGTGCACTGTGGATTGCACAGCTTTGCCTGTATGCCAGCAGAAAATTAATTCTCATCTAACGCAGGCAATGTGCTAAGAAGCAATTAACCCACCACGAAAACTAAAATACTGAACAGTAAAAATGTCACTGCCTGATGGCACATTACATTTATTACAATTAGAAAAAACACAGAAGCTTTCATTTCTGAAGTTGATTTGTTTTTTTCTGCCAGTTATTTGTAGCATTGCTGTGGATTTCCAACATTTCTTTGTTATTTTGTTTTTAACACGTATTAAGTCATGTAGATATCAGTTCCATGTGTCAAATATCATTGGCTATACTTTATATGTGAGTCTTTATAATAAGTTCTGGCAGCTAACTGAGTGAAGACTAGGAAAAAAACAGCAAGGATGTTCATTATGGACTATGTCACAAAAGCCGAAGTCAATTTGCTATTAACATACATACAGTATGCGTTTATTTCACTGAGGTTGGGTGGGACTGCAACTAGAGGTCATGGGTTAAGGATGAAAGGTGAAAAGTTTAAAGGGATCACGAGGGGAAATCTTCTTTACTCAGACTGTCATGAGAATGTGGAATGAGTGCCAGTGCAAGTGGCACATGAGAGCTCTATTTCAACGTTTAAGAGAAGTTTGGACAGGTGCATGGATGGTAGGGATATGGAGGGCTATGGCCCCAGTGCAGGTCGATGGGAGTAGGCAATTTAAATGGTTTGGTATGGACTAGATGGCCCAAAGAACTGTTTCTGTGCTGTATTCTTCTATGTTTCTGCATCTATGATTCTGATACTACATTGAAATTTATTTTTTTATGGGAGTTCACAGTAGAGCAAAGTAATACAATAAAATCAGTGAAAAACAACTGACAAACAACCAATATGCAAAAAAAGCTAAACTGTGCAAATACAAAATAAATAAATAAATAAATAAATAAATAAATAAATAAATAGATAAATAGATAGATAGAACTGAGAACATGAGTTGTAGAGTGAAATTGATAAGTTTTGAAAGTGAGTCTATAGGCTGTGGAATCTGTTCAGAGTTGAGGTCTGAAGTTATCCACACTGGTTCAGGAGCCTGAGGGTTGACAGGTAATAACTGCTGCTGAACCTGCCGGTGTGAGACCTAAGCCTCTTGTACTTCCTTCCTGATGGCAGCAGTGAGAAGAGAGCATGGCCTGGATCGCTGGGAGTACAAAGAGGATTCTAGGTTTATCCAAAGTCCAAATGTGTGTATCTCCAAATCAAAGGGGAGGGATGTCACTGTAAACATATTGCCCAATATATTGGATAATTATAGCAAATCTGTCCAGGTACCTTGTGTTCTCTTAACCAGGGATCAAAACTGCAGCTCTCCTGATCTTTGAGGTTTGGAACTCACCTGCCCTGGCAAGGAAGATAAAAGGAGATAATTGAGTTGTGGGTAGTGGCAACAGACAAGGTGACTATTCAGGTTACAGAGAAGGCATTGTATGTACTGAGCTTGGGCACACCCAAGATTAAAATTTGTTTTTGAAATGTATGTGAGATTCTTTCCTTTTAATGTACCATAAAGCACCAGTTCCCCAGTACACAGAAGAGATCTTCAATTGGCAAACAGGAGGAAATCTGCAGATGCTGGAAATCCAAGCAACACACACAAAACGCTGGAGACAGCAGGCCCGCCCAGGCAGCATCTATAGAAACGAGTTAACAGTCGGACGTTTAGGCCAAGACCCGACATGATGAAGAATTTCAGCCCAAAACGTCGACTGTTTACTCTTTTCCATAGATGCTTCCTGGCCTGTTGAGTTCCTCCAGCATTTTGTATGTGTGTTATTAAATGGCAATTGTGATCAGTTGTTGCTTCTGAACTCATGTGAAATATGGTACCCAGTATATGCCATTCCCAATAAATAGTACTCAACACATTCCTAATGTAAGGAACCCTCAGTTGAATCTCAGGGCGCATAACACTCAGAATAAGTATCCCAGTATCTGACCCCCATAGGACATTCCCAAGACAGCACTTCCAAGGAAACTCTCAATGCAATGCATTCCCGGCTTAGCAGCTGTATTTTAAGGACCATTGAGAAGTAGTTCAAGGAAAGAATTCCCGCTTTAGGTTCCTGTGATTTACAAGCTGGAAGCAGAGTTTTAGAATAGCCCGGCTGCGGAGCCTAAAATAACCCTGGCAGCCGTCTATCACCGAGACCCCAAACATAAAGTTTCCACGGGGTCATTCCTTTTTGCACAGATACCGCCCAACCCGCTGAAGTTCCAGCAATCCACTTCAAGCTCTGATTTTCAGAAGCCATTTCCTTTCAATGCTTTGTCCTCAAGCTGCGCGCGTTAGAAAGTCAACTGTCCATATCCTTGAGTCTCCTTAACAAACCAGTCAATGCAAATACAGACGAGTTTTGAAGAACGATCTCTCTGGAGCAACAGCCTGCTGTTGGAACTCTGCTGGTCGATGGTGGGGGGAGGAGGGCACGCTCGATATTTCGGATCAAAACCATGCATCAGGACTTTCTGACCTGAAAAGTGAACAGTTCTTCCTCCCACCACCCAGAGATGCTGCTCAACACGCTTGAGTTCCTCTGGCATTTGTTGCTGCAGATCCAGATCTCTTGGTGTCTCCAAACTTTCTCTATCTCCGTTCTTTCGTGAGTGTGTGTGGGGTGTTGGGGGGGGGGGGTCCGCGTCGGCACTGAACCCTCAAACTAGACAGAGGTGCCAAATCTGTGGCGTTTATGGAGCGGGATTTAAAGCACCAGGCTGGAGCAAGATAAAAGGACCACTATGCAGCGACCCTATCGGTGAGAAGTTTACTTCCAACGGAGATCCCCCGCCTATCTTGGCTCCGGTGGCTGGATCCGCGACGCCGTACTCGCCGCTTTAGCCCCGGCTAATTGAAAGCGAATGCAACTCGCAGCAGCGAATGCCATTGGTGGGTTGGTCCTCTCTCCCTCCCTCTTACCCCACAACCCGAGCAACAGGGGAGCCGGGAGAGTGCGCTCAGCCTTGCTACATGGAGAGAGGCGTTTCCAGCGCCGCCGCTCTCAGCGAATTCAACGCCAAGCCTGCCCGTCTCTCTTCCCCACAGAGCAGCCCGACCATGATCGCCCAGACTCACCCCGTGCTGTCAATCCTCTTCTTCGCCCTGACTTTCAAGACACTGCGAATCTTCTTCCTGCGGGCGCGGACCTTCTCCCTCCCGCCGCAACAAGTCAAGGAGAACAAGACCAGGTCCTGGAGGTGGACCAATCTCAACGTCTCCCTTGTTCACTCGGCGATCACGGGACCGTGGGCTTTGTTATGGTAAGTTTCTAAAAATGGTCTTAGCCACTCGCGGGGTTGTCCGTCTGTTTACAGGCACAAGGCTGCTCGCACTATTCTCCTCCACGAACTGGGACTTGTTTCCGACCACCCCTCCTCCTCTACCTCCTCCCCCCTCCCCGGTCCTCAACGCAACTTGGTTTTAGACTCGGGGCTTTTGCATGGGTTGTCAACTGCACGCTGTCGTGGAGGATGTCTTGTGATACAACTCTGCTCTCCACAATCCAAACCACCCTCGACAGTTTAACCAGGTTTAGAAATTAATTTATGTCTTTTTTTTAAACAGTTTGAAAATAAAACAGGAAAAAAATTCTCCTGACACTTTCATTAACACCACTCCACTGCCAGGTTTGAAATGGCAAACATTGTCTTACAGTCGAGTAATGATTGGCTGAAAGGTGCGTTCATTGGAGTTACCTTAGTGACACCAAAATGCTGCTTTTTAAAACTAGGTTCAATGCATTGTAGGCCATGGCCACTGCTCTGCTGTGTGGGCTGTGCCCCTACCCCGTGGTGTAGGCTATGCCCTCCATCCCAGAATTATCTTTCCGCTTTCATTGGAAAGAAGATACAAAAGCACATGCAGGCTCAAGGGCAGCTTCTGCCCCACTGTTGTAAGACTATTAAGTGGTTCCCTAGTACAATAAGATGGACTCGATGTCATGGTCCAACTCATTATCATCTTGCATCTTACTGCTTACCTGCACTGGACTTGCTCTGTAGCTGTTGCACTTGATTCTGCATTGTTATTGTTTTACCATGTTCTGCTTCTATGCACTGTGGGATGAATTGATCTGTAATGAACCATATGCAAGAAAAGGTTTTCCCTGTATCTTGCTACATGTGACCATAATAAACCAATTCCAATTCCCATGCTTCAGCCTAAAGCTCTGCATCTGTGATGTTCTGCAAAAGATCCACAATCTGTAACCTTTTTATCATTGCCATCTATTTAGGAGATCACATTTTATGACATAGACAGGCAAATCTAAAATGGTGAATTGCTACCCTGGATAGTATGCATGCTAAATGGCATACAATGGTGCTAATCGATCTTACAATCACTGGATTATATCAAAGCTCTTCTGTCTTATCATATTTTATCTGAAATAAATAGCCAATCAGAGGGTGAGGCTAAACATGTCTCCATCCTCAGTGTTGGTAGGGCTCAGTACATGAGTGCTTTAAACCATGTCCAGCTAGAAACATCAGATCCATCTTAGCTTGCTCCGGTGAACCCCACCATCAGAACAGCCATTCTCCAGCCAATTCAATTCACTCCGTGTGACATCCAAGATAATTTATTGTCATTCTTCAGTACACAAGTCTAAAGAAGAATGAAATCATTGATATTGTTGATCTGATACAGCATAAAAAAACACAATAAATATAAAAGCAATCCTATTAAACATAATGTACAAGTAACTTTAACTATGGTCATATATACATAAGATTAGCTTATATACATAGACTGTATGTATGTAAAGTGCAGAGAGTATATAGTGGGTCAATGGGTGGAAGTTTTGATCAAACTGATGACTTGGGGGTAATGACTGTTTTTGAGTCTAGTCCTGTAGTTTCTTCCTTGATGGGAGTGGTAGTCTACTCCCAATACACAAAGTGATGGAAACTGTCATTGACAGTGTTCTCGAGTGGCTCTTAGCAATAAGATGTTCACTGTGTCTACCATATTCAAAATTCACTGCTATTACGCAGCCAGGCTACCCTGACAATGCCCTCACAAATGCACAATGCCTACTAGAATAACTAGAGGCTCTGTGACAACAGTACTGTTAGAGCACCTTCACCAGAAGGACTATAATGGTTCTCAGTGAGTTCAGGATGGACAATAAAGACTGGCCATCCAATGAAAGTGAATATTTTTTTTAAAAAAAAGAACTATTGTATGCTAACATTTAGTTTCTGTGTTGTACCAGGAACACTGATTCCATCGTGTACACAGTAACAAAAGAGACTCTGCAGATGCTGAAATCCAGAGCAACATGTACAAAATACTGGAGGAACTCAGCAGGTCAGGCAGCATCTATAGAATTCTGATAAAGGGTCTCGGCCAAAATCGTCGACTGTTTATTCTTATCCATGGATGCTCACTCGAGTTTCTCCAGCATTTTATGCATGTTGTTCCATATGCAGTAATGTAGGTCCCCAGAATTAATATTTATTAAAATCAAAATGATCTATTGAAGCATTTAAGAATGTTCAAGTTATTTAAATAAAAGACTTATTAAACCATGTTAAAAATTGAAACATTCAACTTAGAGATAAAGCTAACTGTGAAAACATCAGCAATTACCCCTCCTTGCATTTCTTTCTCACAAACCAACAATTGCCAGTGAATTCCCTGGGATTGTCTAATCCCTTGGTGGCAGGTTAGACCAGGTGCCAGAGAGGAAGGCTGATTCCCTTGTGAAAATGCAGGGGAATCTCAGCAAGATCAGTTTCCACAACTGGATGACACAGCAGTGGAGTGGATTGAAATTAGCCTCCAACTAATGTTAAGTTCAGGATCTGTGTGCTTCACTACTTACCTAGAGAAGTCCCACATATTCAGGCCAATGTAAACTTTTGTGCTTAAACTTCCACACCTCTTAGGAAAAAGGATCTGAATCTGTCATCTTTTTATCTACCCCTTTTGCACAGAAGAACAGGTTTTTCAACTGAGCACCTTGTACATTCAGTGGCCAATTTATTAGGTACACCTGTACACCTGCTCATTAATGCAAATATTTAATCAGCCAAATGTATGGCAGGAATTCAGTGTGTGAAAGCATGCAGACATGGTCAAGAGGTTCAATTGTTGTTCAGACCAAGCATCAGAATGGGGTTGAAACCTGATCTCAGTGACTTTGACAGTGGAATGATTGTTGTTCCCAAACAGGTTGGTTTGAGTATCTCAGAAACTGCTGATCCCTGGAATTTTCACACACAACAATCTGTAAAGTTTACAGGAAATGATGTGAAAAACAAAAAAACATCCAGTGAGCAGCAGTTCTGTGGGTGAAAAAGCCTTGTTAATGAGAGAGATCAGAAGAGAACTGTCATAAAGGTTCATACTGATAGGAAGGCGACAGTAACTCAAATAACCACTCATTACAACAATAGTGTGCAGAAGAGCATCTCTGAGTGCATAACAAGTTGAACCTTGAAATGGATGGGCTACTGAGTACATATCATTCTGAATGAACAGTGAACACACAGTATCCTCAGCTGAAAGATTAGCCCTGTTTCTCTTTCTGCAGATGCTGCCTGGCCTGCTGAATGTTTCCAATGTTTTTGCTTTTATTTCAGATTTTCAGCATTTGCATTTTTATTTTAAAGTTTGGATCGAATAAGATTGCTGGAAGTTCTGAGTTAGTAAATCATATATCAAGCCCCACTCAGAATACCAAGAATATTAGTGTATTTTCAGATTACAAAGCCCACTCTGGGAACCTGAGTGCAATAATCCAAACACTTCAGCACAGTTCTGAAGGAGTGCTGCACTGTCAATGGTGCCACCTTTCAAATGGACATAAAACCAAAGTCCACCTGTTCTCATGGGTGGACATAGAAGATTATGTAGAACTATTTTGAAGATGTTCTTGCCAATGCTTATCCCTATTGAACATCATTGAAGCTGGTTATCTGGTCATTATCACAAGGTTCATGGGAGCTTGCTACTTTTTCTACCTTACGTCAATGAAAGCTAATAGTCAGTAAAAATATTTTAGGATCACAAGCACAAGAAGATCTGCAGATGCTGGAAATTCAAAGCAACATACACAAAATGCTGGAGGCATGCAGCAGACCAGGCAACATCCATGGAAAAGAGTAAACAGTCGATGATTTCAGCTGAGACCCTTCTTCAGGTGTAGCTGCAAATATTTTAGGATGTCCAGAAAAATGCTACATAAACAAACATCTGTCTATCTTTTACTTCCCTTATTACCAGGTAATCATTGCTCCTTGGGGTGAAATTTTGAATGATTTGTTAAACACTTTTAATGCAATGGGGTTCTTACTGACAGTACAAACATGAATGTCATTCTCACCTGCACTTGAGAACATGATGGCTTGAACCACTTCAGTTCTTCAGGTGAGAGTATCACCACAACACTGTTAGGGAGGGTGGGTGGGGACTTTGCATCAAAGAACGAGCACCAATCTATTTCCATGATAGGATGGTGTGTGACTTAAGGAGAAGCTTAGATTGGTAGGATTCCCATGCACTTGCTTTCTGAGGATGGAGGTAAAAGGTTTTGGTGTTGCTGCTGGATCAGACGTGGTGAGTAATTATGGTGTATTTGGCAGATGGTACAGATTATAGCCACTATGTGATAATGATGGAAGAAGTTTAAGGTGATCTGTCAAGGGGACTGCTTTGCCCTGGAATGTTTTAGCATTTTGAGTGTTGTAACTGATCAGTAATGGTCTCTGTGATGTTGACAGTGGTGACAGTAATGCCATGAATGCTGAGGATAGATGCCTGAACTTTCACTTGTTGTGTGTTATGCGTTACTTGACACGTAACACATGTCATAAATGTGGCAAAAAGGAAGTGTGAACGGCCATCAAAGTTCCAAAACTATTTTTCGAACTTCAATTTGTTATCAAAGAATGTATATATCACAATGTACTACCTTGAGATTCATTTTCTTGCAGACATTTACAAGAAAATAAAGTAATACTAAGAATTATGAAACACTAGACATAAAAGCTGACCAACATCCAATGTGCAAAACAAGACAAATTATGCAAAATAATTTTTTTAAATAAATAAATCATACTGAGAACATGAGTTGTAGAGTTATTGAAGGTAAGTTTATAAGCAGTGGAGTCAGTTTTCTGTTGAGGGAAGTAAAATTATCCATGCTGCTTCAAAGAAGAGTAGAGGAATTCTTCCTTGGTTGTCTTGCTATTTAGCTTTTAGTTGTTACATAGGATGTGCATACTAGCTGGTGTGTATTGCTACAGCAACTACTTTATTAGCTGTGAAAACTGAATTATCCTGAGGTACAAAAGGCATGGCATAATTGCAAGTCCATTGTTTAAATGAACATGTGAAGAGTTGAGAAGGCATGTTACTATGGGAGCAACATACCTAGTAATTACAGCTGGAAAGACCAGAAGCATCAGTTTTAGTAAAGCTGGGAGTTGCAGAATACATAACAATGAAAGTATACACTGGATTTGCTGTAGCATTTTTCAGTGTTTGTTCATGGTCTTCTGCTGCTGTAGCCCAACCATTTCAAGATTTGACTTGTTCTGCATTCAAAGATGCTCTTCTGCACTCTGCCATTGTGCCAGCCAGTGGTGTTGTGGCATCAGCCCCAGACTTGGAGGCGAAAGGTCCCGGGTACGAATCTGGCCAGGACCTTGCCTGCTTTCCATCGTGCTAGGTTCAGTGTTGAGCTAGCAACTTGGCCTCATTTAAAGACAAATACTATTGAAACAGCAAAAAATTCCACTCAATGTGATACGAAGGTACAAAAAGGAACAACAACAACAACAGCACTATTGTGATGTGTGCTTATTTGAGTTATTGTCTTCCTGTGAGCTTAAACCAGTCCGGCCATTCTCCTCGGACCTCCGCCATTAAAAAGGTATTTTTGGCCCCAGAGCTGCCACTCACTGGATGTTCTTTTGTGGGGTTTTTTTGCATCATTCTCTGCAAACTAGAGACTGTTATGTGTGAAAATCCCCAGAAGTCAGTAATTTCCAAGATACTCAAACCACCCCATCTGTCACCAATAATCATTCCATTGTCAAAGTTACATAGATCAAGAGGTTCTTTTGCTTTTTGTATCACAAACTCAAAGGACACTAAGATGGGGCAAAGAAATACTCCATGGAAAGATCTGCTGTCCCAAAAATGTTGTCTGCTCTTTCTCACATTATGGTTCTCTAGGTTACATCTAGTAACTTTTTGTAAAGTGTTCATGGTACGGGGGTAATATCTATGTAAAACTGATGGTCTCTAAGTGGAGACATCTTCCCCATGTGTTCTCTTTTTTAATCTCCATCATTTTGCCCCTTTTTCACCTCTATGGAAAATCTCCAGCCTGTTCAATCTCTCCAAGTGGTAGAATTTAACTTATGACATTATTTTTCTGTATCTTTCCAATCTCCTTATATCTTTTATTATAAAATGGAAGGCAAATTTCTTCACAGTGCTCCATGCATGATCTGACCAAGTTTCCTAAACCAGTTTAAGGTAAATTCTAAACACAAGGGATTCTGAAAATATTGGAAGTCTCAAGCAATAAACACAAAATACTGGAGGAACTCAGCAAGTCCGGCAGCATCTATGAAAGGGAATAAACAATCAATGTTTCAGGCCAAAATATATCAGGATGTATTTTGATAAAGGATTTCAGCCCAAAACTTTGACTGTTCATTCCCCATTTTGTGTGCGTAATGTAAATTCTCTTATTTTTCAATTCTGTCACTCAAAAGGTAACTCCCATTCTTAGATCTGCTGATTTTATGGCCACAGAAACCTGATACGTATTTGAGAATTGCAAGCACTTTCTCACAGATAACACCAAGTAAAGCAATGCGGAGAAGGAGAACTGAATAAGCTTCGGTGAAATAATGCTTACCCATAATTTCCCCAAGGAAATGTGCCCCTCAGCAGTTGGTACAATGGTTTTGCATCTGAGATGTTATCAATACTAATATCCCTGAAGGCTAATCAGGTTCAATAAATCGTGGAATGACTAGAAAATACGAGCATGAACATGCACAGAGTACCACACAAACCCAAATGGTTCAGTAACATTCAATCACTCCCGTATGCTTTGTCTTACATGTAAATCCTTGACTATGATGGATTGCTGATAAGGACAACAAACAATTCCAGTTCCATAGCAAACATCTTGCCACCCATTATACATTCTAAGTACAAATAATAAGAAAATAGGAAAATGTTTTCCAAACGAAATCCTTGGTCCAGTGAAAGGAGTCTGTAGCCAGTTTTGGAGCTCCAGACTGCATCTGTGATACAGTTGACTTTCTCTAAAGCACATGTTCAACAGTGTAACATGTCTCTTTTTCCTCTCTTTTGCAGTGTTTACAACGCTCCTGAAATGTTAACTGAAATTTTTTCGTTCCAAAGTTCCTTTTCATATTCGCTTGTCTGTGTTTCCACAGGTGAGAATCTCAGTCATTAAAAATATCGTGGGCAGTATGAAAAATAAAAGGCTCCTTCTTGTCATTGGGCTCAAACAGGCCTTCCAGCTAACTACGGCTGGCCTCCTCTATAACTGGGCGGCAAGGTAGTTTAGGGGTTAGCATGGCACTTTACAATCCAGGCAACCCGGGTCCAATTCCCACTGCCACCTGTAAGGAGTTTGTACGATCTCCCCATAATGTAGTGGTTGATAGGTTAATTGGTCATTGTAAATTGTCCCATGATTAGGCTGGCATTAAAAATTGGGAGGGATTGCTGGCAGCGTGGCTTGTAAGGTCAGAAGGGCCGACTCTGGACTGCAGCTCCATAAATAAATAATATCAATGTGATTTATACTGTAGTATCAATGGTTGTGGTGATCTGTCAATGATAATGGTGTTGTAGTTTAATAATGAAACTATTTTCACTGCAAAATTGAGAATTCATTATCATTGCTCCTGTCCTAATATGGTCATATAGGAAGTGTTTTCAAATTTATATTAGAAAATTTACTATTTTAAACTATGCTTCAGTGGTTTTTTTCAGTTGCTTTACAATTATATTCACTGAATTTGTAAGATCTAGAGGGGATCTAATAGAAGGTTACAAAAATCTGTCAGTAGTAGATGGATTAGATGCAGGGAGGATGCTTTCTTTGACCAACAAGAAGGGGGTGGGATGGATACTAGAACAAAAACACAAGTGATTCTGTAGATGCTCTAAATCCAGAGTAACACACACAAAATGCAGGAGGTCAGGAAGCTTTAATAGAGAGGAATAAACAGTTATCATTACAGACTGAAACCCTGATTCAGGATTGGAAAAGAAGGGAGAAGAAACCAGAATAAGAGGTGGGATGTGGAGGGGAAGGGGTGTAAGTTAGCAGGTGATAGGTTAAGCCAGGTGAGGGGGAAGGTGGATGTGAAATTCTGGCTCCTCACCTGCTTATCACCCCTCACTGGTGCCCTTGCTCCTTCCCTTTCTCCCACAGTCCACTCTTCTCTCAGATTCCTTCTTCTGCTATTTACCTTTGCCACCTATCACCTCCCAGCTTTTCACTTCATCTGCCCTCCCTCATCCACCTCCAGTATTTTGTGTGTGTTACTGTAGGACAAAAATGAGTCTCCAATTCAGAATCAGGTCTATTAACACTGACGTACTCGTGAAGTTTGTGGCAGCCATACAGTGCAAGACTAAAGAAATACGATAAGTTACAAATAAATACATTGTGTGAAATTTACAGAACAAGAGATTTGGAACTGGGAAGAGCAAAAAATTCTTCACAGAGAGGTTAGTGAACCTGTGGAATTTGCAACCACTGTGGGCTGTAGAAGCAAAGTCCTTGAATATCTAAAGGAAAGTAGATACATATGTAGATGTAAATGGCTTCAAAGGCTATGTGGAGAGAGAACAAATTTAGTACTGAGACAGATAATCACTCATAACTATGGATTAGACTTGAAGGGCTGAATGGCCGAGTCCTATTTTCTAAATTAATATGTAACAGGTACCTTTATCAAATGCATGTAGAAGTATAATCTAATTTGAAAATATGTTGTGTGCGTAAAATTTGCAATAGTTCAGGTTACTCATCTTTTATCATTGATTGTACTCAAGCATTTGATTACAGTGTTAACAGTATCACAGTTCCAAGCATTCCGTCTGTGATAAGTTGGAGTGGTTATTATACGAGGCCAGCCCTTACGGTCTTGTGACAGGACAACCCAACACTGTGGCCTCGTGCAGCTGCACCAAATTTCTGAGAGTCCCTCAGCATACAGTACTGCACCTTGGCACGCGGAAGCCTGCAGCACCCATTTCTAGCTCCTCACAACGGAAGACGAGCCAGTTCAGCAAGCACCAAAGTTCATCTTTTTCCAAATTGACAGTCTTCTGGCAGTAGTCACTGTTTATTGTGAAGCCCAAGGTTCTGCACTGGGCAGAGTCTCAGGATCCTCAATGAAGGTTGATCTCTTTCTAAGCATTACTGGCAAACACACTGTCCAGAAGCCAAGGGTGACAGGCACATGGGGGCAGCTTGTGGTGAGATTAGGAGTTGGTCTGTACATGAAGGATGTAACAAAGAGACCCTTCTCAAAGCTGGCCAAGCAAGGTCTCGCTGATCACACTAAATAGGTTTCCTTACCTGGGCCTGCTGAAATGTGATCTCAGACCTACTGATGAGAAGTGCTCTAGGATGCCTCTCAGTTCAGCACCAAAATTGGTATTGGCTTATTATTGTCACATGTACCAAGATACGGTAAAAAACTTGTCTTTCATATGCTGCATACAGATCAAATCATTACACAATGCATTGAGGTAGGATAATGTAAAACTGTTGCAATGCAGAATAAAGCAAAAAGCTACCAAGAAGTGCAGTGCGGGCAAATAATAAAGTGAAGATTATTACGAGGTAGATTGAGAGGCCAAGTCAATCCTAATGTACAAGTGGTTTGTTCAAGAGTCTAATAGTTGGATAGAAGTGTCCTTGAGCCTGGTGGTACATGCTTTCAAGCTTTTGTATCTTCTTACTGATGGGAGGGGGAAGAAGAGAGTAAGTCCAAAGAGTATGACAGAAACCATTGAGAAGGACGTGCCAAACTGTGTCCACAACTCTCTGCAGTTTCTTACCAAGCCAGTATGCACCCAGACAGAATGCTTTCTATAAAAAAAATGGTGAAGGTTGATGGGAACATGTCAGTTTTTTTTTGTGTGTGGCACCCTAATCTTCAACAATGAACAAGGAGAAACATTGTTTATATCTACTTCATGTTCACCAAGCCACTCAGATATGTGAGCTGTGTTTTTTTTAAAAAAATGGCAGAACCTCAGACAATGTGACTGAATGCAGATAATGTGGAAATGCTTAGCAAAGAATTAGGTATGTGAATGGGGAGTGGAGCAAGTGTTCAAGAGGAAGAGATGCAAGAGATTCTGCAGGTGCTGGAAATTGAGAGCAGCAAACATGAAATGGCTTTAGGGATTTAGCAGGCCAGGCAGCAACTATGGAGGAAGGTGAACAGTGGACGTTTGACCAAAGCGTCTCAACCCAAAATGTAGACTACTTATTTCCCTCCATAGATGCTGACTGACCTGCTCATCTCCTCCAGCATTCAGTATCGTGTTGTCCAAAAGGAATTTGATTTTGTTTCAACATGACATTTAGATTCTAGATTTTTCTTCATTGGAATATTCTGAATACCAAAAATGTTATTTGTCCCAGGAAAGGTTCAAATTCAAGCTGTGCATAGAGTGTTGATAAACATGCCTGAAGATTATCTTCTGAAAATTAATGGCAATATTATCGCATATAATCTCATGTACTGTGTAAATCTTGACATTTGCTGTTGACATCCTATTGGACATCAACAACTTGACTGGCTATGATGTCATAAATTCCAGATAAACATGAATGGACTAAGAGCTATTATATTGGTATTAGGAAAAACATCTGTGCTGGGATTCTTTGTTGTTTTTTATTTGGTCCACAAGTTTCAAATTACTCACAAAAGTGGGTTAAAGATATGAAGTGATTGATACCAGTTAATATGGTGGAAAATGAATATCCTTTTACCAAGAGATGAAGGTGTCGGTCAAAAAATCACTAAAACACAATAATTAAAAGACCATTGGTTTATTCCTCAGTCCCATGGTAGAAGTCAGTTTACAGTGCTTTATCATCAGGGTCTCTTCCACCCGTGCACATTCAGTTCGTGGATCATCCACCACCCACCACACCTGTACACCCTGTCTGAACACACTGCTGCCTTTCTCCCTCCCCAACTCCCCAACTCACAGACATGCTCTCTTCCTGCACTGGTCACTTTTCATCTTTTATTCCTGCACTTTCACACACTTATATGACTATCTGTTTTATTATAATAGTGTCAGTAACATTGTACTGTCTTACATAAATGTGCACCTTGCTCTTCATGTCAACCAGTCATTCTTCAGGCCATGCCTCTCAGGGACATGCTGATATTTTTTGTGACTGTACATGTTGGATTATGACTGTACCGTATGTTCTATGTTTTGTACTTTGACCTCTGAGGAACGATGTGGTGTTTAGCTGTTCAATGACAATAAAACTGAACAACTTTATCTTAGTCATTTTGAGAAGTAATCCCTTTCTCAACCAGAACTTAATTTCTACAGTTTCTGCTGCTCATTGTTTCAACCCAGTTGCTGTACCTTTGTCTTCAGATTACCAACTCCCTCTAGTTCCAGATCGTCCCTCTAAAGCAGAGGTTCCCAACCTCTTTTATGTCTTGGACCAATACCATTAAGCAAGGGGTCTGTAGACAGCAGGTTGGGAACCCCTGCTCTACAGCAACTTTGATACAAGAAACCCAGCCCATTCCTGAAGTACTCTGCTGTCTGCCAAGCTGTCTTTCAAATGGTCTGAAACACCAGGGCCCCATCAGCTCTACACAGATCCAGAGGCACTAGGATCATTTCATGGTGTATAGTCAAGGCTCTTGTGAAATATGCAGAGTAACAAAATGCTGTTAGGGCACTGCCTCAATAGAAGGACATCCATTTTAGAACAGAGATAAGGAAGAAATACTTCAGTGAGAGGGTGATGAATCAGTGGAATTCATTGCTGCAGACAATTGTGGAGGCTGAGTCATTGGGTATATTTAAAGCAGAGGTTAACAGGTTCTTGGTTGTTAAGGGTGTCAAAGGTTATGGGGAGAAGGCAGGAGAATGGCATTGAGAGGGAAAATAAATCGGCCATAATATAATTGTGGAGCAGACTCAATGGGCTGAAATCTGCTCCTATGTCTTATGATCTACAATCCTGTAGTTATAAGAGAACATGTGAAGTGCCTTATACTAAAGGACTGGCTCTAAGACCCATAGAATGCTTACTAATCTGGTCTTCCCACAGAAAGCAAAAAATGTTGCATTCACCAAGTCACTGCAGAAACGGGACAACTATTTGATATGGTCGGGAGACATATGAGGATTAAAGAGACGAATGAACCAGTCAGCAACTATTTTGTTTCAAAGAATTAGTCAACACAGCGTGACTTAGGTTATTTCTTAAACCATGCCCTTTGTGGGATAGATCAGTGTACAGCCTAGATTTAAGAAGGTTTTGGTTGCAGTTGTTAAGCACATGGCATCTTGCCAAATTGCAAACTCAGTGGAAACAAATAAAATGAAAGAATTTCATCCAGCACCAGACACAAACCTGACTTGTTTATAGTCATCAGGACAGCAGTGAAGGCTCCATTCCCCAAACAAACCACGTCACGTAGAATTAATTGGCATGTCTCCATGGCATGAATGCAATTGAACCATATGCCCGGTGGTCACTTTATTAAAGACATCTCTTCCTTAATGCAAACATCTGATCAGCTAATCATGTGACTGCAACTCCATGTATAAAAGCATGCAGACATGGTCAAGAGATTCAGCTGTTGTTCAAACCAAACATCAGAATGGGGAAGAAATGTGATCTAAATGACTTTTGACCATGATATGACTGTTGGTGCCAGACAGGGTGGTTTGAGTATCTGAGAGACTGCTGATCTCCTGGGATTTTCCCACACAATAGTCTCTAGAGTTTACAGAGAATGATGCAAAAAAAAACACGTGGGTGAGAACGCCTTTTTAATGAGAGAGGTCAGGGTACAACGGCCAGACTGGTTCAAGTGGACAGGAAGGCGACAGTAGCTCAAATAACCACACAATACAGCAGTGATAGCAGAAGAGCATCTCTGAATTAACAATATGTCGAACCTTGAAGTGAATGAATTTCAGTGGCAGAAGATCACGGACATACCCTTAGAGGCCACTGACCATTTATTGCAGTCTAAAGAAAAAATACCAACTGACAGCAATTAACATCAAACCCGCAACAGCCTCACCCGAGCAGGATGGCTGGTTCCATCTCATCATAGAAAGAATGGTTTCCAAACAACAAAAGACAAAGTATAAGCATGATTTGGAACCAAACTGGGTAAAGCTAGACACATAGAGTGTCTGGAACACCAGTAAGATTTCAGGTCATGGTACAAATCAATAGTAGAAATGCAGATGGCATCAGAGCAGATTGTCCCATAAAGGTGCAGGTATCTTTGACCACGAGAAAAAATAATTTCAAGGCTCTAAGTAAAATGGATTTGCACAGTGTTTGCTAATGGTGGTAGCCAGCTACATAGGACAACTGGTATTAATCGGCGAAGAGTGATTAAAGGAATAAAACATCAATTGTGAAGCATCATTCACTGAAGGCAAAGTTGGGGATTTTGATCTGAGAAACAAAATATAATCATTGTTTTGCCATTTATGAATGATGGCTTCACAATCATGGCTTCACAAATTGTTGAGGTAACTCAGATGGTACCGCACAGAAATCCACTCATCAGGAAATGATTTAAAGTCCGGATCAACTCGGATAAAGATCAATTGTGGATTTATGAGCATATTACATAGAAGGTATACACTCAGTGACCATTTTATTAGGTACCTCATGTTATGGTCTTCTGCTGCTGTAGCTCATCCACTTCAAGGTTTAACATCTTGAGCATTCAGAAATGTTCCTCTGCACACCACTGTTGTAATGTATGGTTATTTGAGTTACTGTTAACTTCCTGTTACCTTGAACCATTTTCTTCTCAATTACAAAACACTTTTGCTCACAGAACTGCCTCTCATTGGATGTTTTTTGTTTTTCACACCATTCCCTATAAACTCTCGAGACTGTTGTGTGTGAAAATCCCAGGAGATCAGCAATTTCTGAGATACTCAAACCACCTAGTCCGGCACGAACAATCAGTTCATTGTCAAAGTTACCCAGGACACTTTTCTTTCCTCATTCTGATGGATGAAGAATCTAGTTTCAATGTAGAGGACCAGCTGAGATCAATCTTGGCAAATTATGACAAATCTGAATAAGTATTAGACAGTGGGCCTTCATTCACATCTTATCTGAAAGCTTCTTGAAGAGGGATGGTACCAGGTTCCCAGTTCCATCCAAGTTCCAATGGTGCAGCTTAAAGGGTAGATGTCACAAGGAGGTTTTGAAGAGACAAGTTTTGATAGGTTGTTTGAGTTTGACTTTGAATCTTCATCATCATGTACATAGCCTTCTACATGAGTATTATACAGAGCTACATTCCATCCCAGGAAATAATGCAGCATAGCTGTTAAAATGTACTTGAATTTGACATAGCCTTGCCTTGAGTAAGGAATGAAGGAAAGTCTAGTAGTTAGCACAGCCCTTTACAGTACCAGCCCTTTACAGTACCAGTACCCTTTACAGTACCAGTACCCTTTACAGTACCCTTTACAATACCTGTCACTTTCTGTAAGGACATTATACATTCTCCCCAAGGCCACGTGGGTTTTCTCTGGGTGCTCCGGTTTCCTCCTACAGTCCAAAGACGTACCAGTTGATTGGTTAATTGGTCATTGTAAATTGTCCTGTGATTAGGCTAGGGTTAAATCAGGGATTGCTGCATGACGTAACTCAAACAGCCAGAAAAGGCCTGTTCTGTGCTGTTTCTCAATCAATAAATAAATAGAACACTTGATACAAATTGTTGTTTCTCCTTTTGGGTGGCATTTTTTGCTGTTTGCATTTGACTGTTTTTTACGAGGCTGGGTTGCTAGCTCAACACTCAACTCAGCACGGATGGAAAGCGTACAAGGAGCCAGCTGGATTCAAACCTAAGACCATTGGCCTCAATCTCCGATGCTGATGCCACTACACCACCGGCCAGCGTTAATATTGATACAAATGCAAGGTTGTTATTCACAGTAAACAAGTCTTTGGGAAAAGGCAAAAAAAAAGCACTTCAAGTTAAAAGACTGGAACTAACAAACTGGTACAGCACACAACAGTGAAATATAGTGAGACCAGACAAAAGAATATATGGTATGAATTAGAGGAAAATTTATAAGTGTCTAGCTGCACCAAATGATTACATTACGAGATGGCCCAGAAGATGTAGAATTTATTCCAGAAGTCGGCATGAAGACCAACCATGATGGAGTCAACAGAGAGTTAAGACAGAACTTTGCCTTATTCAGATGAAGAAATAGCCACACCACTAGGCACCCGTCTACATGAAGAATATGCAAACTTTGACAGTATAGGTTAACAGACTGATTTTATAATGGGAAAGTAAGTATACATTTATGGGCTTACAATGTAAATACAGTACATGAATTATCAGTTTGCAATAAAGCAGTTTGCAGAAGCTTCGAAAACTCCGTCTTTTACAGTTCTTACATTAATTTACATACCTGTACTGTTATAGTCTTAGCATGACCAGGCAATGCATCACATAATAGCCCAATTGTAATCATTTGACTTTCTAGAATGTCATTGGGCAATTTGATGGTCACTGACATTGTGGGTTATTTCAGAACAGGGCTTACCGACCAAGAGTAATCATCGTTTTTTTGTCAATCTCTGAGGAAATTGTCTGACTGTGTTTAAACAAATCGCCATTGTGTTCATGTCCAGTAAAGCAATATGAAGCAATGTTGGCAAAGGGTAGAAGCACAGTACCTTGGGCTTGGTTCAGATAATCCTTAATTTAAAGCTCTGTGATTAATCAATTAGAATAATATGCTACTGGCTTGATGTGGCAGAGTGGTACAACTGGTAGAGTCACAACCTCACCCCACAGAGTCTAGGGTTCAATTCTGACCACAGGTGCTGTCCGTGTGGAGTTAATATGCATTCCATGTGACCATATAACAATTACAGCACAGAAAAAGGCCACCTCGGGTCTTCTAGACCGTGCTGAACGCTTACTCTCACCTAGTCCCACCGACCTGCACTCAGCCCATAACCCTCCATTCCTTTCCTGTCCATATACCTATCCAATTTTTTTTTTAAGTAGCTGGTTTTTTTCTTATGTAGCTATGTGGTTTTCTTTAGAGTGTTTTGGTTTCCTCCCAAAGGTCAAAGAAGCTTAATTAGCCCCTGTATTTGTATGTAGGTGAATGATAGAAACTAGGGCAAACTAATGTGTGGAGATATTTTTTAAAAATGGGATTCACATAGAAATAATATAAAATGGATGGTTGATAGTCACTGTAGACTCAATGGGCCAAATGGTCTCCTTCCTTGCTCTATCTCAGTGACTTTCTATCAAACGGCTGTTCTTTAAACTACGGTAACCATGTGAGCATTACATTTAGGTTAACCTTACAAAGTAAGAACATGAAATTTCAGTTGATTTTACTTGGATATAGAAGAAAATCAAAATTAAAGATTACATGCTTCGGAAGTCAAAATAAATCAGCAGTTTTATAAGTAAGGTTGAATCTTCCAGTGGTCTTGGAGTATTTTCAGGCTTGCATAAATTTCCGATATATGACCACCTTTCGATATCCCTTACTCTGTCAACAATCAGAATCAGTCCTGATACAGTAAACACTCCAAAGGTTTTGCTAGTGATGTCCAAACTTGTTGCTGGCTTGGGTGGGTCAGAATTGGAGGCCGCCACCCTTTCATACCTGTATAATTGTTTGCTCAAATGTACAGTTTGGCCAGATTTCTTGTAGCTGATCAGTATTTATTGTGGAAACTGATCCCTGTTCTGAATGTCATTGCACACAGTCACTTGTACAAAATTTTGTTAGGTCTCAGTTAGTTCACAAATGGAGTCTGAGACCTCCGTTGGTCAGAGTTGGCCATGCATATTGCAACCTAGCTGTCTAGGTATGCAAACCTGTGCAGTACGATATGGAGAGCAAGCTGTTGCTCATGTAGCAAGGTCTCCTTCTCTATGCATCTGATGAACCCAAAGGAACGGCAGAAACCGATACAATTTGGTATCAGAAGGATCGTAGGAGTTGCCAGTCAACAGTGAACTCATTAGGGACTCCAGCTCCAGATTTTTCCCTCAGGGTTTACTCCCGAAGCCTTCCCCATGAGTAGGTATAGGTGCAGGAAGCAGAGGTTTGAGATCAGAGTTTTCCTTCTCCTGGATGGGCTGCTAACCAGGGCTGACGAGCCCCATCTGCCAGAAGCGACTGGTTTTAAAGCGTCAGTAACCTGCCTTTGCCCCTTCTCCTGTCAGTAGAAACGGTTCCATCAGGCTTAGCAGCTAAGCCACACACGAAGGCCAGGTTGTCTGATGCTAGTTGAGGCACACACCATTGAGAGCATTTAATAGTTAGTGGGGGCTTGTGCCCATTACCACCCCTCGGCCATAACAACCTTTAGGAACCATACAAATGGAGTATTGCATCCAATTTGGTCAATGCACTTTAAGCAGGATGTCCTAATGTGCATACAGGACAAAATATTTAGTGGACTGCTTCCATGGATGTCAGATTTCAGCTGTAAAGTTAAACTGGAGAAGCTGAGGTCATTCTCTTTGCTGTAAGAAAGGTTGAGGGAAGTTCAAGTTTACTGTCATAGGCATACACACACACGGTATAAAAGTCAAGAAAATTAACTTTTTACAGCAGCAGCACAGTACATTGTGAGAGAAGGACAAATTAACATAAATTGTACATAATATACGGGACAAAATCAACATCACGGCATTAGTGCAAGTTGAGAAAGGGAAAAAGAAATATAATCTGAGATAGTTACTAAGATGCATTGATAATTTTGTCTGGTTTAGTCAGGGTAAGTGGAGAAAAGAAATTTCCTTTAGTGGATGGTTCAAACACGGCCTATGGTATTAGATGGAGGATATGTTTCCAGCCTAGAGCATTGCCCAGAGATGTGGGTCTGAATTACAACAGCAGGTTACAAAATGTATTTGAAACCAAGAATAATACAGAAAATATAGAGTACTTGCTATACCAGATTGCTGTAAATCCCTTGTAGTTCACTAACATCCATCAGGAAAGGAAACTTGCTGTTCTAGGCTGGACCATATGTGACTCCTGATGCACCCATTGGGGCTCAGCACAAATTGTGGATGTGCAATCCCAGTAATGTGCACATAACATCAACATTTGGGGAGATGTTGGGGAAGTTTTCTACAACTAGTTATTCTTTTGAGTTTCTGCCTGTGACGGTGGTGGGGAAAAAAATCGATTTTTTTTCAAAACAGAATTGGAGGTGCATTTCTGAAAGAATAGTTAAAAGAGCTTTGAGGGACAAGTGAAGAAATAGATTGATCCATTAGGACTAGGACAGTTTCAATGGCCAAATGGCTTCCTTTTATGTCATAATGGTTTTCTGAGGACTTGCCTGTTTAACAGTCCTGCCTACTTTAGAGAAGCTCTTACATGAATATTGATCATGAAGGGTAAGGCAGAGAGAGGCATGTTGGAGATCCAATTAGGCAGTCTGATAATTAGTAAGGGAGAAGAGTTGGTTGAGTGTGGATCTTGTACTAAAGCTATAGTATCAACCTACCAACCCAGAGGAGAGCAGGAAGCATGACACTTGAGAGAGTATGACTCAAGTATTGAGGAAAAGTACTTCTATTCCCTCACGTAGAGTACACCAAAACAGCTGGATGAATGTTGTACCAACTCTGAGGAAAGATCTGACAGGAATTAATAGTAATATTCAATGAAACTGTGACCCAATACCAGAAACATTTGGTAGGTCACAGTTACAAATGAAGATTCAAAGTGCATGTTGTCAACTTGTTTAGAAAACATGTCCACAAAGATCAAACTCAGGTTAGAACTAAGTTGTCATTTCCAATGAATTCAGAGCTTAACTCAGCAACCTAGTAATACTCTCTGTGTAGAATATTTAAAAGAAAACATTTCCACAAGAATATGCATCTAAGAAGCTCATTTTCACAGTGAACTGCCACATCAAATAATTGATGCCCTTTTCTCATTACTAAAATCAGGGATGACGTACAGGAGCCAGAGGACACACACTCAACATTTTAAATAGCTTCTTCCTCTCCGCCATTAAATTTCTGAACAATTAATGAATCCATGAATCCAACCTTACAGTTTTTGCTGTATTTTGCAATATTTGTTCATATTTCTTATTGTAACATATAGTATATAATATGTATTGCTGCCACAAAACAAATTTCACAAAATATGCCAATCATAAAAACCTGATTATGATCATTCCTGAAAAGATTTACACATGCTACAAAATTTGCTTCATCATAAAAAAGGCAACATTTTTCATTAGTTAATGTAGCAGATTATTTGATTATTGAAGTATCACAGCCTAGCTCCATGCTGTTGTGATTTGGTATTCAAATACACCTTAAGTCTTGACTAGGTATATAATCGAAGTACAAATTTGCAGAAGCAGACTTATAATATTGTTAGCTATCTCAAGAAGATACAAAGTGCTTTACAGCCAATTAAGTATCTTTGAAGTGTAATCAGTATTTTAAATGTATTCCCATGAATGTCAAATTATTAATGATCAGAAATGCTGCTTTCAGTGAAGTTGATTGAGTAGCAAACAGTATGTTGGCTAAATTACCATGAATAGTTCATGTGACAAATAAAGTTAATCTTATAAAGACTCTTCTTCAATAGGGTGACACTGTAGTGTGGTTGCTAACAACCACACTTTACATTGCTAGCAACCTAGTTAAATTGGGGGATTGCTGGCCAGCATGGCTTGAAGGGCCAAAAAGACCAATTCTGCACTATATCTCAATAAACAAATAGAAGAGTGCCAAGGGAAAAGATGGGATGTTTTTGACGTTAATAGAAATGGTGGTAACAAAGAAGATCCCAAACTGAAGCATCTTGTGCCTGTTGCATATGTGGACCCTATGTGGTGCTGTTTAAAAATAATGTTCTCCTTAAAATATTGGATCAGATTAACAAAACTGGCAATCAATCCATTCATCTGGGACTTGAATTTGTGTAAATTAACAGTTGGTTTTGCCTTCAAAATATTGAAAGCCACGCTTCGAATGAGAATGATTGGCACCAGAGGTCCCGCTGATTTTATGTGAATAAGATCAAAGGCAAAATGGAAATGAAAGTTCTTTCCACTTAACTTTGGCTCAAGTGTAATGGAAAAAGCGTAAGTGAAATTAGATTATCTGCACAGAATGCCAGGAATACAGATGAGGTAGATTTAGAAGTTTTTCTAAGAAACTGTTTGATTTTATTTATTTAGTGATACAGTGTGGAGCAGGCCCTTCTGACCCTTTGAGACCTGCTGCCCCAGCAACCCCACAGCCACGATTAACCCTAGCCTAAACACAGGACAATTTACAATGACCAATTACCTACCGGTACATCTTTGGACTGTGGGAGGTAACTGGAGCACTAAGGGGAACACATTCCATGGGGAGGATGGCCAGACACTCCTTACAGAACTGCACCAGAACTGAATTCCGAACTCCGGAATGCCCTGAAGTGTAATAGCATTTTGGCAACCGCTGTACTGCCATGACACCTATTGAGATTAGAACAATTGCTGAACTTAGGCCTCCTCCATTTTTTAAAAGACCTATTCATACTGATCCCCCCTCTCTCCCTCACATCATCTTCACCATCACTTTTGTCCTCCCTAGCCCATTTCACTGGGTTTTCAGAATATTTATTAATGGGGAAGAAAGAAAGGGACTGGCTTTTATGTCACCCTACAGGACTTTAGGATGGCCCCAAGCACTTTACAATCATTGAAAGATGATCTTTAGAGACAAGGCATCCAATCTGAATATATTAGCCCCCTTGCACATGTGCTAACGACTGGATTTTAATAATCCTGGTTAGGGACAGCATGGTAGCGTAGCAGTCAGCACATGGCATTACAGCGCCAGCTATCAATAATCAGGGTTCAATTCCTGCTGCTACCTGGAAGGAGTTTGTAGGTTCTCCCCATGACCGCATGGGTTCCCGCTGGGTGTTCTGGTTCCGGTTTCCTCCTACATTTCAAGGAGCAACAGTTAGGGTAAGTGAGTTGTGGGCATGCCATGGTGGCACCTTGTTGTGGAAAAAAAATCTCAGGAGCAGCAGACAGAATAGATCAGGCCGACTCAGAGAATTGTCTCAGGCTAAAGGGTTTTATTACATGATGTCATGGAGAGCCCAGATTCCGAAAGCGGAGCTCCGCAGCTCTGCTCAACAATGGATTACACTCTTATTTATTCCCCAGGTGTACGTGACAAAAAGCACTTAAATCTGAAAAAAGAGGGAACTTCAACTACAACTCGTTAGAATAGTGAAGTTGCACTGCATGTCCTTGAGCGGTTATACATTTTCTGAAGTGTTAGTTCTCAGAACAGTATATCATTCTTTCCCAAGCGCAGACATGTGATGATTCTTAGAACAAGGAAACACAGACAGTTATTTTCCCATCCCATCTACAAAGCACATTTCAGTCACACAGTGTACATTAATCGAGATAAGTGATTAGACTTTGAATTCACATATTAGAAGAAGGTCATTAACCCCTTAACATTCGTCACAATGTCTAACTATTTTTCTTACACACACCTGAAGCATGGCAACAGTTGCAGGCTGTCCAGCGCGAATTGATCTGAAGTTAACGACGCATTTAACTATATACTAAGGTGTTTTGGTGCACAAAGCTTTATCTTATTTATCTTAGGAGTTAAATATTGGTTAGGCGACTAGAGAGAAATCTATTAACTCATGTAGGAGTTATTAGTCAAGATTAAATATTCAAGCTTCTAAAGTTGAACTTGAATCATTGGTTACAGGGATCAAAGGCCACCGAGCCACGGCGGATGATCAAGCCTTGAGAATCAATTCTATCCAGGGTGATGTGGGCTCCAGGCTAAGTGCACAACATTTTGATACAGACAGCAGAGCTGCTTCCTCAGAGCTCCAGCAGTCTGGGTTCAATCCTGACCTCTGGTGCTATCTATGTGGAATTTGCACTTTGCCCTCTGACCTCCACGGGATTTGATTTACTCTCAATTTCCACATTTGTGCTGACTTCCATGGACCTCATTGCCACAGACAGCTGTGGAAGTCAAGCCATTGAATATGCTTAAGGTGGAGATTGATAGATTCTTAATGAGTAAGGTGGGGGTCAAAGGTTATGCAGAGAAGGCAAGAGAATGGGGTTGAGGGGAATTCCACAGCCATGATGGAATGGCGGCGTGGACTCGATGGACTGAATGGCCTAATTCTGCTCCTATGTCTTGTGGTATTTTTGGATAATTGGCTACTGTAAATGAGTGTGGGTAAGTGGTAGATTCTGGGGGTAGTGGACGGGAACCTGGGGAGATTGAAAAGAGCTTGCGGTGGGATTAGTGTAAATGAGTGATGGTCAGTGTGAACTTGATGGGCCAAAAGGCCTGTTTCCATGCTGTATGAATTTATGCTCTATTATTGGGCAGAAATGAGAATCATCGGCCCTGGCTATTACTCACTGCAACTCTTTAAGCAGCTTCGAAGGCAAGTATGTTATTGGTACCCTGGCTTAGACCCAGACAGCATTATGAAGGTTTCTGATTTTATGATTGCACGGGACTGAACCCACGCAATGGACCAGTGGGTGGGAAACTTGTTTACTCTTGCTATTTTCTTAAATATTCAATTTGTTCATGATCCAGCTGTTTGAATAAGTACAATGTTTTTCTTGTCAACTGTGGCTTTTAAATAATAGATTCATAGTTTTATGCATTATTCTTTCTCCCCCAGGTTATTTCATCCAAGATGTGGCTGATATTATCATGAATGGACAGTCTAGAGCTTCCTGGGAGTTCCTGTTACACCATATGTTGGTAATTATTCTGCGGAGCTTATAAACTAGATAGCATTGCAAATCAATTTTTCACTTAAAATTTGTTAAAGTAAATTGCGTTGAAGGAATATTTGCTTTCTGAATATTCTAACACTAGGTTTTGGGTCTGCAAAAACTCCCTGGCGAAGTCAAGTGCTACATCGAGAAGGCACTAGTAGTCATAGCAACCGACAGCGTTATCTGCTGATGCAATACAGGAGCTAATTTTATGAGTCACACTGCCGGCAGGGAGCCCTGCTTGATGAAATCACATATCTAGAATCTTGGACCCACAGTTATTCAACCATTTTAGCAGCTCGGTGTAATTTCTGTGTTGCATCTTGCTACAACAGTGCTGTGTTCGTATATAAAAGCTGGAGATGTGTGGAATGTGAAAGATAGCTACATATCAGAGTTAGAAAGAAGTTAGAAAATGTTGTGGAGTTGTGGAGAAAGCAAACAACTAATTGTCTATGAAAGCACAGAGCCCAATACTGAATAACACAAATGAAAAAGAGCAATAGTCATGGAGTCATGGAATACTACTTGACCATCTAGCCTGTGCCAAACTATTAATCTGCCTAGTCCCACTGGCCTGGACCCGGACAATAGCCCTCCATAGACCTCCCATCCATGTATCTATCCAAATTTCTCTTAAATATTGAAATCGAACCTGCATACGTAACTTCCACTGGCAGCTTGTTCCACAATGCCACCACCCTCTGCATGAAGAAAGTTTGGCTTCATGTTCCTCTTAAACATTTTACCTTTCACCCTTAACCCATGACCTTCTGTTATAATTTCACCAAACCTCAATGAATAACCTGCTTAGATTTACTCTATCCATGCCCCTCATAATGTTGTATCCATTTATCAAATCTCCTCTCATTTTCCTACACTCTAGGGAATAAAGTCCTAACCTATTCAACCTGCCCCTGTAACTCAGGCCCTCAGGTACTGGCAACATCCCAGGGCCCTAAACAGTCCTTCCAGGTGAGGCAACACTTCACTTGTGAGTCTGTTGGGGTAATCTATTGCATCTGGTGTTCTCAGTGCGGCCTCCTCTACATTGGCGAGACCCGACGCAGATTGGGGGACCGCTTTGTCAAGCACAACAAACAGGATCTCCCGGTTGCCACTCACTTCAACTCTCCTTCACATTCCCATTCGGATATGACCACACATGGCCTCCTCTACTGCCATGATGAGGCCAAACTTCGTTTGGAGGAAAAACATCTCATCTACCATCTGGGTAGTCTCCAGTCCCTTGGAATGAACATCGAATTCTCCAACTTCCGGTAATTCCCTCCCTTCCCCTTCCCCCATCCCACCTTCACTCTGTCTCCTCTTCTAGCTGCCTATCACCTCTCATGACTCTGCCTTCTTCTACCACCCATTAGTGCTTTCCCCTTAGATTCCTTCTTCACCTCTCCTGCCTGTCCCCTTCCTGCTTCCCCTCCCCCACCCCTTGATCTTTCCTCTGATTGGTTTTCCCCCCTCCCCCCACCTTCTTTATAGGGCCCCTGCCCCCTCCTTCTTTAGTCCTGACAAAGGGCCTCGACCTGAAACGTTGACTGCTCCTTTCAACGGATGCTGTTCGACCTGTTGAGTTCATCCTGCTTTTTTGTACATTTTGATCCTTGTAAGCTTTCTTTGCACTCTTTCAACATTATTGAGATCTTTCCTGTAGGTAGTTGAGCTGAACTGCACTCAATACTCCAAATTAGGCCTCACGATCATCTTATACAACTTCAACATAGCATCTCAATTGATTTATGAAGTCCAATGTGCCAAAAGCTCTCCTTATGACCCTATCTACCTGTGACACCACATTTAAGGCATTATGGATCTTGATTCCCAGATCCCTCAGTTCTACCACACTCCTTAGTGCCCTTCCGCTCACCATGTAAATCCTACCATGAACTGTCCTTCCAAGGTCTAATACGTCATACTTCTCTACATTAAATTCCGTCTGTCATTTTTCAGCTCATCCTTCCAGCTGGTCCAGATCCCACTGCAAGCTTTGATCGCTTTTCTCGCTGTCTACTTAGCACCCAATCTTGGTGTCATCCCCAAATAACTGATCCAATTTACTACGTTATCATCTAGTTTGTTGCTACAGATGGCAAACAACAACAGAAACAGCTCCGATTCCTGCAGCACACCAACAGTCACAGGCTTTCTGTCAGAGAATTAAACATCTTCTGTCACTCTCTGGCTTCTACCATGAAGCTGACATCAAATCCAATTTGCTACCTCATCCTGAATGCCAAGTGACTGAACCTTCTTAACCAACCTCCCATGTGAGATCTTGCTAAAGCTCATATAGACAACACTGCCTTGCCTTCATCAACTTTCCTGGGAATGTTCTTGAAAAACTTCATAAGATTGATTATACATGACCTACCATGCATCAAGACATGATGACTATCCCTAATCAATCCCTGTCTATCCATATACTTATTTATCCAGTCTTTTTATAATACTGTCTAATAACTTCCCCTCTACTGATATTAGACTCGCCCTTCTATAATTTCCCAGCTTATTCTTAGAGCATTTCTTTAACAATGGGACAACAGTAGCCGTACTCCCTATCCTCTGGCAACTCACCCGTTGCTAAAGAATCAGAATCAGATTTATTATCACCAGCATGTGTCGTGAAACTTGTTAACTTAGCAGCAGCAGTTCAATGCAGTACGTAATATCGAAGAAGAAAAAATAATAAATAAAATCAATTACGGTACAGTATACATATATTGAATAGATTAAAAATTGTGCAAAAACAGAAATAACGTATATTTAAAAAGTGAGGTAGTGTTCACGTGTTCCATGTCCATTTAAGAATCAGACGGCAGAGGGGAAGAAGCTGTTCATGAATCACTGAATGTGTGCTTTCAAGCTTCTGTACCTCCTACCTGATGGTAACAGTGAGAATAAGGCATGCCCTGGGTCATTTTAAATATCTCTGCTAGGGCCCCTGAAATTTCTGCATTAGCTTCCCATGAGGTCTGAGGGAACACCACCTCAGGTCTATCCTAATTTGCCCCAACATAGCAAAAATCTCCTCCTCTATAATCTGTATATCATCCGTGACTTCACTGTTGTTTTGCCTCACATCTATAAAAATCTGTATCCATCTCCCAGGTAAAAAAATTAATTTAAGATCTTCCCCATCTCTTTCGGTGTGTTAAATGTTTGTTAATTTTATCCAATCTATTTACTTGCTTCCTTCCTCCTCCCTTGTGTCAATATCTCTCCCTTAGTAGGACACCGGTACCTCTCTAATGCCCCTAATCAAAATGATTATGTGCCTTGCACCCCTATTCCTGTTCCACACTTTCTTTCAACAAATGAGAAGGCCAATCAGCCCATTGAGTTTTTGCCAGCTCTCAGAGCAATGCATGCGGTCTGTTGCCTCTCATTTCCCAGAAAAATGTTCTCTCCCACATGCTCATCTGCTTCCAGTCCACTTGCTGGCCATCTATATTAGGGGCAAGTTACAGTAGCCAGCTAACCTAACAGCATATCTTTAGGATGTTGTAGGAAACCCATGTAACCACAGGAAGAACATGCAAACTCCACAGAAGCTGCATGCAAGGTCAGGATAAACAGGAGCTGTATAGGACAGCATTAATTACTCTGCCTTTAATCCACACCACTGGTGCAGCTGCCTCACAACACCAGAATTCCAGCTTCACTCCTGATCTCTGATACTGTCTCTGTGAATGTTAAAATATCAGAGTAGAATTAGGCTATTCAGCCCATTAAGTCTGGGTGGTATGGTAGCATTGCAGTTCTTGTGCTGCTATTACAGCAGAGACCCAGGTTCAATTCCCACTGCTGTCTATAAGGAGTTTGTACATTCTCCTCAAGACTGCATAGGTTTACTCCAGGTGCTCTGGTTTCCTCCTGCATTTCAAAGACATGCAGATTAGTAGAGTGATTGGTCACGTGGGTATAATTGGGTAGTGCAGGCTCTTTGGGCTGGAAGGACCTGTTACCATGCTTTAAGTATTATTTAAAAAAACGGAAGAGTAAAATAGGTGCAATTCATGTAAAAAAAACAGACTGGAGACACAGTGAGGGAGCAGAATGACAATATCCTGGTTTCTTGCATTTCCAGTGTTTTTCCCCAACATTTTCAAAGTGAGTATGTGAGAAATATCATTACCACCATCATGTAGACAGATTCAGTGAAGCTTCACAGAGCTCCTTCTGTGCCTGAACAGTAGATATCTCAGTGGTTATACTGAACTCTTGGACCATTGAGTTAGATGTTTGCTATTGGCTGTACAATGTTGGACTCCATTCCTAGCTCTTCAGCAGAGGAGGCAGCTCTTGCCTGTCTGCAGCAAGATCTGGGCAACATTTAGCCGTAAGTTGATAAGAGGTAAACAATATTTGCTCCACTAAAGTGCTGGGCATTAGACATCTCCAGCTAGAGAAAGCCTAACTGCCCCTTTTGATATTCAATGGCATTACGATTACCATTATTGAAAGTTAAAGTCTGTCCTGGTGCTTATGCCGGTTTCTGTGGCATAAAGTGACTGAGAGTACGAGACTACCCCCCCCCCCCCCCCCCCGGATAGGACACCAGTCTATCACGAGGTTAACCCCCAGCATTTTGCTGGTACTCTTTTTCAGCTGGGTGGACTGGAGCAGTGTGTGGTTAAGTTCCTTGCTCAAGGATGCAACATACTGCCCCAACTGGGGCTCGAACTCACAACCTTCAGATCGCTAATCCAATGCCTTAACCACTTGGCCATGCGCCATACCATCATTATTGACCAGCCATATAAATGCCACAGCTACAAGAACAGGTCAGAAGGCTGGAAATCCTGCAGCTATTGACTTGCCTCTTGAACCCTAATGCTTTTCCACCACTAACAAGGTGCATTGGAGAAGCTGATGGAATTGATATTGCTACTGGTTTATCATTGTCGCATGTACTGGGATGCAATGAAAAGCTTTTCTTACATACTGTTCATACAGATCAAATCATTACACAGTGCACTGAGGAAGAACAAGGTAAAGGGTACATTTTTTAAAATTGTCATGTATAATGCAACTCTGATATCCATCTTCTCCTGATAGCCATGGAATACAGAAAGACTATGGGATGTTGTTGAAAGAAAAGACATCAACACCCCTCCCCCCCCGCAAGCAAAATAAAATGAAACAAAACTTGCAAAATCACTCACAGAAAAAAAACAGTGACAATAGCATAAAATCCCCCACCCCTCTCACAGAAAATCTTATGGCCAATGGGAGAGAGGAGAAGAGTGAGTGTTCAGGGTGGATGGGGTCTCTGATTGTGCTGGCTGGTTTAGTAAGTAAAATACAGTACTTTGCATATACTTGGGTGCAGAAATTCTAAAAACTCACAAGTAGTTTAATACCATCGGTATGAATTGGGAGGAAAATGAGCACTTTGAAGCCCCAGGCCTGCACTGCCATTTACTAACCTCAATCCCTGTGGCAGACCATTTGCTCTGTTCTTCCAGCCTGGAGGAAGAAAAACATATATGTTGACTCCCTCACTCTCCAGTTAGCCAGTCAGTCAGTCACTGTATCACCTCCTACATCATGAGCTTTTATTTTCTTCCATATCCTTCAAAACAGCAGCTCTGAAAGAGAAAAAGGTTAAAGATTAGCTTTGTCACACATACAATGAAACAGCGAAACAGTGAAATATATTGTTTGCGTCAATGACCAACGCTGACTAAGGATGTGCTAGGATGTGTAAGTGTTGCAATGCTTCCAGCACCAACATAGCAAGTCCACAACTTACTAACCCTGACCCTTACATCTTTGGAAAGTGAAAGGAAACCCATGTAGTCACAGAGAGAACGTACAAACTCCTTATAGACAGTGGTGGGAACTGAACCCCTGTCACTGGTATTGTAAAGTGTTACACTACCTCCGTATGCTTTCAAACTGAACCTTAGACATTCTGAAGGCAGCTTATCAAATCCCATTGGAATATCTAAGTATAGTACATTCACGTTTATCCACAGAACATATTATCTCAGAATCGGGTTTAATATGTTGTGAACTTTGTTAACTTTGGGGCAGCAGTACAGTGCAATACATGATAACAGTGAAAAAAAAGAGAACTGCCTTACAGTAAGTGTATGGGTTAAATATATATAAAATAGTTAAATTAAATAAGTAGTGCAAAAATAGGAAATAAAAATGTAGTGAGGTAATGTTCATGGGGCACAGTTCAGTGAACTCCAATAAATGGTGAAATGTTACTTCACTTTCAAAAAAAATGATAAACTTGCATTGAATTGTTCTAAGTGCCTTTCTCAACATCCTTTATAATAAATTCTAACACCTTCCCAGTGACAATTGTTGTTCCTTTTCAAGCCTTGTGTCACATCGGGAGGCATTTTTGCCACTTCCATAGGATTTGGCTGTTTTTTATGAAGCCGAGTTGCTAGCTCGATGCTCAACCGTGCATGGATGGAAAGTACACAAGGTGCCGGCCAGATTTGAACACCTTGACAATGTTGATGCTTGAACTGGTTCCCTGCTCCTTGTCTCCCTTCTGAATAAATGAATTATATTTACCATTTTCCAATCTGATGGAACCTTTCTAGAATTCCAGGGAATGTTGCAAAATTAAAACCTACACATCATCATTCTCAGTATCACAAGAGATTCTGCAGACACTGGAAATCTTGAGCAACTCACCAAATGTTGGAGGAACTCAGCAGGTCAGTCAGCATCTGTGGAGGGGAATAAACAGTTGATGTTCGGGCTGAGACCCTTTGTCAAGTCCTGATGAAGGGCCTCAGCCCAAAATGTTTATACCTGTCCATAGAAGCCACTGTATCTTACTTGTCACTTTTAAGACTCTAGAACAAAGCCCATCAAGAACACAAGACTTGTCAGTATGTAACTCCGACATTTTGTTCTTCACCATAGTACTGGTGATGGTCATTTTCTTGATGTAATATCCCAGTTGATAGTTACCTCCATATCCACCCTAAACTACCACTGACACACTGGCTCCAGTATAAATAACCCACAAAACGCAGCACAGCTACCAGCCTTGGGTATTCTGGCAGCACTTTTCAAGCCTGCACATTTTATCAGCAAGCCATAAGATAGTGGACATATGGAATGCCACCTTCCACAGTCGAGCAAGGATGTGATGCTGAGGCTTTACAAGGCACTGTTGAGGCCTCACCTTGAGTATTCTGAGCAGTTTTGGACTCCTCATCTAAGAAAAGATGTGCTGGCATTGGAAAGGGTTCAGAGGAGGTTCAGAAGGATAATTCTAGGAATGAAAGGGTTATCATACAAGGAACAGCTGATAGCTCTAGGTCTGTGTTAGCTGGGATTTAGAAGAATGAGCAGGGTCTCATTGAAACCTTTCGAACATTGAAAGGCCTAGACAGAGTAGATGTGGAAAGGATGTCACCCATGATGGGGGAGTCCAGGACAAGAGGGCACAGCCTCAGGATAGAGGGGCATCCATTTAAAACAGAGATGTGGAGAAATTTCTTTAGCCAGAGGGTGGTGTTTATTACCTCAGGCAGCTGTGGAGGGCAGGTCACTGGGTGTATTAAAGGCAGAGCTTGATAGGTTCTTGATTGGACATAGCATCAAAGATTACGGGGAAAAGGCCGGGGAATGGAGCTGAGGAGGGGGCAAAAAAGGACCGGCCATGACAGAATGATGAGCAGATTCGATGGGCCAAATGGTCTAATTCTGCTCCTATGTCTTATGGTCTTGTGGTCTTATCTTGCCTTGAGTATATATTACTCATCCCTCACTGTCATTATATCTAAATCAGTGAGCTTCCTACTCAACCACACGATAGAGGTACCTTCACTAGATGGACTGCAGAGGTTTGTGAGGAAGTTTTACCACACACAACCTTCTCAATGGCAAGTAATTAATAAATATTGATCTTGTCAGCAATAGCTTATCATAAAAGAGAATTTAGGAAAAATGGTCATCAGCAATCTTATCCTAAAAATGAATTTAAGAAAATAATTCTTGTTCCTCCCTCTGGGTAAACAAATTATGATAAGAAGTTTTAAATGTTTTGAAAACTTCACATATATAGTAAATGTGAAATTGAAGAAATGCTGGTGACAGACAATAAATTGGCCAGTGCAGGTGGAAGGACAACCCGAATTCATGGAGTGGCATGGTAGTGTAACGCTATTACGGAAACAGCAAACCCCCCAATCATGGCTCAATTCCTGCTGCCGCTGTAAGGGGCTTGTTCTCTCTGAGACCTCATGGGTTTCCCCTGGGTGCTGTAGTTTCCACCTACATTCCAAAGAAGTACAGGTTAGGGCTAGTAAGTTGTCGGCATGTGATATTGGCACTGGAAGCATGGGTGACACTTGCGGGCTGCACCCAGCACATCCTAAGGCTGTGTTGATGCAAATGACGCATTTCACTGTACGTTTCACTGCACGCCTCGGTGGTGTCATGACTAGCGCAATGCTTTACAATACCGGCGGCCTGAGTTCATTTCCCGCCACTGCCTGTAAGGAGTTTGTATGTTCTTCCTGTGACCACGTGGGTTTCCTCTGACAGTCCAAAGACATACCGGTTGGTAGGTTAATTGGTCGTTGTAAATTGTCCCGTGATTAGGCTAGGGTTAAATCGAGGATGCTGGGCTGCACTGCTCGAAGGGCTGGAGGGGCCTACTCCGTGCTGTATCTCAACAAATAAATAAATATTTACACCGAAGCTAATCAACCAGTGACCTTTCATTTGAAGAAGTGGGCCAGCTATAATGTGAGGGTGAAAGGAGGCAGAATATGTAAACCAGTGTCTGTTAAATGCTCAGTTTTACTCTATATTTGATGAAAAGGATTATTAGTTCATAGAAAACAAACTTAATACATATGGCAAACAGATTTTTGTTTGATAGATGAATAAAATATTGCAATAGGAAGGACTTAAGATGCTGAAAATATTCAGTTTCAATCTTTTGATCACAGAGCAGCATTATAAATGTTAGCATTTTACATACAGCATTTCATTGCTGGAGAAAACAGCGGTTGAAGTTTATTTTTAGCTTGTGCCTATTAAGTTGCTGACAATCTGTCATGTAAATTTTAACATTAATATGTAGGTTAATCATAAGATCACTATAGTCTGGAATCTCACAGCCCGGCCAGGTGGCAAATAAATTTACATAATGACAATCAGCTCTCAACAAGACATTGAAGAAATCACCAGAGAACACTGAAACCATTTTACTTTTTGCACTGAATATGAATAAAAAGTGTTTAATAAATATGCCCTTGTGATACATGTAGAATTATAAACAGTGCTATTTCTGTTCTCAAATGGCAAGGGCTAATGTAAATGCATCTACTTAAAATAATAGTGAAGGTGAAATATGTAGACTGGTGCCAAAGTTTAGCTCTCAGAATTGTGCTAATCAAATATCTAGGGCACTTTTCTTACTGCTGTGCACCAAATGGTGAATCTTGTTCCTGACAGCACACCTCAGGAATTTTGGGCAGGGCGTGTGAACAGTGCTCCAAAATGTACTTCAAACAGAAGTTAAATGTGGCTTGTACTGTGAATTGTGAAATATTCTCCCCGGAGCACAACAGTGGAAATGTAATAATGTTACACCCTCGATTCAGACCGGCCCTCCAAAACAAATCTCAATGTCTGCCAATTCCAGTCTGTTATCCAGTGTCTTTTCTGTCTTCTCTGAATGGCATGGAATTCTGGGGCACTTTTCTGCCATCTGGAGTAATTTTGTCTTGCAAGTTGTTGAAGCATTTTTGCATAATAGTTTAGCAGAGGCAGGAAGTTGTTTAAAATTAACATGCTGGCAGCAAAGATGATAAAGGATTTTAATACTAACATATTGAGCCGATATTTGCTCTGGATTATTTTCAGGTGTTTGTTATTTTGAAAAAAAGAGGAAAAAAGGATAAGAGCTTTGCTAATATCTGAGTTTTTCTCTGGAAAGATTTAAACATTACATACATTTAATAAGTTTGTGCCAAAGAGGAATAACATAACAAACTGGTGGATTATTGTTGAGACAGGTATGCATGACCCCTAAAATGAAAATATTGTGCCAACATTCTGAAGATATTATTTACTTCTATGGGAATATGATGCCAACTAGTTCAAAGTAAATTTATTGTCAAAGTACGTATATGTCACTATATACAACCCTGAAGTTCATTTTCTTGCGGACATATTCAGTAAACCTATAATAGAATAATAGCCATAATAGAATTAGTGGAAAAACTGCACCAACTTGGATGTTCAACCAGTGTGCAAAAGGCAACGAACTGTGCAAGTACAAAAAGAAAGAAATAATATTAATAAATAAGCAATAAATATCGAGAACTTTAAATGAAGGATTTCAGTAGGATGTGAAAGGGAAATCATCAAAGCACCAGAGGATGCAGGATGTCTATGATACAGGGCTTCAACTGAATATTTTGTTAATTATTTTAGCAATGTAATAAAATAATAAATTTAACTTGTGTGCCGAGCTAGCTGAGTATAGCAGAACGCTAAAGCACATCTAGCCTGCTCCACGTGTGTTCTTGCTTCATGCAGCTAGGCTTCATGTAATTAAGTGCAATCATTTGGAATGATGTTTCGCAAAGCATTTTGTAACATGCTAATGTTAAATAAAGATGTTAAAGACTGGTTTCTTTCAGGGGCACCAAAATTGCCCCTTAAGTCCGTATCTTCCATTTTTCTTAGCTAAGTAGCAGTACAGTTCAGAATTGTCGAAGCCTGATTGGCAAGCTGTTAATGCAATACAGAGTATTTGTGAGTGGATGGAATTAGGATACAGGTCAGCCACAGTTGTAGTGAGTGCTAGAACAGGCCTGAAGGGCCAACTAGGCTACCCTAATCCTGTGTTATAATTTTGCAGTACAGGGTTAAACCTGAAATGCATAGGTAATTTCATTAGTTTGGAAGATGTCAGTTTTGTAACTTAAAGACATTAAGTTAATTCAAAGGAAGATATGGGAGTCCGAACTGTTGGTGTAACTTTGAGTTTACTTTAAGCAAGGCACGCGTATCACATGATAGCATGGCGACGTATGCAAGTCATGTACCTATACATATAACCCGTAATAAATTATTTTAAACAAGAATGCTTAATCTAACAATGTATATACAAGAATACTTAAGTATTTTAAATACACAACAGCAGAGACTGGGCCCCAAATTTGCACCGTTGACAGGGAGCTGTGCACATTGGTTGCGGGTGTTCAGAAATCATTCATCCATCAATTGTATGTAATTGAATGTTGTTATACAAACATGTGTTTGAAGAACCTCATTTTTTAGTACAATTAGCATACAGTACATATTTGACATTTTTAAAGTGCAATAAGTATCCTGAGTTAAAGAAGATGAAAGATTCTATTATAGGGTTGGAATCTTTATTGACAAGACATTCATCCCCAGGCACTAGTGCTATATGTGCAATGTGATAGCGTTAACAGTTCAACTCTGCATCTGCAACCAATTCCACTGAACTTGATTTTGGTGCCCCCCCCCCCCCCCCATCAGAGATGAATTTCTAGTTAAGAAGTGAGTTTCAGATCTGGGTTTCCATCCCTTCATGGACAAGGAAATGGAACAGAAAATGCTGAAAATCTTCAGCAGCTCTGGCAGCATAGGTACAAAGAGAAACAGAGTTAATGTTTCAGGTCAGTAACCTTTCTTCAGAACCTTCATCGGATAGATAAACATCTTTGTTTTCTCTGGTTCTCTCTGCCAATTCTTGGGCAATCCGTTGGTTATTTCCAGATGACCCTAAGATATAGGAGCAGCATTAGCCATCCAGCCCATCGAGTCTGCCCCGCCATTTCATCATGGCTGATGCGTTTCCCTCTCAATGCCACTCTCCTGCCTTACCCCCATAACCTTTCACAATCTGACTAATCAAGAACCTACCATCCTCTGTTTTAAATATACACAATGACTTGGTCTCCACAGCTATCCATGGCAATGAATTCAACAGATTCACCGCCCTAGTTTCTCCTCATCTCCATTCTAAATGGACATCCCTATATTCTGTGGCTGTGCCCTCTGGTCCTAGACTCTCCCACTATAGAAACCTCTCCTCATCCACTCTGTCTCAACATTTGGTAGGTTTCAATGATATTCAACTCTTATTCTTCTAAATATTAGTGAGTACAGGCCCAGAACCATCCATCTCTCCTCAAACATTAACTCTTTCATTCATGGGATAATTCCCAGGAACCTCCTCTGAACCCTCTCCAATGGCAGCACATCTTTTCTTAAATAAGAGGCCCAAAACTGCTCACATTTCTGCAGCTGAGGCCTCCCCAATGCCTTATAAAGCCTCATTACATCCTTTTTTATTCTAGTCCTCTTAAAATGAATGTTAATATCACATTGCCTTCCTCACCAGTGACTCAACCTGCAAATTAACCTTTAGGGAATCCTGCACGAGGTCTCCCATCTGCCATTATCCATTACCATCATTATCGGTTTTAATGATGTTGGTATTAATTTATTATTGTCACACATACCAAGATACAGTGAAAATCGCATCTTGTGTACTGTTAACAGTTCAAATCATTACACAGTGTATTGAGATAAAATAATAAAGCAGAATAAAGTTTAACACCTACCAAAAAATTGCAGAACAGGTAAATGATAAAGTGCAAGATCATAATGAGGTAGATTCTCTGTAGTATGTTGCTTTCTGCCTTCATGACCAAGACCTATTCTGGCATCGAAACCCCTTTGCCTCCCTCTCCTTTCCCATAGTCATCCTTTTAAAACCAATTCTTTAGCAACCAATTCTTTTCCAACCTGGGGTCCACAGTTTTCTTGTTTAATGATATTTGACCTGGGCGTAAATAAGGAAGGGAATACTTGCCTTAGTGGAGTGCTTTTGTGCTGTCTATTTAAGTCTAAGCCCCGGCGAAGTGGCTTTCACCTCTTCCTTTGTTAGGGCAGTGTTTATTTAGAGGTAAAGATAAAAATAAAAGATTAGCTTTATTCGTACATTGGGTGACCAAGTTAACTGCGTTGTTTGTATCAAATCAAATCAGCAAGGATTATGCTGAGCAGCCTGCAGGTGTTGTCACACTTCTAGCACTAACATAGCATGCCCAGCTAATCCTAACCTGTATGCCTTTTGGAATGTGGGAGGAAACCAGAGCACCCAGAGGAAACCTGTGCGGTACTGGAAGCCCCTACGGTGGAGTGTTGTCCTCTAAATTAATTACAAATCAAATTGCATTCCTCGTAAGTAAATAAAAGATAATTAATTGTTTCAGATGTAATCTCTACCCATATTTTCACTGCAAACTTATTTGCAAGATGGGAGTTCAGGTTCTAAATGCTTTAGGCAATTATGAGTGCTTTACAACTTTGATAATGAAATGTTGATTGAGGTTGCATGAATACACTCAGTGTAAAGTACCAGAATCTATATTACTTGTGTATATTTTCTCTTAAAATTCGTGCACGCGAATGAACACCCCCAGTAATTTGAAAAATATTTTCTTGTGCAACACTGTTAATGCTACTTTATAAATACAAATTTCTTGCTTTTGAAGTTGCATCTAAATATGTATTAGAATTTGGTTGTTAAGAAAATATCCCGAATCACCAACTCAGACAAAATATCAACAAGATGTTTCAAAGGCTAAGCTACTACACTCAATAAATTCAAAACGGAGATAGACATTTTCCTGGATAAAAATGGCATTAGGGGATACGGTGAGCGAGTAGGTAAGTGGACATGAGGCTAGGTTTAGATCAGCCATGTGATCTCCTGGACCAGTTTTCAATAGCCTGGATGGGTCGGAGAGGAATTTTCCAGATTTTTTCTCCTCAATTGGCAAATCGGGTTTTTTTTCCCCGGGTGATCACATGGGTTTGAGCGGGATGAATAATAAAATAAAATGGGCGGCATGGTGCCCTGTTGGTTGGCACTGTTGCCTTGTGGGATTCGGTGAAAACTAGAGTTAAGATTGGATCAGCCATGGTCTTGTTGAATGGCGGAGCAGGCTTGAGGGGTCGATTGGCCTACTCCTGCTCCTATCTCTTATGTAATCCAGTGTGTAGTTACAATAAGAGCATTTTAAGCCCATCAGTGACACTGGAGTGCTTGTGTAGGAATTGACGATCTTTTTTTTTCATTAAGTTCAGCCTAGAATCTGAAGGTAAATCATACTTGTCCATCTTAGTGGAAAATAAGTTAAAAGGGGATTCCTTTGACTTTCATGGCCAAGAACCTGGCAAATCCAGGATCAGCTGACTGAGTGGAGTGTGTGTGGAGCTTCATAGAGGACCTGCAGGCCGTGTATATTGAGTTCTCAAGGGATTGTCCACACTCCAAAATGTTCCTGAGAGCTGTAGGAATGGCATCCTTGTTTCATGCACCAAATCCAGGATGTGATTGGTTCCACAGAAAATGTCCATGACTTTAAGTGTCATGACTGATGCCCTAACAAGGAACATCTTAAAAATTAATATTACTGAATTGTTAAAAAAGACACCTTTATCTTTTGGGTGCTTCATAATGTTTAACTGTAAAATTGTTGCACTTCTAAAAAAATACAGTATATATTTGCATTCCATAGAAAAACTTTTACTAACAAATAAAATCAAAGATTGCAGATTGTGAAGGATACTAATATATCTAGAAGAAAATCTTAATAATGTAGACCAATCCAGAGCATGTTATAATTGTGTATTAGCAAATATGATCTAGAACACATGCGCACAATACAAATCTAGGTACCTGATAGTTTTGCTAACAAGAGTGCATTAAAGGAGGCTGAGTAAAAATGCAGAAATTAAACAGCAGGGCACTTCAAATGTCACACAGCCCACAGCATTTAGCTAATGTGAATTGTTTTCCTGTGCACCCAGCTGCATGTCTGAGCCAAGGTTGTGCAACTGAATAGGCCATTGGTACAGAACTGCACCGCCTTTGGTACGGTATCTTTAAATTGTTGACGATACTTTCACACAGTCTCCATTGTTCGACCTCCAGTGAACCCAAGTTACACCATTGTCAGGCCACCTCACTTGCAGAAATCTCTCGCTGCTCAATAGTGCATAAATTGGTAAATGTGCTTAAAAGACAACTGTTAAGGTTCAGACCCTTACAAAATAAAGTACAGATGCAATCTGTTAATCACAATCATACCATTATCTGTGCTCCAGTCATTTACTTGACAATATCTTGACAGTGAAAGAAAGAGCTGAATGTTAGTAAAACAGATAAATTAAAATGGTAAAGTCTTGGCAAAGAGACTACTCTTATATGTTTATTGGATGTGGGTGTTGTTGGCCAAGTCAGCATTTACCGCCGATCCTCAGTTGTCCTTGTGAATATGGGGTTGAGCTGTGTTATTGAACCATTGAGTCAGCTCAGCATTGCATTCTTAAAGGCTGTACCTCATAAAGTGGCCTCTGAGTGGACGTTCATGGTCTTCTTCTGTTGTAGTCCTTCCACTTCAAGATTCGATGTTTTGTGCTTTTAGAGATGCTCTTCTACACACCACTGTTGTAACGTGTAGTTATCTGAGTTACTGTTGCCTTCCTGTCAGCTTGAACCAGTCTGGCCATTCTCCTCTGACTTCTCTCATGAACAAGGTGTTTTCACTCACAGAACTGCCGCTTCTCTGTAAACCCTAGAACAGGGATTCCCAAAAGGGAGCCCATGGACCTCTTGCTTGATGGTGTTGGTCCATGGCATAAAAAAGGTCGGGACTCCTGCTCTACAGACTGTTGTGTGTGAATCCTTGAAGATCAGCAGTTACTCAAACCACCCTGCCTGGCACCAACAATCAATCCACGGTCAAAGTCCCTTAGTTCACATCTCTTCCCCGTTCTGATGTTTAGTCTGAACAACAACTAAACCTCTTGACCATACCTGCATGCTTTTATGCATTGCATTGCTGCCACATGATTGGCTGATTAGATATTTGGATTAACAAGCAGGTGTACCTAATAAGCTGACTACTAAGTATATATGCTATTAGTATAGAAGCTCTTAACACTTAGAGATTATATAGAACTCCATATTGAGTCATTTGTATTCACATTTCTACTTATAGTAAAACTTGTACTAAGAAGCAAGCAGGGAAAACTGTGGAACACTTTCCATACTGCAAACTGCCATTTCCAAAAGCTCACATCTGGAAAGTGCTATAGGGCTATTAAAATCTTCAAATCACCTTAAAAACAAAATCACAAGAGATTCTGCAGATACTGGAATGCCAAAGCAACACACACACACACAAAATGCAGGAGGAACTCAGCAGATCAGGCAGTTTCTGTGGAAATGAATAAACAGTCAATGTTTTGGACCGATACCCTTCTTCATGACTGGAAAGGAAGGGGGTAGACCCCAGAGTGAAAGGGTGAGGGGAGGGGAAGAAGGACTAGCTGGAAGGTGATAGGTGAAGCCAGGTGGGTGGGAAAGGTAAAGGGCTGGAGAGGAAGAGGAAAGTGGACTATAGGAAGAAGGAAAGAATGAGGGCTACTAGAGGGAGGTGATAGGCAGCTGAGAAGTCCAGAGTGTGGAATAGAAGAAAGGAGGAGGCAAAACTTTACCAAGAGAAATCGACATCCATGCCATTTGGTTGGAGGCTACCTACACAATATATGAGGTGTTGCCCTTCTACCCTCATCGTGGCAAAAGACACACCAACATTGGGTCTCAGGGGAAGATGTGACTGATGGTGGAATTGTTTTAGAGTTGGTGGAAATGGCAAAAAATACATTGAATCTGGAGGCTGGCGGGGCAAAAGATGAAAAGGTGTTTAATGTGGGGAAGCTGATGCTCCTTGACAGATCAGGGTTAGGTCCAATGGCATGGAATGCAAGATGACTGGAGACTCAGTAGGAAGGTAGGGAAAATGAAACCATAAAGTAAAACTCGGCAAGTTTAAACTGAATGCTCAAGCTTGGAACGAGGTTGTAAAATTCCATGGGAGAACAGGTGGACTTATTGGGTGGAGTTTTTGGGTGTGCTACTTCTTCAGCAATAATTAGCCAGAGGAGATGGCCTTGGTACTGGCAAACTGTGAAGAAAACCCAGAGTGCCATCCTGATCGTTCTACAAGATCACATGAGAAGTTAGTGTCTTTCCTGGCCCCTACAGCTGATAATTAACACAAGAGATTCTGCAGATGCTGGAAAACTAGAGCAACACACACACAAAGTGCTGAAGGAACTTAAAGTTCAAGGTAAAATTTATTATCAGTCACCACATACAACCCTGAGATACTTTGTCTGCGGGCATACTTAACAAATCTATAGAACAATAACTGTAAACAGGATCTATAAATTGTAAACATCAGGAAGTGTAAACTGTAAACAAACTGTACAAATAAATAGATACTTTATTGATCCCAAAGGAAATTACAGTGCCACAGCACTATTACAAATTCACAGACATATAAATAGAATAAATAAAGAATAAGTTACCTTAAATAGTCTAACAGGATTAGAAATGGGTTGACTCATTATAGAGCATTATGGCCAAGGGTAAGAATAGCAATAAATAACGAGCATGAAACAAGATGATGAGAGAGTCTGTAAATGAGTGTAACTAGCCCCTTTTGTTCAATAGCCTGATGATTGAGGGGTAGTAACTGTTCTTGGACCTGGTGGTGTAAGTCCTGAGGCACTTGTACCTTCTACCTGATGGCAGCAGTGAGAAAAGAGCATGGCCTGGGTGGTGAGAATCTTTGATGATGGATACTGTTTTTCTACGGCAAATGTTCATGTTGATGTGCTCAATTATTGGGAGGGGTTTACCCATGATGTACTGGGCCAAATCTACAACGTTTTGCAGGATGTTCTGCTCAAAGGCATTGGTGTCCCCATACCAGGCCATAATGCAGCCAGTCACCACACTTCCCACCACACATCTGTAGATGTTTGTCAAGGTTTTTGATGCTGTGTTGAATCTCTGCAGACTCCTGAGAAAGCAGAGGTGCTATTGTGCTTTCTTTGCAATTACATTTATATGATGGACAGGACAGGTGCCCTGAGATAGTGACACTGAGGAATTTAAATTTACTGACCCTCTTCGCCTCTGATCCTCCCATGATTACTGGCTCATAGGCTTCTGGTTTCCCTCTCCTGGTCTACTATCAGTTCCTTGGTTTTATTGACATTGAGTGAGAGGTTGTTGTTATTACACCACTTGGCCAAATTTTAATCTCCCTCTTGAATGCTGATTCATCACCACCTTTGATGCAGCCCACAACAGCAGTGTCATCAGCAAATTTGTATATGGTGTTGTAGTTGTACTTAGCCACACAGTCATAGGTGTAAATCAAGTAGAGTGGGTGGCGAGAGCTAAGTACACTGTGCTGATGGAGATTGTGGAGGACACGTTTTTACCAATTGAAACTGACTGGAATCCAAACTCACCAGGTCAAGTCAGTGAGGGGGTTAGACTATGAGGAGAGCTTGAGTCGCCTGGGACTGTACTTGCTGGAATTCAGAAGAATGAGAGGAGATCTTAGAAACATATAAAATTATGAAAGGGATAGACAAGATAGAGACAGAAAAGTTGTTTCCACTGATAGGTCAGACTAGAATTATGGGAAATAGCCTCAAGATTCAGGGGAATAGATTTAGGACGTAGATGAGAAGGAACTGCTTTTCCCAGAGTGGTGAATCTGTGGAATTCTCTGCCCAATGAAGCAATGGAGCAATATATCTACCTCAGTAAATATATTAAAGACAAGGTTGGATAGATTTTTTGCATAGTTGGGGAATTAGGGGTTAAGGGAAAAAGATGAGTCCATGGCCAGAGCAACCAGGATCTTATTGAATGGCGGAACAGGCTCAATGGACCAGATGGCCGACTCCTACTCTTATGTTCTTATGTTGAAGTGAGTGAAGTTATCCACATGTGTTGTAGGGTAATAACTCTTCCTGAGCCTGTGGTGTGGGATCTAAGGCTCATATACCTCATTCCTGATGACAGCTGCCGGAAGAGAGCATGGCCTCAATGGTGGATATCCTTGATGATGGATACTGCTTTCTTGTGGCCCCCATTCCTTGTAAACGTGCTCAATGGTGGGCTTTGCCTGTGATGGACTGAGCTATAACCATCACTTTTTGTAGAGTCTCACAACCACGTTGCTAATTGTTCATTTCCTGATCTCTTAGCCTTCAGCTTCTCTTTCCAGCATTCAAAGCCTCACTAGAACAACAGGGCAAGACCAGCTTCTTCTCAATTCAATATTTATGTGCAAACTTAAACCTGCAACATTTGCAGTATATTTGGTTATGTTATGCGTCATGGCGAAGCCAGAGAGTACCTTCACTTAGCATTCAGCTTAACTTGAAAAACTACATAACATGTGAATCGTGTTAAATGTTTTTGTCCCTGAGTCATGCCCTAACTAATCAAGAACTTATCAAGCTTAGTTTTAAATATAACCAATGGCATGGCCCCCATAGCGATCTGTGGCGATGAATTCTCCGGCCGAAGAAATTCCTTTCTTATCTCTGTTCTAAATGGACATCTCTCCATTCTGAGGCTGTGCCCTCTAGTTTCAAAGCGATCGGCTCCCTACCCCTTATTCTTCTAAACTCCAGTGAGCACAACCCAGAACTATCAAAAGCGCCTTATACATTAACCCATTAAATCCTGGAATAATTCTTGTGAGCCTTCTCCGGAGTCTCTCCAATGCCAGCACATCTTTTCTTAGATAAGGGGCCCAAAACTGCTCACAATATTCCAGGTGCTGTCTGGCCAATGCTTTATAAAGCCTCAGCATTATACCCTTGCTCTTATATTTTATTCCTCTCAAATGAATGCATTTGCCTTCCACTGACTCAACTTGCACATTAACCTTTAGGGAATCCTACACAAGGACTCCCAAGTCCCTTCAAATCTCTGATTTTTTAATTTTCTCCCAGTTTAGAAAATAGCCTATATCTTTATTCTTTCTACCAAAGTGCACGATTGTACACTTCCCTGCACTGTATTCCATCTGCCAGTTCTTTGCCCATTCTTTTAATCTATCTAAGTCTGATGTCTCCCGCTTCCTTGACACTACCTGCCCCTCCACCTATCTTAGTATCATCCATAAACTTGGGCATGAAACCATCAATTCCATCATCCAAATTATTGACATATAATGTGAAAAGCAGTGGTCCCAAAACCAACCTCTGTGGAACATCACTAGTCACTGGCAACCAATCAGGAAAGGCCCCCTTTATTCCGACACTTTGCCTCCTGCCAGTCAGCCAATCTTCTATCCATGCTAATATCTTTACTGCAATACAATGGGCTCTTATCTTGTTAAGCAGCTTCATGTGTGGCTTCTTGTCAGAGGCCTGCTGAAAATCCAAGTAAACAACATCCGCTGACTGTCCTTTGTCTATCCTCCCTATTATTTCCTCAATGAATTCCAAAGGATTTATAGACAATAGGTGCAAACAAGCTGGATGAACTCAGCAGGTCGGATAGCATCCAGAGTATGCCATTTGCCCTTCCAGCCAGCACCACCATTCACTGTGATCATGGCTGATCATCTACAATCAGTACCCTGTTCCTGCCTTCTCCCCATATCCCTTGACTCCGCTATCTTTAAGAGCTCTATCTAACTCTTTCTTGAAAACATCCAGAGAATTGGCCTCCACTGCCTTATGAGGCAGAGCAAAATTTCCCCTTAAGGAAACCATACAAACTTTGGCCTATTTTGCCATGTGCCTCCAAGTACCATGAAACCTTATCCTTAATAGTGGACTCCAACAACTGCCCAGCCACTGAAGTCAAGCTAATTGGTCTATAATTTCCTTTTCTTCTACCTCCCTTCCTTCTTAAAAAAAGAAGTGACATTTGTAATTTTCCAGTTCTCCAGAACCACTCCAGAATCTAGTGATTCTGGAAAGTTTCCAATAATGCCTTCACAGTTTCTTCAGCTGCATCTTTCAGAACCCTGGGGTGTAATCCATCTAGTCCAGGTGACATAAATGTCTTTAGACCTTTTCAGCTTTCAAAGTACCTTCTTCTTAGTAATAGCAACTATACTCACTTCTGCCCCCGGACACTCTCAAATATCTCGGCATACTGCTAGCGTCTTCAACATCTGGGGTTTCTAGTTTGTCTGTCTAATTCCAGACTCCAAACCCACCAATCCCAGCACAAACACTACCAACCAATGTTATCACATTCTAGAAATCTGAACAATGAACTATAGTATACCAAAAGAGATGTTAGGGAATAATACACTTGTATCCTTTCAAAGTGCTGACTGTTTAGATATGCAGACATCTTTTTCACCATAGCAAGTGCGACATTTTTGGAAGTATCTCTATCAATAACCTTTTTTAACTGCAGCTTCAAGAAAATGCCTAGCTGTCAAAAATATAAGCAGATACAAAATGTTTTCAAAATGCATGAGAAGTGTTTATGTAATTTGAACAGTTACTGCTCTTCCCAGGAAATGTCTACGCCCATTAATGTTTGCAAATTTAGAATCAGAATCAGGTTTAATGTCACTGGTGTATCCCCTGAAATTTGTTGCCTTTGCGGCAGCTGCTGCTGCTGTAAGGTCCGGGTTTCTGCTGAGAAGAACAGGCCCCCAGTCCTTGGGGTCATGTTGCCGGTGGCCGTTGGCGGGAGCGTCTTAATACGCTCGGCAGAGGATGGTGCTCAGAGAAGCTGTGCCGGAGGGGATGGTCGTAGGCTCAGAGGTTCGACAGACTCAGAGTCCGCTGCAGTCGGGGCACTTTCACTGTATGCTGTGTCTGCGAGGCTGGGCTCGACGGAGCTTTCACTGTGTGCTGCGTCTGCGAGGCTGAGTCCGGCGGCACTGTGGGGCATAGCGGGGGTATTCCCTTCTGCCACCTGCATGGGGTGACGAGTCTATCGGGACCCTGAGGACTTGTGGAAACTGTGTGGTGGTTTCTTTCGAACTTAAGAGTCTTTTAACATCTTTGGACTATTTTTACTGTGCCCATGGTCTGTTTTTTTTTATCAATTATGCTATTGTTGGCACTGTTGTAACTATGTGGTTTTGTGCGGGTCTTGTAGCTTTAGTTTTTGGTCTTGTTTTGTGTGGTGAGTTTTGGAGCTCCTTTCCAGGGAACACGCTAAAATGGTAACGCAATATTAATACGCAGCAGCCTTTCCGGATTCTGGATTGGGGATTGCCAAACGTTATGTTGATTTTCTGGTGTAGTCTGTTTTGTCATGTGCTTTGTTGATATCATTCTGGAGGAATGTTGTCTCATTTTTTAACTGCATTGCATTTGTGGCTTTTAAATGACAATAAACTGAATCTGAATCTGAGCAGAGCAATGTAATACATAATAATAGAGAAAAAAATCAGAAGTTAATAGAAATTCATTTTTACTTTCTTCAATTTTGTCTTTCTTATCCACAACTCTTCCACAATATTTTTGAACTTCATGTTGCAATTGCAAAGGCCTTAATCCTGACTCCACTGGGTTATCAGCAGCTGATACTGAGCGTATCAGCAGGGTTACGGGTTAGTGATCAGAAGCAGGAACAATGAATGCCTATTGCTTCCCTAACCAGTTTTAGTACAGTTTCAGTTATTTCAGGTAGATCAGAAAATTCAACACCCTGTGTTCAAACACACTCAAGTTCTTGTGGGCTTTGAATGTAAAAGCATAAATTGCCCCGCTGCTGTTGCAGAACAGCACTATGCTGTTGAATCCAAACTGTCCAAGTAAAATGTCCTCCAACAGTGGAAGCCCTTTAATTTTACCTTCTATTATGTGTAAGGCACACCTAATATCGTTAGAGCATTTCAACACAGAATTATACACAGAGTTATGTGAAACTATCTGCATAATTATAGGTTGGTATTGCTACCTCACAAGCTGGGTTCATCCCTGACCTCAGGAGCTGGGTGTTTGCACATTCTTCCTGTTACTGCTTGGCTGCCTCTGGGTTCTCCGGTTTCCAGCTACATCATAAAGAAATCTTGGGCTCATTGGCCATTGTAAATTGCTACTAAGGTAGGTGGGTGGTAGGTGACCACCCATGGTGGAAGAAGATGCCAGCTGGAATGGTGGATGCAGGTTTGATTTCAACATTTGAGAGAAATTTGGTTAAGTACATTGATGGGAGGGGTATGGAGAGTTATGGTCCAAGTGAGAGAGACAATGGGACTAGGCAGAGTAATTGTTTGTCAGTATTCCATGACTAGAAAACAGCTAAAACTGACACTTTAGGTAATTGGTGGGCATGTGTGAGAGAATAGATATGGAGAAATAAGTTGGGGAATGAGATTGCTCTTGAGAGTTTACATAGACTCAGTGGGGCAATTGAGCTCTTTTTATGTTATTTAAAAGTGTGTAAAGAATGGAGAGTGCATGCTCTAATGTGAAAGTTCATCCAGTGGAAGGACATACTGGGATTTGCAGGTGCTTAAAGATTATTATGACCACTGAGTATTTGAAGACAGCAAAATTGTTTATTTCTGTCTAGAAAAGTAACTGACTTCCATCTCTGCATAAGATTTTTCTTAAATTAATTGTTGCAAATTACATGCCAATGGTTATGGTGGGTGTGTGAAAATTTCATGTGCATCTACTTGAACTGTGAAAGCAACCAACAGTATAATTAACATTTTTATACTTAAATGGTTTTTCAAATTTGTGCTGTGCCCAAAAACGATCAACACTTGATGGTTTGTATTTTCTGGTTTAAAAAAATAAATAACCCCTTTATTTGCATATTTTAAAATGCAAATGATGCAACAGAATTGCAACTTGAGTGAGTAATGATTAGTTTGATAATTTCAATTAACTAATTTTAATTTCAAAAGAGTGGAGAGTATTTTGTGTTGAAAAACTAGAGTCATAGAGCACTACAACACAGAAACAGGCTCCTCGGCCCATTTAGTCCTTGCCAAGCTATAATTCTACTCTGACCCGTACCTAGACTATAGCCCTCCATACCACTACCATCCATGTACCTATTCAAGCTAATCCTAAATGTTGAACTCAAACCCGCTTCCACCACTTCCTCTGGTAGCTCATTCTACACTCTCACCACCCTCTGAGTGAAGAAGTTCCCCTCATGTACTTGTTGGTGCTGATTGGGCAATTCTGTGTGTTAAAGAGGCATATCAAACATACACTCAGTGATCACTCATTATGTTGTGCTCTTCTGCACTCCACTGTAGTAACACGTGGTTATTTGAGTTACCGTCGCCTTCCTGTTAGCTTGAATCAGTCTGCTCATTCTCCTCTGACATCTCTCATTATCAAGGCATTTTCGCCCACAGAACTATCACTCAAAGGATACTTTTTTTTGTTTCTCGCACCATTCTCTGTAAACTCTAGAGTGTGTGAAAATCCCAGCAAATCAGCATTTTCTGAGATACTCAAACCACCCCATCTGGCACTGACAATCATTCCATGGCTAAAGTAATTTCAGTTGCATTTCTTCCTAATTCTTACGTTTGGTCTGAGCAACAACTGAACCTCTTGACTATGTCTGCATGCTTTTACGCATTGAGTTGCTGCCACGTGATTGGCTGATTAGATATTTGCATTAATAAGCAGGCGTACCTAAAAAAGTGACCACTGAGTGTTTTATTTGTTTAAATCCCATTGAATCTAAAGTCTGTTACATGTAAACATATGTAACATTAGTATATTTTTTTCTCACATAGACCTGGATTTCAGGCCCCTCCTACAAAGCAAATTGATATTCCTGTTTGAGATACATAAATGAGAACTATGATGTTAAATAATACTGTATACAATTGTGAAGAAGTAGCCAATTATTTTTACTCTAGAATTGTAGTTTAAGTTGCCTGGACTGGTGCAGAAGTACAGGAGAGCAGGTCCTAAGTACTAATGCAAGTTACTGTCTCAATAACCTGAGCAGTACCTGTGCAGAGAGAAGCAGTTAATGTTTCAAGTTGATGAAGCTTTGATGGAAGTTCTCTTGAACCTGATGACCTGAAATGTGAACTATAAAAACACAACAGCTGCTGTCTAACAAGATATTTCTTTTTTTCACCCAGGTGATTTCCACTTTCCTCTACATAGTGCTGACCCAACGCTATGTTGCTGGAGCTGTTATTGCATTGTTCGTTGAGGTGAACAGTATTTTCCTCCATGCTCGACTGCTCCTAAAGCTGGCGAATGCACAGACCTCTCAGCTATACTACTATAACAAGTACATCAATGTTTTCACCTATGTTGTGTTTCGACTGTCTACCCAGTTTTACCTCACATGGTTTATGATAAAGAATTTAGGTGTCCTCCCGCACGCGGGCTACATCTCTCTGTCCTTGAATGCGATGAACATCATGATCCTGATTTACTTCTATCGCCTGATCCGTGCAGATTTCGTTCGTAAACCGAAGCACTGCTTACAGAATGGAAATAATAACACAAAGTTTGTGGATGATTAAAAGACCCAAGCATTCCAACTCAATGGTGCGCAGCAAAAACAGAATCATTGAATTAATTTAAGGCTGAACTAAGTACTGGAGCAGAATAACTTACATTTTAACATTGGTGTTTGTTCAAGATTGCATTTTTCATGTAATGTACTTGAAGGGAATGTTTCTTATGGCTGCAGCCAAAAAGGAAAAATTAACACAGCCAGTGAGACTACTGTATGTATTATTCTTCATTAGCCAACGTGGCTAGATTGGGTTAAAAAATGTTGTGCTTTAATTGTTAGGCTAAAGGTTGTGTGAATGTTTTCTTATACTTCACAGTAATGTCAGGAAATTATAAGAGTGCAATAATGCAGTTATGGAGATGTCGCGGTGTTCCCCTGAAAATTAGACAACTTGATCTGGTAAATAGATGACCATTCTAAATGAGAAAGGTTCACATCTGGTACCCAGTCTATTAACCAATGTCTGCTGTGATGTTAGGGGACTCTTTGTTGCTCTCCTGCTTTATGGCAGCAAAGAAATGCTAATAATTGCTCTACAGAAATGCTGTATTGTTGTGTCAGGTGTACGGTAGATTTGGCCTGATTGCAGTACACTGTGCAGCAGCTAATATGCCAACAGTGTAACCTGTATTACTACAGTTGTGGATGCTGGCTAGCATGTCATTGACAAGGGAGGAGCTTAGCTTTGCTCCAATGATACTTGTCAATTTTCAGACTTGTCAGGTTTCTGGCTGAACTCTGCAGGGATTCTGCCCAGAACAGATGTTGGAATTGCAAACAGCAGGATCATGGAAGATTGTTGCAATGTTGTCAGCAAGCTTCATGCTGACATAAGAAAACTTTTCATTAAAAGTTAATTTTAAAATTAGGCTTTGAGAAGCATCTTTGTGGAAGTAACTGAATTGACATTGGCTGCAAAGTTCTTATTCTTCAGCATTAAAAAAAGCCCTGTGCCATCTACTGAAATATTGGCTGGAATGACAAAAAAAAATGTCCTTCCATTCTGGGCTGTGAGCGCTGCAAATGATGGGAAATCCGGTGAAGGATTTAGTCATACCTATCTCTGGTATATAACAGTTCAAAATATGTCTTCCAGCAGGAAATGGTTAGGAGAGACAGTCATGAATTAACTGAAGTTTCCAACCCATTTCTCTGGAGTTAGACAAAACCCCCAATGTAACTATAGCAAAAGAATCATCTTATGATCCATGTTTTCACTTAAATTTTGATTTAGGAGAGGTGCTGCAGACATCTGGCATATTTGCTAATGTAATGCCTTTAATTATGTCACAGTGGTTTGCTGTCCTTGTGCAGAGGACTTCATAACATCTAATTTGTATTAAGTGCTTTTGGTGTCGATGGCACTAATATACTTGCTTTTAACATTGATAAAATGCATATTTGTATTTGCATTTTTAATTTGCATTATATGGAGGAATTGTCTTGTAGGGCACCAGGATATTTAGCCGGATTATGGTATTAATTTAACAAAAGGCTACAGGCCAATATCTATTCAAATGGAAACATGTGATGTGTAATTTCCGACCCTGTGGTTTTTTTAAAGCCTTTTTCTGGTATGTTGCAAGCTGATTAAGAAAGTTTTTTTTTACTTGCTATTGAGAACTCCTAATGCAGTAAGGTGCAATATCATAAGAAGTACAATTCCACTGTTCCAAAATCACTGAATATTGGGAGAAAAAAAAAACATACGGGCAGAGTTTATATTTTGCAGATCCCAAGCTATGCAGACACATATATGCTGTAATGTCAATAGACCCACCCCAACCTTCCACACTCCTCTGAAATGACCATCACTCCTTCCCACTTTGATCCCAGCTCTAATCCCTCCTTATCCTTCACCATTCCTTCTGACATTCCCCTCTCTGAGGCGGAACGTCCTGTTCTCAGCAAGGGCCTTATCTTTGTCCCCCTCCACCTGCACCTCAGTGAGTTCATCACCCACCACGATGCTGAGCTCTACTTCCATTGACTCTGTCTCTGAGACCACTTCTTGGTTCCCCACCTTGTACTGATGATCCCTTCCTCCCATCTCCAACCCTCCTGGACAATCTTCTTGGAACACTGCTCTGGACCTATTCATCTCAATTGCTGATGAAACACCAACCAACTCAACTTCAGCACTCCTCACCTCTTCTCGAACCGTACCCCCTCTGAATGCCCTCCACTCTCTTTGCATCAATCCCAGCCTTGCCATCAAACCTGCAGTCAAAGGGGGTGCTGTTGTAGTGTGGCGGATTGGCCTCTACCTTGCTCTACCAGGCAACAGTGCTCAGACACCTCCTCTTACCACTCTTGACCATCAGAAAACTGTCTCCTACACCATCACTAACCTCATCGACTCTGGAGATCTCTCAGCTACTGCCACCAAACTCATACTTCCCTTACCCCACACATTTCTACTCCAACCCAAGATCCGCAAACTTGACTGTCCAGGTAGGTCCACTGTCCATGTAGGGCTTGCTGCTGCCCCACTGAACTCATGTCCACGTACCTCAACTCTACTCTATCCCCCTTGGTTTAGTTCCCTCCTACCTACATCAGCAACACTTTGCATGCTCTTCATCTCTTCAACAACTTTCAATTCCCTGGACCTGACCATTTCATTTTCACCATGCATGTCCAGCTCCACCCTCCACATCTTGCTGAACTGATCCTCACCCTCAACAATTTCTCCTTTAGCTTCTCCCTCTTTCTCCAGACTTAAGGGGTTGCCATGGGCACCTGTATGAGCTATGCCTGTCTCTTCACTGGCTATGTAGAACAGTCCATGTTCCAAGCCTTCACTGGTAATGGTACCCAACTCTTCCTGCACTACATGGATGACTGCATTGGTGCTCCTTCATGCACCCATGCTGAGCTCATCAACTTCCACCCTGCCCTTTAATTCACTTTGTCTATTTCTGACACGTCCCTCCACTTTCTCTGTCTCCATCTCTGGAGACAAACTGTCCTACTGACATCTTTTATAAACCTACTGATTCCCACAGTTGTCTAGACTAGAATTCCAAATCTGTATCCTATAGTTCCATTGTCTCTGCCACATCTGTTCCCTGGATGAGGTTTTCCTGTCCAGACATCAGAGATGTCCTTCTTCAAAGAATGAGGTTTCCCTTCCTCCACCACTGATACTGCCCTCACCTACATCTTCTCCATTTCCCAGACATATGCATTCACTGCATCCTCCTGCCTCCTTAACAGACATAAAATTCACCTTGTCATCATCTACCACCCCATGAAACTTCCCATCCAAACCATCATTCTCCACAACATCTGCCATTTTCAACAAGATCATGCCACCAAACACATCTTTACCTCACCCTGCTCCCCCCCCCCCCCCAAGGATCACTCCGTCCATGATTCCTTTTCTGTTTGTCTCTTCGCACTACTCTCCCTCCTGGCACATATCCCTGCAAGCGACAGATATGCTCAGGTTTCCCATTCACCTCCTCCCTTACTTTTGTTCAGGGCCCCAAACAGTTCTTCCAGGTTAGGCAACACTTCACCTGCGAATATGTTGAGGTTAGTTTTTGTACCCAGTGCTCCTCTACGTCAATGCAATTTATGGGAACACTTTCTAAAGCACCTCTGCTCCATCTGCCAAAAGCAGAATTCCCCTTTGGCTAACCATTTTAATTCCTATCCCCGTTCTCGTTCCAACATGTCAGTACATAGCCTCTTTTGCCATGATGACTCTACTCTCAGGGTGGAGGAGCAACACCTTATATTCCATCTGGGTAGCCTCCAACCTGATGGCACGAACATTAATTTCTCCTTCTAGTAATTTCTCTTTGCCTCCCCTTCTCTCTCTCTTCTATTCCACACTGGCATCCTACCGTTTCTCTTTCCCTGCCCCTGGTGCCCTTCTTCTTCCCTTTCTCCTATGGTGTACTCTTCCCTCCTTTCAGATTCCTTCTTCTCCAGCCATTTACCTTTTCCATGCACCTACCACCTTCTAGCTATTATTCTTACCCTCACCCCACCCGCTTTTTTATTCTGGCATCTTCCCCCTTCCTTTCTAGTCCTGACAAAGGGTCTCAGCCCAAAATGGCAACAATTTATTCATCTCCATAGATGTTGGCTAACATGCTGAGTTCCTCCAGCATTTTGTGTGTGTCATTCTGGATTTCCAGCATCTGCAGAATCTCTTGTATTTACTGTATATGATCTGTTGGAAGTGTCGGCAAGATTGGATTTCATCAGCATTCTCTTGCTGTTCCAAGTTTGTTAAATGGGAAATTCTGCCTTACAAGCTAAACATTCCTGACGACTTGTGGCTGGTAATGAAAGCCAGATGGGTATGGGGAAGAAATCTGAATTAACTGTATGTTGTGTAATTTGTGCCACTCGGAAGTAGTACCTTGGGAGCTTTGTCTTGGGTGAACACTTACTCTACTACTGCCTGTTTAGCCTCTGGCTGTTTTTAAAATGTGTTCCAGGTCTCTTATGAATTTATTTCATTTTAGTAAGATTAAATATAAACAGTCTAACATTTGATGCCAAACCACAATCTCCAAATGTCAAAGAAAAATAATAATGGGGGAACAAACAATTTTTGTACGTTACACCCTCTCTGCATATATGGGTATTCATGAAACATTGTTAGATTCCGTGGTTGGAAGTATGATGCTGCTGTCAGAGTTTCCATTGTTACACTAGGAAACTGACACTAACTCCCCCACTTCCCACATGTAGTAACAGCATAGAAATCAAAGTTGCTGAGAGGCATAACCTGTTCCTCCATAGGCTCTGCTGATGAAATCTTTGCAAAAATCTATTCAAAATTTTGCAAACAACTTCTGCCTGAAGTTAAAAGTATGACGAAACTCTTAATGGCATACTAAGCTACAAGCTCCCTCCTAACCTTGAAAATCTAATTTTATATATGGAGTCTGATTCTTCATCATAATTATTTATAAGTTCAATGGTTATTGAAAGTGAGAAGTTTTTTAGCCAATGTTTCAGATTCTATCTTTAATCTCTTGTATGTATACATCCTGATCTTTACTTCACTCTTTGATTGTACAACACCTAATCCTTTGGGTTGAAAACATGATTAGCAATTTTCAGTAATCTTGCTGACAGACAGTGATATCCCATGGTTATAAACGGACAGACTCTTCACTCCAAATGATAACTAACACTGACTGATAATAAATGATTTCTACATATCATTCCACTTGTCACATTAGGTTGACAATACTAGAGGTCAATATTCATGACATTAAAAGTGATTAATAATGGGATTTAATTGCTTGTGATTCCTTCACTATATGGTGAATTGTTTTTATGAGACCACATTCACAGTACTGAGTTACACATTACAAAAAAAAATTAACTAAAACCATCAATCAAATGAGATTGTTGTTGTCCTTAACTGGATATTATTCATTTGATGAGAATTGCTGTGTAACAGTTCAATCTGCTGTGCAAGAGTGAGGTTAATTTTATCCACTTTGATCCATTTCGATGTTGTGCAGATGCTGAGATATTAAGGATATGACTGTACTGGCGGAATATACAGTTAGGTGTTCATTAAGTTCTTTGGTGCAACTAATAAGGTATGTTGCCTTGTATAAAAGAGACAAAATGTAAAATTTTCTATGTTTTTTCACAATCTTTGACAAATAAAATTGTGTTCTATAAACTTTAATGCATTATATTTTCATAACTATCCTTTGTAAAATGAGCATTCTTCACAGGAAATGTAAATATTTTAAGTATTTATTACCTTGGTATATTTCACACCATTTGAATGTTACAGTGTATCTGACAAGATGTATCACAGAGAACATCCACAGAAAATTCAGAAAATTAAACTATCTATCTTCTCTTTCTTTCATTTGTTCATTATTAGGATGTGAGTATGACTGGCAAGATGAGGAATTATTGCCCTTGAGGAGGAAGTGCTGAGCCAATTTATCCACTACAGCCTTTCCAGTGAAGCTATTCCCACAGTGCTGTGGGCAAGAGTGTCCTGGGATTTAGAATTGGCAACAATGAAGTGTCATTTCCAAATTAAAACAGTGTGTAACCAAATTTCAACCTGTAGGGGAACCATCGGCAATGCTCCCATGCACTTGTTGGTCGTGTCCTTGAGGATACGAGTGAAGAAGGTGCTGTTAGAGTAACCTGGAAGACTAACTGAAGGGTATTTTGGATTTGTTTTATACAGTGGTTTATACAGGAACAGGAAAAGGCAGTGCTATTGTAGTCAGGCAGATTGACCTCTACCTTGCAGAGGCCAGATAACAGCTCGGGGGTACTTCCTCTAGCCAACCCTTGAACCATGAGTCCACAACCAAACACTAGGCCATCACCTCCTGCATTGTTACAGATCTGATTGCATCAGGATATGTCTCCTTCACAGCTTCTATCCTGATATAGGGTTTCAACCTTAAACGTCAGCAATTTGTTTCCTTCTATTAGCTGCTTGAGCTGCTGAGTTCATCCAGCAGATTGGTTGGGGCTTCCAGGCACTATTGGTGGAAGGGATAAATGTTCAGACTGGTGGATGGGAAGCACTTTATGTTTTTAACCATCATGGCATCTGAAGACAGCCAGTGGTGTGATGGTATCTGCACCAAACTTCAAGGCGAGTGGTCCTGGGTTTGAATCCAGCTGGTTCCTTGCATGCTTTCCATCCGTGCTGTGTTGAGGATCGAACTAGCAACTTGCCCTCATAAAAAAAAACAGACACGCTAAAAAAATGGCCAGGGTGCCACCCAATATGGCACAAGGTGCGGAGAGGACAAGAATAGCACCTGATGGAGCTGCCCTCATCCAAGCAAGTGGAGAGAATTTTCTCCTAACCTGTGCTTGCAAATGGTGGGAAATCTTTACGGTGTCAGGAGCTGAATTACCTTGTGGCAAGATACCCAGCTCTGATCTGTGCTGCTAGCCATTGGAATTATCCTGCTGATCCAAAGGACATCTATCAATGGGCACCCCCATGAAATTAAAGGTATTATAGCTGGAGATGGTGGCATGCTTGACGACAACTGTATTTGCTTGTTGCACCGCTTCTATCCTGAATCAGACTGGGGCAACATGTTCAGTAATTAGTCTATGAATGGAAGCTGAAATTTCTGATCAATGTTAATGCAGTAGGGGTAAAATGTCATTTATAACCAAAGTTGATGCCGGTGAAATTTCTGACTTAAGCAGCTAGCTGTAAGATCATGCACTCTTTGTATAAGCTTTCCACATGATCACAGCAAGGAGTCTTGACTCTTGCCTGGTTTGGATATACCAAAGTCTTATTCGAGATCAGCTCACCAAACATAGAAATGAAAGTTGGCACCTTAACATCCCATGTTTATTTCAATGCTGTATGTGCACTTGTGCATTTGGTGCACTTTTAAATTGAGTTAGCAATGGACTGTGGCAAAATCAGATTCAGAAAGACCACCTACTAAATGCAGAGCACTTGACTTAGGAGTACAGTTTGAAGGCCAAGAAGTCAAAAGAAAATTTAAAACATCTTGATTTTTATTTGGATGAGGATGATAGAAATGTAATGATCATTAGGATAATGAGTACTACGGTTTAAAAAAAGATTGGATGAATTCCTGTGCTGCAAGAATTCTGGATGGTATTACAACAAAGCTAGAGCACTGCAAGAGTAAAAACACATGTTTGATAGAAACATGGTTGTTTCTTTGCTCACAATATAGCTATCTTTCTTCCCTCAATATTAAAAAAACAACAAACTCCAGACATAGAGATGAAATATCATTTCCCTGGATAAATTATTTTTTTCAGGCAATGTGAATAATATGGGATGTGAAAGTACATAAAAGAATACAGCACAGGTACAGGCCCTTCGACCCACAATGGTGTGCTTAACTAATTAAATTAGTAATCGAATGCCCAACTAAAGTAATTCCTTCTGCCTACACAATGTCCATATCCTTACATTTTGTGCACATTCGTGTAATGTAAAGCCTGAAATGAATACAATTGTAAACCACTCATTTCCTTTAGGACTCAAAATATTTGCCTACCATTGCAAGGTAAGTAGGAGATTTCAATTTTACAAATACACTCATTGGCTACTTTATTAGGTACACCTACTCTGTAATGCAAATATTTAACCAGTCAATGGTGTGGCAACAACTCAATGCATAAAAGCACGTAGACATGATCAAGAGGTTCCCTTGTTGTTCAGAACAAACATCAGAATGAGGAAGAATGAGTCCTGCCAAACGGTCTCTGCACCAAACGTTGACTGTACTTTTGCTGCCTGGCCCACTGAGTTCCTCCAGCAATGTGTGCGTGTGTTTAGAATGGGGAAGAAATGTGATCTAAGTGACTTTGAATGTGTTTTAGTATCTCAGAAACCGCTCACCTCTTGGCATTTTCACGCACAACTAGAGAATGGTGTGGCAGTTCTGTGAACGAAAACGCTTTGTTAATGATAGAAGTCAGAGGAGAATGGCCAGATTAGTTGCTGACAAGAAGACGTCAGTAACTCAAGTAACTGCACATTACCAGAGTGGTGTGCAGAAGACAACACCGGGTTTAATTCCTGTACCTAAGAGAGCGACCACTGACTAAATATTGCAATGTCCAGTGTTCATGGATTAGGCAACAGAGACCTAATCTTGGTGTGGAAATAAGAAAAAAAACTGACAAAGGGTGGAGTATCTGCCGCACTCACCTCTACCACCTGGTTCCGGCAGCCGAGAAACGCGGGGCGAGACCGCACTTTCCACCCGGGCTCTGGGAACACCACAGAGCGAGGGCGCTACCCTCGGGTGGGGTGGGGGGTGTCGGTGGGCGCGTGGCCCTCGGGTGGGGTGGGGGGTGTCGCGGGGCGGTGGGCGCGTGGCCCTCAGGTGGGGTGGGGGGTGTCGCGGAGCGGTGGGCGCGTGGCGTGGACTCGAGCGCGTGCGACCCTCGGGTGGGGTGTCGCGGAGCGTTGGGCGCGTGGCCCTCGGGTGGGGGGTGTCGGTGGGCGCGTGGCCCTCGGGTGGGGTGGGGAGGGCTGTCGCGGGGCGGTGGGCGCGTGGCCCTCGGGTGGGGTGGGGAGGGGTGTCGCGGGGCGGTGGGCGCGTGGCCCTCGGGTGGGGTGGGGGTGTCGCGGGGCGGTGGGCGCGTGGCCCTCGGGTGGGGTGGGGGTGTCGCGGGGCGGTGGGCGCGTGGCCCTCGGGTGGGGTGGGGGTGTCGCGGGGCGGTGGGCGCGTGGCCCTCGGGTGGGGTGGGGAGGGGTGTCGCGGGGCGGTGGGCGCGTGGCCCTCGGGTGGGGTGGGGAGGGGTGTCGCGGGGCGGTGGGCGCGTGGCCCTCGGGTGGGGTGGGGAGGGGTGTCGCGGGGCGGTGGGCGCGTGGCCCTCGGGTGGGGTGGGGAGGGGTGTCGCGGGGCGGTGGGCGCGTGGCCCTCGGGTGGGGTGGGGTGTCGCGGGGCGGTGGGCGCGTGGCCCTCGGGTGGGGAGGGGTGTCGCGGGGCGGTGGGCGCGTGGCCCTCGGGTGGGGTGGGGGGTGTCGCGGGGCGGTGGGCGCGTGGCCCTCGGGTGGGGTGGGGGGTGTCGCGGGGCGGTGGGCGCGTGGCCCTCGGGTGGGGTGGGGAGGGGTGTCACGGGGCGGTGGGCGCGTGGCCCTCGGGTGGGGTGGGGTGGGGGTGTCGCGGGGCGGTGGGCGCGTGGCCCTCGGGTGGGGTGGGGGGATGTCGCGGGGCGGTGGGCGCGTGGCCCTCGGGTGGGGTGGGGGGATGTCGCGGGGCGGTGGGCGCGTGGCCCTCGGGTGGGGTGGGGGGTGTCGCGGGGAGGTGGGCGCGTGGCGTGGACTCGAGCGCGTGCGACCCTCGGGCGGGCGCGAAGACAAGCGAGCCCAGGGTCCCATCGACAGCGTCGAAGTTAACGCAGTACTCCATAGAGAAAGAAAACCATGCGGTGACCCTGGGGGAAAGCCCTGTCCTTTTCTAAATAGTGTTTTCCCTCTTTGGTAGCGGGCCATACATATTTGGCTGCTTATTGTGGGGAGGGGGGGTTGCCATGGCGACCGCGACGTGGGACCGGCTACTGCTCCTCTCTGTGCTGTTCCATTACTCGGCCGGAGCCAAACTCAACGTCCCCAAGATCCTGCTGCCTTACTCAGCCACCGTGAGAGTCAGCTTCACCCTGGAGGCCGACGAAGGGTGCTATGGATGGTGAGCTGACCTACATCTGTCGGGAGAGGGCCTTGTGTAGTCGGACAAAGATCTGGTATCTTAGCTCACTTCAAAGAGTGCGCAAAACTTTGACGAGAATGTTGTCAGGCCTCCAGCGACTTGGTTACCATGAGCGATTTTAGCTAGAACTTTATTCCGTGGAGCGTAGGAGAACTTGTAGAGGTGGACTTGCATCATGAAGGCAGAGAGAGAGTGAATACACACAGTCTTTTCCCCAGGGTTGTGAATTAAGATCTAAAGGGCATGGGTTGAAGATGATAGGGGAGAGGTTTAATGGGAACCTCAAGGGCAACTTTTTCACCCAGAGAGTGGTCAGCTTATAGAATGAGCTGCCAAAGGAAGTGGTCTAGAAAGCTACATTAATAACGTACAAAAACATTTGGACAACTACGTGGATAGGAAAGGTTTAGAAGGATACAGGCAAATGGGACGAGTTTGATGAGTCTGGACTAGCCGGGGTAAAGAACCTGTTTCTGTACTGTTTGACTCTTGACACTGTTCAGATGTGCAGCTACCTGAGATAAACAATCATTCTGACTCTGGAGTAACCCCGAAGGATCCAGAAAATTGAAGATACTTCGTAAAGAAAGAGGGCAATAGAACATTTTAGAATATAGGCTAGTTTGCCCAACTTCTGACATTGTGAAAATGCCAGATCTACTTTGCAGAAATAACCACAGGGCAAAGAAAGCCAAAACATAAGCAATCAAGATTAGTCAATATGATACTATGAGATACTATGTCATGTTTGACAAATTTGCCAGAGTTCAGAAGTACAGTGGGTAAAGAGTAGATGTAGTGTATTTGAAGGATTAAGATTACCTTTTTAATGTGACAAATAAAGCTAATGTTTAATAGAGCTTACCTTTCCAGAAGATAATTCAGTTAGGTGCCATATACATGACAAATGCACAAGATAAGGGGCACAGGGTAGGGGTAATGCACTGGCCTTGATAGCAGAGTAGTTAACTGATAGAAAATGCTGAGTAGAGAGAGATAAATGAACTATTTTCATACTGGCCATAGGAAATTAGTGGGATGACAACAAACAAGATGTTGGAGCAACTCAGCAGATGAGGCATCCACTGTGGAGGATATAGATATCACTCTTTTATTTTAAGACTCTTCAGCTGCTCCGATGAAAGGTCTTGACAGGAAACGTCAAGTGCCTGTTTCCTACTGCAGATGTTGCCTGACCCTCTGAATTCTCCCGGCACCTTGTTTGTTAATTTCAGATTCTAGGATCTCTAGTGTACAGGAATAAATGTTGATTACTTGGGTTAAAAGGCTAAGTGTTGTGGACAAACATGTTGAGGTAAGTGGAAAGTTTTGAGCAGGGCACAAAATGAGAGGTCATAAGCTGTCAAATAGAGTAAAATATCGAAAATGTGAGGTTATTTTCTTTCAGTTATTTCCTCGAGTTGTGTGTGATGTTTAACATCACTATACCATGGATTCAATATTTTCCCTAGAGGCAAAGAACTTGCTTAAGATTATTCAGGTGCAGGGTTGAGAACTTTTAACCTTTTAAGAATTCCAACTTCCCAGTAATTAAATTCCAACCCTGGAGATGGCTTTCCAACTTCTGGATCTGTTTTTACAGCTGCGAAGCGCAACAAACAGTTTGAGGTCACTGTCTACCCTGCAGGAATGTTGATCTTCCAGGCCTGCAAACAGTTTCTACCCCCTAAGGCCCACCTGCCTTGCCTCACCATTTACTAGCTTGCTAACGGTTCTAAGGAATCTCCAACTCAGTATATTAATTTTGAATTTTTGAATCTATTTTAATATTTCATCTGTCTCACAACATGAGGGAGTAAAATTCTTTGTGTTAAGACTCCATCACAATGTACAGACATGTGAATTTATAAGTCTAATGGTTTGAAGAAAGAAGTTGTCCCATAGCCTGTTAGTCCTGGCTTTAATACTGCAGTCCCATTTGCCAGATGGAAGCAGCTGAAACAGTTTATGGTGGGAGTGACTGGTGTCTCCGATGATCTTCCAGGCCTTCTTTACGCACCTGCTGCTGTAAACGTCCTCGGTGGAGGGAAGTTCACATCCACAGACGCACTGGGCTGTCCGTACCACTCTCTGTAGTGCCCAGCGATCAAGGTTGGTGCAGTTCCCATACCAGGCGGTGACACAGTCAGTCTGGATGCTCTCAGTGGTGCCCCTGTAGAAGGTCTTGAGGATTTGGGGGCTCATGCCAAACTCCTTCAGTCACCTGAGTTGGAAGAGGCGCTGCAGTGCTTTTCCCCCCACATAGCCAGTGTGTACAATTCGGGTGACATCTTCAGTGGTGTGTATACTGAGGAACTTGAAACTACTCACCCTCTCAAGTGCAGTCCCATTGATGTTGAGCAATGCCTGTGATGTCATTCAGCAGAAGTAGGGTTGAAGGGGAAAAGTAAATTGACCATGATTGAATGGTGGAGCAGATTCAATGGGCCAAAAGACCTAATCCTGCTTATACTGTATGTCTTATGGTCTAAGTGGATAGAGAGCACTCACAGCACAGGAGGGTGTATCTATAGGCAAGTGGTATATGAAAGTCGCTGGTAGGATTTGGCTCCCTCAATGGTGGGCCTAGGTACCAGGGATCCGCAGATGAGGTACTAAGGCACAAGTCCAGTCCAATCTTATGGGGGTTCGAGTCCAGATCCAATTCTAAGTGCATGTATAGTGCACTGAAACAGACCCTTCAGCTTATCGGCCCCATTCTGACTATTAAGCACACACTTAGACGAATACTTCACCAATGTAATTTTATTTTTCCCACGTCACCATTAACTCCATCTAGATCAGGGGTTCCCAAACTGGAGTCCATGGACCCCAGCTCTAGATTCTACTATTCACTTCTTCGTTAGAAGCAAGTTTATTTATTCAATGAGTTAAAGCTGCTCGCCCTGAGATCTCATCACTAGAACAGCAAGTTGTTCACTGTTTTCCCCTGCTGCAACTATGTGCATTTTGTATTTTATTAACTTATTTAAGGTAATACTATTTTATGTCCTGTCTGTGATATATCTTTTGAGAGTGCACTATGGTCCAGAGGAATGTTGTTTCCTTTGGCTGTACTGTATATATGTACTGTACAGTCGGATGACAACCTGAACTTCATTTACAGTGACCATTTAAACAGTCAACCCCATGTCTAATATGTAGGCGGAAACTTGCACACCAGGGAAATCCCACACAGTCACAAGGAGGAAGGGCCAACTCCAAACATACAGCTGTAGAGGTTTGTTGTGAGGCAGCAGCTGTCCTGGCTGTGCCACCGTAGCATCCCTTGATCTGTCCTGATGTGGCACTGGAATAGAGCACTAGCAAGCATAGTCAGGTCACTTTATAACAATGGGGTACAACAGTAGTTGGCATAGATCTGTCTTACTATGACTCTAGTGTACTACACTGGCAGGTGTAGATATATCATCATATAACATTGTTACTTTGTTGGATTAACATAGATTTCTCAATGGGATAAACTGGAATTAAAAGATCTCTTTCAAAGAGTTGATCCAGGCATGAAGAGCTGTGGGATTCTTTCAATTACTATCCTCATCACAGTCTCCGCCTTGCAATTCACTCTTGTTTAGGAGCGTCTCTCGTACACTAGTATGAAATACAGCAATTATTGAGAGTGTACAGGAAATGTGTTCAGCTCTCTGATGCAGAAATACATATCTTCTAAGCCAGCTGTTTAATAAGCACATTTATGTGTTTTTCTGAAAAGCCTGGACAAGAAACAATTTATTAACTTCAGAAGTGGCTTGGTTAGTAAATTTGGCCCTTTTTGCATTTTTCCAGTTGGGGTCCCAAGGTAGACTGCCACTCCTCCCCAATCCTCTCCTGCTACTTTACTTGACATTTAATCATGCAGATTGTTTAAACCTTCTTGTCTTATCCCTGACCTCTTACAAGGCAGTGGGGTAATAATGCCAGTCGCCTGTAGTACCTGCATTTGACACGGTAGGGAGAGCCAAGTTTTCTCAAAAGAACATTATTGAATTATCAGAATCAGGTTTATTATCACCAGTGTGTGTTATGAAATTTCTTAACTTAGCAGCAGCAGTTTAATACAATACATAATATAGAAAAAGAATAAATAATAATAATAATAAATTAGTAAATCAATTGCAATATATGTATATTGAATAGATTAAAAACTGTGCAAAACACAGAAATAATATATATTAAAAAAGTGAGGTAATGTCAGGGGTTCAATGTCCATTTAGGAATTGGATGGCAGAGGGGAAGAAGCTGTTTCTGAATTGCTGATTATGTGCCTTCAGGCTTCTGTACCTCCTACCTGATGACACCGCTCCTTGAAGATGTTCTGGGTACTTTGTAGGCTAGTAGCCAAGATGGAGCCAACTAAATTTACAACCCTCTGCGGCTCTTCCAGTCCTGTGCAGTAGCCCCTCCCCCCCCCCCCCGCCCCACATACCAGTCAGTGTTGCAGCCTGTCAGAATGCTCTCCTCGGTACACCTATAGATGTTTTTGAGTGTATTTGTTGACATGCCAAATCTCTTCAAACTCCTAATGAAGTATAGTCATTATTTTGCCTTCTTTATAACTGCATCAATATGTTGGGACCAGGTTAGGTCCTTAGAGATCTTGACACCCAGGAACTTGAAACTGCTCACTCTCCACTTCACCACACCACTAATTGGCTTATTTCACTCCTATATGCCCTCGTGTCATCATCTGAGATTCTACTAACAATGGTTGTATCATCAGCAAATTTATAGATGGCATTTGAGCTATGCCTAGTCACACAGTCATGGGTACAGAGAGAGTAGAGCCGTGGGCTAAGCACACACCCCTGAGATGCATGAGTGTTGGTCATCAAAGAGGAGGAAATGTTATCACCAATCTGCACAGATTGTGGTCTTCCAGTTAGGAAGACAAGGATCCAATTGCATTGCTCAGGTTCTGAAACTTCTCAATCAGGATTGTGGGAATGATGGTATTAAACACTGAGCTATTTCAAATGCTGTTTGAATGGAATTCTAAATCATCAAGATCCATAAAGTAAATTATTCACACCATTATAGTTTGAGAGTGATTGTATTTTAGGTAATGCACAAACTGGGGTGGAAATAACATGTATAGGATGAATTACATTTAAGGGATAGAGGCTGAGCAGTGAGTGAGTACAACGTCAGGAAAAATTATTTTGGGGGAAACAAAGTTCAGCTTAAGGTGAAGCAGAAAGATCTGGGATGCTTGAAAAGAACCATACTATTGCTTGATCTGATACTAGAGACTGGGAAAGAAATTGAGCATTTACTAATAAAAATGATCAGTAAAGTCAATAATGGGAGTGTCATGTGCTTGTAAAGTATTATGTTGTAGATATGCTTTAAATTTTATGCGCCATTGAATGATATGCCACACATTTAATTGTCTTGTTATATGATTGAATCTTGCATGTGGATATACATTTTACTTATAAAATTTTTAAGCTTCTGTTAAATGTAGCAATTGGAATTTGTAAATTAAAATTATTATAATAAAAATGTTAATGTTAATCTATTACAACATAATTAACTTTTAAGTCATTTAACAGGCCTTACTTTGAAATATAGTGTATAATTCGGCATACTAATAGATATCTGCTACATACAAATGAGTGTTTGGTATACTAGCAGAATGGATTGGGATGGATTTGCCAACTGCTGCAGGGCTGCAGACATCTTCCACCAGATGGGAGCGAGGCACTTCTTCCATTCTTCGCCTTCCGCTCATCACCCAAGCTCTTCAGCCATAACAATTGGAGGCTGTGTTATGCTGAGCATTCAGCAGACTGACTCACTCACTGAGCCAGTAACACCAGCTGATGGCCTCTTCTCTCTCGTCACAGCTGTTTTTGTGATGTTCTCCTACACACTCTGTTAATTTCCAATTTATGAACACTTCAAGTTGCAAACAATTCTAAGGTATGGAGCCCTGACATAACCTATGTATTGTGTCAGTTTTTACACACAGCAAGCTTCCAGGAGAATCCAAGAGAATCTCACTCTTGCGACACAATATTTTATACTTCGGCACAAAGATAAATGATTTAGATCACCTACTTTAACATTTGAAATATAGCCATGTAAATTCACAGAATCACTTATAGTGTTGGCACATCCCAGCTAGCAGAACCCCTTTGGGTAGTTAATGTTGGTGTTTGTTCCAAAAGCCTCAATATAAACTCCAGACACCCAAAATATAAGTTAGCTCCATGAGTGATGAAAACAGATCTATCCTGAATTGTGCCTTATCCATGTGCTAATAGCATGAGCATTAATTGACTGAATTTTCAGAAGGCTTTGGACATGGTGCCACACATGAGGCTGCTTAACAAGCACACATGATATTACAGGAAAAATACTTGCATGAATTGGGCATTGGCTGATTGGCAGGAGCCAAGGAGTGGGAATAAAGGGAGTCTTTTTTGATTGGCTGCCTGTGACTACTGGCTTTCCACAGGGGTGTGTTGGAACCACTTCTTTTTATGTTACATGTCAATGATTGGATGATGGAGTTGATGGCTTTGTGGCCAAGATTGCAGGTAATATGAAGATGAGTGGAGGGGCAGATAATGCTGAAGAAGCAGAAAGGCTGCAGAAGGACTTGGTCAGTAGAATGGGCGAAGTAGTGATATACGGTGTCAGGAAGTATATGGTTATGCACTTAGGTAGAATAAATAAAAGCGAAGTACACTGCAGATACTGTGGTCAAATCAACACGTACAAACAAGCTGGATGATCTCAGCAGGTCAGGCAGCATCAGTTGAAATGAGTAAACGTTTCGGGCTGAGACCCTTAGTCAGGACTGAAGGGGCGGGGGGAGAGTGGAAGGTGCCAGGTGAAAAACCAATCAGAAGAAAGATCAAGGGGTGGGGGAGGAGATAGACTGGAGGTGAAGGAATGTAAGGGGAAAGCACTGTGGGTGGTAGAAGAAGGCAGATTCATGAGAGAGGTGATAGGCAGCTAGAAGAGGAGGCAGAGTGAAAGTGGGATGGTGGAAAGGAGAGGGAGGGAATTACAGGAAGTTGGAGAATTCGATTTTCATACCAAGGGGCTGGAGACTACCCAGACAGTATATGAGGTGTTGCTCCTCCAATCTGAGTTTGGCCTCATCATGGCAGTAGAGGAGGGCATGTATGGACATATCCGAATGGGAATGTGAAGCAGAGTTGAAGTGGGTGGCAATTGGGAGATCCTGTCAGTTGTGGCGGACAGAGCGGAGGTGCTTGACGAAGCGGTCCCCCAATCAGCGTCGGGTCTCGCCGATGTAGAGGAGGCCGCACTGGGAGCACCAGATGCAATAGATTACCCCAACAGACTCACAAGTGAAATGTTGCCTCACCTGGAAGGACTGTTTGGGGCCCTGAATGGTGGTAAGAGAGGAGGTGTAGGGACAGGTGTAGCACTTACGCTTGCAGGGATAAATACCAGGTGGGAGGGATGTGTTGTCCAGGCAGTCACAGAGGGAACGATCTCTGTGTAAAGCAGAGAGGGAAAGATATGCTTAGTGGTGAGGTCCTGTTGAAGGTGGCAGAAGTTGCGGAGGATGATATGCTGGATCCAGAGGCTGGTGGAATGGTAGGTGAGGACAAGGGGAACACAATCCCTGTTGTGGTAAAATAAAAGCATAGGCTATTTTCTAAATGGAGAGAAAATTCAAAAATCTGAGGTACAAAGGGACTTGGGAGTCCTCGTGCAGGATTTCCTAAAGGTTAATTTGCAGGTTGAGTCTGTGGTGAGGAAGGCAAATGTAATGTTAGCATTCATTTCAAGAGGACTAGAATATAAAAGCAAGATGTGTTACGTGGAGCCAGCAATAATAGATGTGGAATGGAGTCAGGGAATTGCAAAACAACTTAGTTTATTAACAGTCAAGCAGAAACATAGAATATTAAACAAGCAACTAACTTAAAATTAAGTTAACGGTGCTGTGTCTATAGCTCCCAAACGGTTAAACTTAGAAACAATTCTTAACAGAGTCTTACTGGAGCACAGTCTCAGAATGTCAGTTCAGAAAGTTTCAAGGATTCACAGGGTAATTGAGAGGAAAGACTTACAGTTTCGAAGTGTAGCGAAGAGATGATCTTGAAGACGGAGATTCAAAATACAGCAAAGAAGCAAGTCTCACAGAGATACGCCAGAAACGGCCACCGTACCTTTCCGAAGGCAATTCGGCAGACACGTAGTATCTCTCGAATGCTGATCTCACAAAACGGTCACCGTACCTTTACAGTGGAAGCGAGTTCATGATGCAGTCTGTTTTGAAAAGTCTACAAAGTGTCCACAAAAAGTGAGAATTTCACCACGTAATTTACAGAAGTCCCTTTTCCAGGACTGGTCACCACTCACCCGAGACTTTGCAGGGGTCACCAAAGTGGGAGCCAAAAGTCCATGTTTCAATTATGAAATGCGTCACCTCCGAAATGCACAACGTTATCAACTACCCACTCTCTTTTGGGTTCGATTGAAGCTTGCACTAAGGACTCTGCTGTCCAACCACAATGACTCTCCACCAAAGTGTGTCTCTCTGGAGCAATCTCACTGCTCCTTTTATACTCTTGGGGTAGGTCCTCGCATGACATTCTCAGAAACAAAGTCACAGATTCCCAGTACATATGTCACATACCATCCCAGGAATTGAAACTGGAGTTCATAACAGATGTAATATTGAGGCTTTATAAAGCACTGGTGAGGCCTTTCTTGGAGTATTGTGAGCAGTTTTGGGCCCTTATCTGAGAAAGGATATTCGGTCATTAGAGAGGGTTCAAAGGAAGATTCACAAAAATGATTCTGAGATTGAAAGGCTTATCATATGAGAAGTGTTTGATAGCTCTCGGCATGTAATCAATCACTGAAATTTAGAAGAATGTGGGGAGGGGAATTCTCATTGAAACCTATCAAATGTTGAAAAGCCTTGATAGAATGTGTTTCCTATGGTGAGAGAGTCAAAACCAGAGGACATCCTCTCAAAATAGAGGGACACCTACTTACAGTGAAGATGAGGAACTTCTTTAGCCAGAAAGTGATGAATCTTTGGAATTCGTTGCCACAGCAGCTGTGGAGGCTCAGCCATTGGGTATATTTAAGGCAGAGATTGGTAGATTCTTGATTAGTTGGTCATGAAAGGTTATGGAAGAAGGCAGGAGATCGGAACGGAGAGAAAATTGGATCAACCATGATGAAATGGTGGAGCAGACTTGATGAAACAAATGGCCTAATTCTGCTCCAATATCTTATGATCTTATTGTCTTCCTTTTTGTAGTTTTAATGGGACAGAACCCAATGATTGGCCATAAAGTACCAGTTGGAAGTTGAATTATGTACAGGTTTTATTTCCTGAAGACTGGTCTTCATTTTAGTTAATCCATAATATCACGACACCAGATTGATCCCCAATACTGGGAACTGTCTGTATTGAGAAAAAGAACAAGTCCAAATAGGTATCACACACATGAGAAAATTGCAGATGATGGAAATCCAAAGCAATACATGCAAAATAATGGAGGAACTCAGCAGGCCAGACAGCAGTAAGTGGGCTCTTTTCCATAGGTGCTGCTTGGCCTGCTGGTTTCCTCCAGTATTTTGTGTGTGTGTTCCAGATATGTATATTGTCCTCAAGTTTATTAGAGTTGGCATGTTAATAAAGTAAATAAATTCATGTAACCCAGATTTAATCTACAATGTTTGTTATAAGTGAGGTGATAAATTCTGAATCTGACTGAAGCTTACATTGTATGAATATGAGGTTGTCACACGTATAAAATAAATACGGTGAACAATAGTGTGTTCATACTAGTCAAATAACTGAATAGTTCTTTTTCATGGCAGGTTTTCAACACGACCAGATATAGCAACTGTTGAACCTGTGTATCAGAATGATACTGACTGTTCCAATACTGCAGTGATATCTGCCCGTTCAACACAGCCTACTCGCCTCACCAGCATAATTATAGCAGAGGAAACAGGTAAGTATCAAGTGATTAATATAATTATTTTATAGGATAGACTCAACTACTGTGGATTCTGGTTAATTGAGACACATCGGAACCAATACATTTTGGCTCAATCAGCTACTCCTATTAGGCGAAGTTCATAGAAATAGTTAAAATGGTATAAAAAAGACAAACTGCCATTTAACTGAGTAACAAATGATGTAATTAATGAAATGCAGAATAAATTAGAACACTACCAAAACTATTACAGCATTATAAAACTGTGTTTCTAATAGTTATCAATGGAGGAATTCATTCAGTTTGCACTAACATGTTCTTTTGACTGCAAATGAACAAAATCAGTGCAGACACCTAGTGCAAGTAGTGGACTGCCTTTAAATAGTGCTTTTGATGATTGCATCCTCCAAATCTTAATTTTCATTGTAACATTCAAGATTATTGTCAATACCTTCAAATTCTTCGTAGTTACTAACTTGAGGTAGTGAAATTGTTTCATTTTCTCTCTGGCTGTTTCTGCTATCTCCTAGCTTGAATGCTTGAAACCACAGTTTTGAATTGCCTTACTATTTATTTACCTACTATTTATGACAAAAATCATTGCTTTTTGAACACAAGCATCCAAGTGATGCTGTTTAAAACTGTTTGCTCTAAGCACAGTGTATTGTCTAATGGCTACACAACATGCACGCGACTTACACAAGTTAGAAAATGTTCGACAGCAGTATCCTGTCCCAATTAAGTGAGTGTCCCAAGTAAACAAATGAAATCCCAGCTATTTTCTTGATTTGTTTTTGTTCTTTAAGAGTTGTCCCAAGTAAGCGGTTGCCCTGATTAACCGATGGCCCAATTAACTGGAATCCACTGTACTAATTTGGTACTGAATAAATGACAGAGTGGACATTTGATATTCCTCAATTAGATCTCTCAAAATAGCTTATCCCTCATGATTCAGAACAATTTACTTCTACCCACAATTCTATAGATTCTAAGTTAGCTGCAATATGAGACTCGTACATCCTGCCATTAGTGGGGCAGGAGGTACCTGATAGGATGGATGGGTGGTAGTCTTTCCACCATTTTTGTTGGGCTTTTGAAGAATGTATTCAAGTTCTCAATGCCATTCTGTGCTTCTCAGTTTTAAGTAATAATGGGTCAGTGGTCCTCATGAGTCAGCAGAGATGGTAATTATTTTGAAGTAAGGTTTGAGGATTTTCCTGAACTGTTTCATTTTTCTATCTAGTAATCTCTTGCCTTTTAAGTGTTTTTGGCAGAGACCCCAGCTGACCAATGTAACAGTGTATTAAGCATTGGGCAATGCCACAACTATGCCTTGATATAGTGGATGATAGCGGGCCAAATCTCAAATACCAATGAATCAGTACAGGAAGGTGCTAGAGAGCCTTGAGGAATGTTGTCATGTTGTCATTCTAAGCAGAAAAGCTGGTCATTGACCTTAGGAAGTGGGTCAGCTCACATGCTCCTGTTAACATCAACAGTGCTGAGGTTGAGAGGATGAAAGATTCAAATTCTTAGGAGTAAACTTCACCAATAGCCCGTCCTGTTCCAACCATGTCGATACCATGGCCAATAAAGCACACTAGCATCTACTTCCATTGAAGGCTAAAAGAAATTTGGCATGTCCCTGTCGACCCTTACAAATTTTTATCAATGCAGCTTAGAAGGTATCTTATCCAAATTCACTATGGCTTGATATGGTAACTGTTCTGCTTGTGACCACGAGAAAGAGAGTTGTGGACACAACTCAGCACGTCACAGAAACCTCCTCTCCATGAACTCTGTCTGCAATCCTCGCTGCTTCAGAACAGCCAGCATAATCAAAGACCTCACCCACTGTAGACATTCTGTCTTCTGTCTCCTCCCATTGGGCCGAAGTTACAAAAGCTCAGAAACACATACTGCTTAAGATCAAGGGCAGCAATTATCCCATTGTTGTAAGACTATTGAACGGTCCCAAATAGGATAAAAATGGACTCAACCTCACAATCTAACTTGATATAGTCTTGCACTTTATTGTTTACCTGAACTGTACTTTCTCAGTAACTTTAACACTTTATTCTGAATTCTGTTATTGTTTTTCCTTGTACTATTTTAATATCCTCTTGTAATGAAATGATCTGTATGCAAAACAAAGTTTTTCATTATACCTCACTATATGTGACAATAATAAACCAATTCATCAAAACTCTGGATTATTTGGATTATTTTTCATCTCTCATAATGTAACAGATCCCAATTTCTAGACCAGGAGCATTGCCAAGAGGTGTGCTTGTCTTACTGGCAACACATAATTGTTATGACAATACAGTGCTCCAAATATTTTGTCAGTAGGAAGACTCTGTCAGAGCTAACTTTCTGTTCTTTTTTTTAATTGCCATGTGGAGGGATTACATCTTTTCTGATTCTGGCTTGGATATTGCCCAGGTGGATCAATTTTCTCCATCTGGGATACAGACCAAGGCTTTTTCAGTGTTGAAAAAGAAGTCTTTCTTCATCATATCTGTAGCTTCCAAGTTTGGAATTTAAAAGTTCAAAGTTCAATTTGGGTGTTGGTCTTTTTTATAAGTTGGGTTCTTTTTGGCTTCTTGTTTTGTGGCTGCCTGTGAGCAGACGAATCTCAAGGTTGGGTAATTTATAAATAGACTACTTTGATAATAAATGTACTTTGAACTTTAAACACATACAAACTGTGATAGTTTAATGGAATGTTCTGCTATTATATGTAATGGATTAATGCATTGTCAAGGCCCTGTGTGCTTCAAGATCTCCAGTGAGAGGCACAATAGGAATAATCAAATTATTGGAAAGGAAATGTAAGTTGTCCACTTAGGACATGCCCTCTTCTCATTACTACCATCAGGGAGGAGATACATACACTCAGACATTTTAAAAACAGCTTATTCCCCTCCAATTTCTGATCGGTTCATAAACCCATGAACACTACCTCATTATTCTGCTCTCTTTTTGTACTTTTTTAATATATTTATTGTAAGTGATGATGTCGACTCAGGCCTGAGAGGCCAGCGGCAGGCATTTTCATGCCTTACAAGGCGCAGAACGAAAGACTGTGTGGCACGCCACTCCTCTCACAGGCATTTTGCAGAATTTTACTTTTACTTTATGAGGTCGTGTTGTGAGCTCAACACTCAACCCGGCACGGATGGAAAGCATACTCGGGAACAGCCCGACTGGAATCGAACCCAGGAGCCTCCATTCTGGAGTCCGGTGCTGATGTCACTGCGCCACCAGCCGACCTAATATAGTTACAGTAATTTATAGTAGTTCTTATTTGTATTCCACTGGGCTGTGCTAGATTGAATTGAACTGAAACTTAATGTTCGTGGACTGTCTCAATGACTTTGTAGTTTGATATTTTATATTTTTTTTTACTATTTGCATGATTTGTTCATTTTTTTGCATATTGTGAGTTTGATGTTTTCCTTTGAATGGGTTCCATGATTTTCTTTTTTTCGTAGATGTGTGTAAGAGAGCAAATCTCAGAGTTGTATACTGCATACATATTTTGATAATAAATGAATTGTGAATTTTTGACATACAGTATGTCAGTGATAATAAACCTAATTTTAATCCACTGTATACCTCTCAATTAGCAACAATACAACAGATACTGTGGGCAGTATGTGTATGTTTTGTGGTAAAAGGCTTTGCAGTTAGTTGTGTTTCCAACATTGTAGCACTGATTACACTTCAAACAACATTTCAGAGTGAAAGCATTTTGCAGTGCTCAAAATTTGTGCAAGGTGGTTTATTGTGCCTTTGAATTGCTAGGAAAATGGGAAGCTAAATTTAAATGATGCTCTTTGCTATTTGTATTGTAATATAGTTAAATATTTCATGATGTTCATGTTTCTAATCTCCTGCAAACTCAACCTTACCTCTGTCAAAAAATTTGAATTTGAAATGCATTAAATGGTGCAGTTTGTTTTTTCACACATCGACTTCAGTTTTAAATAGCTTTTTACATGTTTATATCTGCCTTTCCCATACAATTGACTGGAGTCATGCTGCTTACAATTAATTTGTTGGGCTAATGTACCAAAAATTAAAATCCAAATTAAAATTCATACAGCATGTGATGTAGCTAGTTCAAGTTTAATTGTCATTCAACCAAACACACTTAAACATCTAAACAAAACAGTGTACTTCTGGGGCCAAGATGTAAAACACAGTCCACGTAGTTACACACAGCACATACACATACAGTCACAAAAGGTAGCCTAAAGATTAATGAGACATGGGGTGTTGGCCTGGAGCCTCATTTCTGCAAGAACAAGTATGCAACAGTTCCTCATCTCATGCTGGTTCAGCTGCAGACTGACAGATGAAGGCAATCCAGTTTATCATCCTTGGAGCGAACAGTGGAGAGCAGCACTGACGGGAGAGCCAGCCTTCAGCCCTGCAAGGGTTCTGGCAGCCCCACACCTCCTCCCGTGCATGGCTGTAACAGGCAGCCAGGTGGCTGGATTCCCCAATAGCCAAGGCCACGCAGCTCCCATGACATCAATCTTACCGATGAACCTGATGTTGTGCATTTAACATTTCTGTAGTAAGTGAATAATGCAGTAAATATATTGTTTGATTAAGCATTCTTGTTCATTTAAATAATTCAGTGCTGTTATATGTATGAAGTACGTGAATGGCAAATGTCATCATACGACCTAGTCATACATGCAGACCTCGCTAAATGTAAAAAAACTAAGTTAGACTCTCATTCCTGGTTCCGTCTTTTTCTTGCAATTCAAGTTGTGTTTTGGAGTTACAAAACATAACAGTAGCAATGAGCAAGTTTAAAACAAACCTGAAACAACTGCCTGCCTGTTGAAGTGTAGCGAGATGTTCAAGTTTTTTAAAAAAAAACTGCATAGCATGTGCTCTTTAGAAAAGAAGACGGGTGTGGTCGTTCTTTTTTAAAAGGCAAGAAATAGAAGAATTTATGCTTCATAAACAGTAAGTACTGTCTGATTTTTAAAAAAGAGCAGAAATAGTTGGTTACATCAGAAAGATTGACATTCCATTGCACAATGGACAACTGGCTCAATTGAGCCAATTGAGCAGAATTTTGAAGCAAATGAAATTGCCAGTGAAAAGTGAGTGCCAATTTTGCAGTGTGTTAGATTTAAAGACATACAGTTTGTTTAGATGCTTGATTGCTCCAAATAATCCAGCTGAAATAAACTTTGCTGATATTGTGAAAGTAATGCAGGAACATTTAGAACTGAAACCATTGTTGGTTATAGAACATTTTAGGTTTCATAAGCAGAATCACAAGGAAGGGGAATCCATTTCAGCATACATGGCTGAATTGAAGAAGTTGGCTGAGCATTGCCAGTTCAGTAATAGGCTTAAAGATGAACTGAGAGATTGTTTAGTTTGTGGAATCTTACAAGAAGACATTCAGAAATGGGTCATAACTGAGGCACAACTTACAGCTATTTCAACTGCTCTTTTAAATGTATCTGTGGAAACAGCAGACAGATGCCATTGAGTTGTAGTCGGGAATGAAAGTGAGTGTGCATAAAATTGTAATATCTAAACAGTAACTGGCCTGGCTGAACAATTTGTGTTATCACATACTGTACAACAAACTAATGTAGATTTAAAGGCAAAGTTTGCAGAAGATGCAACAAAGTAGGACACACAAAGAGCATGTCGGGCAGGCAAAAATAAATGGACTGCACAGGGAAGAGAAAAAGTCTAGTTGCAGTTTCAAAAAGAACACTAATCTGCATGCTATTGATGAAAAATTGTATAATGATAGTGACACAGAACTAGGTGCCCTTGAGATTTACACTGTGAAAACTAACAATAGACAATCAATGTAGCTTACACCAGATTAATTAAAATGGAATTTGACACTGGCTCAGCTGTTTTAGTCATTCCACAGAATGAGTTTGAACATAATCAACCAAGAACTTATACTGGAGAAAAGAAAACTCCTGTGGGAATGACATTTGTAACAGTGAAATACACCAACCAACAAGCCACATTACGCTTGTATATGGTAAAAACAGGAGGGCCAGCATTGTGAGGCTATGATTGGCTGAGACAACTACAACTTGATTGGAGATGCATCCACCATTTGCATGCCATATACCCTGCAATAGAGTCAACTAAAAGTATATTACGAAAGACACTGATGCCACATATGTCTCCATGAGGTACACCATGAACCACTGCCCAAGAGAGGGAAACAGATGTTGGTGCCAACCTCTGTGCCTCTGGTTTGAAAGCGTATTGGACCAAAAAAAGACCATGCTGCTCAGAGGGATAATGAAAGTGGCTACACCAGTTTTTGTAGGTAACATATCTGAGAAAACTTGATATGATAATCAGGCAGTTACTTGTGAAATGGGACTTGGTTTTAAGCTGGAAGAGAGTTCAAGGAGCTTCAGGAAAGTTGCAAGCATTCAACTGTTGTAAGTATAAAGAGCAAGAATCTACATGTATTAAAATTATTGCCTGAACTTCGAGTGAGAGGTGAAAAGCTGCTTGTTAAGTAAATGCAAAGATCAAAGCCCAGCTGGATGAATAGAAGGTCAAAAAAAAAGGAGTCAATGGGGATATGAAGACAGAGGATTTGTCAGATAATGTGGATGAGACCAAGAGGAGAGATCAGATCTCAAAGGGAGCAATAGAAGGGTTGATAAGAGTACTCCAGTGAAGTAAATGCACCTTCCTTAGATCAAGATGCACAAACTGGAAGAAAAAAAGAAAATGAGAAGAAAGGGGTCCATTAACTCTCAGACCATTTCCTGTAGTCCTAGAGTCAACTCCCACAACCACCATGGAGGAGGACTCAGACTCTGAGATTGTTTCACAGCTACAGTTCTCTCCTGCCAACCAGAGTGATTCCCCCTAGTCAGGAAAGATATTACACAAACAAGATAATTTGCAGATGCTGGAATTCCAAGCAACAACCACAAAATGCTGAGGAACTCAGCAGTGATATTCTGTCTGGGTAGCCTCCAATCTATTGGATGACATTTATTTCTCAAAGTTATGGTAATTGCCCCCCTCCCACCATTCCCCATTCTCATTTCCCTCTCTCACCTTATCTCCTTACCCGCCCATCACTCCCTCTGGTACACCTCCCCCTTCCCCTTCTTCCATGACCTTTGTCCTTTCCAGTCAGATTCCCCCTTCTCCAGCCCTTTATCTCTTTCACCAATAGACTTTCCAGCTCTTTGCTCCTCCCCTCCCCCTCTCCTGGTTTCACCTATCACCTACACACTTGTACTTGGTCCTCCCCTCTTGTACCTTCTTACTCCTCATCTTTTTTTCTCCAGTCCTGATGAAGGGCATCATCCCAAAACATAACTGTTTAATGATAATTATAATAATAAGTACTTTATTGATCCTGAGTGAGAAATTATTTTGTTACAGCAGCAAAATTTAAAATCACACTTAGCAGTGTGCAGACTTACCTAATCATATACACAATAATGTACCAATGTGCAATGATAATGTACGAATAATAAAGCAGAGACTATTGTACTATGATGTGTCTTCTCCTTTTGCATAGAGATTAACTGTTGTATATGCTTATTGCATTTGGTAGGAAAGATTTCCTGTAACAATCCTTGTGACAGTGGAGCTGAATGAATCTGTTTGAAAAAGTGCTACTAATTTAGTAAGTCATGGAGAGGATGTGCCAGATTGTCCATAATGGATAACAGTTTGTTTAGTGACCTTCTTTCCACCACTAACTCAAAAGAGTTTGGGTTGTATCTAAGGATGGATCCAGCCTTTTTGATTAGTTTTTTTAGACGTTTTGCATCACCAGCACTGATGCTGTTTCCTTAACATAAACCACAAAGAAGACTGCATTCACTACAATAGACTGGTAAAACATCTCCAACTCCTGCCGTACACATTAAAGGATCTCAGCTTCCTTAGAAAATAGAGTCTGCTCTTCCCCTTCTTGTAAACAGCCTTGGTGTTGGTTTTCCAGTCAAGTCTGTTGTTGAGGTGAACACCCAAGTATTTGTACTCCTCTACCACTGCAACCTCTTCTCTCAGAATGTATACAGGACTCGTCACAGTCCTCTTCCTCCTAAAATCAATCACCATCTCCCTGGTTTTGGCCACATTTAGGAGCAGGTGTTTCCTCATGCACCACTGCACAAACTTGTCACCAATTCTCTGTATTCCATCTCCTGTCCATCTTTGATACATCCAACCACTGCAGAGTCATCAGAGAGCTTCTGCAAATGGTAAGACTCAGAGTTGTGTGAAAGTCTGAAATGTACAGTGTGAACAGAAACAGAGACAGGACTGACCCTTGTAGCACCCCAGTGCCACTCACCACCACCTCAGGCAGAGAACTACCCAGCCATGGAAACTGGGGTCTATCTGTCAGGTAGTCAGTAACCAAGGAGAAAGTGGATATGTCTACATCCATCCTTTGCAGCTTCTCGCTCAGAAGTAGTGGCTGGATTGTATTGAAGGCACTAGAGGAACCAAAAAGTGTGATTCTCCCAATGCCACCAGTATCATCCAGGTGGGAGTGAGCTTGCTGCAACAGGTAAATGATGGTGAAGAAGTTTCCCCTAATGTTTCTTTTAAATTTTTTACCTTTTACCCTCAATCCATGACCATTGGTTGTAGTCCCACCCAACCTCAGCAGAACAAGCCTTCATGCATTATTGTAGATCCTTTCCAGCTTTCAAATCAGTGGTATGGATAATTGCATGGTTTCTACGAAGGATTTTACCATTGCTCCTACAACTGCACAGTATAGCCTCGTGACTAGAACTTAAACATTAAAAAAATCTTCTGAATAGTTGAAGGCTGGTTTTCAGGGTAGATGAGCATTTCAGCTATCAGTGTAGAATCCTGATATAAAAAGTTCTGTAATGTTTACATACTAAGATAACTCTAAAGCACACTGTAGATAAATCCTGCCTTATAGCAATTCAGATCATGGAAATTCACCCTTAGGGAATTCAAAAATTGTAGTAAAAAAATCCTGGGATAAGGAATTTACAAAATAATTCCAACAAAATTTACGCGGAAGTAAGAAGTGAATACACACTTTTCAACTCACACTTTTCCTAATGCATGTGCAGATGACACAGCTTCACATTACGGAAAATCATAATATGGAACGTTTTCTACACATCCCCTGCCCCACCATCTAATCCAGGGTCACCTGCTCTGCATTTGAATGAGCAGTTTGAAAATATTGGTCAGGAATTAATAGCTTCTTTTCACTACCTGTGGTTTATAATATGTAAATGAAGTGTAATATGTTGCTTACAGCAACCGGTTGTGCTAAAAGATCAAAATGCTTCTGTTTAACAGCTGTCAACTTCGTTCAAAGAATTTGGGTGAGCTCATGTTGACTTAACTATTGAAGTCTGTTTCTGAAAACCAGAAGATCATTGGAAACTCCTGTATCAATTAGTGTCAGAGCTAACGTGAAGCTTGCTGCTTTGTCCTTAACTGTATAATTCTGTACACTTTTTCAGGCTTTAAAAATCTGATTGCTAAATTTTTTTCAGAAGAAGCCATCGTTTAAAATAAGAATGTAACTAAGTAAGACAATTACAGATTTCCACTTCCACTTTTCCATTCATATCTTTCCACTGCTTGTTAAAACACCTAGAGGAAATGATGTATTTATTGTAAAATATATACAATAAGACATAGGAGAAAAATCAGGCCATCTGGCCCATCAGATTTGCTCCACCATTCCTTCAAGCTGATTTATTATCCTTCTCAACCCTATTTCCCTGCTTTCCCTCCATAACCATTGGTGCCCTGATTAATCAAGAAACATCAACCTCTGTTCTAAATGTACCCAATGACTTGACTTCACAGCCATCCATGGCAATGAATTCCACAGATTCATCACCCTCTGATTCTATCTCACCCACTATAGGAAACATTCTCTCTATCTAGGCCTTTTAATATTCAATAGGTTTCAATGGGATCCTGCTTCATCCTTCTAAATTCCAGGGAGTACAGCCTCAAAGCCATCAAATACTCCTCATGCGTTAACCCTTTTTTCCGTGGAATCAATCTCGTGAACAACTTCTGAGCACTCTCCAATGACAACAAGTAAAGGTGATTAAGGGGCCCAAAATTGCTTACTGTACTCTTAAGTATGGTCTGACCAATGCCTTATAAAGCCTCAGCATCTCATCTTTGCACTTATATTCTATTCCTCTCAAAATGAATGTTAACATTGCATTTGTCTTCCTTATCAATGATTCAACCTGCAAGTTAACCTGTAAGGAATCCTGCACTAGGACTCTCAAGTCCCTTTGCACCTCTGAGCTTTTAATTTTATCCCCATTTGGAAAATAGTTTTCACCTTTGTTTCTTCTACCAAAGTGTAATACTTTACACTATATTCAATCTGCCACTTCTTTGCCATTCTCCCAGTCTAAGTCATTCTGCAGACTTCCTGCTTCCTCAGCTCCACCTGCTTCTCCACCTATCTTTGTATCATCTGCAAACTTGATTACAAAGCTATCAGTTCCATCATCTGCGTCATTGACATATAGCAAGAAATGAAGGGGTCCCAATAGCAGTCCCTGCAGAACACCACCAGTCAGCAGCAGCCAACCAGAAAAGGCCCCTTTCATTCCCACTCTTTGCCTCCTGCCAGTCAGCTAATCTTTTATCCATGGTAAATTGTAGTAATATAGATTATAGTTGCAATGTTGTTGGAGTGGTGCTCACCATTTTGGGGTGAATATTTGGACAAGTAAAGTTATTAGCACATTTGTTGAGGGTCACTGGCATGTTTCACTGTTGGTAATCATCATAATTCCCTTTGCAGACAATATATCCTATTACTTCAAGATGCTTTGTGATTCTCAAAGGCAAAGAAAAGTAAATATAACTTATTAAGAGACACAAATTTTCTTTCTTGCATGTACTGATAAATTTTTAAAAGTAATGTGCATCAGAATATATTTCCTGTGCAATGATTAATGAATCTTGGATAAACAATTGAAAATGATCTGCAAAGCAGTAATATAGTTTTTTTCATCAGTGACAGGACAGGTGTTGCGGTGTGATGTAATGGTGGATATAATAAACCAAATTGAAATTGTATCAACAACTCGGGAATTGTACGTGGATGACTCACTGTTAAAATTAACAGTTAGAGCCTTGGATGAAGAAGGTATGATTGCTTTGTAATATTCTTCAGAGACATTTATATTTTATCCACTTAATTGTTGTCTCATTTTTAATTTCCAATGCCTGATCTGATGATTATAAAGTGTCATTTCCTTTTCAAGGAACATTTCTTCTGGATTTATCTGTTGCTAAGTACAATTCTTTATCTTTCCCAAGTAGTTATTTATCATCTTTGAGACACTGTACAATTAACATCACAACCAATCTCAATCTCACTTTATCTCAGCTAGAAATGTGTCTGTAAATATTGTAAGTCACGGAGTAACTTACCAACAGGTTTATTGGATTTTTTTTTCTTCATTTCTATAGTGTAGGAAAGTTGAGGCTAATTGGAGTGCTACAGCCACCCGGGCTAAGAGCAGCCAATTTAGGAGAGGATCACAACTAAACCAAGTACTTTCCTAATCCAGAGCTCAGCTTATTTGACCATTGGAGAAAGACACAATCTTTCATCTACAAAATCCATTTACATGGTTTTAACATAGTAGAGCAATTTCCATCAATGCTCAACAGATCAGAAATAGATGAGCTTGGGTGTCTGGGAAGTTAAGGAGGTACAAAGAAATGACAGAGGTAGAAAGGAGCAAGATCATAAAAGGATTAGAAAGCAAGGATGAGAAATCTAAAATGGAGTCTGCTTAAACAGGCATTAGTGTGGCTAGGAAGCAAAGGAGTGCTGGCTGACCAATTAAGTAGTCTATGCACTGATACAAGCAATTTACAACAACATTTATCTTCTGTACAAGCATTCTCTTGGCCCATCTCATATATTCCATCCTCCTGTGTTTATCTAGCTTCTCTTATTTGGTTGGATTTTCCAAAAACTATGTTATTTTGAGCAATATGGTCCTGGGATCAATATTCTGAGAGAGACCAAATCCCAGTTTAACTTCATTTCAGGGCCTTGCATACCATTAGTGACCAGTTTCACCCGAAATGGGATTGACAACCAGTGAGTTCTCACCCCATATGATAGGTGCCCCCCCCACCACCACTCATACATCTGTTAAAATTGGCAAATGACAGAATGTTGTGAACGTTTCATAATCATTCTTGTTTTAATTTTAAAGTCAAATGATTGTTATTAATAGAAATGTGATTTGGTAGGTGATAAAAAGTAATGCTCATGTCTACTTTTCACCTTATGGAAAACTGAAGTAATTAAAGTTTGTATTGGTAGTTTATATTTAAGACTTTAAACTGTGATTTTATGGATGAAGAGGTGTGCAGTATAAGTCACATGAGTCACAGATCAAATTTGACCATATTTATTAGGTATTGTGTGCTCAATTCATAAGGAGCAAAAGTTATTACATTCTAATAAGTTTTATGTCACAAATAAAAAGTTCTAGAGACAGCAGAGAATGAGCAGAATTTGAGTTGGTAGAGGAGGAAGGAAGTCCAAAGAGAAAACGACAGTGAAACAGGAGGCTCTGAAGGTTTTTAATGATGGCTCAAAAGATGTCAGAATGGAAAACTGGAAGGAATGTACTCCAGGAAGAGCAGATTCACTGAAGGGAAATAGTAGAGCTGGGGGGAGGAAGACTAAGAAAATGTATCTCAAAGGTCTGGTAATATTTAGACTACAAGGAAATGTGTTCACACAGGATGCAACTATGTATTTGTTAGGTTGCTCCTTGAAGAGTGACTAATGCAACAGTTCTGAAAGGTGCAGGGAAGGAATGCTAAGCTCCATAGGGCAAAGTGCACTGTCAGGAGGTCAACACTGCATTTTAAGCATGCATCTAAATTGGGCTGAGTGGAAAAGCTGGAAAATCCCAGAATAACTGCAAGCATATTTGACCTACTCCTTTGACTTCTTTACCTAATTAAAATAGCGCTAAAACTAGTATTTGCACAAACAAATTTGGTTAGAATGTTCCATTCACTGTTTTACATGGTTATTGATTTACCTTCTACACTGAAATTTGTCATAATTGTACCTTTCATTTTCTAATGATGGAAAATGGATGTAGTGGCATAACACTTAAGGTACCAGACTAGCATTCCATGGTGCCATTTGTAAAGGTAACCAGAACACAGTGAATGCAGAAACCAGAAAATATCTTCACACAAAAGATACCCTCCATTTTGCTCTGTGGCGCTGCAATTGTGCTAATTGTGATAGTCTCAGAATTCCTAATCATAAAGTCCTAAATGGGGATGTATGCTGACAATTGCATAATGTTCATAGCTCTTCATCAAATGAAGCATCCTGCACTTGAATGTATGTAACACTGAAACAACATTCGGGCACAAAATGACAAGTAACAAAATCATTATTGTCAAAAAAGTCTTTCACCAATAGGAGGGATTCTAACCATCAGTCCTTCATCATTGCAGACACTAACTCTTGGAGCCCTCTGCACAGCAGTGCTCTGGGAGCATCTTCACCAGGACAGCAAAGTTCAAAAATAGTTGTCACCACCTTAAGGACAGTCAAGATGGTTAATAAAGACCAGTTTGCCAATAACACCAAGATCCTTAACATGAATGTAGTTAAAAAAAAAGTGGATTTGTTTTGTCTTTTATTTTCAAGGAAATACTTTTAGCAGCTTGGAAGGATTTGCTTTCGATTGGACCATTGTGAAGAATGAAAGTGTAGATAATAATTCTGAGTCAACCCATAAAATTAGGTAAGCAACAGCAGGGTTATTTCTTTGAAATTTGATTTTTTTATAAATTAATCAATTATTTCACATTATTTGACAGTAAATGGAAATAATAAGGCTGTTGCTGTAAGTATATTGCAAATATAGTTAGTTGATGTGAAATAAATATGGGGTTATTATACTTAAAGGTCTTATACTGTATATATAATTTTGATTTAATTTGATCAGGTTGCTTTTGTTTCATCATTAAGGCTGATAATTTTCCTTTCACTTTTTACTTTGCTGGGAGATAATTTCTCTCAGTTCTGTAGTCTTCTGTGATGCTGCACATTTGACTCAAATTGCAAGAAACTCTTAAATGTCAGGTTCTTGGGCCTCTTAGTTATGCTAGTCAAGTAATAATTGGGAAATATTTGATGATGGCAAGGGTTTAATACCAGTTCCATATTTTACTACTGTATATTCCTTGGAAATAATTTATTTGACTGAAATTATAAACACTGCATTTAAGCAACAGTAGGCATACTTCATTATTTATTCCAGTGGTTTGAACTGATGGAATGATGGTTTTAAAAGACTTACCAGTTTTAAGAGTTTTTCCAGGTTGAGTATATTGCGCAGGTAATTATTTGGCACATATCCAATTCATCTGCCTATTTTTCAAAATGGTCAATTTCACATTTTTTTTGCTGGATAATTACTGTAATTTTTGTATCTTTTCACTATTTTTGTCAGAATACTGAAGTTTTCAGAATCTACCTATTTACCACCTCCACACATAGCAACAATGGAAAAAGAAGGAAAGCAAGGAGACATCATTCTTGTGTCTGGGTTAATGACTGGTACTGCTAACTTGAAAGCACGATTGCAGGAAACCATATATAAGGTACCGGTTATTTTTCTTACTTTATTTATGCAAGAAACCAATTACTTAATAAAAAGTTATTTCGCTCTTTTTAATATTGTTGGTCAAAAGAAGTATACATATCTTTGCAATGAACATGATTGCATCTTAATTGAAGTGCACTGCAATGTATTTATTTTACTTTGGAGATACAGCAAAGTCACATAAAAATATACAGTACTCTGCAAAAAAGTCTTAAGCACTTGTAAAAAATGCTGTAAAGCAACAATGCTTTCAAAAATAATGAACTGAAAAGTTTATTAATATAAAAAACTTTAATATAAAGAGCAGTAAACAGTAAAAAAAGTAAATCAAACCAATACTTGGTGTGACCACCCTTTGCCTTTAAAACTGCACCAATTCTGTTAAGTGCACTGCCATGTAGTTTTATAAGAAAATCGGTTGGCAGGTTGTTCCACACATTCTTCAGCAGACTTTGGCTGTCTCGCTTGCTTCCATCTCTCCAGGTAATCCCAGATGACGTTGAGATCATCTGTGGAGGCCATACCATCTGAAACTATATTAAAAAATCTAGCATACAATGAAACTTTTGCTTTCTATTATCACAGCTAATTTTCTGTAGGTCTTTTGGAATTCACATACGTGGTTGTAAAAAAATATTTTAGTAAAACTAAGTACAAATTAGGACAATTCAGTATCCATAGGAGCAGCATCTTCCGAACACAGCAAAATATTTATTAGCTTCCTTTTACAGGTTGCACCAGAATTTCATGACACTGGGTTAATATAAAATCTCTACTGTTAGATCTCTTCACATGCTGATATAACATCTCTTCACATACTGTGCAGCAACATAATAGGTTGCTGTAGATATAAGAGAAAGCACTGATTGGGAGATACAACTTTAGTATAGGTGGCTACACCCAGTTTTTCATAACGATCATTGGCTCAAAAACCTGATCAGCTTCTAGCTGTAGCTGGCTTTGTCCATAATTTGAATAAATTCTGCCAACAGTTCTGTTTTGATAGTTGGCTAAATCCACTTAGGGAACCAACTGTCAAAATTGCCAAACTATTAGAATATTCATACTAATCATGCTATTCCTTTCATTAAATTATTAAAATGTTTTAGTAATGAAAAATATAATCACTAAAAATGTATAGAGCAATCATTTCAAATCATGTATGTGTATTAACTGATGCTTCATTGCAGCCTTTTCTCTTAATTGAAATACATGAAGTTATGCCTGGCGCAGCTTCATTGGGCAGGGAGCACCTTGAAGTTGCTATTGTGACACTGAATTCCATGAGAACTGCAATGTCAGACACAATAAAACAACACTGGCAAGGCATCTCTTAGAAATTTGGGCTGTTTGTGTTCATGCATGCATGGAATTAGAATTGGTTTATTATTGTCACATATACCAAGATTCAGTGAAAAGCTTGCTTTGCATGCTGTTCATTCAGATCAGATCATTGCACAGTGCATTGATGCAGAACAAGGTTAAACAATAACAGAATGCAGAATAATGTATAACAGTTACAGAGAAAGTATAGTGCGTGTAAATAATTAAGGTGCAATATCATAACAAAGTAGACTGTGAGGTCAAGAGTCCATCTTATCATACTAGGGAACCATTCAATAACATTGGGGTAGTCATTCAATAGCCTTATAACTGGGTGTTTCAATAGGGGTATTGGGCTTTCTCATAGTTGCAGAGGGAGAAGTGAACAATTCCAGATAGAACTGCCAGTATTTCTGGAGAAAATCACTGTGGCTAACTATTCTTCAGTAACATAACAAAGGGAAAATTAACAGTCTTCCAAAATCATGTGTAATGCCACCCCTCAGCCTGCCTGCCTGTCCTTTCCATTCAGTGTGTATTGTTGGATGTTCAGCTCCTAGCCTCGACTTAGTGATGCCCACAATGTCATATCCACCAATCTCTAACTGTGCTACAAGATCAGCTACCTTATTCTGTATACTGTGTGCATTCGAATATAACACCTTCAGTCCTGTATTCATCATCCTTTTCGATTTTGTCCCCATATTACACTTCTCCTCATCCCACTGACTGTAATTTTGTCCTGTCATCTGCCTGTCCTTCCTCAGAGTCACATTACACAATGCCTTGACTTGTACACCACCTGTTCTATCAGCCCTATCGGTCCCTGTCAATTTAGTTAAAGCTCTCCCAAAAGCTCCAGCAAAACTGTCTGCAAGGATATTGGTCCCCCTCAGGCTCAGGTGTAACCTGTCCTTTCAGTACAATTCATACCTTCCTCAGAAGAGATCCCAGTGAACCATAAGTCTGATTCCCTGTCCCCTCTACCACTTTTTTTTTTCCACTCATTTGCCTGTACTATCATCCTATTCCGGTCCTGACTAGCACATTACACTGGGAGTAATCCAGAGATTACTGTCTTGGGGATAATGCTCTTCATCCTCTTCCCTAACTCCCTATTATCACTGCGCAGAATTTCTTCTCCCTTTCTACCTATGTCATTGATGCCAGTGTGCACCACAGCATCCTCCCTCTTGAGAATTTTCTGGAGTTGCTCTAAAACATCCTGGGCCCAAGCACCTAGGATGCAACAAACCATCTTGATGGCACTTCACACCATAGAACCTCCTCTTCATCCCCCTCACTATTGAGTCTCCTAACACTATCACTCTGAAAACTTTCCCTTCTCTACTGAGCCTCAGAGCCAGCCAAGTGCCATTGGCCTGGCTGCTGTTGTGCCCTGATAGGTCATCCCCTGAAGCAGTATTCAAAGGGTTATATTTGTTGCAGAGGGGAATGGCCACAGGGAAACCCTGCACTAACTGTTTACTTCTGTTAACACTAAGTGCACTGCAGATGCTGTGGTCAAATCAAGACGTACAAAAAAGCTGGATGAACTCAGCAGGTTGGGCAGCATCTGTTGAAAGGAGCAGTCAACATTTCAGGTTGAGACCCTTCGTCAGGACTAAAGGAGGGGGTAGGGGCCCTATAAAGAAAGTTTACTTCTGTTTACTCTTACTTCTGATGGCCACACATTTACTGTCTGAAGCCTGCTGTCTGGGTGTGACCACTTCAGTAAAAATCTCACCGGTGAAGTTTTCAGTCTCCTGGATGGTCCTGAGTACATCCAGCTCCAGTTCCTTGACCTTACCAGTCAGGAGCTGTGGTTGGATGCATTTCCTGCAGTCATCAAGGAATCCATTAGGTACCCTACAATCCCACAGCTTACAGGAGGGGCATTCCAATGCCTTATCTACTATTCTGCCTACACCTGTTATACTTCTAACTTCTGAAGCCTAAGTTCAAGCCTACGCCTGTTCACACCTAAGCCCACTAAGCCAAAGCCTGGCCATTTTAACACTATCCACTACAACGGCCACTCTGATTACACCTCACTTCTTTTTACTGGCCCCTGTCGAGTCCCCGAGAACTTGTTATGATTGCAGCCTGTCAAAAAGTTCGAAAGGCCCTGGGCTCTTTTTCAATGATGCCAGAACACAAATGAAAATGCGCTATAAACTACTGAAAATGTGCTATAAACTATGGCATGTTAGCACAATACTTTACAGTAGCGGCAACCCGGGTTCAGTTCCCACCACTGCCTGTAAGGAGTTTGTACATTTTCCTTGTGACCACATGGGTTTCTTTCGGGTTCTCCGGTTTCCTCCCACAGTCCAAAGATGTACCAGTAGCTAGGTTAATTGGTCATTGTAAATTGTCCTGTGATTAAGCTAAGATTAAATCGGGGGGTTGAGGGCAGTACGGCTCGAAGGGCCAGGAGGACATATTCCATTCTGTATCTCAATAAGTAAATAAATCCAAATGTCTTTTTCTTAATAAGCTAATAGTAAACAATAAATGATCACAAAATGTAATTGTAGGGAGTTAAAATGTGAACCTCCTGAAAAAAGCATTCTTATTTATTGGTCATTTAACTTGTATTTTGGCTACATTTAGGTGGATTTTTTGTGTTGTCAGTTAATTTTTTTCAATATGTACATTTTCAAAGGGGTTCAAGCTGATTTTGTGAAGCAACCAATCTTATTAGTGGAGATATGCTTCCAGTTTATTTACATATAGCTATTGCTGTTTTTATAAACCATTTGATTGTTGATACTACATGCAGATTAATTCTCAAACAAAAGTGGTCCACTGGTTCTGTGACATCCAGTATGGACATAACAACTGCTGCATTTTGATAACTAAACTATTAATTTATGAACTCATTCCTATAATTCATTTCCATTCTGCCAATTTAAAGAAACATATTATTGCACCAAATTGTTCACTTTGCTTTTCTGAATTTAAAAACAGGTTTCACACTCTTCCCGACCACATGGAATATTATCTGTCTCCTGCTAAGATATCCATTTAATACAACCTAACATATAACAGAATCAGACTCATAAACACAAGAGATTCTACAGCTGTTGTGTTACACAAAATCAGATTTATTGTTTTGCAGTCAATTTAGAAACATAGAAAACCTACAGCACAATACAGGCCCTTAGGCCCACAAAGCTGTGCCGAATATGTCCTTGCATTAGAAATTACTTGGGGTTACCCATAGCCCTCTATTTTTCTGAGCTCCTTGTACCTGTTCAGGATGTTTTAAAAGACCCTACCGTATCTGCCTCTATCACCATCGCCGGCAGCCCATTCCACGCCCTCACCACTCTCTGCACAAAATACTTGCCCCTGACATCTCTGTACCTACTTCCAAGTACGGTACCTTAAAACAGTGCCCTCTTGTGCTAGCCATTCCAGCCCTGGGAAAAAGCCTCTGAATATCCACATGATCAATGCCTCTCATCATCTTATACAACTCTATCAGGTCATCTCTCTTCCTCCGTCGCTCCAAAGAGAAAAGGCCAAGTTCACTCAATGTATTCTCATAAGGCATGCTCCCCAATCCAGGCAACATCCTTGTAAATCTCCTCTGCACCCTTTCAATGGCTTCCACATCCTTCCTGTAGTAAGGTGACCAGAACTGAGCACAATACTCCAAGTGGGGTCTGACCAGGGTCCTATATATCTGCAACATTACCTCTTGGCTCCTAAACTCAATCCCCTGTTAGTTGAAGGCCAGTGCACCATATACTATTTTAACCACAGAGTCAACCTGCGCAGCAGCTTTGAGTGTCTGTGGACTCGGACCCCAAGATCCCTCTGATCCTCCACACTGCCAAGAGTCTTATCATTAATACTATATTCTGCCATTATATTTGACCTACCAAAACGAAGCACCTCACACTTATCTGGGTTGAACTCCCATCTGCCATTTCTCAGCCTAGTTTTGCATCCTATCAATGTCTTGCTGTAATCTCTGACAGCCCTCCACACTATCCACAACATCCCCAACCTTTGTGTCATCAACAAATTTACTAACCCATCCCTCCACTTCTTCATCCAGGTCATTTATAAAAATCAGGAAGAGCAGGGGTCCCAGAACAGATCCTTGAGGCACTCCACTGGTGACCGACCTCCTGCAGAATATGACCCGTCTACAACCACTCTTTGCCTTCTGTCTGCAAGCCAGTTCTGGATCTACTAAGCAATGTCCCCTTGGATCCCATACCTCTTTACTTTCTCAATAAGCCTTGCATGTGGTACCTTATCAAATGCCTTGCTGAAGTCCATATACACTACATCTACTGCTCCACCTTCATCAATGTATTTAGTCATATCCTCAAAAAATTCAGTCAGGCTCGTAAGGCACGACCTGCCCTTGACTAAGCCATGCTGACTATTCCTAATCATATTATACCTCTCTAAATGTTCATAAATCCTGCCTCTCAGGATCTTCTCCATCAACTTATCAACCTCTGAAGTAAGGCTTATTGGTCTATAATTTCCTGGGCTATATCTACTCCCTTTCTTGAATAATGGAATAACATCCACAACCCTCCAATCCTCTGAAGCCTCTCCCATCCCCATTGATGATGCAAGGATCATCGCCAGAGGCTCAGCAGTCTCTTCCCTCGCCTCCCACAGTAGATTAATCGTCCGATCCTGGTGACTTATCCAACTTGATGCTCTCCAAAAGCTCCAGCACATCCTCTTTCTTAGCTTTTCAGTCCACTGTAAGTCAGTCCTACAATCACCAAGGTCCTTTTTCATAGTGAATATTGCAGCAAAGTACTCAATAAGAACCTCTGCTATCTCCTCCTGTTTCATACACACTTTTCCACTGTCACACTTGATTGGTCCTATTCTCTCACATCTTATCCTCTTGATCTTCACATGCAGTCGGCCTTCCTTATCTGCAGGTTCCGCATGCGTGGATTCAACCAACCACGGATCGGGAAAACCCAGAAGTTCTCTCTCTGGCACTCATTGTTTGAGCATGAACAGACTATTTTTTTCTTGTCATTATTCCCTAAACAATACAGTATAACAACTATTTACATAGCATTTACATTGTATTAGGTATTATAAGTAATCTAGAGATGATTCACACGTACACGTAGTCCCTGGGTTATGAACGAGTTCCATTCCTGAGTCTGTCTTTAAGTCAGATTTGAAGTCGGAACAGTTACATTCAGTATTATGTAGCCTCAGTTAGTAAAACGTTTGTCTTAGTATATAGCATATATTTTACCTTTCTATGCATATAAAACACTTAAGAAACATATGTATTTCAATAATTAAACCACTGCGTTGCTTAGTAATAATTGTAGCTTTCATCAGGGCAGGGCCTTTCAAATGCTTCATTATTCTCACTTTATCTTTTAAAATTGTTCCGATTGTTGACCGACTGTAGCCTAACGCTTTTCCAATGACTGATGGCATTTCACCTCTTTCTGATCACTTTATTATTTCCACTTTATTTTCAATTGCGATCGTGATTATTTTCGTGAACAGAAACACTGCGGATTCAGAGCTGCACCACCAGGTCCTAATATCCAGGGCACTGATACAGGTTAAATAAGGTCCGGGGTTCTGCTAGGTGCTAAAGAGCACCGTACTGAGACAGGTTAAATAAGGGACTTGAGCATCCATGTTTTTTTGATATCCGCGGGGGGTCCCGGAACCAATCCCCCATGGATAAGGAGGGCCGACTGTATTTGTAGAATGCCTTGGGGTTTTCCTTAATCCTGTCCGCCAAGACCTTTTCATAGCCCCTTCTGGCTCTCCTAATTTCTTTCTTAAGCCTTATAATCTGTGTTGGGCGTTCTCTATTTGTAATTAACTTGACAATTTGTTAATTAATTTTGATCAACAGAGTACTAAACACAGTGGTTTGATCCCTGGTATCATAGATTTGATTATTACAGTTTTGTTACTATGGGAGTATATTGGATTGAAGTTCATGCAGGTTCAGATTCGAACTTCCTCAATAGATTTATTTTATCGCTTGATAAAATATTTAATGGCCTGAAATGTGGTAGGATGTTGATTAGAGGTGGTGAGTTATTCTAACTTGTGATTTTGTGTTTTCTAGCACGTTCCTGCTGCAGTAATACGCCTTATTATTTTGGAAAACATAATTTTAAGTCCTGCACATGATGTTTACCTATTAGTGGGAGCTTCTATTCACTATAAAGTTGCTAAATTAGTAAATGGAAAAATGACAGGTAAATTCCTATTGGCAAACTAAGTAGAAATCTGCCATAAGCAGAACTGTGTATGTTACTTTGCATATAATGTAATACATTCTTTTGGGATAGCTTGAAAACAACTTTAGACTAAAGAACAATTTTCTTTTAGTGTACTGATATTAACACATGCATTTTATACATATATACCAACAGGTGAGCTATTAAAATACATTTTCCAATTTAATGCATTAGTCTTTAGATGAATTAAAACATTGAACCAAAAGTGAAATTTCTTTGATTTTTTAAAATCTCTCATTAAATAACTATGGAGTGAGTACCTTGGTTAATACAGTATGAAGTACCTGATTCATAATTGCCTGAATATGCACCCAACTAAGCCAAATAATGTGACACAAAAATACCCCTTGTACAGATTCCCTGCAAATAATAAGCGGTGTACTGCCACACCTCTTCCTGGTCTTCAGATAAAAATGCAGGACGTGGCATTTTCATCTTTAAACCTACATTAATTTTACATGAAAATTACATTTGCTAAGGAGAATACTGCAAAAAAAGAAGTTATGCAAGATCTGTTTTGGTGTGTTAAAAAACAACTGGCTTACATTTGGTCTTTGTTAATATACTAGCCACAAGAGATCTGGATACAAGTTTCACATGTATTGAATTTCACAAAAAAAGTATTGTTCTCTATATGTTGCTTTCAGCATTGTGGTAACACTCCCACACATTTAACCTCGCTCTGTTCAACTATTGTTATTTATATCATTAAATGATACTAATAACAAAAGAAATGGAGAGGGGAAAGGAACAAAATATATAACTTAATATTGTAGCCTTGGAGTTTTTTCCAATTCCATTAAATGCCTTGTAGGAATATTGAGAATGATTAATCTACAAATGTCTGTCAACGATGTTCTGTAATAGAGAAATATGTGTATCTTTAGGTGTACAGGGAAACTGGCCAGGGTCTCTTTTTGGTTTTGCTGATTTCTGGTAGACCTTAAATGAATATTTTATCCATTTTAGAAGCAAATAGACTTCCTGTGTATCGAGTCGATTTGTTGTAGTCTTACGGATGTATATTCAGTGATAGGTTTACGGTATGGCTAGACTGATAAAATTTCACCAATATTTTTTTCACAATATGCTTTTCATTTTCTATCCTCACTTTATTTCCATATATGATACTCCACAGTGAAAGTCTCAGTTGCATTTTGACAATTGGGACTCATCCTATCATCATTGAATATACCAGCCTTCAGAATCAAAGGTTACAGCACAGAAGGAGGCTATATGACCTATTGAGTCCATCCTTGCTCTGTCCATTTAGTCACTCTCATGTTTTCTCCATAACCCTGGAAACTGCTTCCTTTCAAATATTTCTCTATTTACATATAGAACAAAAAAAAAGCACATTTAAATCTTCCTGCACAATGCAACCTGGAAGTAAATTCCAAATCCTGATGTAAAAAAATGTTCTAGTGAATACAATGTCTACATGATACACTATTAACTATAAGCAGATGAACTGTCTTTATTTTCACATTGATTGCTTTCCTGGTATTTACTGAGTCAATTTTTTTCTGGTTTCCTTTTTTTGTTCTACTAGCTGACTAGCTTCCAATTAAGCAGCATCTGAATTTTCAGATATTAATACTCTTTTTCAAAGCTATCTTTAGCATTGCCGTTCTTGTCTCTGCAATCTTTCCTAGTTTCACTTTCCTCTATTTCTAGACACTTATATACTGTTATTCTTAATTGATATACTATTGGTCTACAATTCCCTATCTGAACATCTATGCCTGCCTAGCATTCTTTCTTAAAATGCTCCTTTCACTAACATTTGGTCACATAATCTAACGTCCCATGTATCTTTGTGTCAAAACTTTGTTAACACACTTTGAGACACACAGGACATTTTACCCTGTTAAAAGTGCTAAATTGGAATCCTAAAACAAAATCCTTCCAAAGCATCAGTTTTGTGCTTTTATGACTTTCAAAAAAGGTTCCACCACCCACCTCCTGCTGCATCTATGGAAGAGAATGTTATTCCCATAGTAACCTCATCAGCAGTGTACCTCTATTTTGTTGATGGACATGGAAGGGTGGACTAGGAAGTTGCAAAGTAAATGACCTCTTTGCATTGCTGGCATGAGAGGGGAAGGTTGTCTGGTGGTAGAATTTTGTTGAAGGTGGTCAAAGTTGCAAGGGATTATTGCCAAATTCAGAGGTCAGTTGCCTATAAGCTGAGGACCAAGGAAACTTAGTATATGTTATTTTAATGTCTTGTTAAACAAAGAATTTGATTAGATAAACCATCATCAAATGGCTATAAGAAATGTGGCCAGTTGTACTGTAAGTATTATATCTGGGCAAGGAGACAACTTTTGTCCAGATTTCACCAGTTAAACATGTCTCTGCACTTCAACTTGTCTGTGTATAATGTTTAGAATAATCTATTTCTTAATACTCTTTTAGAAGTCAAGATGCCATCTGAACAGTATAGATTGAAATTACAAAATAATGAAGTGAGCTCTGCTGGAGGAAGAAATGGAACAGTTGCAAAGCTGGATTCTGACTCCTCCACTGTCTTAGGAGTACATACAGGATGGACCATCTTATTTCTTACCCATAAACGTATCCTTTTTTCAAAAACATACTTTCTATTACAGTGTTGTTCAGATAATTTTATTTCCTGTAGTAACTTACTAAAGTGGAAAAAAATCCATATTACTGTAAAATCTGTCACTTTCAGCATATCAGCATAGTATGTTAGTATTACAGAACGTGCTGTTGATGTGTATTTTGTGATTGCACAAGAAAACTAAAGACAGAAAATTGATAGTTATGATAAATCTATAATTTCATCATTAACAAAGTAGAATGTAATCTATTCATTTTATTATTTGATGGAATATTTAAATCTATGCATAAATACTAAAATTAACTTTTTAAAAGCAGGTTTGAAATAAAAAGATATTCAAATTTCAGTGGCAAAGTACAAAATGCTGTGCTATTATCTAACTCATTTAGTGCAACTGACCAAACATGAGTCTCTAAGCAATGTGTGCGGAAAATGAGATGCTACTTCTTTACTTTCTTGTGTAGGTACAGTAATACTTAAAATATGTGGAAAACTTTCCAAGTAATCCTTTTCTTAAGTTTTTTATCTGTTACATAATTTTAGTTTTGCTTTTCTCATGCCATACTTTTTTTTCCTGAGATCAATTAATTTTATGATTGGAATTTGCATTGTGCCTTTTAAACCAGTCAAATCAGATTTAACTTGCCATGAAATATCATACAGTGTCACAGAATCTCATTTATATGAATTAGATCACTTCAAGTTTTAAGCATATAAGGTTTGATAGTAAACCTTGACTCCCCCACCTGTTGGGCAGGTGTGTATGTAGGTGTATGTGTGTATGTATATATATATTTAGAGAGAGAGAGAGAGAGATAAATATAATCAGACTTTATGTTGCCCTCTTGGTGTGGTTCCATAGAATCTCTATACATTTCCCTTCCCCAGATTCCATCTGCCATGTTTTTGCCCACTCATTTAACCTATCAAAATCTGAAAAGACCCTTTGTGTACCTTTTCAAATTGTCATCAAATGTTTTGTCAGTTCTTATATCTAATTAATATAGCTTGTAAATAGCAGAGCCCTCAATGCTGATCTTTGAGGCATCCCACTTGTTAGTCATTGACTTAAAACTACTCATTTGTGCTTATTTATTTTTTGTTATCTGTTGATCAGTCTACTATCCATATTAATATGTTAACCTCAGGTATATAATCCTATGTTTCTTACAATAATCCTTTTGTTTAGAAATCTAGGTGTACTATATTTACCTGACTGAACTACTAGGATGCAATACGTTCTCTTTTTACATAACTGTAGAAATTCTTGCACCGTAATTCTACATTTCTTGCCAGTTTATTTTCATATTCATTTTCCCCATTTTGTCAATTTTTACAGGTTTGTAAAGTTCTTCCATTCCTTAATGACATTTGTCTTTCTAACTTTATAAACCATTTCTTGTTAACTCTTGTAACTAATTCTAACCTTAGCTTTTTCTGTTATCTAAGGACTATTTTAACTTGCCTAATCTGACTTAACTAATTGACTGTTCACATAAATTTAGTTACCTTTATTTATTTAAGGTTAATACTGAAGTTTTGGACTTAAGTTTGTCAAATTCAAGCTAAATGTGAAATTTTATCATTCAACAATCATATTTCTATGGTGGAATATTTAATATAAGATACTAATTAATTCTGTCTCAGTGCATATAAATGAATCTAGACTAGCCAGCAAATGAAGTCAACTTGCATAAAGGTTGAAGTCAGAGACTTGTGCTTTGAAATGCTGCACTATTATGACTACAGTATTAGATTTTAACATTGGTTTGGTATGTTATTAAAATATTTTTGATTTCCTTATGCAGTATTACGTCTTGGATAATAAACAAAGAGCATATAATAATTTCTGAGTAACTAATTATTTATAATTCTGCATTTAAAAAAATATTACCAGGCTTATTATGGTTTAACTAAAATAAAGACATTCACATGCAGGGACTTTCTCATCTACCCAACTGTACAATATATGTTGTCCAAGCTGGTTTTCTAGGTTGGTATTATATTGATTTTATCTGGCAGGAATGTTCAATGAACTGAGATATGAAATATTAAATTGGCTAATTTAAGTGGAATAAATTAAAGTATAACCCACTTTAGTTGTACTTAGTTTCAATTAAATTAGCTCTGCTGATTTGGTATCTACAGTAACAGCCATTTCCTGTCTATCATTTTCTAAGAGGTGAATTTTCTGCAAAGCAATGATGCTAGGAAACTTTTCCATGATGATAATGTAGCCAGATGGAAGCCCATCTCAGCTACAGGGAGTAGTTCTTCAAGAGCTACTGCTTCACAGTGGAGCTAAGCAATGCAGATCAAACATCTTTGTATCAGTATATAAGAAATATTAGATGGAAAGATTTCAGCTGTAAATTCAGAACTTGAGCTGTTAGCGAACTGACCTAATACATAAGGTACTTGAATCCTAATTTGTCCTTCAGACGATAAAGTTGTCCCGGCTTTAACTCCACAATAAACTTTGAACAAGTTATTTTTGCAACTTCTACCACATAAATGATTTTTAAAAAATTGTTTTAAAAGATGCATTAGTATAATATCACTTAAACGGGTTAAACTTTGGTTTCAAGATTATAATTTCACTGTTTCTCTGCCAGCTGTTAACTATTTAATATGGTATAAAGATCAGATGTCTAAGCTTTTAAGGTACATTTGTTTTCTTGATTCATATAGAACACACACATTATAAGGAATGTAAAGAAAATCAAGTATGGATCTGTTGGATTTTCTAAAATATGTATTCTAGAGGTGGTTTTCCACAGTGAGTGTAATTTAAAATTGAAAGTAATTTAAACTTTGGTCTTTTGGTTAATTCAGGTTTTTCTGTCCTGCCTGGAGAAAGATGGGTTCTGGAAGTCGGACGAAATTATGAATTTACTGTGGAAGTTTACGACAAAAAGAGTAATAAAGTTTATTTATCTGATGTAAGTTGATAATTCAGTTATGACCTTTGGGAATGTCTTTCTGTATGGATGTCCTTGAGGATAAAACTCAAATACTTAATCCATTTCAAATTTTAGATGTTATTCATGTTTGTAGCACTTATTATAGATTAACTTAATTGTGCCTAGGAATGCCAAGATTTACCACTGATTTATTTTGCAATGTAGAGATGGTACTCTCACCTGCCATATCTTTGCAGGCATTCTGTAGTTTTAAGCAATTGCAAATTCCATTCTTTAAGAACTCCTTATTGCAAAGGACTCCAACATCAAGAACCCAGTACATTAAGGAAAAAATATATATAACCTTTTGACTTTTCTTCCTTGAATTAAAAATATTGTTAATCAGTATCAGGTTTATTATCAGTGTCTTATATTACATGAAGTTTGTTGTTTTATGGCAGCAGTACAGTGCAAAGACATAACATTACTAAAAATTATAAATTAAGTAAGCAGTACAAAGGTTGGGAATTATGAGGTTCATGGACCATTAGAAATCTAATAGCTGAGGGGACGAAGTTGTTTCTGAATCATTGAGTATGCACCTTCAGGCTGCTGTACCTCCTCCTTTCTAGTGGTAATGAGGAGAGGGCATGCCCTGGATGATGAAAGTCTTTAATGGTGGGTGCTGCCATTTTGAGGCAGTGCCTCTTGAAGGTGCATTTGATGATGAGGAGGATAGTGCCCATTATTGAGCTGGATGACTATAATCCTCTGCAGCCTCTTGAAATCTTGTGTATTGGAGCCTCCATACCAAGCTGTGATTCCTCAGTCAGAGTGCAATCTACTGTACATCTACAGACATTTGCAAGAATCTTTTATGACATTACAAATCTCCTCAGACTCCTAATGACTCCTATTGGTGTGCCTTCTTCATAAATACATCCATGTTTTGGGTCCAGGACAGAGCCTCTGAAATGTTAGCAAATAGGAACTTAAAGCTGTTCACTCTTTCCATTGCTGGCCCATTAATGAGGACTGGTGCACGTTCTCCCAACTTTCCCTTCCTGAAGTCCACATTTGTTTCCTTGGTCTTGATGACTTTTGAGTACAAATTTGTGTTGTTACGACACCACCCAACCAACTGATCTATCTCACTTTCTAATACCTCGTTGCCATCTAAGAATTTACCTACAACAATGGTGAATTTATATTTTATGAGAATCAATAAATAGGGATAAGTATGATATTTTAATAAATCTTAGTATTATGTTGTCATTTGCAAAAGTGATTATGAAATGTAATATAGAAGAACAGAAAATCAGAAAATAGCAGATAAAGAAGAATCTGAAACATAACCACTTTGTGCTTAAAATGGAGATTAATAACACTTCAGGAATTTATTCCTAGCCAGTCTTTCTCATGGTTTTAACTTCAGGGGATAAGCAGTTTTATGGAATGTGTTAATTGAAGGGAATCTTATCTTAGTCAATTCTGGAGTCTTGAATCTTCTTCACAACTATTTCTTGATAATACTTTTTTTGGTTATGTAATGCTTATTAATAAGGAAATAGATTTCTTTATGGTAACTTACATTTTAGGGATTGAAATTGAATCAGAGATTCTAATTTACTGTCAGTTGTGTAAACAAAATAAGACCAACCATCTAAATCCACTTTCTGTAAAACAATGTTTTTACTTACTTGTTAGCACAGTTTGCAAATCTGAATATCAGAAAACAGAAAGCCAATACAGTACATTGCTTGTGATTTTTCAAATGCTAATTTCAGTGGATAAAAATTAGTTAAAAAGCTTTCCATTGAATGCACCTCAATCTGCAGAATGTACATGAAGAAGATATAGCTTTCAGAATGTATTGCTGACAGATACCAAAATCTAGTTTTTGTTGGGAGCACTAAGCACACTACTTTGTAATGCCAGAAGATCACACCTGCTCAACTTCGTTTCATTGACATCACTGAAATGAAGTTTGGAGGAAGAGTACAATATGCTACTTTAGTGTGTTTAAGACAATGGCAGGATTAATTTCTGGAATTATGTTCAGAGTCATAGAGTTGTACAGCTCAGAAGCATGCTCTTAGGCCCAACTTGTCTACGTCAACCAAGTTGCCTACCATTCCAGTCTTCGTGCATTTGTCCATATCCCTCTGAACCTTTCCTTTTCATGTTTCTTGAATATACATAATTTTAACTGCTTAATAGTAGTTGGTACATGGTTTTAATACTGGAATGGGAAGTTTGATACTGTAATTCTTTTGTCCAGATTTAATCAGAATTTACATTAGCAAATGTATTTGTTAAGCTTTTAGAAGCAAATTTATGATTTTAATAATATAGGAGAAAAGTGAAAATTTCAGACCCAAAGAGACTAACTTGGAAAGAACCAATGGCTCGAAACTGCGCCATTAAGAGGCAACTGTGTGCAGCTCCGATGGAAACCATCAAATATTCTTGTTTAGGGCTACTGCAGCTGAAATTCACAGTCATAGCCATGGGTACTTCAGTAAACAATATAGTTTTAAGATGTGTAAACAGAATTATCAATACGCAAAATCAACAAACCTTGGACAGCATACTCAGGTTGCAAGTGCAGTTCCTTTTAAGAAAGCAGAAGCAGGGATGCCACAACAATTTACAAGTTAAATTGAAACACAGAGGCTTTGGACTTTCACTCCCGACTATCCTGCAGGTGAATGTAAAGTCTCTGGAAAATAAAATTGACAACCTCAGAGCAAGATTGCTATACCTGATTGAGGGACATCAGAGACTGCTATGTACTTTGCTTCATGGAAACATAGTTCACACCTACCATTTGGACACAGCACTGTAGCTCAATGGCTTCACCATTCTCCGCAAAAACAGGACAACACAGTCTCTTAAAGGCAGAGGAGGTGGAATATGCTTGATGATTAACTCATTGTGGTGCACAAACATAGCAGTTCTGTCTCAGGCCTGGTCACTTGACCTGGAAGACCTAACAGCCACATGTTGTCCATTTTATCTGCCAAGGGAGTTATCCACCATAATCTTGGTAGTGGTATACATTCCACCTCAGGCCAACATCAGGCTGGCACTGGAGAAGCTGAGCAACACAATCAGCAGGCGTGAAGCTACGCACCCTGATGTCTTCCCTATCATTGTGGGAGATTTTAACCAGCTTGAAGAAATCTTAGAACAATTACCACCAACATATCACCTGTGGAACCAGAGGAGCCAACACAGTTGATCACTGTTATACCACCATCAAAAATTCTTACTGTGCAATCCCACGCCCACACTTTAAAAAGTCTAATCACCTGGTTGTACTTATACTCCCTGTGAATAGGCAGAGACTAAAAACCGCAGCACCAGTGCTGAGGACCAAGAGAAGTGGAGAAGAGCTCTCAGGACTGCTTTAAGTCAGTGGACTGGACAATATTCAGGGATTCATCTTTGAGTCTGAATAATGTGCCACAGTTCTCACCGATTTCATCAAAACCTATATGGATGAGCGTGTGCCTTCAAGAACATACCAGACATACCTAAATCAAAAGCCATGCATAAACCAAGAGATTCTTGGTCTGCTAAGAACTAGATCTGTGGTATTCTATTTCTTTTTCAATATTTTTATGGATTTCTTACTTAAAAGAATACAGACTACAGTAGGATATATAATATATATCGATTACAATATATTGGAATCACAAATATAGTCTCATTACCTCATATCCATATAAATTAAATTTAACCATAATATTGAAAAGAGATAATATTATTATACAAAAAATCTAAACCCACTATAAGAAAAAAAACAGCTGTTTGGTTAAAAAAAAGAAAAGGAAAAGAATCGATATCATGTAGTAAAACATAATATTAGCCAATATCTGTGCTTAATAGCAAATCAAAGATTTTGAAAATAATTCAAAAAAGGTCCCCACAATGTTAAAAAATCTTGTCTAGGTTCAGAAATTGAACAGCGAATCTTCTCTAAATTTAAGCAAGGCATAACATAATTTAACCAAGGAGTATGAGTAGGCGGAGTGCCATCCTTCCACTTAAGCAACAATGCCCCATCCTTCCACTTAAGCAACAATGCCCTCCTGGCTATAAGAGAAATAAAAGCCAAAATGTGTAAATCATGTGTCTCCAAAATAATATCATTTCCTCCAACAATACCGAATAAGGCAGCCAAAGGATTATGTTTAAAATTTACTTTAAAAAGCACCCAAAAACTTTTGAATACTTCCTTCCAGTATTTTTCAAGTGTTGGACAAGCCCAAAACATATGAATTAGTGAAGATTCTCCATTGTTACATCTATCACAATAGGGAGATATATCAGAATAAAAATGAGACAGCTTATCTTTAATGGGCCCTATGAACCACTTTAAATTGTAGAAGGGAATGACAGGCACATAATGATAAAGTATTAACCAATTTAAACATTTCATTCCAAGTATCCTCAGAAATTGGAATCTGTAAATCTTCCCAGAGATTTTAAATTTTGTCTAAAGGAATATTTCTCATTCCCAACAACATACCATAAATATTAGATATAGATCCATTATGGAAGGGTTTCAAATTAAAAATTGTATCAAGTAAATTCTTATCTGGACTTTTAGGAAATGTATGTACTTGAGAATGCAAAAAGTCTCTAATTTGTAAATATCAAAAAGAAGTGTGTTTCGGGTAGGCTATACTTAGCTGACAATTGTTCAAATGAAGAGAGACTATCTCCTACAAACAAATCCTGAAAATATTTAATTCCCAATCTATTCCATTCTTTAAAAACTACATCAGTCATAGAAGGTTTAAAAAATAGTTAGAAAAAAGGGACTTGAAAGTGAAAAACTCAATAAACCAAAATATTTTCTAAATTGTACTCAAATCCTCAAAGTGTGTTTCACTACAAAATGATCAGTTAAATTACTTAAAGGAATCGAGGATCCGAGAAGAGAAATGATGGAAAATTAATTAACAGAATTAGCTTCTAAAGGACTGGACAGTCCTCTCGATTAATGTAATACAACCGAAACGTAAGATTCTGTATATTGAATGTCCAGTAATAAAGCCTAAAATTGGGTATGGCTAAACCTCCATTCTTTTTAGCTTTTTGAAGATGAACCTTGTCTAATTGAGAAATTTTCTTTTTCCGTATATAAGAAGATATAATAGAATACAGAGAATTGAAAAGATTTAGGAATAAAAACAGGTATGGCCTGAAATAGATATAAAAATTTAAGCAAAATATTCATTTTAATAGAATTAATTCGGCCAATCAATGATAAAGGGAGGGGTGACCAATTTGATAGTGCCTTCTTAACATAATTCAGAAGTGTAAAAATTTTTTCTTTAAAAAGGAATTTATAATTCTTAGTAATTGTTACGCTCAAATAAGTAAATTGATTTCTTACAATTTTAAAAGGAAGGTTAGTATTAACTAATATCAAGTTATTCAAAGGAAAAAGTTCACTCTTATGAAAGTTAAGTTTATACCCTGAAAACTGACTAAAGCAGGAGGCTAAAGAAAGTACAGAAGGTAAAGAAGGCGTCACATTAGAAATGTAGAGCAATAGGTCATCAGCATAAAGCTAGACTTTGTGGGTAATACCCCTCCTTAAAATACCAGTGATATCATTAGATACCCGGAAAGCAATAGCTGAAGGTTCTAAGACCACATCAAAAAGCAAAGGACTCAAAGGACAATCTGTCTAGTTCCATGTTGAAATTTAAATGGTTTAGAATTCTGAGAGTTAGTAAGAACCTGAGTGGAGGGAGATAGATAAAGGAATTTAATCCATTGAATAAAATCAGGCCCAAAGTTAAATTTTTCTAAAGTTTTAAATAAATAATTCCATTCAACCCGATCAAAGGCTTTCTCAGCATCTAAGGATATCACACAATCCGATATCTCTTTAGTAGGAGAATAAGTAACATTCAATAAATGACAATATTAAAGTGGGAGTATCAATTTTTGATAAATCCAGTCTGATCATCAGAAATAATAGGTGGCAAAATATTTTCAATCCTACAAGCCAAAAGTTTAGATTAAATTTTAGTATGAACATTAAGTAAGAAAATTGGTCTAGAAGAAGAACATTCAGTTGGATTCTTATTCTTTTTAGAATAAGCAAAATAGAGGCTTCATAAAAAGATTGTGACAACCTACCTGATTTAAAAGAGTCCGAAAGGACTGAATATAAATGAGGTATAAGCAAAGAGGAAAAAGCCTTATAAAATTCTCCAGAAAATCCATCAGGACCCAGAGCCTTCCCCAAGTGAACAACCTCAGCAATTTCCTCATTAGAAATGGGTTGATCCAGCAATTTTCGATTATCATCAGGAAGTGTGGGAATGTTTAATCGATCTGAGAAATTATTCACTACAGTATTATCTTTAGGAGGATCAGAACTATAAAGTTTAGAATAGAATTCTCTAGAAGTATCCTTTATTTCTAAATGATCAGATGTTTTATCATCATTAGCTTTACAAATTTCTTTAATTTAGTGTTTAACTATAGAGCTCTTTAATTGGTTAAACATTTTATCTCCATGAACATAAAACAGACTTTTATCTTTTAAAAGTTGAGTTTCAATTGAATAACTTAAAAGTTCGTATTTAGTTTTAATTTCAACACATCTTTTATATAAAACAGGATCTGGAGCCAAAGCATATTTTTGGTCTAATCATTTCAACTGATTGGCTAATTCAATTCTCTCCATACTAGCTTTTTTCTTAACACGTGGTAAAAGAAATATTTTTTTTCTCTAATATAAGCCTTAAAAGCATCCCATAAATTAAGACTAGAAGTCTCTTCTGGCGTATTCTCTTCAAAAAAAAAAGAGCAATTTGTCTCTCCAAAAATTTTTAAAACTCCTTATCAGATAACATATTTGGATTAAAATGCCAGAATCTGTTTATTTGGGAGACACCTGGAAGATTTAAAGATAAAAACACAAATGCATGATCTGAAATAGCAATTTCTTTATATTCACTGGATTGAACCAATGGAATCAATTGACTATCAAGAAAAAAATAATCCTGGTATATGTATGATGAACATGAGAAAAAAATGAGTACTCTTTATCTGTTCAATGCAAAAAGAGCCAAACATCAACAATATCACATTTCATTAGAAAAGATTGGATAAAGGAGACAGATCTACTAAAAGTCAATCGTTTACAAGATGAGCAATCTAAAACAAGGTCTAAGCAACAGTTGAAGTCTCCTCCTAAAACCACAGAATACAGACTTAAATCTGGTAAAAGCAAAAAAAAAAGGCGTTCAGAAAAACCTGGATAATCTATATTTGGGGCATATAAATTAGCAAAGACCACTGATTTATTATCTAATTTCCCTGACACTATAACAAAACACCCATTGGTATCAGACACTACATTATGTTGAACGAAAGAAACTGAATTGTCTATGAGAATCAAAACTCCTCTGGCCTTAGCCTGAAAGGAGGAATGAAAAAATAAGCCCTTCAAATGGATGAAAAGATGTAAATTTTCACATTTACAAACAGGTTTTCTTGTAAAAAAAATAATTGAGACATTCAATTTCTAATATAATTAAATATCTTATTATATTTCATAGGATGGTTTAATCCTTTCACAGTAAAACTAAGTAAATTGATAGTATGGTCCATTTTAAACATTACTTAAAAGAGAGGTTAGAATAAAAACCGCTGGAATATATATTAAATCCAAACAATGAACTTTAAGATAAAGTAACCAAGCAACAATTGAAGCTAAGAGAACCAAACAGCTGATAGAAAAGAAGAAATCCACCCCCTAACCCCCCCACCCAAAGAGAGAAAGTCAACCAAAGGGCAGTCAAAAGCTAAACCTACCAACATTACCCTCCCAAAACAATCTACTGCCTGAGCTTAAAAAAATTTTCAAGGTTAATTGCATTCCACCAAGACTCAACAAAAAATAGAGCAAAATTAAACTTATTTAAAAAAACCTCATGAAAAAATACAGTATAAAATATTAAAAAGAACTAAGAAAATTCAGAAATTATTAACTTGGAAAGTATTAACTCAATGAACACTTCCTGATGTTAAATCCTTAATTTTCTAAGCAAAGAAATAAAAGTACAAAAAAATTAGATATGAAGGTATACCAAAAGTAAACAAAAACAATTGTTCATAAAAGAAAGTACTGAACAGTTAGACGGTTGATTCTAAAAAAAGGATCCATCAGGCAGATGCAACATAGATTTATGTAGGAAATTACTGAACAGTTAAACTTCTGATACAGATTCTGAAATTAAAAAATCCTGCACCTCTTGAGTTGAACGGAACCATTTTTCAAAATGATTCTAAGATGAGAAGGGTAACGAAGAGAGGGTTTAAAACCTTTATTATACAATTCTGACATAACCTTTTTAAACTTGAAGCATTCATTCAACATCTCGGGTGAAGAATCCTCCATAATTCTGATCTTCTGGCCTTCATAATCAATCATACCTTTCCAACAAGATTCACGAATTAAAAGTTCCTTTGTTTGAAAGTGGTGAAGACAAATTATCACTGAACGGAGTCGTTCTCCTGGAGGAGGTCTTGGTACTGGCGATCTATGAGCTCGGTCTATCTTAGGTGGAGATTTTAAAATATTCAGAAATAAGTTAGCCAAAAGGTTTGCAAAACATTTATGAAGGCTGATTGCCTTCCATTATCTCTTTAAAACCCAGAATTCGTAAATTATTTCTTCTGCTTCTATTTTCTAAGTCGATAATCTTCTATCTTAATTTTTCATTAACCTTTGACTGTTTATCACAGATCTTTTCCAGGACATCAATCTTCGTATCCAACATCATCAAAGTGTCTTCATTCTCTTTTATCCGTTTATCATGTTCCCTTAAAGTTTTTTGTATAGAATCCAATTTTACATCCATTCGTTTAAATTTAGCGCTGAGTTGCCGGAATTTCTGCTGGGACTCCTCTGAAAATTTATTTTTATGCTTCCAAATTGTCTCCATAATAGATACGAAAGATATAGGAGGGTCCTCTTCTTTTTTAGTAGCTTCGGTACCCCACATCATAAAACAATATTGCATTTAAAAGTAAGTTTTCAAAACAAGTTGGAAACAGTAAATTAAGTAGAGTAGGAGCAACTAAAAAAAATGCTGCTACTCCATCGACAGCCAGTAGGTTTCTCATGGTATTCTCAAGAGCAGTGATCCAGAACTATACAAGAAGTCCAGGTGTGACCTACAGAAGACTGTCTTAAGAGCAAGAGAACAATTCTGATTGAGGTTATAGATGGAATCGGATACACATCAACTCTGACAGGGTTTGCAGGCCGTTATGTCCTACAAAGCAAAATTTAACATCAACAATGACAGTGATGCTTCACTCCCATTTGAGCTCAATGCCTTTTATACACACTTTGAAAGTGAAAATAAAACTGCATCGATGCAGATCCCTGCAACATCCAGTGATCCTGTGATCTCTGTCTCAGAGGCTGACATCAGAACATCTTTCAAAAGGGTGAACCCTCACAAGGCATCAGGCACTGCTGGTATACCAGGTAGACCTCTGAAAACCTGTGCCAACCAATTGGTTGGAGTGGAATTGGAGTGTTCAAGGACATCTTCAATCTCTCACTGCTACATTTGGAATCTCCCACCTGCCTCAAAAGAGCAATAATCATACCAATGCCTAAGAAGAGCAGGGAGAATGACCAATTCTCTGTGGCACTCACATATACAGTGGTGAAATACTTTGAGAGGTTGGTCATGAATCAACTCCTGCCTAAGCAAGGACCAGGGCCTCTGCAATTTGACTATTTCCGTAACAAATCTACAGCAGATGCAATCTTACTGCTTCTCCACTTGACCTTGGATCACCTGGACAATAGTAATAGCTATATCAGCCTGCTGTTTATTTGACTACAGCTCAGTGTTCAACAAGATCATACCCTCAGTTCTAATCAAAAAGCCTCAAAACATACGCCTCTGTACCTCCCTCTGGAACAGGATCCTTGACTTCCTCATCAGGAGAACACAATATGTGCAGATTGGAAATAACATCTCCTCCTCACTGACACTCAACACTGCCACACCTCAAGGATGTGTGCTTAGCCCACTGCTCTACTCTCTCTACACCCACTACTATGTGGATAGGTACAGCTCAAATGCCATCTATAAATTTGCAGACTACAACTATTGTTGGCAGAATTTCAGAAGGGTAAGTCAAGAGAACACACATCAGCCCAGTTCTTGGGTGTCAATATTTCTGAAGATCTATCCTGGGCCCAATATGTTGATGCAGTTACAAAGAAGGTACGGCAGCAGCAATATTTCATCAGGAGTTTGAGGAGAGTTGGTATGTCACCAAAGACATACTGTGGAGAGCATTCTAACTGGTTGTATCACTGTCTGGTGTGGAGGGGACACTGCATAGGATCAGAAAAAGCTGCAGAAAGTTGTAAGCTCAGCCAGCTCCATCATGGGCACTAGCCTTTCCACCATCCAGGACACCTTCAAAAGGCAATGCACACAAAATACTGAATGGTCTCAGCAGGTAAGGCAACATCTGTGGAAATGAATAAACTGTTTAAGGGCAAGTCTCTTCCTCAGGACCTTCAAAAGGTGATGCCTCAAAAAGACAGCATCTATCAATAAGGACACCCATCACCCAGGCTATGCCTTCTTCTCATTGCTACCATTGAAGAGGTGCATGAGCCTAATGACACACACTCAAGGTTTTACAGCCAAATCCTTCCCCTCCACCTTCAGATTTCTTAAAGGATAATGAACCCATGAACACTTCCTCAGTATTTTTCCTTCTCTTTTTGCACTATTTACTTAATTTATTTTTTATATTGTTACGAATGAGGAGCAAATCTGATGGACAGAAGGGTCCAGAATCGCCAATCCCCCCCCCTTCTTTTTGAGAATCGCAAGATTATTATTATTTCGGGTCTGAGACCCAGGAAATGAGAGAGAGAGAGAGAGAGAGAGACGCAGGATCACAGCAAAGGCATTTGTTATAGACAACGCAGAATACACAACCAGGTGGAATGTCTCTTAACAAAAGCGGAACGGAACCATTGATAACTGCTATTGTCTCTTGGAGAAGGAATTGTGTATTGAGTACTGTACTGGTCATTGAAACCCCTCAGGGGACAACCAGAGTGGTCTGGTTGAGGGATTGCATCATCCCAACCTGATTGACATCTGAGACCCTGTGAGTGAGGATAAAAAAGGGGTTTGGGGAACAACCCTCAGACACACCAGGAGAAACACTAGAAATCCAGTGACAGTGTTTTATAGCGAAAGCCGGTGAGAGCTCGTGTGTATCCTCCCTTGCCTGGGTGGCGGGCTCATCACAGAAGAACGGTTTAGCTAAAGGAGAGGTTATACTTGAACGGCCACAACAACGAGACACCGACGGATTGAAATCATAAAGGAAGGTTGGCAAAAACAATAGCGGTAACTGTTCCCATTCTTCTATCTCTCTCTCTCTCCAACAATTGCAACACAGTGACAAACAAACGACGGCAGCCTGTGTGAACTGAAACGAACTTTATATTTCCATCGGACAATTCATTATCCCCTAGACAACGATAGAGCTTATTTCTTATTGGTTATTATTATACCCGCACTTTTAGGTTTAGTATTGACGACGTATATTATCTGTATATCTGCATTGATGTTATTTTTGTGTATTTTTACTAATAAATACTGTTAAAAATAGTATCACCAGACTCTAACGGACGCCTCTATCTTTGCTGGTAAGTAACCCAGTTACGGGGTTCGTAACAATATATACTTCTTATTGTAATTTATACTTCTCCGTGGATTGTCACCTTGTCATGGTGGAGAAGTTTGTGTGGTCCTGAGATCCCAAGAGCGATGCCAACAGGAGCTATGCTCCTGGTAGGGTCACCCATGGTGGTAAGGTCGAGGGTAAGGTCCCTGACCAAGAACAATCCAACCAAGACCTCAACGGTGGAACAGGCGGATTAAGTTACTTTGAACTCAGCAGCTGTGAATGCGAATGAAGGCTGCAACAAACCCATCAGCTCCAATCATTGTGGTGTCCATGCCATTGGGATCAGTTGGTTGATTTGTGAAGTATTGTGTGCTTCTTGATTGCAAAATCAAGTACACATTAAACAAATACATGCACGGGCGTCTTCACTCTGTGGGCCACTTCTTCATGTCTTTCAGTGATCAGGGGACAGCAACGGGAGCAGTCAAAGTGATGGCTGGAAGCTGCTAGTCAAGAACTGGCACAAAAGCGGTGAATACTTGATTCAGTCACTCAACTTTTGGACAGAAGCAGGAAAGTTCTTCAGTAGCAGTATTCACGTCTGAGCAACCCTATTTAGAATCCACTCTGCTCACCCCGAAATGGGAGGGGGCTAGAAAAGGTGCCTTTAAAATAGTCTGCTTCACCTCATCCTGTCTAGAAAACCACGTACAGAAGGATCATCATCATGCAGTCGAAAAACATCGAGAAGTGAAACTATGAAATTTGCAACTTGGAATATATGAACTCTGATGGATAACTCAAACTCAGACTGACCAGAGAGGAGAACTGCCTTTGTTGCCCGGGAACTCCAAAAATTCAACTTTGACATTGTTGCTCTGAGTGAGACCCACAGAGCTGGAGATGGGAACTAAAGGAAAAGCAAGGTCAATGCACCTTTTTCTGGAAAGGACTTGATCCTGAACAACCAAGGATCCATGGAGTAGGTTTTGCCATCCAAAACAGCCTACTTCAGAAGCTGACAGAAAAACCACTGGAAATCAATGGATGTCTCATGACTCTGCAAATCCAGCTCATCAAGAACCAACATGCTACCATCATCAGCGCCTATGCTCCAACTTTGGAATCTGAAGATGAAGTAAAGATGAACTTCTACGCCCAACTTGATGATGTCCTTTCCTCTGTTCCCAACAACCACAAGATCATTCTCTTGGGAGACATCAATGCCAGAGTCGGGAAAGGTCATGGGCTGTGGACTGGAATAATGAGAAAGGAAGGAGTTGGCAAGATCAACATCAATGAAACACTCCTCCTCACCAAATGTGCTGAACACAACCTGGTGATTACAAACACTGTATTTTGCCAGAAAAACAGGCACAAAGTCTCTTGGCAGCATCCACACTCCAAACACCGGCACCTCATCGAGTACATCCTTGTACAATCTCAGGATAAGCAAGCTGTACTGATAATAAGAGCTGTTACTAGTGCCAACAAGTGCTGAACAGACCATTGACTCATCTCGTCCACCATGAGAATGAAGATTCAACCCAAAAGGAAACACCAAAATCAGAACAATATTAAGAAATTCAATGTTGACATCCTTCAAGACATCAACCATTCATAGAAGTTCCATCAAAATCTTCAAGAACAACTGCCTCAACAAATCCCACCATCTGTAGAAGAACACTGGAGTCAATTGAAGAACGCTATCATCACCTCCTGCAAAAATACAATTGGGTTCAAGACAGAAAACATCAGGATTGGTTCAATGATAATGAAAAACTACTCCACTCGTCGGCGAAAAGAAAAAGCTTTCATCATCTTACAAAATGACCAACAATCGGCTGCCAAAAGGAAACGCTATCAGGAATGCAAGGCTGCAGTCCAGAAGAGCACCTGAAACCTGAAAAACCAATGGTGGAGGAAGAAAGCTCAGAAAATCCAACAACTAGCTCAATCCAACAGCGACACTCAAGACTTTTTTAATGCAACTAAAGCTATTTTTGGCTCATCCACTCACAGTCAAGCCCCTCTCAAAAGCAAAGATGGTTCAACCATCCTGAAGAGCACTGCTGACATCAATTCTAGATGAAGGGAGCACTTTGAAGATCTTCTAAATCAAACCATCTCATTTGACAGGAATGTGATTAACAACATTCCAAAACAGCCCATTGACGACTCCTTAAGCAAAATACCAACACTTGAAGAAGTCAAGGAAGCCATCAAAACCTTGAAAAACAACAAGGCCGCTGGACTCGATGGAATACCAGCCGAGGTCTACAAAATTGGAGGTAACCCACTTCATTACCAACTGCATCAATTTCTCATAAAGATCTGAATAAATGAAAACATACCAGCAGACTTTAGAGACTCAGCAATTGTTACCATCTAAAAAAGGAAAGGTGATTGATTCGAATGCAGAAACTATCGTGGAATTTCCCTGTTAGCAACAGCAGGAAAGATCCTCACCTGCATCATGAATAACCAGCACAAGCCTTTAGTGGAGAAGATCCTTCTGGAGACAAAAGCTGGCTTTAGACCATCACATGGAGCAATCGACGTGATCTTCACAATGCGACAACTACAAGAAAGATGTCGTGAACAACTTCAACCTTAGTACACGGCATTCATTGACCTCATCAAAGCCTTTGACTCGGTATCAAGGGAACTCCTATGGGATGTCCTAACCACCTATGGATGCCCTGAAAAGTACATTCGAATCCTGAGACTCTTCCACGATGGCATGCTTGTCACAGTCATGGTCAGCAACAATAACTGTGAGCCTTTTCAAGTCAAATCAGGAGTAAAACAGGGATGCGTGATTGCCCCAACTTTCTTCACCATCTTTATTGCGACAATCATCCACATCATCAAGGACAACCTACTCCCCAAGAATCGAACTTGCCTACAGAACTGATGGCGGACTTTTCAATCTTGCCCATCTCAAGTCCAAAAACAAGACATCCACAAATTCCCTCATTGAGTTCCAATACACAGATGACAACAGTGTTGCAGCTCTCTCACAAAACCACCTACAACAGATTCTGACTGCCTTCAACCGTGTATACATGAAACCTGGACTTACCATCAATTCCAAGAAGACTCAAATCATCTACCAACCATCACCAACTGAGACAAATTGGAACCATCAATTCAACTTTGTGAAACAACCCTGGAAAACGTGGACCACTTTCCGTATCTTGGCAGTCATCTCTCCTCCAATGTCGACCTTAATGACGAGATCCAACATCATCTTAAATGCGCTGGAACAGCTTTTGGATGTCTCCAAACAAGAGTCTTTAATTATCGTGACGTCAGAACAAGCACCAAAATGTTAGTGTACAAAGCAGTGATGATCCCAACACTCCTGTATGCATCAGAAACCTGGACAACACACCAACAACATCTGAAGGCACTTGAAAAGTTCCATAAACACTGTCTTTGAAACATCTTAACTATCAGCTGGGAAGATAGAAGAACCAATGTCAGCATGCTAAATGAAGCAAAAACAACAAGCATTGAAGCCTATGTCATCAATAACCAACTAAGATGGAGCGGTCATGTTGTTCGGATGAAAGACGAATGTCTGCTGAAACAAATCTTCTACTCCCAGCTTAAAAAAGGCAATGTAAAAGAGGCGGACAACAGAAGAGATTCAAGGACGTCTTAAAAGCCAACATGAAGAAATGTAACGTTGACATCAACATTTGGGAAACCAATGCCAAGGACAGGAAACTCTGGCAAACTATCATCTGAGAAGGTACAGCAACTTTCGAAGCCACCAGATGTGCAGCATTAGAAGAAAAGAGAAAAAAATGGAAAGAGAGGCAGCAACAACCAAAGCCCGATCTGCTGTCTGGAACTACCTGTCCTGAATGCGGAAGTATTCTCAAAGCCAAGATCGGACTCATATGGCACTTGAGAGCCCATAAATAGATCATCGGAACGAAGACCATCATCCTCAACCTCGAGGGATAGCCATGACGATGATTGTAATTTATAGTTTTAATACTATGTATTGTAATGTACTGCTGCAAAACAACAAATTTCATGACATATACCAGTGATATTAAACTTGATTCTGAATCATTTATCCTGTTCCTTCTGATGTGAGAAAATATTGATGTTCTTGATAAAGGGATCAACCATTATGGGAAGAAGGCTGAAGAATATAGATGAAAAAATATCAGCCAAATTTGAATGACAGAGCAGATTCAAAGGACCAAATAGTCTAATTCTGCTCCTCTATCTTAGGGTCTTATGGAATCATACAAGGTGTTATGCTTCCTCATTATTTATACAATTTGCAATTTGAAAACCAATTTTTGTTAAATTATTGTGTCATCAATTTCATGAATGGGTAACACCAGTTAATATTAGGTTGCACAATTTAAAATTAGTCTGCAATTCTTCAAGGGGCTTGCATCATAAAGATGGCACACTAGTGGCTATACTTCATGAGGAAGTTGGGTATGTCACCTAAGACTTCAAATTCCCTATCAATGTACACTGGAGAGCATTCTGACTAGATGCACCACAGTCTAGTATAGACCTCTCAGTACACAGAATGAAGGCAGTATCTATCATTAAAGACCCTCACCATCCAAATATGCCCTCTTTTCATTCCTACCATCAGGGAGGAGGTACAGGAGTCTGAAGGCCCACACTCAACATTTTAAAAACAGCTTCTTTCCCTCCATTATTGGATTTCTGAATGATGAATGAATCCATGAATAATAACTCGTTATACATCATTTGCACTATTTTTTTACTTTTGTAATTTTGTCTTTTGCTGTACAGCTGTCGCAAAAGAGCAAATTTCATGATGACATTGATAATAAATATGATTCTAATTCTGATTTAGTAGGTGCTAGTAAACATTCTGCAAGAAGTAATATTTCTAGATGGAAGAATTTAGTTCCCACAACTGCAATTTATTTCAGTCATAGAACCACTGTTTAATTTTATCTGCAAAATGATATTGCAGATAAAATTAAAGGAAACCTTTTGTTAGAAATATAATGGAAAACAAAATGTTTAGAAACTTCTGTTCTCTCCTAGAACTTAAATATTGCTACTGTCCTTCCAAAGTCGCATTTCCAAACTCTGAAAACACTGAGGAATGGAACTTTTCATTATGTTAATGTTTTGTCGAATGGCCGAGCAGTAATTAATGCAACATTGTTTGGGGTATTTGGGCAGGTAAGGATAAAATACTTGAACAAAATACTACAAAACACTACGTGAAATGACTTATCAATGTCATTAAAACAACGCAGTTATTCTAATATGATCTTTCTGGCTTGTTTTATCTCATGTTATAGCTAAGAGAAGATGTTTTATGGTATTTTGCTTACATATTTTTACTAATGGCATAGCAATCCACATTAAAGATGATAGACTTTGCATGACAACACCGTAGTCAATGTAGTAGATTTTTATCTAAACTGTTTTTATGCTTCTCTTCACAGTTCCACTGTAAATTTTGCTTTAATCTAATGCTGATTTTTTTCTCTTACTTGCTCATTTTATATACCTACCATTCATATAATTATTACTTTGCATATTGAAATAACCAAAATAGTTCAGAGTTTTAGGAATCAAAGTAGTGAAAGCTTAGAAGGGGGATACTTAATTTTTGTTTTTTAGAGCAAGATTTTTAGACTTCAGGGAATTGTAGGTCATAGGACCTAGAGAAGGGAAGTGAAGTTGGGTCATAGATTAGTTCACCATGGTCTATGGAATGGGTGCTGCAT